>NC_054484.1:101093599-102293599 GCF_017639515.1 Carcharodon carcharias | reverse complement strand
TTTTGACATCTTTCTGCATATAGTGAGGGTTTGTTAGAAATTCTGCAGCGCTACAGCAAACATAACAGCTATAAATTCAAAGAGCTCCAGAACATCATAACAGCAATAAATTTAAAGAGCTCCAGTGCATTTAAGTGCAAAGGCAACTCCATGGCTATCTTAAGCGGAGCCCCTGAGGATAAGGTCTTAAACGAGACAGTTTTTCTTATGGACTACTGTATCTTAGACTCTATTTTACAGAGGTCTCTATCAGAATGGACAGGTTGGGAGATGAGCTTATAACTACTTTTGATGGTATGTTTCATACCCCTTAGTGGTACCCCATTACTTGTTCCCACACAGATCCCTGCCCATTCTGCAGGAATTCGCATCAGCCAGGACCCAGCAAGAGAAGGGATGGTTGAAGCAGCTTTGTGGGCAACAAGCCACCTTTCCAAAACCATCCACTGAAGTTAGGCAGCTATAGTATTATCAGAAATAGCACCAAATGTTGCTTCCATAAAGAGATGCGCATCTATCTCCACCATGGGTCCCCCACTAAAAAAAACAGGACCCTGCCACCAAACATTCCTCCCACTGAATTAATAGATGCATGCAAAAGTTGCCATCTCCAACAATACGGCACTGTCTTAGTACTGAGCTAAAATATCACCTCAATTATGTAAGCTTATCCATAAGCAGGACTTGAACCCACACCGTCTGACACAGAGCAAATAGTGTTACCAGATGGCCACATGGCACCTTGAACTCTTGGGAACCTTTCCAAGTTATAAGTTCTGTTCAGCTGGTGCTTCCTTTCTACAGAGAAAGTGATGTTTCCTGAAAACATGTCATTTGCAAGATGCATCTATGGGCAGTAAACTTGTTGATGTGGCATATGTTTTCTGCAGTGGCTTAGAAGAATCTAGCTGCATAAAAGCTTAATGCATTGCTAACTTTTACAGCTGCAAAAAGCTGCTCCTGTTGTTGAATTTATCTGCAGGTCAGCCTGGAGCAGGTGGCTTAACTCAAATTCTTGATTGTGAAGGAGAGGTCCTGAAGACAGGTCACTAGTCTTGATCTGTCAATACAAGACCTGGGTAAGGTCTAATATCTCTGGTGTAATCATGCCAGCTTTTCTTACACCACATGCAACACTGCAAAGCTTTTAGTTATCAATCATTTTCCCGCATTTGTTTTAGCTGGCAGCAATCAGGGTCCCAGGATGTGATTTCCATAGGGGGAAATCAAGCTTTACATGGCTCCACTTGTGCTAAGGAGCTCACTGGCCAGGGAGCCCATCCCTCAGAACTTGTTTCAGCAAAATACACGGTTTGCTACTACACTGTGAATGGCTCAATTTTCCCATTTTCAATCTAGTAAAATGTACTTTGAAACAGCTTTCCTTCCCTACTTAAAATATTTTTAAAAAATTTAATTTAAACAATTGTACTGCCTATCTTTAAAAAATCATTTAAAAACAACAGCATTTTAGCTCAGTGAAAAGATAAACCAATGTCTATTACTAAGCAACCACCAAGAGGAATGGGAGAACAGTAAACAGTAGCCATATTTTCTGTCTCCTATTGGAAAATAAACACTTCACAGATAAACTGAAAAAATCCTTCAAATCATGAAGCCTGGATAAAAGAGATTGGGAGGGGAACAATTAAATAAAGTTATTAAGCAACAAAAATATTGATTATTGAAATTTTAAGCCAATGCTGCAGTGCCAAGAACATCTTTTTTGACATAACTATGATCTTGGTGAGCAGTAATAACAGAGCATTATCTTCCCTTTTCAAATATGTAGATGTTAAAGATCTAATTATTTAAGAATTGAATGTGTGGCAGCTGGTCACTATTGGGTATTAAATGACATGCATGAAACAGCATTGATTGCACATCTGAAATATTCCAGACACGGTATTATTGCTCCAACTCAAACAAAAGCCCATTAAAAATTCTGTATCAGTTAGACTAGTATTTAAGAACACAGCAACAAAATTTAAAAAAAATTGTTTTGGTGTCAACACTTAAGAACAGTTAATCTTACCCCAATGTCAGTGTTTTTTATATATAAAGCAACACCGCTCTCACAATAAAACACAATTTCAATTGGTTAAGCTATAACAATTTTAGAGATAATAAAACTTTAATAAAATTGTTAAAGACTTGATTTAGAACAAAGACCAATATGCATTTCAAAGCAACTGTATCTTTTAAGCCTTTTTTGAATTTCCAGTCATATTTCCAGTCAAGGTAAATTCTCTAAAATAGTAAGTTACAATCTAGAATTTTTTTGACAAAAAATGGCACTGGAGTTAAACAATAACTATAAAACATTACACATTTTTGTCCTTAATGAACATTGCAACATTCAAAATAAATGATTCAGCAATTGCATCAGAACATACTATTTCAAGGTTAGATCTGTAGCCCTTGCTCTAAATCTACTGACAAATTTATTTTTTTTTTTTAAGTACCCCACAGCCTTCATTTGGATTGAAGCACTCTCGTCACACAAAAGCTATGCTGGCAAACAACAACAAAGGCCTACAGCTCAGTTCAATTTAGCAGCAAAGTTTCTAAAAAATGGTTTACTTGTTCCAGTAATGCTTACCGGGGGTTTAGTTTTCGATTTAAATTCTTACTGAGCCTTCAACTTCTACCAACTTAAGAGCCTTGAATTTCCTTTCTGGATTTCCTCTGTCGTTTTTTTTTGCCTGCTAACCCATCAACAAAGCTCATGCTGACTGGAAGCTCTATCAGCAAACAGCAAGTCCAGGATATTTGCATTCATTTAGAAGGGGGGTGGGGGGGGGAAGAAGAAGAGAGAGGAAGAGAGAAGAGGAGACTTGTGTTTTAAAGTAATATGTATATTGTGCGCTGGCTATAGTGACAGTGCTCATCAGTCACCTGCTCCCACCGTCTCCACCCCCACTTTTGCAGAAGGCTAAAAGGTTAAACTGGGTCACAAATCCACAAAAGGAAGAAAACCAAATTGGTCCTTTGCATTTGGAGACAAAAGTGTCCATTCTAAAACATATGCAATGAAACCAAGCCAATAAGACTTGGATCAAATTCTCATGCAATGGGATTTTAACAGTCCACAATGCAATTGGGATGTGCTAAAACGTTTTGGTAATTTGATAAATTAATCATCACTGAAACATATGCATTTAACAATGTGTTCATATCATAAACTACCTTGAATAGCTTTTTTTTTGCAGCAACATAAGGTCAACTGCCCAAAGATAATATTCAAACTCGATTATGCTACAGCAGCAGTATTTGTCAGGTGTAAATCAATTAATAAAATAGCTAATGTCTGTATAAGTACCTATTGGCCAAATATTGGGTGGTTCAAGGTCAAGTGCATTGATTACTTTCATTTTCTGTTGCCTTAATTGATGATTGGTTTATACTAAGTCCCTTAAATATTAAATGGAACAATTTTATCAATACTAAGAAACAATAAATTAGGACAGTATTCTTTAAGAGTAGGTTACAAATTGGTTCCTCAACCTACCTTTAATGAAAAGATTTTAATATTTAGTCTATTAAGTTAAATGCTAATTTTATTTCTTCAACCACTTCAAGATCCTTCACAGAACTTTAATTTCATTTCGAAATTGAACTTGAACTCACTGCTTGTGTGAAAAAATGGATTATCTAGAGTCCATGTGCTTAACTGTAAAATTAACAATACTATGGCTAAGGTTTGATGGTCTGGAGCAAACAAAAAACCCAGAGAGCACAACAACATGACTATACTGCTGATTACCACAAAAGTGCTTTTTTTTGTGAGGAGGTTTATTTTTAACGCTCCGTGACAGAGAGATCTCAAATCTTGAGCATACGTTAACACTTTCTGAGTCAGACCAGCAGTCCCTCTAAGAAACATTTTGCTGCCTGTCAGTGAAGGTCCTAATGTTCACTGCAAGCATTCCACACTCCGCCTTCTTGTCACCACTAGATTCTCACGCGAGAACAAAGAGCCTCCGTCTTATTGGCTCAGGTGAAAATGTGCCTCTCCCCTTCCTTCCTTCCTCATACAAAAGATTCAAAGGGTTTGTAGGCAGCCATAGTGTGTTCTGAATCAAATTTCAGAATGCAATTTAATGAAATAGGATATGATCCTCAAAAGATTTGCAAACACAGAATGGCAGATTCCTCCATCAGCCAACATTTTATAAATTATATCTCTCAAGTTATCCGCAATAAGATTTTACAAAGGTAATACAGTTGTCAATTCCAGATAAACAATAACTAAATATAGATTTCCAACATCAAACATTTTTTGTACTCTAATTTTTTCTACAACAGTTCAAATTAAAAATCTGAATTGAAGTATTACGTTATTCCTGAGGTATCCTTGAAAAAAAAAATCAATGACCAATTTCAACAATATAAAGAACAATGTAAAGAAATTATCATTCAGCACAAAAACATAATGAGTTACTCTGGCCTTTGATGGAAAGATCTGACAATTATCCATTTGATCATGGAAACGCTCATCAAAGCACAAAATTTTCTCATAAGCAATTTTGGTAGTAGAAAGACATGTTGGGAAGGGTCAAGGCAGTTACAGTTCAAATTGAGGTTCTCAACCAGGGATCTGCAGCCTCCAAGGGGGTTGAGCGAAGGTTGTAAGGGGTCTGCCGTTGCCTTGCAGCTTCTTCCAATGTCATCAATCTATCCCCCAAGTCGGCTCAGCTTTTACCCATTGTTGATCAATAGCCATCACAGTCAGCACTATACAACTCATGTGACACATCTCACCTGACCCATCTTGCCCTTTCCCTCTCTCTCATGAGTCATCATTTATAAAGTGTAACATTAAAACAAAAATGTCCTTTATAATATTTTTCACTGTTTGGATCCAATAATAAAATGTTATTTCATGATTACATACTGTTTAATTTACTACCATTCCCAGTGCTCCTTTCCCCTCACCAGTCATCCCTTTTTGCCTCTCCCTTTGCTTCTGGATGGTACGAGATGATCGTTCTGACTGAATTATCAGTGTGCACAAGAGTGGAAGTTTCAATAAAGAGGAGCTCCTGGTTTGGGAAACAGCGAGTGCTACATATGTGAAAACTCCAACGAATACTGCACTGCTTCTTCTTGAGCACAAAACTTATGGGATCCATTTAGTATAACCTACTTATACAAAGCTGGATTTTCAGTGACAATGAAAACAATGTACCGAGCCAGGATGAGCAGTGCATTCGAAGATACCGCTGCATCATCAGAACTATTACTCAGCACCACATTTCACATCAAGTAAAACAAAAATCATAATTTAATAACAAGTTTTTATAAAGATAACTTGTGTTACAGAGGGCCATGGAGTTTTAAATAAAACACTCCATGTTATAAAAGTCTTTTTTTGTAAACACGTGCATTTTGCCATTCAACAACAGCCTCATGGTGCTCTCTGGCAGGCAAATCTTTACAGCCTAAGCCCTAAAGCCAAGAATATAAAATGACAGATAAATCAGGAACCAATTTAGTAACACAATATGAAAAATGAGTCATTATAGCCAATATAGCCATTACCCTGACAAGCCACACGTGGCTCCTGAACCACTCCCCACAACAAAATGTTCTGTTTCCAAAACACATTTGTGCCCTTCTAATTTAGGTTCCCCATTCTCCTTCAGGCAGACTGTAGCTTGCTTTCTGACTTTCATAACATTATAATTCAAGCTGGCATATGGATTACAAGAGCAGAAAAGACTCCTCACACAGCAGAAAAAAGACAATAAAGCCTCAGAAAAATCTCAAAAACATACTGCACCTCTTAAAATACTCTACAAGCAAGTTATGCACATCATATATTTTGACTGTTTAAGTAACCACATGTGCACTATGTTTGTACATATACAATGCTCCACAAGTTTTCTACTTGCCACAGATTTCAAGGCTTTTCATAGCTGTGCTTAACAGTGGTTTCCACAGAGGGTGCACTCCACAATCTACAACCTGTTGACACCAGGTCTGTATGTTCTGAGGATTAATAATATTTTGAACTTGAAAGAATAAGTAAAACAGGTTTTTTATGAGAGCATGTGAGCATAAAGCCAGCATTTGCTGCTCATCATTAGAAGTTATCTTACTGAAACAGAAAAGATCCTGAGGGGGCTTGACAGGGGTGGATGCTGAAAGGATGTTTCCCCTTATGGGAGAGACTAGAACTAGGGGACATGGTTTAAAAATAATGGGTCTCTCATTTAAGATGGAGATGAGAAGAAAATGTTTTTGCTCAGAGGGTTGAGAGTCTATGGAACTCTCTTCCCCAGAAGGCAGTGGAGGCAGGGTCATTGAATATTTTTAAGGCAGGGAGGTACATAGATTCTTGACTAACAATCAAATCAAAGAATATTGGGGGTAGGCAAGAAAGTGGAGTTGAGGCCACAATCAGGTCAATCATGATCTTTTTGAATGATGGAGCAGCCTGGAAAGGCTGAATGGCCTACTCCTGTTTCTATATTTTTTGAATGTATGTATCCTTAATTGACTTGAGGTGGTGGTGATGAGCTGCCTTCTTGAACTGCTAGAGTCCATCTGGTGTGGGTGCATCCACAGTGCTGTTATGAAGGGTGTTCCAGGATTTTAATCCAGCGACAGTGAAGGTAGGCGATATAGTTCCAAATTAGGATGGCGTGTGGCTTGGAAGGGAACTTGCAGGTGGTGATACTCCCATGCTTCAGCTTCCCTTGTCCTTCTAGATGGTAGAGGTCGTGAGTTTGGAAAGTGCTCGTAGGAGCTTTGGCGAGTTGCTGCAGTGCATCTTGTGTATACAACACACTGTTGCCACTGTGCTTTCGGGAGTGGATGTTTAAGGTGGTGAATGGGGCATTGATCAAGCGGGTTGCTTTGTCCTGGATTGTGTTAAGCTTCTTGAATGTTGTTAGAGCCGCACTCATCCGGTTAAGTGGAGATCATTCCATCATGCTCCTGAATTGTTCCTTGTACATGGTGGACAGGCTTCAACAAATCAAGAGCTGAGTTCCAAGCCTCTGCCCTGCTCTTGTAGCCACAGTATTTATATGGCTGACCCAGTTCAGTTTCTCATCAATGGTAACAGCCAGCATATGGACAGCGAGGGATTCAGCAATGATAATGCCATTGAATGTCATGGGGAGATGGTTAGACTCTCCCTTTTTGAAAATGGTCATTGCCTGCCACTTGTGTAGTGTGAATGTTACTTGCCACTTACCAGCCCAAGCCTGAATGTTGTCCTGGTCTTGATGCATATGGATACGGTCTGTTTCAGTACCTGAGAGGTTACACATGGTACTGAACACTGCACAATAATCAGCAACTATCCTCACTTCTGACCTTATGATGCAGGGGAGCTGATGAAGCAGCTGAAGATGGTTGGGTTTATGACACTAACCTGAGGAACTCCTGTGGTGAAGTCCTACAGCTGAGATGATTGGCCTCCAGCAACCATAACCATCTTCTTTGGTGCTAGATATAATTCCAGTCAGTAGAGAGTTTTCCCCAATTCCCATTGGCTTCAATTGTTCTAGGAGTCCTTGATGCCACACTTGGTCAAATGTTGCTTGACGACAAGAGCAGTCATCTAAAGTTCAGCTCTTATGTCCACGTTTGGACCAAGGCTGTAATGAAGTTAGGAGCTGACTGACCCCGTGGAATCTAAACTGAGCATCTGTGAGCAGGTTATTATCGAGTAAGTGCCACTTGATAGCACTGAAGGTTCTGCTAGGCTGTGCTGGTTTTTTTCAGTGCAATTTGCCTGAAATTAGCCAAACTAGAGTAAAAGGCCAAGGAATTTCAAACACAAATTAAGCCCAATGAAAATTAAGTTTTAGATATTTTGCACTAGTTCAAAAAATATAGCATTCCAAGTTGGTCACTGCCCTCCACTCCCCATCCATCAAATTAATCACCACTCCGATTTTCTGTCCATTTTGCCCGTCTGTGGGCCTTAAAGAAATGTCTTATAATTAAGGGTTTTATTTGAGGAGCAAAGATACTTATAGGCACATTTTAAAGTTTTCAAAAGTGTTTGGTTTAATAAGAACCCGAGTTCTGTATGCAAATGTAACTAGTACATAGTTCTGTTTGGTTTTATTATACAATTGGTTACTCACAGGTAGTGGATAAGACACTGATTAAAAATGCTTACTTTTTGGCATAAACCCATTCCGGCTGTATAAATAAAACTGCACAAGGTTACCGCTCTTAAATATATCACAGAATAACTTTTAAAGCAAATGCTAAAAAAATTAATTCTAAAACACTCCTTAATTGTGTTTATGGAACATTTTATGTTCGACAATCTACAAATGAGCTCATGTGCAAAAATGAGCAAAAAAACTTCTTAAAACTAGCTCAATTGCGAGGCCAAATTGTACCCAGATCGCTGGTTGCACCCAAAGTGGAAATATTGACCCTTATGTTTAATAGTACACTAAACAACATCCTTGATTCTGCAAAAAACAAATTCAGTAGATTTCATGTTCACGTACCACATCAATGTTAGCATTTTGCATTATACTATCTCAAACAGAACAAGAAATGGTGTCCTTTTATCATATAACAGAAATTTGAAAAAGATTCCGAACCATTTCTAACTTTTAGGGTTGGATTTTGCCGTTTCAATGCAGAGCAAACCGCATCGGGTGGGGGAGAAAGAGATGGGCAAGACCTGGTTCTGGGATCCCTATCCCTATTCCCATCATGTTGTATTTATAAGGGCACAGAATAGGGTACAGGTTGCAAGTCCGCATGATAGCAGTGGCTCCACTGCAGTAGTGGTGATTTCAAAACCCCCGCAGTCTTCATGGAGTCAGGCCACTTTCTGAAGGAGACATGATTCACACCACCTCAGAGGTGTCATAGGGGGAAGCCCCTGTTCTGGATTTGGGAACATTTTGACAGTTAATTTTAAAAGGTGTTGCTAATTTCACATATGTATAAGTTAAATATGTTTTCAATGCAGTGAATGATAGGGCTTTACTTAGAAAATGTAACAGAACACTAAATTGACCAGCAATGTGGAAGTGGAAGAGTTCTCAGATCCATTGAGTTAACCTATCTAACGGACGAAGTGCTTTTCTGCATTGAACAGTATTGAGATTCAGATTTTACTGTGTCAACTGAATCCTTTCCATTCATTCACAGGTCAGCCATCTGTCTGCCTTTGAAGCAATAACAAACTCTACTCATTGCTATATAGGAATCCCTGGGTGATATTATGGGGGTTCCTGGAGGATATATTGGGGGGGGGGGGGGGGGGGGGGGGGGGGTCCTGGACGAATATATACAGGTGAGCCTGTGGTGGGATATAAGGGGGGATCGCCTTGTGGGAAAATAGGGGGTGACCCTCACATCCCCACAGGACACCCCGTGGGGATATGGGGGTGCCCAGTGGGGATAGGGGAGGTACCCCACAGCAAATGGTATAGAAAGCTAAGCAATTCCATGTCCAACAGATCAGATCTAAGCTCTGCAGTCCTCCGACATCCAGTCGTGGTGGTGAACAATTAAACAGGCCACTAGAGGTGCAGGCTCCACAAATACCCCCGTCCTCAATGATGCAGGAGCCCAACATATCAGTGCAAAAAACAAGGCTGAAGCATTCACAACAATCTTCAGCCACAAGTGCAGGGTGGATGATTCATCTCGGCCTCCTCCAGAGGTCCCCTGCATCACAAATATCAATCTTCAGTTAATTTGATTCACTCCACATGGTGTCAAGAAACGGCTGGAGGTATTGGATACTGCAAAGGCCCGGACAATATTCCAGCTGTAGTAATGAAGACCTGTTCTCCAGAAATTGCCCTGCCCCAGCCAAGCTGCTCCAGTACAACTACAAAACTGGCATCTACCCAGCAATGTGGAAAATTGCCCAGGTACACAAAAAGCAGGACAAATTCAACGCAGCCAATTACCACCCCATCAGTGTACTCTCCGTCATCAGTAAAATGATGGAAGTGGTTTTCAAACGTGCTAACAAGCAGCACTTGCTTAGCAATAAACTGCTCACTGACGATTAGTTTGGGTTCTGCCAGGGTCACTCAGCTTCTGACCTCATTACAACCTCGGCTCAAACATGGACAAAAGAGCTGAACTCCCGAGGTGAGGTTAGAGTGACTACCCTTGACATCAAGGCAACATTTGACCGAGTGTGGCATCAAGGAGCGCTAGAAAAGCTGCAGTTAATGGGAATTGGAGGAAAACTCTCCGCTGGTTGGTTACGGTTGTTGGAAGTCAATCATTTCAGTCCAGGAGCTTCTCAGAATAGTGTCTTAGGCCAAACCATTTTCAGCTGCTTCATCAATGATTTCCCTACCATCATAAGTTCAGAAGGGCTCAGCACCATTCGCGACTCGTCAGATGCTGAAGCAGTCCATGTCCAAATGCAGCAAGACCTGGACAATATCCAGGCTTAGGCTGACAAGTGGCAAATAACATTTGCGTCACACAAGTGCCAGGCAATGACCATCTCCAACAAGAGAAAATCTAACCATCACCGCTTGATGTTCAATGGCATTACCTTGCTGAATCCCCCCACTATCAACATCCTTGGGGTTACCATTGACCAGGAACTGAACTGGACTAGCTATATAAATACTGTGGGTACAAGAGCAGGTCAGAGACGAGGAATCCTGCAGCGAATAACTAATCTCCTGACTCCCCAAAGCCTGTCCACCATCCACAAGGCACAAGTCAGGAGTGTGATGAAATACTCTCCACTTGCTTGGGGATGGATGCAACTCCAACAATACGTAAGAAGCTTGACACCAACCAGGACCAACCAGCTCACTTGATTGGCACCCCTTCCACAAATAATCATTCTCTCCACTTCTGACAAACAGTGGCAGCAAGATGCTACAAGATGCAATGCAGAAACTCACCAAGGCTCCTTAGGCAGCACCTTCCAAACTCAAACACTAGCACCTAGAAAGACAAAGCAGCACCTGGAAGCTCCCCTCCAAGCCACTCACCAAACTAACTTGGAAATATTTCACCGTTCCTTCACTATCGCTGGGTCAAATCCCTAGAACTCCCTGTGCTGTGGGTGTAGCTACACCACAGGGACTGCAGCGGTTCCAGAAGGCGGCTCACCACCACATCTCAAGGGCAATTAGGAGTGGCCAGTGAATGCTGGCCTTGCCAGCAACAGCTATGCCCCCATAAATGAATAAAAAAAAAATATGGGGGTACCCTGTGGGAATAAGGGGGTGCCCCATGGGGAAGTTGGGGAGGGGGGGCGGGGAGGGGACACTGTGGAGATATGGGTAGGCCTGTGGGGATGAAAGAGGGGCCTTCTGGGAGTATAGGAGAGGCTCTGTGGGGATATACGTAGATCCTGGGGTGTTGGGGGGGGGGCATGGAGGACATCAGGTGCATGAGGGTTTGGTGAGGGTGAACAGCGTAGATATGAGGCAGAAGGAGGGTATGGTGGGGGTTGAAAGGGGTGAAGCCAAGGATACCTACCACAGAACTGGGCCAATTTCTAACCTGCCCACCTTGGCATCCGCCTGACTCTGTTCCCACCTGGGGCCTGCTTCAGGAAATGGAGGTCCTGACTCCAGCCTGTTCCCATTGTGAAAATTACATTGGTGGTTGGGCAGGCACTGCCAGGCAGGGGGTGGAATCATAACAATGGGGGATCTGCCAATTCGTGATTCCCGTCTCAAAGGGGAAATTCCAGCTCCATACCTCTTAAATTCCTCAATTGGAGATTATGAGAAAAAGTTATTAGATTCAAATGTACAATTTACAAAACTCTGTCCAAAATACAGATAATACTAAATGCAAGCTGGACAGGATTCGCATTCTAAACAACACAATCTTCGACACAAGTCTGTGAAGATAAATTGCAAGTACCCATGAATTCATGATACAATGCACTTTGACCCTTTAAGGGCATAGAAATTAGGAACAGGCAGGAGCCATTTGGTCCCTCAAGCCCTTTCTGCCAAATAGTTTCTACCTGTTCCTAATTTCTATGCCCTTAAAGGGTCAAAGTGCATTGTATACCCTCCTGTGGGGCACTTTTTCAAATGCTTTTTGAAGGTCCAAATACACTACATCCCAATATTCTTATCCATTCTAATAGTTATATCCTCAAAAAAAACAGATTTGTGAAATACAATTGCCCTTTCATAAATCCATGTTGACTGTACTTAAACATATCATATTTCCTAAGTGCCTTGTCACCACATTCCAGTAACAGATCATAACATTTTGCCAATCACTGATGTTAGGCTGACTGCTCTACAGTTCCCCGCCTTCTTTCTTCCTCCTTTCTTAAATAGTAGAGTTATGTTTGCTACCTTCCAATCCTAGGAAACTATTCTAGAATCAAGAAATCCTGGAAGAACAAAAGTAATGCATGCACTCTCTCTGCAGCTACTCCTTTAAAATACTAGGATGCAGGTATTCAGTCCTAGGAGATTTGTCATCAGTTAATCCCATTAACTTCTCAACTACTATTTCTTGATTTAAATTCCTCATTCTCACTAGATCCTTGATTCCCCATTATCTAGAGCCATCGAGTCATTTAAGGTACAGAAAGAGGCTACTTGGCCCATTGAATTCATGCCAGATCCCTGCAATTTAGTCAGTCTCGCTCCACTGCTTAACCCTCGTAGTCCTGCAAGTTTAGTTATTTCAAATGCCCATTCAAATGCCCATTTATTTCAAATGCCCATTCAATTTATTTTTTAAATTGTTGACTGTTCCCATTCCTAACACCCTCATGGGCAACGAGTTCCAGGTCATTACCACTCGCCGAGTAAAGGTTTTTCCTCACATTTCCCCTGCATCTCTTGCCCAAAATGTTAAATGTGTCCCCTAGTCCTTGTATGTGCCATCAACTTAGGGGGAGAGATTTTCTTCGTCTATCTTATCTAAGCCTGTCATAACAGTGTACACCTTTACCAAACAACCTCAGCTTTTCCCACCTAACCATGTAACTAAAATCCCCATCCCTGGTACCATTCTGGTAAATCTCCTCTGTACCCTTTCAAGAATCTGCACATTTTTTTCTACGATGTAGTGACAAGAACTGGATGCGACATTTTTTGTTAGGACAGCATAAAGGTTCAGCATAATTTTCCTGCTTTTGTACTCAATAGTTCTATTTATGAAGTTGAAGATGCTATATGCTTTGCTAACCACTCTCTCAATATGTCCTGCTACATTCAAAGATTGATGCAGAAGCACCACCAGGTCCCTCTGCCCCTGTACACTACACTAAAATTGTTTCATTTGTTAGAAATATAAAGTTTGCAAGATGGTTATGCTTTGGGATTGTTTCATTTGTTTCGGATAAATGGAGGAATAAAGTGGATCATGTGACCTATTCTAAATTCTGCCCCTCAACAAACTTGGGTGATTCAGTTGTTAAGGGCTCAGGGTTTTGTTAATGGGAAGGTGGTGTCAGATATTCACCCATGTAAACAATAACCAGGGCAGCTGTTCTGGCGGTGGATAAACTGTTAGTTTCCATGTCCTAGGGAAGTGTTAGGAATGGCAGGTTTGTAAACAGTACTATTTAATTCCAAGATAGAGTGAAGTTGGGGGTCTAGAGGGTAGCTAATTAGCATTTCTACCTGGGTACAAGGTGATGTGATCACATTGCCATGGAGATGGGCTTTGAGAGAAGAATGCATAGGAAGCCATGGTAGGATTGGGTTGTAGGTTTGCCTAAAATATCCCAGAACCTCATAGACAAGGTCAGTCTGAGTCGCCAAAAACTGTGTTGATTGTCATTTTCTCATATTCTCTCTCTTTGCCTGTCTATTTTCCTCTTCACCTCCCCTCTCAGCCCATTGTATTTGACCTGGTTCTCACTTGAAGAAGCAGCTGACATTCATCATGCACCCTTCTTTTTTTGTTTCATCATAATCTCTATGTCTTTCTCTTCATCCAAGGAGCACCATTTTTTGCTCCTTTAGCTTTCGCTCTTGTTGGAATGTATCTATCCTGTACCTAAAACATCTCTTTGTTGAAGATTGCCTAGTGTTCTGTTAGTTTTTCCTCTGGTTCCATTTTATCTTGGTTAGGTTCCTTCTCATCATATTGAAATTAGCAGAATCATTTTTGTGTCTTCTACTACGAAGACAGATACAAAGTATTTGTTTAATGTCGCTGCCATTTCCTTATGTCCCATTATAATTTCCTTGGTCTCTGCCTCTAAGGGGCCCACATTTATTTTCACTAATCTCCTTCCATTTACATACCAATGGAAACATTTACAATTTGTTCTTTGTCTTTTGCTAGTCTCTCATATTTTCTTTTAGCTTTCCTTACCAATTTCTTGCTTCTCCTTTATGGAATTCTACTATTCGACTCCAGAGTGTTGTTGGACCTGCACTCAACCAGGCAAGTGGAGAGTACTCAATCACACTCCTGACTTGTGCCTTTTTATTGGTGGACAGGCTTTGGGGAGTCAGGAGGTGAGTTACTTTCCACAGAATTCCCAGTCTCTGTCCTGCTCTTGTAGCCACAGTATTTATATGGTTGGTCCAGTTCAGTTTCTGGTCAATGGAAACCCCTAGGATGTTGATAGTGGGTGATTCAGCAATGATAATGCCATTGAATATCAAGGGAAGATGGTTGGATTCTCTCTTGTTGCAGATGGTCATTGCCTGGCACTTGTGGGGCATAAATGTTACTTCAGGCCAAGCCTGAATGTTGTCCAGTTCTTGCTGCACAGATGCACAGACTGCTTCAGTATCAGAGGAGTTGCAAATGGTGCTGAGCATTGTGAAAACATCCCCACCTCTGACCTAATGATGGAGGGAAGGTCATGGATGAAACAGCTGAAGATGATCGGGCCTAGAACTGGCCCTGAGGAACTCCTGCAGTGATGTCCTGGGACTGAGATGATTGACCTTCAACAACCACAACCATCTTCCTTTGTGCTAGGTATGACTCCAATCAGTGGTGAGTTTTCCCTCTGATTCCCGTTTTGACTCCCATTTTGCCAGGGCTCCTTGATGCCACACTGGGTCAAATGCAGCCTTGATGTCAAGGAGTTACTCTCACCTTACCTCTTCAGTTCAGCTCTTTTGTCCATGGTTGTACAAGTATGCAATGCAGTCAGGAGCTTAGTGAGTCTGGCGGACCCTAAATTGAGTGTCAGTGAGGAGGTTATTGCTAAGCAAGTGCCACTTAATAGCACTGTCGAAAACCCCTTCCATCACTTTGCTGATGATCGAAAGTAGATTGATGGGACGGTAATTGGTGGGTTGGATTTGTTCTGCTTTTTGTGGACAGGACATACCTGGGCAATTTTCGACATTGCCGGGTAGATTACAGTATTGTAGCTGTACTGGAACATCTTGGCTTGAGCAATTTTGGGCCCAGTATCTCAGAATGGATGCTCTGGCCCTGGAGAGGGTCGAGAGGAGGTTCATGAGAATGATCCCAGGAATGAAAGGCTTAACATATGAGGAACATTTGAAGATTCTGGGTCTATACTCAAAGGAGTATACAAGGATGAGGGGGGATCTGATTGAAACTTACAGAATACTGGATAGAGTGGACGTGGGGAGGATGCTTCCATTAGTAGGAGACACTAGGACCGGAGGGCACAGCCTCAGAGTAAAGGGAAGACCTTTAAGAACAGAGATGAGGAGAAACTTCCTTAGCCAGAGAGTGCTGAATCTATGGAATTCATTGCCACAGAAGGCTGTGGAGGCCAGGTCATTAAGTGTATTTAAGACAGAGATAGATAGGTTCTTGATTGGTATGGGGATCAAAGGTTACGGGGAGAAGGCGGGAGAATGGGGTTGAGAAACTTATCAGCTATGATTGAATGGCGGAGCAGACTCGATGGGCCGAATGGTCTAATTTCTGCTCCTAGGTCTCATGGTCTAAGGATGCAGCTAGTTCTGAATTTGACTGTCTTGTACGAAAGATAATGATTTCAATGTACAGGAAGTGAAATATTATTTGATAAATTTACAGATCTCAATGAGAGTCATGTTGGAAGGAATGTGTTTTAGAGAAATGGCAATAGTGTTATCATTTTAATGTGTGCTTCTTTCGAGGGTGGCTGTTTTCTGGAAGCATGGGATCAAATAAATTACATTGATCGTGTTTGTTTTTGAGTTTAATCGTAGTTCAGTAAAAACATCCATTATTAAAATTTAAATATTCTGCAGAATCAGCAGTGATGTTATTTCTTGTTAAACCATGCTATGTTATCCATTTTCGATGTTTGTGATTTAGAGCAGTGCACACGTGCAATTAGTCGTATTATTACATAGTTTGCACAAGGTATAAACTCAAATTATTAAACAATGGAGAAATTAGTAATGGAATTCAGGAGGACACATACAAACAGTTGAAAGAGGCAAGTGTGTAGATAAAGTGTAATGCAAAGAAGTTCATGGTTACACATTTTGGTAGGAAGAATGAGGAAAGGCAGGATGAACTAAATGGTACAATTTTAAATGGGGTACAGGAACTGAGGTCTGGGGGTGTATATGCACAGTATTTGAAGATCACAAGACGAGTTGAGAAGGCCATTAAGAAAGCATACTGCATCTTGTTGGGCTTCATAAACGGGCATAGATTACAAAAAACAAGGGAGTTACACAAAACCTTTAACATACTGGTCATCTGGAGTAAAATGTTCAATTGTAGGCATCATACTTTAGGAAGGACGTCAATGTAGAAAAAGGGTGCAGAAGGATATCAGTGATGAGAAACCTCAGGTATGTGGAGAGCCTGGAGAAGCTGAGGTTCTTCTCCTCAGAGCAAAGAAGGTTTAGAGGAAATTTGACAGAGCTTTTCAAGACCAGAAATGGTTTTGATAGCCTGAAGAAGAAGAAACTGAATCCAGTGACAGAGGGGTCAGTAAATAAAAAAAATCATAGGCAATAAAGCACTTTTAAATTTAATCATTGCTGTAATATAGAAAAGTGTGTCAGCCAATATGATGCAGCATGGTCCCACAGCAGCAATTATTAGACTGATTGTTGGAACGGAGGGGGGATAGGCCTACTGAGTCAAAATTAAGTAGACAAAGATACACATACCCTATAGTTTAGGGAAATGAAAGATGATCTCATTGAAACATATATGGGGCTTGACAGGGTAGGTACGGGCAGGATGTTTCCCCTGGTTGGGAAATCTAGAGGGATCACAGTCTCGGGATAAAGGGTTAACCATTCAGGACTGAGACAAGGGGAAATTTTTTCATTCAAAAGGTTGTGAATCTTTGGAGTTCTCTACCCAAGAAGGCTGCGGATGTTCAGAAGGTGAGTATATTCAAGACAGAGACCAATAGATTGTTGATACTGTTATGATCGCAGGTGCTGTTAATAATGTTAACAAATCAGATCCCAGATTGAAATCTGGCTCGATAGATCCTAATTTTTTTTTGTAGAAACCGTGGGGGAAAGTTACTTAAATTCATAGGAGTCTGCTGATGAACTGTTAATACAAAGAATATTTATTTCAGCAAGAAAAGTGAACTATGCCACAGCAGACAAAAAGGTGGCGGGATCTCAGTATAAACACAAAACAAGATTCAAATTCACCCTATTCCTTTATCCCAGCAACATCTTTACAAACACATAAATCAATGAAGCATTACCACTAGTTTGACACACAAGCTTCTTGTTTGGGGCTGGCCAGTTGCAAACAGTTTTCTTCCGACAAATCTCTGAGCGTTCACTTGATGCTTCTCACCCAACTCATATCTCTCCCCGAGACACCCAAAAACCGCACTCTAAACTCACTTTCTTCAACTGCAGAGCAAACAAATGGGCTCCCTAAACTCAATTTTCCAGGAGCGCCTCTGCTAAACTGAACACTTTACTGAATCTTGTGACTGATTATTCAGTTAACTACAGTCCCAATAGCTTTGTAGTTTTACTTCTCAGGTCTGTTAACTCAGTATTCTCCCTCTGACCCTGCCTGCCCCGCCACCCCCGAGTCCCTGGATTGCTGTTGCTAGGCAACAGTAAAACTTTTCTACTTTGTGTTTAGTTTCAAAAATCACTGAACTTTTAACCTCTGTTAACGCATCTCTTTAAATTCAGGAGTTGTATGACCTTATTAAAAATGATGCATACAAACAAACCCAAAAGACCTGAAACCTTCCAGTGACACGTCTATCCAGACACAAGGTTTATAAACAAACCCGAAATGAAACTGAAACCATTTTACCTCTCTTAACACACAATTATATATATAAATTCAACTTTAAATTATACATTGTTCATAACAATAATAAAGGAATCAAGGGATATGGGGATATGTGGAATGGTGACGCTGCGGTAGCCATGAACTTACTGAGCTGTGAGGATGCAGCAGAAATGCTTCAGTGTGATTTGGACAAGCTAAGTGAGTGAGCAAATGCATGGCAGATGCAGTATAATGTGGATAAACGTGAGGTTATCCACTTTGATAGCAAAAGCAGGAAGGCAGATTATCTGAATGGCTATAAATTGAGAGAGGGGAATGTGTAACGAGGCCTGGGTGTCCTTGTACATCAGTTGCCGAAGGTAAGCATGCAGGTGCAGCAGGCGGTAAAGAAGGCAAATGGTATGTTGACCTTCACAGCCAGAGGATTCGAATACAGGAACAGGGATGTCTTGCTGCAATTGTACAGGGCCTTGGTGAGGCCACACCTGGAATAGTGTGTGCAGTTTTGGTCTCTTTATCTGAGAAAGATGTTCTTGCTATAGAGGGAGTGCAGTGAAGGTTTACCATACTGATTCCTGGGATGGCGGGACTGACATAGGAGGAGAGATTGAGTTGGTTAGGATTATATTCCCTGGAGTTCAGAAGAATGAGGGGGGATCTCATAGAAACCTATAAAATTCTAACAGGACTAGACAGGGTAGATGGAGGAAGGATGTTCCCGATGATGGGGGAGTCCAGAACCAGGGATCACAGTCTGAGGATATGGGGTAGGACTGAGATGAGGAGAAATTGCTTCACCCAGAGAGTGGTGAGCCTGTGGAATTTGCTACCACAGAAAGTAGTTGAGGCCAAAACATTGTATGTTTTCAAGAAGGAATTAGATATAGCTTTTGGGGTGAAAGGGATCAAAGGATATGGGGAGAAAGTGAAAGCAGGTTATTGAGTTGGATGATCAGCCATGATCATAATGAATGGCGGAGCAGGCTCAAAGGGCCGAATGGCCTACTCCTGCTCCTATTTTCTATGTTTCTATGAATGGTGGGATAGGCTTAAAGGGCCAAATGGCAGAATCTTGCTCCTACTTCTCCTATTATGGTTTTTATGTTAATAAGGTAAATGACCAGTTAACTCAGGGATTTTGGTTGAAGGATAATTATTGGTCAGGAGGCCGCTAACACTTCAGAACTCAACTTCTGTTATGGCACCTTGTGTTTTCACCTGAAAAGGCACACAGAGCTTTACTTTAACATCACATGCTGATGATGGCAATTCAGAATAATATGGTGCACCATCAGTACTGCATTCAGGTGCTCAAATCCTGGAGTGGGGCATGAACTCAAAGGTAGAAGTCCCATCTTTGAGAAAAACTGCCATCATATTGTGAATTACTCAATGAACTGCAATAGGAATTTCCAACTGTTGTTACTGTAAATGTGTATTTTAGCTGGAGGATAAATCAAAGGGCGAGCAGAGCTTGTATAGAACATACTTGCACAAAATTATCAGATGAAAGAAACCTCAGGTCGATCAAATCATTTGCCTGCCCTTGCCCACAATTCTAGAACTATATCTACAACTTACTTCTCTTTGAATACAATCTATTTCTCCTAATTCAATCTTGCTGATTTCAAATTATTCAATAATTCAATTTTTTTGGTCTAGAGACATCATGCCGGATTATTGATGTGTTTACTCATGAAATGCGTTGTAATTTTGCATGGTACATTCAATTACGCAAATAAAAACCTGCATTTATGTACAGTAGTGCCTTTCTGCCTACTGGACGACCCAAAGCCAATGAAGTACAGTACTTTTGAAGTGTAGTCACTGTTGTAATGGAGGAAATGCAGCAGCAAACTTTCATGCAGCAAACTCCCACAAACAGCAATGTAATAAAGATCAAGAAATTGGTCTTTGTGATGTTGATTGAGGGGTCAATGTTTTTTGGAACACCAGGGATAAGTCCCTGTTCTTTGAAATTGTGCCATGGGATCTTTTACATCCACTTGAGTCGGCAAACAGGGCCTTGGTTTAACGTTTCATCTCACTGGAATGTCAACCTAAATTGTTGTGCTCAAGTCATGGAGTGCGGCATGAACCTACAACCCTCTGGCTCAGAGATTGCGTGCTACCAACTGAGCCACAACTGATGCAATAACCCAGCAGTTTCACAAGGCAACAAAGGTAGGAAAACTACCAAATACACACATTTTCTTATGTGTTGTTAGTTACTAGTGATCTTCAATGGCATTGTTTATGGTATATTGGATGATATATGGAATTAAAGAAACACTCATATTTGCAGGCCAGACACACACAATAGCCACAAAAAAACCTAAATGAAGCCAGCCAAAATAATAAAACAAAAAAAGATTACCAACAGAAATTGTGCATATATAATATTGGGGTTAGGTGCTCCAAATGAGCATTAAGAGTCAACTGTTTGACAAAATATATAAAACACTAAGGGACGGAAATATTCTTGCAAAGATTTTGAGTGCAACACAGCAACACTTAAGTTTAATTATTTTGTGGTTTGAATTTTCTGTTTATTACATTTGAAATTTTACTATTAGCAGTATATCTTCAAGTCAGCAAAACACACCTTGAGCAACTTCACTGATTTTTCCTGAATACCAATTCTTTATCAGTAGTTTATTGTTGGCTACCATTTACTCATTGATAGCTTTTTAACATGTTTAGTTGCATGTGAGACAATTGGCATTGCTTAATCAATTGTAATTTGTTGCTTTTTAATGAATAAGATATTCAAATCATCCAAGATTCCTTGACTAATTGAACTTTGGTATAATGGAACGTGCACTTTGTAAATGTGATAGATACTTGAACTGTGGCAATGTGTGATGGATAATTTTCATGAAACTTAAAACCAACACACTAGACTCAAGACTCTTGAATTACTTTGATGAATATACAGAGATCTATGCAGAGCAACCATTGATGTACTGTATAATACTAAAGACTAGTAAAGATAAAAGTCCAGCAGCTCTACACTCATGAGTTATATCCTACAGCCAAAACATTTTCTTTTTAATAGTTTTCAAAATGGATGTATAGTAAAAACAGTCCATTTCCTGGAGTATAATTCTTATTCTACTCTGAAGGATATTATCGACTATACACTTGTTGCAAAGTCATGCTTTATATCAAAAAATGTTTTTTGAATTCACTGGCTGGAAACCCCTAATTGATTAAAAAATGATTAAAGGCGGTGAAAATGAAGTAGAAAAATGCAAATGAATGCTTAAAATCAGCACAAACCCACAATGCAAGATATTATGCAATGTTCATTTTGAACATTTTAACTGAATAATTGACCTGTGCAAGTCAACTTTGTTCCATAATATGGTTTTAACAGCACAAACATCTGTAATGTTTGAGGCATAATAAAATAATGTACTTTATAAGCATATCAATGCTAATACAATATTTACGTAATGTGGCATAATATCCACAATATTCTGCATCATTCTGTAAATGTTGTTTTTCCCCTCAAGTTTTAGTCATAAATTTAGAACAGTGTTTCTGTAAAACTTGAGACAAACGATAATTCATTTAAAAAACTTACCTCTACTTCCAGGTGGTTGAAGGCCATCTCCCGTCATGCCACACCATCCCACTGGAAAGATATCGCGAGAATCATATCTGCACCAGTAGTCAAATGCACCTCTCCACCCGTCAAATGTTATGAAAATGTCATCTGCCTTTACTTCACTGATTGTTGCTGGACAAATCAGATGAGGGTTTTTTCGATCAACTGCTTCCAGTTTCATCCCGACTTTGAAATGGTTTTGCTGTGGACTTGGAGGTTCCTCAAATAGGAGAGAAATATGAGCTTTCTCTTTTTTAAATTTTAACATGAATTTAACATGTAACACGAACATAATATTACAGCTCTTAATAAATATATTGAATCCAGTATTTGATGAAAGGGTGTACTGTGGCTACAATTCAGCATTTGTGGATGCATAAATGGATATTTTCCAATGTAGAATGCTTGCAGATATATGCTTAATGCACAAATGGTGCACTATTTTTTTTGAAAGAAACCCAAAGCGTAAAGATAGGTCACCACTTGACGATCTTAGAGGATTTTCACTTACTCAGCAAATACTTCTCTTAACAGATTTGTAAATATGACATGCGACAGTTAAAATCATGTCAATATTTAAAGAATCTCAGTATCTGATGAAAAACAAAGTGTAATTCTCTGAGGCTTCCCTACCAGAGTGAAGCCTTGTTTCCAGAAAGCTTGAGTCAAAAATAAAATGAAGACTACATTACAATTATACCTTCCATTCATGTTCACAGCTAGCAATGCTACATGCTGTAAAGGAACCTCCCCAAATTAACCTGATGAAATCCAAAAATATCTGGAAAAGCATTCAAACAAATTCATACCCAAAATGCAAGATAGAAGAGAAAGAGAGGAACCTGGTTCTGAAAACAATGGAATGGTGTCAGGATCCATTTAAATTTTAAACCCAAGGTGGAACGTTTTGATTTAAATTCAGCATCACAGCTTAAAATTAGCAGTGCAGCCAGGGCTGAATTTGGGAGATAAGAAGGAAAATTGCCATTTAAAAAAAGAAAGCAGAAGGGTTCAGTAGAGTAACAAATGACATTAGCAACTGATAGAAATGAACACCACTCTTCCAGTGGTGTGAAATTGAATAAGTGACTTCTTCCCCACCCCAAGTGTCATCTTGGTCAAATTGCTGATTTTAAGATTTAAATCTGATATTTAAACTTGGGAGAGGTTTTGACAGTGTTCTGTTAGTTACCAGCCTGATCACATTCCTAAAGTCCCTTGTCCATTGCAAAATGTCTGGTCTTGGTTTGTTGTCTAGCATTATTTTATTGAATAAAAGGCTTTTTGTAGATTAGCATTAATATTATAAGCCACTAAGATTTTACATAATCTACAAAATGAACAACTCAAACTGAAAATAAACGATTGCCAATACTCCATGGCAAAAGAAAATGTTATTTTGTTCTAAGAACTGCTCTTTTCAAAGCTATCTACCTGGTAGATTACTGATGTGTGTAAATTAGGAGATTAATACACTACGATTACTCAATAAATGGAAGGTTTTCTGTTCATTATCTAAGATGTTTAAATCACAATTTATTCATCACATGCAAAAATACAGGCAAGGTTGATCCCTCCTTCGACATATACTTAAAGTTTTTGCATATGTCTCGTCATAGGTATAGCTGATGACGGTCATTTTTTGCACAGATCAAGTGTATACATGGTGCATTTATAAGGGCTTCATTATGTCCCAAAGTTCTTTATAACCAATGCATTACTTTTGAAATGCCATTCTTGTTACGTAGGCATGTTAATGCAGCAAGGTGCTACAAATGGCAAATGACCAGACAATCTGTTTTACGCTGTTAGAAGGTAGGGTGCGGTGTGGAGGTGTTGGCCAGGGCACTGGGGGAACTCCACAGTCTTCAAATATTGCCAAGGAATATTTTACATTCACCTCCAAAAGGAGACAAGGTTTAATGTCTCATTCAAGGAGGCATCTCCATCAATGCAGCATCGCTTCAGTACTGCATAAAAATGTAGACCTCTAGTTACATGCTCAAGTCTGAAAGTCTTTAAACTGAAGCAGTTAGCTTTGGTGTTAAGGGTTTCCTTATTTAGTTTTTCAATGTTATGTGGTTCGTTTTGGTATCTTTTTTATTTAGATGGAATATTTTTATTTCCAGGAAAAAATTTACATGTAGTTTTGATTATACATGAAAGGAAATATCCCCCTACTTTATTTACATGGATGGGAAAACTTAGGACAGCACTATCTAACACTAAAATATGCTGCTTAATTATTTAAGGGGACATAATAAGGCATCAGGCATTATAATAAAATTCCAGCAGTTTTTGTTACATCCTTTTAAAAGGAGATTTCTTACCTTCTTAAATATGGATGCTGGGGCCATTTCTGCTCCATTTAGAGTTCTCAACAGAAACATTGGCCAGGATGAAGCATTCATTCTGAATCCTGTTCATTCATGCAAAACAAACATCAGTTATTCTTCAACAGTACCAAATACTGAAGTAAATGTCCATTCCAAGGAACACTTCATATGCTCAATATAGTGATGGGATTTTCTATACATTGGCATGCCAATGTATCTTTGGTAGGGCTGGAATTATACCTGTTACAAGGATGTACTCCTGACCGTGGCTAATTTTGCAGGGTTAGGATCAAGGCCATTTACACATTTAATGCCCGTGCCCGAGAGTCTGTCTGATGGGGTCTGTCAGGCCCTTTCAAAGCAATTTAGTTGGGGGCCTCTGTTATGACTGAAAATAGCTTTAAAAAAGACCATCTTTAAAAAATTTTGTCTTTGTACAATTATATTGCAATCAATTATAGAAACCAGGAGCAGGAGTAGGCCATTCCGCTCTTCGAGCCTGCTCCGCCATTCATTGTGATCATGGCTGATCATCCAACTCAATAGCCTGCTCCCGCTTTCTCCCCATTCTCTTTGATCCCTTTCGCCCCAAGAGCCATATCTAACTCCTTCTTGGAAACATACAACATTTCGGCCTCAACTACTTTCTGTGGTAACAAATTCCACAGGTTCACCACTCTCTGGGTGAAGAAATTTTTCCTCATCTCAGAGCTAAATGGCCTACCCTCAGACTGTGACCCCTGGTTCTGGACTCCCCCATCATCGGGAACATCCTCCCTGCATCTACCCTGTCTCGTCCTGTTAGAATTTTATAGGTTTCTATGAGATCCCCCCTCATCTTCTGAACTCCAGCTAATATAATCCTAACCAACTCAATCTCTCTTCATATGTCAGTCCTGCCATCCCAGGAATCAGTCTGGTAAACCTTTACTGCACTCCCTCTATAGCAAGTACATCCTTCCTCAGATAAGGAGACCAAAACTGCACACAATATTCCAGATGTGGCCTCACCAAGGCCCTGTACAATTGCAGCAAGACATCCCTGTTCCTGTATTCAAATCCTCTGGCTATGAAGGTCAACATACCATTTGCCTTCTTTACCGCTTGCAGCACCTGCATTCTTAGCTTCAGCGACTTCAGCGTACGAGGACACCCAGGTCTCGTGGCACATTCCCCTCTCTCAATTTATGGCCATTCAGATAATAATCTGCCTTCCAGTTTTTGCTACCAACATTAAACTGCATCTGCCATGCATTTGCCCACTCACTCAGCTTGTCCAAATCACACTGAAGCATCTCTGCATCCTCCTCACAGCTCATCCTCCCATCCAGCTTTATAAGCAGGTGAGAGGCTAAGAATCCTGTGGTAAGTAACTCACCTCCTGACTCCCCAAAGCCTGTCCACCATCTACAAGGCACTATTCAGGAATGTGATGGAATACACTCCACTTGCCTGGATGAGTGCAGCTCCAACAACACTCAAGAAGCTTGACACCATCCAGGACAAAGCAGCCCGCTTGATTGTCACCTGGTCCACAAATATTCACTCCCTCCATCACCAACACACAGTGGCAGCAGTATGTACCATCTACAAGATGCACTGCAGGAACTCACCAAGGCTCCTCAGGCAATAGCTTCCAAACCGACAACCACTATCATCTAGAAGGATGAGCAGACACATGGGAACACAATCAGCTGGAAGTTCTTCTCCATCCTGACTTGGAACTAATATCGCCGTTCCTTCACTGTCTCTAGGTCAAAACCCTGGAACCCCCCCCCCCCCTTAAGAGCACTGTGGGTGTGCTTACACCACATGAACCACAAGCAGTTCAAGAAGGCAGCTCATCACCACCTTCTCAAGGGCAATTAGTGATGGGCAATAAATGCTGACCCACATCCCATGAATGAATTTTTTAATAAAATTCACTAAGATCACGCTGATCTGGTTATGGCCTTAATTCTACTTTCCTACCTGTCCTCCAAAACACTTAACTCCCTTTCGATCAAAAATCTGTCTAACTTAGCCTTGAATGACCCAGCCTCCACTGCTCTCTGTGGAAGAGAATTCCAAAGACTGACGGACCTCAGAGAAGCAACTCCTTTTCATCATCTGAAGTGGGAGATCTCTTAATCTTAAACCATGCCCTCTAGTTCTAGATCCCCCCTAAGAGGGGAAACATCCTCCCAGCATCTATCCTGTAAAGATCACTCAGAATCTTAAATGTTTCAATAAGATCACCTCTCATTCTTCTAAATTCTAATGAGTATAGGTTCAACCTTTCCTCATAAGACAACCCTTCATATCCCAGGAATTGGCCTAGTGAACCTTCTCAGATACTGCTTCCAATACAAGGCTATCCCTCTAGTAAGGAGACCAAAACTGTACACTAATCCAGGTGCAGCCTCACCAATGCCTTGTACAGTTGTAGAAAGACTTCCCTACTTCTATAGTCCATACCCATTGAAATAAAGGTCAACATTCAATTTGCCTTCCTCATTTCTGGCTGCACCAGCATGCTAACATTTTCGTGATTCATGTACAAGGGCACCCATTTCCCTCTAGACAACAGCATTCTGCAGTCTCTCTCCAATTAAGTAATATCCTGCTTTTCTATTCTTACTGCCAAAATTGACCACCTCATGCTTTCCCACATTATACTGCTTCAGCTAAATGTTTGCTCACTCACTTAACCCAGATATATTTCTTCGCAGATTCTTTGTAGCCTCCTTACAACTTGCCTTCCTACATATCTTGTATCATTAGCAAATTTGGTTACGATACGGTCAGTCTCTTCATTCAAGTCATTCATATAGACTTGTAAATAGTTGGGGTCCCAGCACTGATTTCTGTGGCATTCCATTAGTTCCTGAAAATGAACCATTTAACCCAACTCTCTATTTCCTGTTAGTTAACCAATCCTCTATCCACATTACTGTTTCACCCAAAACGAGCTCTTTTCTTGTGTAGTAACCTTTTATGTGGCACCTTATCAAATGCCTTTGCAAATCTAAATATACTACAACTAGTGGTTTCCCTTTATCCACTCTGCTTGTTACATCCTCAAATAATGCTAATAAATTGGTCAAAAACAATTTCCGTTTCACAATACCATGCTGACTCTGCCTGGTTGTATTACGATTTTCTAAATGCCCTGCTACGGACTACCTCCTTAATAATTGATTCTAGTATATTCCTAATGTCAGATGTTAGGCTAACTGGCCTATAGTTTACTACTTTCTGTCTCCCACCTTTCTTGAATAGAGGTGTTACATTTGTGTTTTGCTAATCTGCCTGGACCTTTCCAGAATCTAGGGTATTTTAGAAGATTACAACCAATGGATCCACTATCTCTGTAGTGACTCCTTTAAGACCTAAGCTGAAGGCCATCAAGTCCAGGGGACTTATCGGCCTTTAATCCCATTCGTTTTTCCTAGTATTTTTTCCTCTAGCGGTCGCGATTGTTTTATGTTCCTCCCTCCCTTTTACCCCCTGCTTTTCTAAACTCTTGGGGTGCTTTTTGTGTCTTCCACTATGAAGGAGTATTTTGTATCTGTCTTCAAAGTCTCTACCATTTCCTGGTTTCCCAATATTAATTCTCCAGTCTCATCCTCTAAAGGACCCATGCTTACTTTAGTGACTCTCTTCCATTTTATATGTTCGTAGAAGCTTTTGCTGTCTGTTTTTATAATTCTTAGTTAGTTTTCTTGCACACTCCAAGGTCTCCCTTGTTTTTAGTTATCCTTCACTGGTTTCTAAAATTTTCCCAACCTTCTGGGCTACTACTAAACTTTACAGCATTGTACATATTTCGTTCAATTTGAAACCATCCTAACTTCCTTAGTTAGCCACAAATGGCTCATCCTTCTCATAGTCTTTCTTTCTTAAATATATTTTTATTGAGAGACCTTAAACATCTCCCGAAACGTCTGCCACTGCTTTCCCACCATCTTGCTTTTAACCATTCTACCTCAGCCAACACTGTTTTCATGCCTTGTAATTGTCTTTAAGTTTAAGACACCAGTTTCAGACCCAAATTTCTCACCCTCAAACTGAATGTGAAATTCTGTTATGTTATGATCGTTCCTATCTGGAGGATCCTTTACTATGAGGCCATTAATTAAATTTAATTAATTAATTGGTGAAGCATGGGGCTGTTCCCTTTGCAGAAGGTCAAAAGGAGATTTGATGGAGGTTTTCAAAATTATGAGAGGTCTGAATAGAGGAGATAGAGAGAAACTGTTCATATTGACAGAAGGATTGAGAACCAAAGAACAGCAATTAAAAGTGCCTTGCAACAAAACCAGAGGCACCATGAGAAAAGAACCTGTTTACACAGTAAGCAGTTAGGATAATGGAACGTACTGCTGGAGGGTGTGGTGGAGGCAGATTTAATTGTAACTTTCAAAAGGAATTGGATAATTATCTGAACATGAAAAAATTTGCAGGGATTCGGGCAAAAGGCAGAGGAGTGGGACTAGCTGAGTAGCTTTTTTTAAAATTCATTCATGGGGTGTGGGCTTCACTGGCTGGGCCAGCATTTATTGCCCATCCCTAGTTGCCCTTGAGGTGGTGGTGGTGAGCATCCATCGCAAACAGTTGCAGTCCATGTGGTGTGGGTACACCCACAGTGCTGTTAAGAAGGGGGACCCAAATACAGTGAAGGAACAGTGATATATTTCCAAATCAGGATGGTGAGTGTCCTGGAGGGGAACTTCCAGATGTTGGTGTTCCCATCAATCTGCTGCCCTTGTCCTTCTAGTTGGTAGTGGTCATGGATTTGGAAGCTGCTGTTGAAGGAGCCTTGGTGAATTCCTGCAGTGCATCTTGCAGATGGTACACAATGCTGCAACTGTGCACTGGCGGTGAAAGAAGTGAATGTTTGTGGATGTGGTGCCAATCAAGCGGCCTGCTTTGTCCTGGATGGTGTCAAGCTTCTTGAGTGTTGTGGGAGCTGCTCTCAACCAGGCAAATGGGGGGTATTCACTCCTGACTTGTGCCTTGGTGGACAGGCTTTGGGGGAGTCAGGAGGTGGGTTACTCATTGCATGATTCCTAGCCTTTGACCTGCTCTTGTTGCCACAGTATTTATATGGCTAGTCCAGTTCAGTTTCTGGTCAATGGTAACCCCCCCCACCACCCCCGGGATGTCTTTAGTGGGGGATTCAGTGATGGTAATGCCAGTTAACATCAAGGGGTGATGGTTGGATTCTCTCTTGTTGGAGATGGTTATTGCCTGATGCTTGTGTGGCACCAACATTACTTGCCACTTGTCATCCCAAGCCTGGACACTGTCCAGGTCTTGCTGCCTTTGAACATGGACTGCTTCAGTATCTGAGTCGTTGCAAGTGGTGCTGAACATCGTGCAATCATCAATGAACATCCCCGCTTCTGACTTTATGACAGAAGGATGGTCATTGATGAAGCAGCTGTGGATGGTTAGGCCTAGGACACTACCCTGAGGAAGTCCTGTGGTGATGTCCTGGAGCTGAGATGACTGACCTCCAACAGCCACAACCATCTTCCTTTGTGCTAGGTATGACTCCACCCAGTGGAGATTCTCTTTCCACCACCTCCAACACCACACCACACACACACACACCCCCCCCCCCCCCCCCCCCCCCACCAGTTCCCATTGACTCCAGTTTTGCTAGGGCCCCTTAATGCCACATTAAATGCGTCCTTGATGTCAAGCACAGTCACTCTCCCCTCACCTCGTGAGTTCAGTTCTTTTGTCCATGTTTGAACCAAGGCTGTAATGAGGTCAGGAGTGGGCCTGGCAGAACCCAAACTGCATGTCAGTGAGCAGGTTTTGCTAAGCAACTGCTGCTTTAATAGCACTGTTGATGACCCCTTCCATTACTTTACTAATGATCCAGAGTAGACTGATGGGACGGTAATTGGCTGGGTTGGATTTGTGCTGCTTTTTCTGTACAGGACATACCTGGGCAGTTTTCCACACAGCCAAGTAGATGTCAGTGTTGTAGCTGTTCTGGGACAACTTGGTTAAGGGTGTGGCAAGTTCTGGAGCAGTCTTCAGTACTATTGCTGGAATATGGTCAGGGCCCATAGCCTTTGCAATATTCAGTGCCTTCAGCCGTTTCTTGATATCACGTGGAGTGAATTGAATTGGCTGAAGACTGGCAACTGTAATGCCAGGGACCTCTGAAGGAGGCTGAGATGGATCATCCACACGGCACTTTTGGCTGAAGATTGTATCAAAAGCTTCAGCCTTATTTTTTGCAATGATATGCTGGGCTCCTCCATCATTGAGGATGGGGATATTTCTGGAGCCTCCTCCTCCTCCAATGAGTTGTTTAATTGTCTACAACCATTCACAACTGGGTGTGGCAGGACTGCAGAGCTTAGATCTGATCCATTGGTTGTGGGGTCGCTTTGCCCTGTCTATCACTTGCTGCTTATGCTGTTTGGCATGCAAGTAGTCCATTGTCATAGCTTCACCAGGTCTACAGAGAGTCAGCACAAATACTTTCATGAGAGTGAGCTGAAGAACAGCTCAAGGTCTTTTTGTTGAAAGAAGCTTTTTCTGTCACAGATGAATCCAGACAGAGTCTGTATGCTTGCCTTATCACATGTAACACAGCAAAAAAAATGAATCCCTTTCAAAAGCAAACTAACTTGAACAAAAATAGAAATTGTTACTAATACACAAATATTTCACGTCTGTAAAGAAAAAAGACAGATTATTGGTTTTGGGCTTAGGTTCTTAAAATCATTTCTGAAATATCAATCTACTTCTCTTTACAGATTTTTTTAATCAATGCACTCCCAACAATTGTCTGTGCTTTGATAGTTCTTCAAACAGAAAGCTGTCAAATTAAAACAGCAAGTGGAAATTTGAAGAAGCAACAGCTATAATGATTACCACTTTAAAAATTCCAGATACCTGGTCTTGCTACAATATACACAGAAGAAAAAAATAATCAGAAATGTTCTAACCAGAAACAGATCCTTGTTTCCAGCATTCTAACAAATAATTACAAAGTGGATCAGCTAACTGCTTTCTTGAATTTTTCCCAACCAATATTTTCATAGAAAGGTAAAAGCAAAAAACTGTGGATGTTGGAAATCCAAAACAAAAACAAAAATACCTGGAAAAACTCAGATCTGCCAGCATCTGCGGAGAGGAACACAGATAACGTTTCAAGTCCGAATGACCCTTCAACAGAACTAAGTAAAAATAGAAAAGAGGTGAAATATAAGCATTTCACATGCACTACCTTCAATTTTGTCTACTGCACTCGTGCTCCCAATGCGGTTTCCTCTACATTGGAGAGACCAAACGCAGACCAGGTGACCGCTTTGCAGAACACTTTCGGTCTGTCCGCAAACATTACGCACACCTCCCTGTCGCTTGCCATTTCAACACTCCACCTTGCTCTCATGTCCACATGTCCGACCTTGGCTTGCTGCATTGTTCCAGTGAAGCTCAACGCAAACTGGAGGAACAGCACCTCATCTTCCGACTAGGCACTTTACAGCCTTCCGGACTGAATATTGAGTTCAACAATTTTAGATCATGAACTCTCTTCTCCATCTCCACCCCCTTTCCGATTTCTCCCCCCCTTTTTTTTCCAATAATTTATATAGATTTTTCTTTTCCCACCTATTTCCATTATTTTTAAATGTATTTCTATCCATTGTTTTATCTCTACCTTTTAGCCTTTTTCGATTCCTTCACCCCACGCCACCCCCACTAGAGCTATCTGTACCTTGCTCGTCCTGCTTTCTACCCTTAATTAACACATTCCTTAGATAATATCACCACCTTCAACACCTCTTTGTCCTTTTGTCTGTGACATCTTTTGGATATCTCCACCTATCACTGGCCCTTTATCCAGCTCTACTTGACCCATCCCCCTTTAAATCAGCTTATATTTCACCTCTTTTCTATTTTTACTTAGTTCTGTTGAAGGGTCATTCGGACTCGAAACGTTAACTGTACTCCTCTCCGCAGATGCTGTCAGACCTGCTGAGTTTTTCCAGGTATTTTTGTTTTTTCATAGAAAGGTACTGGCTTTAACTCACAGCCGCTCTAAATGAAGTTGTGAATATAGAGAAATGAAAAGAGAGTAAAAAGGAGAATACGAAAGGGCCATTGGACCAATTAATTACGCTTCAGCCAAAATACAAATCTAACCTGGATTACTCATCCCCAATCCCCACTGGCATGACCTATTAATTCCATAATTTAAGAGGCATGACAAATCTTTTACTACTTTACCTGTAACAGAATAAAGCAAAATTGTTAATATCTCCAAAACTTTTAATTGCCCTTTTCAATAACTTCATTCAAAAACCTCAATGGAAATCTAATTCATATAGAGGGGCAACTGGTTAGAGTGGGTGCCTTGCTGTCAATTCAATTTGTTCATTTTACCAGTGGACGCAGAAACCAAGAAGGTCTTTGCAAAAATGTCAAGGCCTGGGAGCTTAAAGTAAGAGCTGGAGCACAGGTCCTCAAGGAAGCATCAAGCTGGCCCGTGTGAAAAAATGGGGACAAAGATCCTCGCGAATATGAGCAGCTCAATAAGTTGGCAAGAAGGGCTTACATGAGTTCTAGAGGCTCTGGGGCACTGGTGGCGAGGGGGTTGCTACTGCAAATGCTATTTGTATAAGCAGAGTAGTCAGCGGGTGCGTTAATAGGTAGAGCTCGCATTCTCATCTTTGTCATCGAAAAATTTATATTGAACTCAAAGCTAAATATGCTAAATATGATTTAAAACTGACATATTAATTTATCTGGAGGAACAGTACCTCATCTTCCGACTAGGCACTTTACAGCCTTCCGGACTGAATATTGAGTTCAACAACTTAAGATCATGAACTCTCCATCCCTACCCTCTTTCCGATCCCCCCCCTTTTTCCAATAATTTATATATATTTTTCTTTTCCCAACTATTTCCATTATTTTTAAATGTATTTCCATGTATTGTTTTATTTCTACCTTTTAGCCTATTTCAATCCCTTCCCCCCACCCCACCCCCACTAGGGCTATCTGTACCTTGCTCGTCCTGCTTCCTACCTTTAATGTCACCTATTAGCACATTTCTTAGCTAATATCACCACCGTCAACGCCTCTTTGTCCTTTTGTCTATGACATCTTTTGGTTATCTCCACCTATCACTGGCCCTCTATCCAGCTCTACCTGTCCCACCCCCCTTAAACCAGCTTATATTTCAGCTCTCTTCCATTTTTTCTTAGTTCTGTTGAAGAGTCATATGGACTCGAAACATTAATTGTATTCCTCTCCACAGATGCTGTCAGACTTGCTGAGTTTTTCCAGGTATTTTTATTTTTGTTTTTGTTTTGGATTTCCATCATCCGCAGTTTTTTGCTTTTATATTAATTTGCAATTTGGCAAACAGTTAGCACCATAAATTCGGTATAGGTGGCTATCTAGAATAGGCAGCGATGGTATAAAGTGGAGGAGACTTCATTTGCTATACTCTTTTAAGACTTGTAAATGCTCTATTCTTGTCCTCTAGTCATATGTTAATTGCCCAAGTTAGGTTGCTTACTTCACCCTTATTAACATTTTTTATTATTTTAAAGATCATGCCTTTCCCCCAATCTTCTGTTCCCCACAAAAAATAAATTTAGTTATTGGTGCCTTTAAGTTACATCATATACTGAAGCATTTTTTAAGCTGTGTTTCCTTTTTGGAGTAGACACACCAATAATTCTTGCCATATACTACAACTGGTCTCAACTTTTATTTATACAAAGACAGTGTAACTTGTGCTGATTTGTAAACTGATGCTCACCAGATGCACTCCAGTGCCCATTCTTATTAATAATTAATCACCCTGACTAGATGCTTTCAGTGTATCATGAATAATTACTTCCAGATCTTTTACAGCCTCTGCCAGGGAAGGCATTTTCAAGTTATCGATGTTTTGTTTAGAGCTCCCCATATCATACCATTTTGATGTTATTTGTTACTTCAATTTTGTCAAAAATCAGGATGTGTAAATACCTCAATATTTTTGGTTACATCCTGGTGATTTCCCTAACCCAAGTTCACAGGCCCACATAAAATAGAACCTTTTCAAATTTTTCACATATAGCGCTGGTACCTACATATGCATTGGGTGTTTTATTAAATATACATTTAACAGGTCTGAAAAGAATAGATCAATCTTTCAAGTAGAAGTTTTATATCTTACCAAGTGGAGGCTGCAGCATTCCACTGTTCTTCTCACAAGTCCCAATAGGTTGTATATCAGATGAATCAACCAATCGCCAAAAGTCGTTTTTGTTGTCACTCCCATCTAACCGTAACCGTAGCCTTGCTCCAGTTATTCCAACCACAGTAGCTATACAAATTGAGGTAACGTTTCTTGGGTCCTGAGCCTCAAGTTTCATGTCAATTTTGAACTCATTGGTGGGTGGAGTTCTGGGCTGGAAGTGAGTGCACAATGTAAATACACTTATTGAATTAAAAAATCCTTCTTAGCATAATAGTACTATAAGAAGCCACTATATACAAATTTCAAAGCCAGTTTTAACTGGAAATACACTTAAAGCAACTGCCCCACTGCAGAATGCCTGATTAAGGTCTAAGCCCTCAGATGGATTCACATCCAGGGGGTCTTCAAGAAGGTCTCAAGAGTCCCTAAACCAACTATAACTCTGGAGAAAAGTTTGTCCAAACGAAGTGCCAAATCCAGAACTGAAAATCAATCGCCAGGACGAGATGACTGATATACTGGCAGAAGACATCCGTAAGCCCCATATTTTTTTTAATATGTCCACCTCGATAGCTTTTGAGGATTGCCATCCAACTTCCTTGCATCTGAGCCAGTATAATTTGGTACCCCTTTGGCTTCTCTGGTCCAAACAGCACACCCAAAGCAGACAGTTGCAGGCCAGAGAATTATCAGTCGAGAAACTGTCCTCTGCTAAAAACTGTTGTCCCAATGCCCAGCAAAGCTGCGAGCACACAGACTCATTACTGCCTTCCCCAGATCAGCAAGCTGCTGCTGGTCTGGAGGAGATCTGAAGTTCTGACCCAGAGTTATTACCAAAAAATCAGCCCTAGTACAACTGGCCTGGCAGTCGGGTCACCATTTCACCCCCTTCTCTTGCTTGATCAGACTTATGCAGTCAAATAGCATAAGGAATTCCAATAAGCAACTCCCAGAGGAAATCAGACTCAGAACTTAAAACATGTCCAGCAGTGGCAATAATTAATCAGGGGCAACATGCAAGGGGAAATCATTAAGTAACTTTAGGCAGCACCCTTTTCCAGGAAGCCACTTGTTTAACCATTTCCCATTTCTGAAAATTATTTTTGGCTTTTGGATAACCATTTCCTCTCTTTCATTAATTTCCGCATGTTTTGGTTTATCACTTCCCCATTTTTTGGTTTGGACTTTCGACCAATCTGGATTTGGTCTCTGGAGGCAATTTCCACTTTCAATTAATGATTTCTGACCATTTATTAATTTTTGCAGCTTTTATTTTACTTTCTCATTACCCATTTCCCTTTGGACTTAATCTCTGAATTATTTTTGATATTTCAGTTGTTCAATTCACTACCATTTGTTTAACTAACTCCCTTTTCAGACTTGGTTTCTGCACACATTTTTTTGATTTTTCGCTTAATAGGTTTTCACTTTTTACTTATTTTTGTTGAGTAAAACTCCATGTCTTAGCATGACTGTTGCTCATTACCAGCAGCATGCTCCGCATTAAGTAAAACAAAAGTAATAAATATATGTTTAATTGTAAAACTAATTTTTAAGCAAAAAATAGTCCGTGTTACGGCAGTATCCATAAAATGTTTGTAACACAGAAAGGGGGCCACAGAAGCAAAATGTTTGTGAACACCTGCCTTACATAAGAACATAAGAAAAAGGAGTAGGAGTAGACTATACAGCCCATCGAAGCTGCTCTGCCATTCAATAGGATCATGACTGATCTTGGCTTCAACTTGATTTTAATTTACTGGAAGCTACATATATCAATACACAGGGTCCTGTTCTTTGCAGACAGAAAGAACATGTACACATATTGCAAATATTTCAGCTAAACAAAATAAGTGACAGCCGTCCACTGACCCATTCCTCAGGGCAATGCCTTGACCAATCAGGGTCAAGGTGCCTGGTTTAAATTTTAAACAATGCTGGCGGTTAATTATCAGTCACAATCAACTGGTGCATTCTCCATGGCAACCCTTTGCCCAATCAGAGTCCACTTGCTAACCAACCAACATTCTTTTATACTATAGAAATTGTTGTTCTCGTTTCTTGGTACTCTTGCGAAGAGTCCTAAGTACAAGATGAAAAGCTTCGACATGTCTCTTTTTTTTTTGAGCAATGATAAAAGTGTGACCTTTATTCTTCAGTCATCCGCAGCAATACTGTATAGAGTAGCACAGCACAGGCAGCCATTCAACCCATTGATACAGTGTTGGTGCTCTTGAAGAGCAACCCAGTTAATACCAATGAATTTATACAGATATATAATACATATATAAAATGCGCTACACTGCAAGCCCAACTGACAATCTTAGATTGGTTGTCAGCGTAATTCTTAGCAGAGAGGATTATTTAGCAAATGTTGTCCAATCACGGAATCTCATCTAATTTTGGACACTGTTTTGAGTTTGCAAGCACAGGTTGGTTGGATATGGTCTGTACTTTACCCGTTGCGAACAGCGACAGGGACATGCAGTTTGATATGATCCACCTATCTTAGGGATGTACTGCCTACATACCTAGCATCACACTGGCACTGAAATTCATATATCACATTACTCATTTGTGCGATAGGCCAAACGTCTTTTTGGCCTGTTAGTGGTGAATACCACTTGTGTTGCTACTGCATAGTAGCAACATGAAACAGCTAGCTTCACCTGTTGCTCAAATTTTTGAGATACCTTGTCCTTCCAGAGTAATCTGAGGTAGACTGGGCGCTTTTCAGGGCTGAAAGTGATGGCCTTAGGCCCGGTCGTGAGTTTGCATGAATTTGGCTACAATACAGTCAGTCAGTCTCTTTACTGAAATCATCAATGTAGATCATAAAGAGTCGAGGCCCCCAGCAACAATCCCTGTAGCACTCCATTAGTTACAGTTTGCCAACCTGAAAATGACCCATTTATCCTAACTCTCAAAGCAAACTCAGAACTTCATACTGTGGGGGAAGAAAGATTACATATGCCGGTGCTGCCTAGGAAGTTTCTGGCACAATTGCTATCGTCGAAGTTATCAAAAAGACATTATATGGTATCCCTAGGATGTGTTCCTGGCCTGGCTCTATTCCAGTGATCTGTCAATAAAGACGCATGGAGTGAAATCAGTTCGGCTCAAATACTCAGCAGTACTATTCTTGTCATTCAAACCAACCATGACTTTGTTCCCTAATACTATGCACAGGGCCATCAGAAACTTGTTACAATGGAATCGAGGAAAACAGTATGCAGTTCCAAATTCAGTTTCTGTGGTTACATACCTGTTTAAAACAATGTGAAGGAGCAGGGACTTCTCCATTTTCTTTCAAGTAATCATCCCAATTAAAATGTTCTGTAATCAGTAAAAACAATTTAACAAGTCATTTAATGGAGCCATTTCACAGCCTGTAATTGTACTTGTGGTCAAGTGAAATCCATACAAATGATAAAGGAACATTTATACAAGTTCTGCTTTATGTGGTTTTGGTTGTGACTTATACCACATTCACAGCAAAAGCAAATCAAATCCCATACTTGGCTTAAGTTGTTTCAAATATATCACACTGAAGATTCACACTTTAAATTTGGACTTAAAGGCCCTTCCTGAATCTCAGGATATTAAGCAGGGCTATGTACAAAAATTCAATAAACTAAGTGGTTATTAGTGACCGTGTACACAGTGATAGGTCAAAATTGCGTTTATTGTGTAGGACAGGAAAGAAAGAGAAAGTGGAATGTCCAAGATAGCACACATATTGAGATTTATTATTTACATTCATTCAAATTAATTATTCTCTGTCCCAACTCAATGAAATGTTGCTTTGCTCAAAAGTAAAAACAAGTGAAGCCAAACAGTCCATGCAAGTTTAAAAGAAAGTTTTTAAGTAAATGAAGACGACAACAAAAAATATTCAAGAGAACAAACCAGTGGTCTATACAGAGCAGCAGTAATAAGTGGCATTAACGAGCATTTACCAGTTCCACTAGTTTTAGGCTCAGTGGCTCCTTTTCAACAGCAATTTCAAAAAGACAAATTCATCAGCAACAAATGTCAATAGGTGCATTACACACCAAACACTGCATCTCCAATGTGTCCAATTATGCAGAGAAAAAACTGGGATAAACTTCAACCTGACAAATAGTTAAGTCAAGCATCCATCTTTTCACTAGATTCTGTGACCCTTATTGTGGAAGAGTAAGCACGTCAAACTGGCTTAGAGAGAAACATGCTCGGATGGGTAGTTTCAAACAATATTCCAAGTTAGTTCTTTGCTGGGATGTAGCTGAGACTTCTCAGAATCAGCTATTAAATTCTGGACAAATAAATGCCTGTTGCAAAGCTCTGAAATATATACCAAACAACTTCGAGAAGTCAATCAAGATTCAGATATAGAGAAACTACATCCTGAGATGCACCTAAGTATTTAGGTAGTCTATGAAAACTCTGGGTGCTAAGAGGTCAATTCTTTGTACTGGTAGTTGTGAAATTGGAACTGAGATTTGAACTGGTAGCTGTGAAATTGGAACTGAGAAACCACCTGTGATGCTTCCAAATGATGATCTGGGTGAATTATATTTTAGCTCTAGAGCTACAAGTCAATCTCATGAATAGGACGGGAGGATAGATAACATTCTATGTTGTGATTTTCCAAGTTCATGCTTAGTTGTCAAATCTGCAATGTGGATCCTGTACAAGGGCCCCTATAATTCCCAAAGGACACAAACACCTGTAATTGTGGGCTGTAAGGAAATTGAGAGATTTTATAACATGCAATACAAGTTGCTGCAGGCAGTCTGAGAATTTGAGGAAGTTCAATTCCAGGATCAGGGATGAACATGTTTAAGGTTTTGAGTGAACTACACATAGGAAATGGGGGATGGAGCTAACCCTCTAATTTCCTTTCAGCTCAGAGATTAACCAGTGGACTTGTCAACAAATCCACCATTCCCATTAAAATACCTGGATTCTCAGCAGTCATCCCATGCTGGCATCAAATGAATCAGGTCATCCCAATGGTAACAGTTGTTTGTAGGAGCTCAAGTCAGATAGCAAATTACCTGTTGTACCCTGTGATTGTGGAACATTTCTTTGATGCTTGGTTCATACACATATGATTTCATTTTGTTTCAGCGGCTACAGATTATGATGAAGAATAATTTTAAATCTATGCAAATGCACGGCTTCAATGCAACCGACGTCCAAAATGCTTTGTGGGAAAATGGTTGAAAATCCGGAAACATATTACTCAGTTTAAAGGTTATTTTTACTCCTCAAATTATGTGCACCCTCCACAAAATGAAGTATGACCAAATTTGACACTTTTGGGTAAACTTTGTGCTAAACATAAAACTAAAAATTGCCATTACAAAGCAAATCAGCAGCTCTACATGTAACTTCCTTTTGTTGTCTTACAAAATCCCAGGATACATTCATTTTGGCCCGAAACAAAAATGCAATCATTTATTACAAATGTGGCTTAATCAGTTTTCATGGATTTATCTTGAGGGCTTGTGGTTTATTTGACAGACACGCAATGGTAAAGAATGGGTGGAACTCTGGTCTATTGGAGGTGCACACAAATAATGAAGCTCCTACATGGGGATCGATCTTCAACCTGCATCTGCCACACAAAACTACACAATTAGAAAGGGAGGTTCTTGTGTTGAAGCTATAATATCCCAACAGTGATCTGCCAGTAGTATTGTGTGCTGCAGTTAAAACTAAACTGTATTCAGAAAGTATATGATGTTTACATCATGTGAGGACCCAAGGCAAGACTACCACATCACAGGAAGCAATTAATTATAAAGAGTGTCTAAATCACTTTGTAGTAAACATAAAATGACTCAAGACACTCCAAGCAGCAACAAAGGGGACACCACATTTGAATTCTGACATGTGAGTTCGTGGATAAAATGATGGAACAATTTCTTAGTCAAATTAAATTGGAAAATGGTCTTGGCTGAAAATTCCATTCGAGTCCACTGGCCTATCAAATTGCTAAATGGAATCAGAGATGTGCCACAAAACAGATCTGCAGTTCATTAACTCACAAACTATTTCTAATTAGTATATAGTTTAAGAAACTATAATGTACAAAGTGTTTCAAAACGTAGGTATGATTGGTTACTTGTGAAGCACCAGTTTAAGATCCCAAACGAAGTTCAGTGAGGGCTGAAGTGGGTAGAATTTCCAATTAATTTACACACACTTGTAATGATTCAAATGCAAAGGGATCACATAAAAGTCATAACCACAACATTAATCTGATTAGAATGAAGTTTTAAATAAATGCATTTCTTCACTCAAAGGTTCGGAAATCTTCAGAATTCTCTACCCCAGGGGGCAGTAGATGCTCCATTATTGAATATCCTTCTCCTCTTCCTGAGGCAGTCCCTCAGGATTGAAAATGACTTGCTCCACTCTGGTTCTGTGGGTTTTGAGATGGTTAAGTCCAATGCATGATTTACAATCTGTCACAGCAGATGGCGCTTGGAGAGTTGGGTGCATGAGTTGTGGGAAGTTTTGTGTGCTCTCGCTGATGCCTTGACTTTGCCTCTGCATGTTCCCAACAAAGTTTCACAATTTTTAAAAAATTCTTTCATGGGATGCGGGCATAGCTGGCATTTTCCAAGTTGTGCAACCACAACTACAGTCCTGCTAGGAAGGGAGTTCCAAGCTTTTGATCCAGCGACAGTGAAGGAATGGCGATATAGTTCCAAGTCAGGATGATGTGGCTTGGAGGAGACCTTCCAGGTGGTGGTGGTGGACCCAGGCTTCTGCTGCCTGGCCCTTGTAGGTGATACAAGTCGCAGGTTTGGAAAATGCTGTCGAAGGAGCTTTGATGAGTTGCTGCAGGGCACCTTATACACAGGTGTGCCACAGCGAAACAGTGGTGGGGGGAGTGAATGGTTAAGTTGGTAGATTGGGTGCCAATCAAGCGCACCGCTTTGTCCTGGATGGTGTTGAGCTTATTGAGTGTTGTTGGAGCCGCACTCACCCAGGCAAATGGAGGGTATACCATTACACTCCTGACTAATGCCTTATAGTTGGTGGACAAGCTTTGAGGAGCCAGGTGGTGAGTTTCTCACCACAGAATTCCCAGCCTCGGACCTGCTTTTGTGGCCACAGTATTTATATGGCTAGTCCAGTTCAGTTTCTGGTCAATGGGAACTCCATGTGAGACAGCAATGGTAATGCTGTTGAATGTCAAGGAGAGGTGATTAGATTCTCTCTTGTTGGAGATGATCAGCTTCTGGCACTTGTTTGGCATGAATGTTACTTGGCACTCATCAGCTCAAGCCTGAATGTTGTCCAGGTCTTGCTGCAAATGGACACAGGCTGCTTCAGTACCTGAGGAGCTACGAATGGTGCATAACATTATGCAGTCATCAGCGACCATCACAACTTATGGCCTTATGGTCACTGATAAAGCAGCTGAAGATGGCTGGGCCTCAGGGACTATCCTGAGAAATTCATTTCAGGGATATCCTGGGGCTGAGATAATGGGCATTAACAATCACAACCATCTTCCTTTATGCTAGGTATGACTTCACAGAATCACAGTGCAAAAGAGGCACTTCGGCCCTTCAAGTCTTCACTGACATTGTAAGAAACACCTGACCTACCTACCTAATGCCATTTACTAGCACTTGGCCCATAGCCTTGAACGTTATGTCGTGCCAAGCGCTCATCCAGGCCTCCACCACCCTGCCAGGCAGTACATTCCAGACGGTCAACACCCGCTGGGTAAAAAGTTTTTCCTCACATTCTCCTTAAACCTCCTGCCCCTCACCTTGAACTTATTCCCCCTTGTGACTGACCCTTCAACTAAGGGGAACAGCTGCTCCCTATCCAGACGGTCAACACCCGCTGGGTAAAAAGATTTTCCTCACATTCTCCCTAAACCTCCTGCCCCTTACCTTGAACTTATTCCCCCTTGTGACTGACCCTTCAACTAAGGGGAACAGCTGCTCCCTATCCACCCTGTCCATGCCCCTCATAAACTTGTACACCTCGATCAGGTCGCCCCTCAGTCTTCTCTGCTCCAACGAAAACAACCAAGTCTATCCAACCTCTCTTCATAACTTAAATGTTTCACCCCAGGAAAAATCTTGGTGAATCTCCTCTGCACCCCCTCCAGTGCAATCACATCCTTCCTGTAATGTGGCGACCAGAACTGCACGCAGTACTCCAGCTGCAGTCTCACCAAGGTTCTATACAACTCCAGCATGACCTCCCTACTTTTGTAATCTATGTCTCGATTGATAAAGGCAAGTGTCCCATATGCCTTTTTCACCACCCCACTAACATGTCCCTCTGCCTTCAGAGATCTATGGACACACATGCCAAGGTCCCTTTGTGCCTCAGAACTTCCTAGTGCCATGCCGTTCATTGAATACTTCTTTGTCAAATTACTCCTTCCAAAGTATATCACCTCTCACTTTTCAGGGTTAAATTCTATCTGCCATCTTCAATCAATGGAGAGTTTTCCCCAATTCCCATTAACTTCAAGGTTGCCAGGACTCTTTAGATGCCCTCAGTCAAATGCTGCCTTGACGTCAAGGGCAGTCACTTTCACCTCCACTGGAGTTCAGCTCTCTTGTCCATGTTTGTACCAAGAATGTAATGAGCTCAGGAGCCGAGCCACCGTGGCAGAACCCAAACTGAGCATCAAGGAGGTTATTGCTGTGTAAGTGCAGCTTGATAGATGTCGAAAGTTCCATCACTTTGCTGTTGAGAGAGGAGGCTGATGGGGTGGTAAGTGGTCGGATTGGATTTGTTCTGCTTTTTGTGGGCAGGACCGTACCTGGGCAATTTTCCACACTGGGTGTATGCCAGTGCTGTGGTTGTACTGAAACAGCTTGGCTAGGGAGGGCAGGTAGTTCTGGAGCAGAAGTCTTCAGTGCTATTGCCAGGGCCCATAGCCTTTGCAGTACCCACTGCCTTCAGCTGTTTCTTGATATCACATGTAGTGAATTGAATTGGCTGAAGATTGTCATCTGTAATGCTGGGGAATCTCAGGAGGAGGCTGAGATAGATCATCTACTCAGCACTTCTGGCTGAATATGGTTGCAAATGCTTCAACCTTGTCTTTTGCACTGATGTGCTGGGCTCCCCCATCATCGAGGATGGGGAGATTAGTGGAATCTCCTCCTCCTGTTCGTTTTTTAATTGCTCGCCACATTCACAACTGGATATGCAGGAGTGCAGCGCTTTGATCTGATTAGCTGGTTATGGGATCGTTTAGCTCTATCAATCGCATGCTGCTTCCACTGTTTGATATGTAAGTAGTCCTGCGTTGTTGCTTCCCCACGTTGACACCTCATTTCTAGGTATACCAGGTGCTGAACCCTGGTTCAATGAGTGCAGGAGGGCATGCCACTCTGTCTAAAGTCTTCACATCGTTCCTAAAGTGTGGTGCCCAGAACTGGATGCAGTACTCCAGCTCAGATCTAGCTAGTGCATTATACAAATTCAACATAACCTCCTTGCTCTTGTACTCTATGCCTCTATTAATAAGCCTGGGATACTGTATACTTTTGTTAAGCACATTCTCAACCTGTCCTAACACTTTAAATGACTTATGCACATATACACCCTCTGCTCTTGCATCCCCTTCAGGGTTGTATCCTTTATTTTATGTTGTCTCTCCCTGTTTGTCATACCAAAATAAATCACTTCACATTTCTCTACATTGAACTTCGCTTGTCCACCCATTCCACCAACTTGTTTATGACTTATTGAAGTTCCACACTATCAGCTTCACTGTTCACAATGCTTCCAAATTTCAAAGTGGTGTGCCGTACACCAAGGTCTAAGTCATTGATGTATATCAAGGGCAGGAGAGCAGTCGCTTTGAAAGTCTGGTGTCAGGCATATGAACAACCTGTCCTATCCAGCAGAACTGGTTTTGGGTGATTAGTGCCTTGATGTTGGGCAAGTTGGCAAGGGAGAAAATGCTGCTTTTGGACCACCTTTCTTGCCAAGTGATTTGGAGAATCTTGCGAAGGCACCACTGCTTGTATTTCTCCAGTGCTTTGAGATGCTTGCTGTAGGCTAAGTCTCCGAGGCATATATTTACACCTTTGTAACATCTCCCAATTTAGCCCCTGCCTCAGTTCATCTGCTGCTAACACCCTCATCCATAACTGTTACTTCTAGACTTGATTATCCAACACACTTAAAGGCTGGGCTCCCATGTTATCTCCTCTGTAAACCTGAAGTCATGCAAAACTCTGCTGCCTATCTCCTAACTCACAGCAAGTCCCATTCACCCACCACCCCTGCTTGCTGACCTTTACTGGAGCCTGGTTATTCAACGCCTCAATTTTAAATTTCCCATCCTTGTATTCAAATCCACCCATGGCCTCACCCCTCCATAATGTAATTGCTCTTACCCCACAGCCCTCAGAGATATCTACACATCTCCAATTCTGGCCTCTTGAGCATCCCTGATTTTATTCGCTCCATCATTCACAGCTTTACCTTCAGCTATCAAGGTATTAAGTTCTGGCATTCCCTCCTTAAGCCTCATCTCTCTAGTTCACTTTCCTCCTTTAAAACACTACTTCAAAGCTTCTTAGGGCAAGATTTTAGTCATCTTCCCTAAAATCACCTGATGTGGCAGTGTCCAATGTTGTTTAATAAAGCTCCAAGTGCTTTGGGGTGTTTTATTAAGTTATAAGTTCAGCACAGCACTGAACAAACATTGCACTGTTAGGTTTGCCGTGCTTCAGATCCAAGGCCCACTCTGCCCTCTCAGGAGGCTGTAAAAGATCCCACGACAATGTCTATTGAAAAATAGGTGAGCTCTCTCCTTGGTGATGAGTCACTCAATGAACACAGAATCACAGTACAGAAGAGGCCCTTCGGCCCATCAGGTCTGACACGTGAGAAACACCTGACCTACCTACTTAATCCCATTTACCAGCACTTGTCCCATAGCTTTGAATGTTATGTTGTGCCAAGTGCTCATCCAGGTACTTTTTAAAGGATGTGAGGCAACCCGCCTCCACCACCATGCCAGGCAGTGCATTCCAGACGGTCATCACGCTCTGGGTAAAAAAGTTTTTCCTCACATTCCCCCCTAAACCTCCTGCCCCTCACCTTGAACTTATTCCCCCTTGTCACTGACCCTTCAACTAAGGGGAACAGCTGCTCCCTGTCCATGCCCCTCATAATCTTGTACACCTCGATCAGGTCACCCCCTCAATCTTCTCTGCTCCAACGAAAACAACCCAAGTCTATCCAACCTCTCTTCATAACTTAAATGTCTCATCCCAGGAAAAATCCTGGTGAATCTCCTCTGCACCCCCTGCAGAACTGCACACAGTGCTCCAACTATGGCCTCACCAAAGTTCTATACAACTGCATCATGACCTCCCTGCTTTTGTAATCTATGCCTCGATTGATAAAGGCAAGTGTCCCATTTGCCTTTTTCAACCACCCCACTAACATGCCCCTCTGCCTTCAGAGATCTATGGACACACACGCCAAGGTACCTTTGTTCCTCAGAACTTCCTAGTGCCATGCTGTTCATTGAATACTTCCTTGTCAAATTACTCCTTCCAAAGTGTATCATCTCACACTTTTCAGGGTTAAATTCCATCTGCCAATTATTTGACCATCCCGTCTATATCTTTCTGTAGCTCCAAGACATTTAATCTCACTGTTAACCACCCACCCAATCTTTGTGTCATCAAAACAGATTGTTTCACTTTGTTTATGGGACAATGCCATGGGTAGCTTGTGATAGTGTAGGGCATATGGCAGCCAGTGATTACACATCAAGGCTGTAAGATACTTGGGATATCGTGAGGTCATAAAGGGCACTATATAAATGCAGGTTTGCTCTTTATTTCTTTAAGAACATAAGTTTCCTTGGTTCAGGATGTCAATGCTTGCACTTGCTGCACAGTAGAGCAGGGTCTCTGGATCTAGTTTGTGGCTGGGCAGAACCTTTGATGCCATCACAACTTTATTCCCTGAATAAATATAGTTCACAAAATTAATTAACATAGGCCGTGGGATCCAATCCATGCATAGAATCCCAGGTTTTTCATGTAGCTAATCTGCTTTGGCATTGCCACAATGGGAAGTCCACCTCAATAGAAAATAACAAGGTGGTCCAAAGTTGTAGCACCTAGGTACTATTTCAAATAAGCTCAACCCAGAAAATAAATCAAACCATAAACTAGGAAATCTGCCTTCCCAACCTGCGACACCATTCCAGGCCATAACAGAACAGTACCTCATAGTCCAGTCTGAGGTTGTGATCCTGCCACTATTCCCTTCCTCTCCAATTGGCCAAGGTTCATCTGTGGTTCTATGTCTGAATAGGTGCGAGAAACAATGTTGTCCTCGTTCGATGTCCACAGATACAGGCTTCCAATAGTCCCAAATAAATGTCAACTGATTTTATCTAGTGATACAGTAGGGATGCTAGAATTAGCAGTGGGTCAGTTGGTAGCACTATCACCTCAGAGTTGGAAGGCTATGGGTTCAAGTCCCACTCCACATCTTGAGCATAAAAATGAAACTGACATTCCCATGCAGTACTAAGTGAGTGCAGCTCTGTGAGATGTGTTGCCAAGGCCCCATCTGTTCTCTCAGGTAGAAGTAAAAGATCCCGCATCACTATTTCCAAGAGCAAGCTTGATGCCCTGGCCAATATTTAATCCTCAATCAATATCACAAAACCAGATTACACAGTCATAATGAACCACTGTTTGTGAAAGCTTGCTGTGCACAAATTAGCTATGTTTTTCCAAATCACAACAGTGACTACACTTGGATGTTTCAAAGCATTTTACAGTCAATGATCATGAAAGGGGCTATAGAAATCAAGTTTTTTTTTTAAAACAATTGCCCTCCGCACTCTTATACTAAAATCTAGCCAGTGACCACCTCTTGATCATTAACCAGTGGCGTCTGTTGGAAATATATGCTAAATAAGGCCGGGACCAGTATTAATTTTAGTTGTGGCAATGAACAGCCCAGTTAGAGGAAATAAATGGTGACCAGTCTATGCAACATAAGTCAAAAAGTTGAGCACTTAACATGTACATAGCAGCACAGCCTAAGGAATTTACTTTTGCCAATTTATCAAGCTCCTTGTATTCTTCTTGCCTTATCACAATTCCAGCATTCACACACTGTCGCCACCTTCTGCACAGTGAAAGGACCATAAGTTCACACTGCATTGGCAAGCATTTTCACTGCACAAGAGCAAAAATAATAACAAGTTACACCACTGGAGGGCACCAGTGCTCTATTTACTACTTCTATATCATCTTACAGAAAATCTTAACCATTCAAAATCTCAGGGGCAAAACAATTGCACTCCAAAATTTGACAACTGAACCAATTTTTGCCAAAAATCAATTTAAAAATAGCATCCAATGTTTTAAACTAGACTTTAATGTACTTTAACACCAACTTACATTCAATAAAGAATAATGGCTCTTGACAGATATGAAATCAGGCTAAAATGGGCCCTTAGCTAGGGATATTAGGTGTGACCAAAAGCTTGGTCAAAAAGTTGGTGTAATGAAAGGGTTCTTTTTATATTAAATTCTTGGAATTAATTCTTAGTTTTTGTCTGTTGGGTGAATTTCTTCTGCTTCTTGCTTTAGTTGTGTCAGCATCACAGACTAATATCTGTATTCTGCCAATATTTATACGGGTAGCGCTAACTAAACCAGGAATTACCCGAAATGGTAGCCCTGATAGTAAAAACTACTAAATTGAAATAATCTAGATATGGGTCTTGAAGATTTCAGTTGATGAGAGCTGTGACTATTTCCTGTGGCAGCTTGTCCATTGTGGGATTGGCCTTCAGAAGAAAGATTGCATATTCCAGGATTGGACGAACAAATGTTTGGCAAACTATAACTGATATTTTTGTGCAATGCCAAAGATTTCTCCTCAGCAATCCAAGAGGCCATGTTTGCTTTGGATATTAGTTGCTGAATGTGGAATCCCCACTGAAAATTGTCTTTCAGAAGATCCCCCAGGTATGCTAGTGCATCTACTTGTTGGAGAATTTGATTACAGAACTTAAAACTACGCGTTGATAGATCCTTTTTGATGGCTATACACATGACATAGCTGTTTTGAAATTGAATGCCATCCCCCATTGGTCCTGTCATTATTGTAGTCCAGAAGATCACCTTGTAGTGAACTGATAAGGTGAGTTTTCTCTGATGCGTAAACCATGCAATCATCGGCAACCAGTCATAACTTTCCCAACATGTTAAAAAAACAGGGTATGTATGTCAAGAGTAAAGGTCCCAACAGAGGTTCCTGGAGCACTCAGGAGAGGACATCTCTAGGACAGGGCAATTCCCCATCACACACCACTCTTTGTCTTGTCATTAGGATGAAAACGAAATCAACTTGCTTTATTTTGGAAAAACCATGTGATTTATTAATATTCAGTTCGACAGTAGGAATTAGAACTTGTATCAGATAGAGATTCAGCAACAGGATTCTTTAGTTCTTTTTAGCCCCATAGTTCTTTGCTGTGTAGGGAAACACTAGTTTGGCAGATAAACATCTTCCTAGGATATTCATTTTGGCCATCAATGGTAGTACTTGCAATTTCAATACCTAGGAAAATTAACTCCAAGGACAGCACAAGGAAGGAATGATGTGATGTTGCCTGTTTATTAGTCTCTCTGCTACGGTCTCCAATTACCTGATTGTCTGACATTTCAGTCAAACGAATCTAAAGTTTGGAGAGTTATTAAAATTGCAGTGTTTAAGTGAGAATGGTTAATTGAATGAGGCAACTCTATAAAACATGTGAAGTAACAGAAAATGCTAGAAATATTTCAATAATCTGGCATCAGTGAAGAGGGGGAAACAGTTATTGTTTCAGGTCATGACCTCTCATCAGAACTCATCGACCCAGGAAGAGTCTCTTCAGCCTGAAATGTTAACTCTGTTTCTCTCTCCACAGGTGCTGCCAGACCGGCTGAGTATTTCCAGCATCTGCAGTATTTTGGAGGCAGCGCTCCGTCTACTTAAGGCGATGGTGGTCAATTCTGTGAAGCATCACCTGGTGCAGCTCAACAGACCCACTCTGACATGGCAGTCTCTGCTGCATTTGATGCGAAGGAAGACAACAGGCTGAGAAAGTGCAAGATTCACTGTCCTTTTTAATCTAGTCCCTCTTCTCAACCAGCTCAGTTTTTCATTTCTGCTCGCCTGCTTCCAATGCCCTGCCGGTCAGCCTTCAGAAGTCATGGCCATCAGCGATTGTCGCCCAGTTGTCAGTGTCAATGTCTGCCATCTTCGTATCTGGCTTGCAGGTGTTCTTGTAGCAAAGGGATGGACGCCAGGACCTCTTGACCTAGTGGTCAGTTCACCATGCTGAATGTCTGGGTATGTGTTGTCATCCATCCAATGAATGTAGCCAAACCAGGGCAGCCGTTGTTGGCTTAGCAATGAGTGTATGCTGATAGAATTAGCACTTTCTGAATTGGTGACTTTGACCAACCAAGAGATGAAAAGGGATGTCTGAAACAGCAAAGGTGGAAACTTTCAGCCTTTTTCTCCTGACTCGCATATATTGTCCAGGTCTCATCATGGTAGAGGAGAACGCTGAGGACGTGGGCAATGCTGCACTCGCATTCTATACGGAGGAAGACCTTCACCAGTAAATGGACAGACTCTTGCATGCCTATAAAGAGTTTGGCTTGACCATCAACATCAGGAAGACAAATGTGATGGTCCAGGATGCGCCATGCTGCTGCCTATCAGCATCGACAATGTACGCTGGAGCTTGGTGATAGCTTTACATATCTAGGCTCCACAATCATTAGTAATCTGTCACTTGATGCTGAAATCAACACATGAATCACAAACTGCAGCTGAGTGTGTGGAACAATAGCAACCTGACTGAGAACACCAAACTGCGAGTCTACCAAGGTGTATTTAGATTTTCTATAAGGCATATGGATTCTCATTCAACACGATTGAGGAAAAAAGCATGCATGACCAGTACTAGGAGAGATAACTCAAATTGATGAAGCCTGATCAGCCCTGAAAGACATCAAGTTTGAGATTCACAGTATTGTTACAGAGGAGGAGGCTGCCATTTGGCCCATCTGCACTAGTTCTCCAGATGAGCAATTCACTCACTGCCGTTCTCCAGCTTTCCCCTCACAACCTTGCTCATTCTTCCTTTTTAGTAACAGTCTAAGTCCCTTTTGAATACTGCAATTGAACCTGCCTCAACCACTCTCTCAGGCAGCGCATTCCAAATCTTAACCACTCGCTGTGTGAAAAGCTTTTCCTCATGTTTTTGCTTCTTTTGCCAAACAGTTTAAATCTGTGCCCTCTTGTTCTTGATCCTTTCACAAGTGGGAACAATTTCTCCCCATCTATTCTGTCCTGAACTCTCATGATTTTGAATACCTGCATCAAATCCCCTCTCAGCCTTTTTTCCTACAAGGAAAACAGTCCCAACTTTGTCCAATCTATCTTCACAACTGAAGCTCATCTCTCGAACCACTCTTTCGGGTCTTTTCCGCATTCTAACATGCACCGATTTCACCTGTGAACTTGTAACATATCATCAAAACTCTTAAGGTTATATGTAATCATCAATAAATAGTTATCCATGAACCCTGTTAATTTGGGGAGAAATTTATAAACTTAAGAATACCCTGCTCTAACAGTGGGTTTTCATGAGTGTTAAAAGATGCAAGGGATTGAAGGCATTGCGATTAGGGAGACAATTCCACAGCCAGCGCCAGGCACAGATTGAAATGCAACAGGAAATGCAGGAAGCCAGGCCAGCGTTGGGTATCAGACTTCGTAAATTCATGATTCTGGGAGGGTGGGGAGCCATTGTATGTCAACAAGAATATGTCAATTTTGTTTCATGATTTATATTAATATTTTAGAGTAACTTATGGTTTTCGGATTAAACGTGCATGAGTAATCATAACTCTAGTTTAGAAATGGCCAGACCATTTCAAATAATGGCAGTTCAAAGGATAATCTGTGCTTAGTTAATAAGGGTTGGAAGTGAAAAAATTTAAAACAATGGATGACCCATCTCTGAGTCTTTTAGGGAAGTAAATTATTAATATACTTCTTAGATCAAAGAAGCTAAAATCACATTGATAAATAAAGCGGTTTCTTGGTGAATCACAGAATTGTTACTGCTCAGGAGGCTGCCAGTCATGTCTGCATCAGCTCCCCAAATTTACCCAGCGTCACTCCCGTCTTCATCCCATAGCCCTACACGCCCATTCTTTTCAAATAATCATCCAATTACCTCTTGAATGCCTCAATTGAACCTTCCTCCTCCACCCTCTCAGGCAGCACATTCCAGATCCTAACCATGCTCAGAGAAAAAATTTTGCATGTCTCCATTGCTTTTTTAAACAATTATCTTAAATCTGTGCCCTCTTGTTCTTGCTCCTTCCACCATTGGGAAGATTTTCCCTATCTACTCTGTCCGGATCCCTCAAAATTTTGAGTACCTGTATCAAATCTCCTCTGAACCTTCTCTTCTCCAACAGTCCTAATCTTCTCTAATCTATGTAACTGAAGTTCCTCATCCCTGGAACCATTCTCGTGATTCTTTTCTGCACCTTTTCTAATGCCTTCACACCTTTCTTAAAGTGCAGCGCCCTGAACTGGACAATACTGCAGTTGAGGCTGAACCAGCGACCTCTTCAAGTTTAGCATCACCTCCTTGCTTTTGTATTCTATGTCTGTTAAGAAAGCCCAGGACGCTGTATGCTTGATGAACCGTGCTCTCAACCTGCCCTGTCACCTTCAATGACTTCTGCACATATACACCCAGGTCTCTCTACTCCTACACTTGCTTTAGAATTGTACCCCTTACTTCAAAACGATTCACCTCACACTTCTCTGCATAGCACTTGATCGGCCATTTGTCTCCCCATTCCACCAACATGTCTATGTCCTTTTGAAGTTCCACACTATCCTCCTCAGTCCACAATGCTTCCAAGTTTTAAATCATCTGCAAATTTTGAAGTTATGCCCTATACACCAAGGTACAGATCATTAACATATATCAAAAGTAGCCAGGGTCCAAACGCCAATTCCCAAGGTACTCCACTACAAATCATCCTCCAGTCCGAAAAACACGAACCACTACTCTGCTTCCTGTCACTCAGCCAATTTCATATTCATGTTGCTACTGACCCCTTTATTCCATGAGCTATAACTTTGTTCACAAGTCAGTTGTGCAGTACTTTGTCAGATGTATGATGATCCTGGTCCAGACCCCCAAGTTTTTACTAAGATCAGGGTAGGGACCATAACGTCTTTTTTTAAAGTAGACAAAGTTTGAGAATCAACATACTTATTAAAAGGTGAAGCCACAAGATTCCACAAGTTTTGAACTAAAATAAACTTTATTATACAAGGTTTGGAAGAAAAAAAATTACAATATCTATCTTATACTTTAACATCCAGGGTTAATATGATGTAGATGAATTAACAGGCAAACTGTGGTCAAACACCACACTGCACAATAAATGCCAAATGCGACCAAGACAGATTCCACAGATTTCTCAACAACCGATCCAGATGTCTGTAAACAGTCAACCAATCTCATCAAAAATCTCTCTCTCTCGCGAGGGTTTCCAGTCTTCACCTTCGAAGATCTTTCCTTAGAATTCTCTCCAAAAATCATTCCAACTCTGACAGCATCAACAATGGCTCACCTCGCCCCCACACAGTCCACAGCATGGAGTCACAAACCTTCTGCTGCCTTCTTAGTTAGATCTCGTCTTCTCCTGAGCCCTCTTCAATCGCCAGGGCTTCATCTGAACTCTCACCACTTAAAGTCTGCCAACTGCAGCCCTTCCTCTGTTTATAGCCCTTTTTCCTCAACTTAACTGAGATCTCTCCCTGTCCCCTGCCTGGAACTCGTCTTTAATGACGTTCTGCTCCTGGTCACATGACTGGGGTTTACTCAGTTTTCCCTTTCTGCACAGATGCCAAAAGAACTTAAAATGCTGAAATACACATGCGCAAAACCTCCAATGTCTGTTAGGACTGGAGTTCCCGACCTCTGCTCCTGACAGGATAGTAAGTCGGCTTTCGTAACAAATGCCTTTTGAAAGTCCATGTACATCACACCAACAGCATTACACTCATCGACCCTCTCTGTTACTTCATCCTAAAATAACTCCAAGATAATTTAATATGATTTGCCTTTAACAAATCCATGTTGACTTTCCTTAACTAGCTTGCATTTGACCAAGTGACTAGTAATTTTGCCCCAAGTTAGCTTCCAGAAGCTTTCTCACCACCGAAGTTAAACTGACTGACCTGTAGTTTCTGAGCTTATCTTTACACCCTTTTTGAACAAGGTGTAGCATTTGCAATTCTCCAGTCCTTGGGCACCACCCCTGAACCTAAGACTGTCTGGAAAATTATGGCCAGTGCCTCCACAATTTTCGCACTCACGTCCCTCAGTATTCTTGGATGCATCTTACCTACTCCTGATGCCTTTTCAACTTCAAAAACAGAGAGCCTATCCAATATCTCTTGATCATGTTTAAAACCTTCAAATGTCTGAACTACTTCCTCTTTCACCATAACCTGCACAGTATCCTCTTCCTTGCACAGTACTCATTAATACCTCAGCCATGGCCCATGCCTCCAGGCATAAATCCCCTTTTTGAGGCCTAATAGGCCCCACTCCACCTTTAACCACCCTTTTACTATTTATATGCTGATAGATGATTTTGCAATTGCCTTTTATGTTAGCTGCTAGTTTCTTTTCATACTCTCTTTGCTTTTTCACTTCCCCCTCAACATTCTCTATTCAGCCTGGCTCTCTGTTCTATTATCCACCTGATATCTGTCATAAGCACACTTTTCCCCCTTCATCTTAATCTCTATCTCTTTCGTCATCCAGGGGGCTACGGTTTTGTTTGCCCTACCTTTCCACTTTTGGGAATATACCTCGACTCTGTCCATACTCTCTCTTTTCTTTAAAAGCAATCCATTGTTCAGTTAGCAATTTGCCTGCCAACCTTTGATTCCAATTAATCTGACCCGGATCCATTCTTATCCCATTGGTGGAACCAAGAAGTCTGGAAGAGAGGTCATTAACTCCATTAAATATAAATTTTCCATGTGAGGCCCAGAATCAAGGGGTTGTTTTGAAGGTAAAAGATTAGTTTAAATTTCTGTTTGGAACATCCCAGGTATGCCATGTTGCGATTGAGATAGGCTGTAGGGAATTTCCCTTTTATGTGGAGCTTGTGCTTTTGCTCACAGAAACAAGTAATTCAGCTTGGGAACAGACTTGAGTCGAGGGAGCAAAAACATAAATGTTAGCCAGATCTGCACCTAAACAGAAAAAATACTTTATTGTTCACAGTGCAAGTGTGGGAGGGAGCTCAGGCTCAGTTTGGAGATGGAGTCCACAAGGAGAAAGGGATTTGCTAAGAGCTGTGGACCAGGAGAATAGGACAATTAGAATTTTTAATTTCTGTGCAGTAGCTTAAAATGAGTGTGAAGCTCAGGCTTGAGCTGAAAAATCCCAAGCCTTACAAGGCAGCTGTGGAAAAGTTTAGAGTTGGATAATCTTCAATAACCTGAAGGAAGATTCAGTTGAGGATGTTAGTCTTAAGTATTTGTGGTTGTGATTTCTTGTGCTTTTCAATGCAAGGTATGAGTAATCACCTAATAGTGTTTATTCAGTAGCTCCAAAGAGTCATATTGGAGTTGAAATGTTAATTTTATTTCTCTCGCCACAGATGCTGCCAGACTTGGAGTTTTTCCAGCACTTGGCTTTTAATTCAAATTTCCAGCATCTGCAGTATTTTGCTTTTTTTATTTATTTAGTAATATTTGCTTTACTTGATTCTTGTATAGTGAAACTCATTTGTTTTTAAACAATGGAATCTTATGGCTTTATTCTTGCAGTAGCTAACTGGAACTTCAAATTTCTCTTTAAACATCAATGAGCTCTATGGGGATTGGAAAGGGTGAGCGAGGCAGGATGTGGAAAATACTATTTTGGCTTAACTGGAATTTAATGATAGGCGGCCAGGGAGTAGAGCATTGGAATAGTTGATAAAAGCAAAATTTTGCTTCCAATTTCCACCCCTACATCATTTTCATATGGTCCATCTCTGACACTTCCCTTCTTTGACCCCCCTGTCTCAATTTCTGGTGATAGACTGTCCACCAATATTCATTACAAGCCTACCAACTCCCAAAGCTACCTCCTCTACAGCTCCTCACACCCCACTTCCTGTAAGGATTCCATCCCATTCTCTCAGTTCCTTCGCCTCCATTGCATCTGTTCTGATGATGCCACTTTCAAAAACAGTTCTTCTGACATGTCTTCCTTCTTCCTTAACCGAGGTTTTCCACCCACGGTGGTTGACAGGGCCCTCAACCGTGTCCGGCCCATCTCCCATGCACCCACCCTCACACCTTCCTCTCCCTCCCAGGGGGAACTATGATGGGGTCCCCCTCGTCCTCACTTATCACCCCACCAGCCTCCGCATTCAAAGGATCATCCTCTGCCATTTCTGCCACCAAACACATCTTTCCTCTCCTTCCCCCTCCCGCGGCATTCCGCAGAGATCGTTCCCTCCAGGACACCCTGGTCCACTCCTCCATCACCCTCTATACCTCAACCCCCTCCCATGGCACCTTCCCATGCAACCGCAGAAGGTGCAACACTTGCCCCTTTACTTCCCCTCTCCTCACCATCCAAGGGCCCAAACGCTCCTTTCAAGTGAAGCAGCATTTCACTTCCCTCAATTTAGTCTATTGCATTCGCTGCTCCCAATGCAGTTTCCTCTACATCGGAGAGACCAAACGCAGACTGGGTGACCGCTTTGCCGAACACCTTCAGTCTGTTCGCAAGCATGACCCAGACCTCCCAGTCACTTGCTATTTCAACACTCCACCCTGCTCTCATGCCCACATGTCCATCCTTGGCCTGCTGCATTGTTCCAGTGAAGTTCAATGCAAACTGGAGGAACAGTCCCTCATCTTCTGACTAGGCACTTTATAGTGAGTTCAACAATTTTAGATCGTGAACTCTCTCCTCCATCCCCACCTCCTTTCCGATCCCCCTTTTTTCCAATAATTTATATAGATTTTTCTTTTCCCACCTAACTCCATCCATTGTTTTATCTCTACCTTTTAGCCTATTTTGATCCCTTCTCCCCACCCCAACCCCACTAGAGCTATCTGTACCTTGCTCATCTTGCTTTCTATCCTTAATGTCACTTACTATCACATTCATTAGACAATATCACCACCTTCAACACCTCTTTGTCCTTTTGTCTATGACATCTTTTGGTTACCTATCACTGGCCCTCTACCTGCCCCATTCCCCCTTAAACCAGGTTATATTTCACCTCTTTTCTATTTTTCCTTAGTTCTATTGAAGAGTCATACAGACTCGAATCGTCAACTGTGTTCCTCTCCGCAGATGCTGTCAAACCTGCTGAGTTTTTCCAGGTATTTTTGTTTTTGTATTGGAATAGTCGAGTTTAGAAATGACAACGACATGGTTGGGAGTCTAAACGGTGGATGGGCTAATGTAGTGGCATGCGAATGTTATGGAGGCGAAAGTAGTCTCTTGGAGAGACCTAGGGTTGAAAGCTCAACTCTGGATCAAATTGGACATCAAGGTCAAAAGCGGACATGAGCAACATGGTTCAATTTCTATTAGAAAGACTTGTCCGTTTATATTCATCATTAAATTTCAGTCTCAACCACCTGGTACACCAATGAAATGTACCACATGACATTAATGCTAATCCACATCAAAGAGACGTACTGGACAATATTTGAGAGTGGATCACCTGCAGCTTGGACCAGAAATATTTTTTTATCTGTCTGAACATGCTGTCAGCTGTTCAACTGTAACAGTAATCATATTAACCATGAAGCACTGTTAGATAAAAACGGAAAGGCTGCATGCCAATTTTCAGCTATACAGCAAAGTGACTAACAGTTCACAGATTAGATTAGATTAACTCTGATCAAAGGCCTGAAACATGACTTTTGTTTCTCTCCAAGAATACTTTTGGCATATATCAAATTGCAAGTCCCTGTGCCAGAATTGTCCATTTATTAACTCAATTTTAGAAAAATATTACTGCAGCATAGAAGCTGACATCTATACCATCATCCATGAAAATAATTTGCATTTACGAGAAGCTCTGTTGTGTACCCTAGATGATTGCATTTACAAAATGCATTTCCATATTGTACATTTTGCATATTTGCACACTCTTTTCTCCTTTGGAGAATGATGTGGAGTGCTGGCAGGATTTTGCTGACCAATTAACAGTCTGCTTTGAGATGCTTGAACACTACTTCCATGGTCAACGAATCCTGGAGTCAGGCTTGAACTCGAGGCCTTCTGGCTCAGAGACAGGAGCTCTACTAATTCAGCCTCTCAGGCTCCTATTTCCATATCATGAAGGAAAGAAAACAGGTAGACAAATATATATAGCGCCTTTCACAACTACAGGACGTCTCAAAGCATCTCAAAATGTACTCAATGTTGTAATTTTGGAAAATATAGCACTACCTGCTCTACTTTGCAATAGTGTGATGGAATCTTTCATGTCCACCGAAGAGAGCAGACAGGGCCTTAGTTTAACGCATCAGAAAGTGGGCACCACTGATAATGCAGCACACCCTCACTCGAACTGCACTGGGATGTCAGGCCTGACTTTTGCACCCATGTCCTGGTGCAACCTGCAACCTTGTGACTCAGAGGCAAGAGTGCTACCAACTGAGCCATAGCTGACACATGTGCTGTCTGCCACAGGTATACAAACACTGCTAAGAGGACATTAATGAAACTAGACTAGCTTTGCCTCTCCAAAACCATTGAGAACCTAACTTTTCACGGGATCCATGAACAGTCACTTTCAACAAGGGAGATAAAAAACTGAAGCTCATGTTTTCATTACCAAGCAACATCACCGAAGGCTTTTCTAGATTGGCAAAAATTGCAATATGGATACAGAATATCATAATTTCCACATAAGCCAATTTTGGGAAACCCAGATGCCTAAAAATTCCACATTCTGTGTTCAAGAACAAAGATAAGATAGAAGACAGACATACAAAATAAAACATAAGCAATTCCCATGCTTCATCAATTGCTCTTAATATACCATAACGTTGACTGAAAAATTGGCCAGTTAGAGTCTGAAAAACAGCAACTAAGAAAATAATTAGGTTATTTAAAGGACACCAATGAACACTGAATACATGGTAGTTTAGAATCAGATATTAATGCAACAATTTGGTAATAAACCAACATAACTGACAGTGATTTTACAGAAGTGAACTCCAAATTCAGTTGTTCAATCTTCAATCCATATTATTGGATCTTCACAAAATACCATGAACCTGTGTATATTGCTCAGGTTTCATTGCACTTCCCCCTTTCCAGGACAATTTTGTTAAGGTGATGACTGTAAAAACTTGGGGCAAAAACCAATGGCTCAAGAAAACAAAACAAAGAGTCAGAACTTCAACTGCTACAAAGTGTGGTCTTGATAAAGCTTATTCTCTATATATTGCTGCACAATTATTGATTTTGCAAATCAGCTAATTTTGTAGGGTTACTATTCAATAAATGAGAAGGCACAGCATAAACAATATATAAAAAGGTTTACCCAATCCAAACAGCCTTCATAAGCAACACACGTGCAATCTACCAGCCCAAAACTGGTTATCCTAAAGGCATTGAGGACCATCAACAGCAGGAGAATTGTATTCCACCACAATCTGTAATCTTCAAGTCTGGCATGTCCCTCATTCTACCATCACCAGGCAATGGACCAATCCTAGTTTAATAAAGAGTGCAGAGAGTGCATGCCAGAAGCAATACCAGCCCTAAAAATGGGGTTTCCAACCAGGTGAAGCTACAACACAAGAATAAATGCATGCCAAACAGTGGAAGCACCATGCTATAGACAGAGCTAAGCAATCCCACAATCATGAATCTGATCAAAGCTTTGGAGTACTGCTACATCTAGTTGTGAATAGTATGGACAATTAATCAACTAACAATTAAGCAGCTGCAAATACATTCTCATACTCAATGATGGCACAGTCCAGCTGCCTATGGGGGGGAAAAAACAAGGCTGAAACATTTGCAAACATCTTCAGGCTGAAGTGCCAAGTGGATGGTCCAGTTCAGCCTCCTCCTGAGGTCCCCACCATCACAGATGGCAGTCTTCTGATAATTCTATTGATTCTATGCAGTATCAAAAAATGACTGAAGGGACTGGATACTGCAAAATCTACAGGAGCTGACCACATCCTGGCTGCAGTACTGAAGACTTATGATCCAGAAATAGCCATTAGCCAAGCCATACCAGTACAGCTAAAATACTGGCATCTGCCTGACAATGTGAAAATCGTCCAGCTATGTCCTGCCCACAAAAGCAGTACAAATTCAATCTGGCCAATTACAGTCCCATCAGTCTGCTTTCAATTATCAGCAAAGTGCTGACTGTTGTCGCTACCATGCAACACTTGAGAGGGGGAGATGTTGGCGTAGTGATATCATTGGACTAGTAATCCAGAGGCCTAGGCTAATGCTCTGGGGCAAAGAGTTCAAATCCCACCAGGGAAGCTGGTGGAATTTAAATGCAATTAATAAATCCCGACTTTAAAGCTAATCTTAGTGATGTGACATGACAACTATCATCAATCGCTGTAAAATCTCATCTGGTTCACCAAAGTCCTTTAGGGAAGGAAATGCCATCCTTACGAGCTCTGGCCTACATGCGACTCAAGGCCACACAGCAATGTGGTTAACTCTTAACTTTCCTCAAATGGCCTAGCAAACCACTCAGTTCAAGGGCAACAGGAATGGATAACAAATACTGGCCTTGCTAGCAACAGCCACATGTCATGAAAGAATATCCTGCTCACCAATACTCAGTTTGGGCCACACTGCTCCAGACCTCATAGCAGCCTTTGACTAAAAATAGACAAAAGAGTTAAATTCCAGGAGTGAGGCAAGAGTAACTGCCCTTGACATCAAGACAGCATTTGACTGAGCGTGATATCAAGGAGCTCTAGAAAACTGAAGTCAATGGGAATTAGGGAGAAAACTCTCCACTGGTTGGACAAAGGAAGATAGTTGGAGCTAGAGTCTGGGATCCAGTATAAGTGCAGGACTTCCTCAGGGTACTGTCCTAGGCCCTAAAAACAACTATTGCTTCATCAAAGGTTTTCCCTTCAACATAAGGTCAGAAGTTGGGATGTTTGCTGATGAGTACAGAGTGTTCAGTTCCATTCATAACTCCTCAGGTACTGTTGCAGTTCATGTCTGCTTGCAGCAAGACCTGGGCTATGCTCAGGCCTCTACCAGAGTCCACTTGCCAACCAATCAGCACTCTTCACATACAGCATAAATTGTTATTTTCCCCCTTATTGGTACTCTTGCGATGTATCCTGATGTGTGCAAGACGAAAAGCTTCGAGATTTTTTTTCAGCCATACTCAAGTTCTGTACTATCAAACGACCATAAAAATTACAACATTAATTAGAAAAATAAGGTATTTTCAACCCATTGGTAAACAATAACACCATAACTAGAAAAAAATACCTACCACACAAACATAAGTCTATTTATTTTAAGATACCAGCACAAACTCCATCCCTTAACATATTACAAGTATACTTGCCACTGCTCTTTAGAGGATTATTTGGTACATGGCTCTTCCCAGCTTTTTCTTTACGATTTTCTTTTGAATCTAAGGAAGTACAAATATGGTGCTTTAATTACAGTAATCATTCTTTCAAAATATGTTTTAAGTCCTTTAGGCTGCTAGGTTAAAAAGTTTGAGTTTAATTTATCTTTCATAAAAAAAGCGGCTTCGAAAATTCAAACATAATAGGTCATGTTATCTAATGAAGCATACAAGCCTTAAACATTAACATGTTTGTTCTCGCCACAGCTGCAGTCCAACCCAATGATTGTTTGCAGCGTTTTTTGTTTTTGCTTCGGAATTTGGCAATTGCACCATTTTGAATTTTGTTAAGAACACTTTTCCTTCCTCACTGCGGTGACACGACATTGGTCACTGGTAAATTCACTATACTGTCAAGGCTAGTTCCACTATCAGAGTTCACTCACGCCCTCTTGTGTGGGATTTGAGGATAGCCGAAACAAGCAGATTGGAAGCACTAAAAGATTACAGATCCAAGGGATTTGAAAATTTGGGAGGTTTATTAATTTACACTCTCAATTCCTGAACAGTAAATAGTACTAATTTCTTAATCTTTTTGTGCTTGGAATGCCAAATACTGCTCTACAATGAAGCCATGTGTCCAAAAAAAAAAATCAGGGATTACAATACATTGATTTAATTTACATACTTGCAAAGAGTGCACACAAAGAAGGTTCTTTATGCATGATATACACAATAGCTTGGATGATCATGTGAACTAATTCTGGAAAGGAGTATTAACTTCTGGTCCGGTCGGTATGGTCCAAAACATGTATATGTTACTACATTCAGCTGAGTGATATCAATGCCTCCTCTAAATGATATCCAAGAAGTTCATGTGCTGACTGGAAACTGGGGCTAGACAAACTGCTTCATCCAGCATTCACCAGATCACTAGCTAATGCTCAAAGAAGGAACAGGTGATGTGAAAAATAATATGTCAGGCACAGTTCCATTGTCTAATTTTCTACCTTCCTCTCAAACCTGGATTCCAGGCTGCTTTTTTTTTCAGATTTCCAGCATCCATACTATCTTGCTTTTCTATCAGCATTTAATTGACTGCCATTTCTACTCCAAGCTTGAGGAATTTCTGCTCTTCTCTCTAATGGGATTTCCATTTGTCTTTTCTCTCCTGCCTTCCGCCCTATCAGAGATCTTCTCTGTTGTTCTTTCTCTGACTCTGTTCTTGCATCTCTTTTTTCAGTTCTGCGAGATCAACCTGAAACATCAACTCTACTCATACTGGTATCATCTATCATGAGGAAGGGATCATGTCCAATGTTTTCCCTTTTACTTTTTTTCACTAAGGTGCTGCCTAAGGCTGTGCAAAATAAACTTGATACAATAGCCTTGTAGTACAGGAGACTATAATGCTGAAATTGTTTTTTTTCCCCCACCCTTCGGGAGCTTGTTTTGCAGGGAAAGGGGCCTTGATGCTTAGACGGGGGCAGCAGCAGAGCTGGAGATAGTTCAGAACTCTGCAAATTACAGTTTATTAATTCTTCAGTTTAAATAAACTCGGATACTGTAAACCTGTATAAATCACTAGTTTGGCCTCATGTCCAGTGTCCAATTCAGGGCAGCAAAATTTAGCAAGGCTATCAAGGCCTGAGAAAGGATGCAGAAAAGATTTATTAGAATGGCACCAGAAAGAAGGGATTTCAGTTCTGTGGACAGAATAGAGAAGCTGGGAGCATTTGGTTTAGTTACAGGAAGTAAAGGGGGAGGCAGATTTAATGGAGGTGTTCAAAATTATGAAGTGCTTTGATATGTTGAATAAGGAGGAACTTTCTACTGGCAAGAGAATCTGTGACCAGAGAAAACAACTTTAAGGTAATTGGCAAAAGAGCCAAGGCAAAATGAGAATTTTTTTTTTTTTAAATTTAGCAAGCGGATATGATCTGGATTTCACTACATGAAAAGGGAAATTTGTAGGACATTGGGAAAAGAGCAGTGGAGTGGGACTGATAACTCTTTCGAGAGCTTACACAGGCATGGACTGAATGGCCTCCTTCTATCCTCCATGATTCTATAACTGAAAGGGTTCAAAACCATAGAAGGCTACTCTAAATAAACCACATTTCATTTGCATGTTACAAGAGTCTTCATTGCAAGTTCCCATGAGCTTTAAGCACAACACATCTCTTGTTCGATCGTTGTCAATGAGTGATGCAAAAAATATCTCCCCACCCCCCCCACCCCACCCAAAACTAAAGTTTGTATTTATATAGCTCCTTTGATCGAAGGAAGCCTCAAGTTGCCTCAGGGGTTTGAAGAAAATGAATGTCAAGTCAAAAGGAGAAGTTAGAAAGGGTGGTGATCAAAAGCTTGGTGGCAGAAGTGGGTTTTCAGGAGAATTGGAAACACAAAAGGTTGACAGAACAAATTTCTTGGTGGCAGTTCGGCAGCTGAAAGGAGATCTGTCAATACTGAACCAAAAGGAGTGAAAGTTTGCACACACAAAAGAAGAGCGCTTATGGGGAAGTGCACGGCTGCAGAATGTTATTGAGTTGGGGAGGAAAAAAAATCGAAGGCATGGAAGACCTATAGACAAGGACAAGAACATTAAATTTGAGGCTTTGCAAACTAGGAGTAAATATATGTCACTGAGGAAAAGGTTGATGGACAAATGACACTTGTGCATGACAACAATAACAAATTGCACCATATAAAGCATTTAACATAGCAAAATGTCCCAAGCTGCTTCACTGGAGCGCTGTCAGGCAAAATTTGACATAGTCACATGAAGAGATGACCAAAAGTTTGGTCAAAGAGATGGGTTTTAAGGAAATTTTTTTAAATCAAATTGTTCATCAGGCTTTTAAAGACAAGGCATTTATTTGACTTTCATTTAGATGTTTTGATCATTATCTTGCAAAAATAAAATAGATTTAATGGAAGCAGAAAGCACAAAATATCAGAATTAGCAACCGTATGGAGGATCAGGGAAATTGAGACAATTTTCAATTTGCAGATCATTGTTCAAACTCTCCAACATTTCCCTGGAAAAGTTTCCTAGCCTTATTACCATCTTTTGTCTTCATTTAACTGCACTATCAAATATAATTGTGAATAAATGGTGTTCATTTACTATCTTCACCATGGTTGTTGTATACAGTCGAGGCTGTATTCTTAATTCTTTCTGAACCATACAATTCTAATCCATTCCCTTAAGCTCGAAGGGGAAGGGGTGGTAGGGGTGCTTGGGCGGAGGCGGCAGCGGGGGGGGGTGGAATCACACCAAGTTCCAACACTATCCTTACTAGATATTCAGAGTTGTACTCTTCCAGCAGGGTCAAGGAACAGGGATAAGAGAACACCGCAGCAGATTTTCTTTTTCAGCATCCTGACATGTTAAGGTCACTACTGCCCTGGCTAACATGGGCAGGCTCAAGTAAAGGTAGTTACCAGAGTAGAGAGAGGGGGGAAATTGAATCAGAAATCTCCTCAATATGGCATAATATTGCACATACATTTTCTTAAAAGAAAAAAAGCCCACATGACCATCAGAAGAGCTCCAGTAAAGCTACCAGTCATTTCAACACACCCCTCCTTCTTCAGGATCCTCACATGGCAAATAAAATATTCCTTGTATTTTATCAGTACAGCAACATGCTGAAAAATAATCCAAGTGTCACCATCAAGTTTTTTTTTATTAGAAATAAGGGACATTCTATTCTGTCTTTTCCTCCCAAAATTTCATGAAAGAATATTGTGGAATTATGCTAAAAGCATTAAATTGCTTGCAGAAATGGCTGTGAAAATCTAGAGGCTCAAATTTATACAACTGCTTTATCTGTACTCTACTTGTGATATTCTTCATTAATCAACTCAAATTCTTTCCAACATCACTTCATACTAAATGGCTCAAAACATTGGATTTGGAAGGATGAAAAACTTTTGTTGTTTTACACAATTCAAGCAGACATACCCATCATTACACTTCACTGAAATGTGATAGGCATTTCTGTTCTATCTTTTAATACTACTTATCCCATGTTGGTTCATATTTTAATTTCTCTCATTACGGACAGGCTGTTTAATTAAAACAGCCCTGATTTCTCCCCTTACCACCCACTTGTAAACAGAAAGGTGTTTTGATTTTGATTTCCCCCCTTTAAAAGTGGTGGCATATTTCCCCAACCTCTTGGTTTTGGTGTGATCCCAAACACGCAAAGTGTGCAAGGTTATATGCTAAGCAATTATTTCATTTGGACTTCATAGAAGTTCAACTACAGGTCCAAGTGCCATGTGGACATTGTGAGACAGATAACACAATGGATACACAAGGATTATGCATAAATGCATGTAGCATAGAAAGTAAAATAAGCAAATTAGGGGCATTTATTCAGCTTAAAATCTAGAGATTAGGTAGAAGTTGGACACAATTAGGAATGAAATGTTCGAAGCTGTAGGATTTTTCAAAAGAGCAGGGAAATTGGGAAGTAGGAGTACAGCAATGTTGATGGAAGACAATTACCACATTTGATAAAAAAGGATTTCAGTGTGATTCAAACAAAATGGGTAGATGTAAAATTAAGGAACACCAAAGGGTGCAAAATTTGGATGGTAGTTTTCTCCTGCCAGCTTGACAGTAATGTAGTAGTTGGGTGTGTGACAATGTATAAAGGAGATCATGGAAGCAGACAGCTCAAACGTACTTATAATGAGACACCAATTTTAATATAAAAATTGAGAGAAGCAGGACAGTTCAGGTAGTAAAGGCAATGCACTGTTAGAATGTATTCAGGACAGTTTTCAGAAATAATATGTTTCAGAGCTGACAATAGAACAGATCATGCTAGATTTAGTGATGAGAAATTGAGCAAAATTAGTTAACAATCTGACGGTATGGGAGAATCTTGCAAATAGTATCTGTAACTTTTTGAATTTGATTTTAGGCTCGAGAGGCAAGTCAGAGTCACAACTCAAGTTTTTAAATTGAAGCAGGGCAAATTTCAAAAGCATGACATGACTGACTGTAGTACACTGTTAATTAGAACAAATCTAGCGGCAAACAATGGAACAATTCAAAGAATCATTTGGTATGATACAAACGTACATAACATTGAAAAGCAAAGGCTCAAATTGCGTAGATCAGCAACAATGGTCAACAAAAGAGTTAAGCGAGAGTATCAAACTACAAGAAAGGGTATACACAAATGCAAGGGAAAATAGAAATCCAGTACACTGGAAGAGCTATATAGAGGATACAAAGGAAGTAATAAGATTTCAAAAATGGAATATGAAAATGGACAAAGTTAACAGAAGTTGTTTATAACTCTCTTGAGGAGAATGTGGAGCCATTAAAGATGCTTGCAGGTGAAAGTGTAATAAATAATGGAACAGACTTGTACTTTTTACTTTTATACAGTGCAGAAAAAAGGACAAAATATTAGCAGCCAAGGGAGGCTAAAACTAAGTCAGAAGGAACTTAGTGGGGTGAATAGAAGTAAAATTAGTAATACTGAATAAAATAATGAGATTTAAGATAGACAAATCACCAGAGTCTGACAGTTTCCGTCCATGATACTGAAGGGACTAGGTAACTGCAGATTATGCAGTTGCAATTTTACAAAAACTCTTTAGTGTCAAGAATTTGCTTTTAAATTGGAAAATTACCAATGTCACTATATTTAAGAAAGAGGAAAAAGATGGAGGAATCAGTTTACTACAGGTCTATTTTATTAATTGTCAGCAAGTTACTGAAATGCGTGTGACTCAACACTTGGACAACTAGGAGCTAATCAGGGTTAACGTGGTTCTGTGAAAAGTAGGTCATGTCTGACTAATCTAGTTGAATTTTTTGTCGAGATCACTAACATAGATAGGGAAAATCTATGGATGTTGCCTACTTGACATCCAGAACATATTTAATAAGATCCTGCACAAGACATTAGCAAAACTAGAATGCACGGAATTGAAGGTGACCTTGTGTCATGGATTGATAGTTGTTCAGGGCGGTGGTAGGAGACAGTAGAGATAAAAGGCACTGCCTCCCTTGGCAGGATGAGACAAGTGGTGTTCCCAAGGGTCTGAATTGGTACCTCAGCTTTTCATCATCTATATAAGCGATTTGGATGAAGGAACAGAGTTGCACATTCAAGTGTGCTGGAAGCACCAAATTGATAGGAGAATTTAACTGCAAAAGGAACATGGGCAGACTGAGTATGTGTGTATAAAACATTGGAAGATGGAGTTCAATGTTGGGAAACACAAGATCATCCACATGAGAAATCAAAATATTTTCCCAATGATAAGATACTTGGAGTTGCAATTTGGGAAAAGGGGATTTAGGTATCATGTACACATCACTAAAAGCAATCAAAATGCGAATGAAACGCTGGCCTTTATCTTGAGGGATTAAAATTCAAAAGTGAGGAAATGAAAGATCCAATAGCTTTGGAAGGGATACCCCACAGACTCAACACAATGATTGCAGGGTTCTACGGGTTGAATTATGAGGACAATATTGTATAAACTTGGCCTGCACTTCTTTGATTGTAGAGAGGTGATCTAAATGTTTAAAATGATAAAAGGATTCGATAGTGTAAATATAGGGAAGCCATTTCTTCTAATGGAAGAATTCCAGGACAAGAGCACAATCTTAATTTAAACTAGGCCATTACACAGTGAAATCAGGAAATAATTTTTTTACACAGGGTAGTAGAACTTGAAAGGCTATGGATGCCAGGCCAATTGGAAAATTTAAGCATGAATTGATGGACAGCTATGGGTAAGGGTAGCAAGGGTTCTGGAATAAAGGTGGTAAAAGGAGTTGAAGTACAGATCAGCCAGAATCTAACAGAATAGGAGAATAGGCTTGAAGGGCTGAAAGGCCTACTTTTATCCCTGGCCATCAAGTCTAGAGTGGGGCTTGAGCACAAAGAGTTTGCATCTTTCGGTACTTTGCATCTTCCACACACTAGGAAAATCTAACTTGGTTCTAGGCAAACCAAATACTTAGCACACAGAGGAATAATAGTAATATTCCAGAAAGACAGCCCTACACATGGTTTTATATTCCTGAAATATAATTTTTCGATATAGCATGAGTTTGTTTTGACTTGAAGCTTATTTATTCTAAATGGTAATCACAAACCAAACATCCTTACAAGGCTTGAAAAAAATAATAAGTGGGATGGTGACGTATTGATAGTAATTATTTGAATAATCCTTTCCTTATGAACCATCTTCCACATACCATGGGAGCATAACAATGTACACAATTTTAAGAATGTAGGGGATCCACTACACCAGTTGTCAGGATAAATTTGCCAAAAAATTTATTATGCCTAGCAGACAAATCTAACTAGGTGAAATATGACAAATTCTACAATGGCAAGTTTAGAGATATCAATTGGAACTAGATTAACGGGTGCAACAAGTGGAGCTATATTTCATGTGCCTCAGACTGTTTCGCCTGTGAAACAATGCAGTGTATTCAACCATCTTACTACTTTACCCATAGGCAACATTTAATTGTTGAGGTATTTGAAATTGTTCTATATAGAAGATATGGAAACTTTGTGTTCAATGAGTATCCAGATAGTGAAAACTATACTTCTCTTCCGATTGATGTATTGGAGAGTAAATCAATGGGACAATCATCTCTCAGCCGAAGTGAAACTTAGAAACTCCAGAAGTGTCACAAGCTCCCAGTCAGAATGGAAATGAAGCTGATCTATGACAAAGCCTTTAAAATTCACTGAACCCTGCGCAGAAACTAAATGAACTGCACTTCTCACAAAGGAAACTTAGGGTCACATAATTCACGATGTCCACTCAACACAATTTAGCTCCTGACAAATTAATGCAAGATCCCAACTGTTAAGAAGAAAAGGCACAAACTGGACATATATTCAATGCAACGCTACATGGAAATTAGCATAAATAAGTGTTCCCTATTGAGCCAAGGAGGTCTTATGCAGCAATGGATAGCATCCCTGCCTCTGAGCCAGGAGCTCCAGGCTCAAGCCACACTCTAGACTTGATGGCCAAGGAAGATGCATTCACAACACAGCCAAACAGGTTGAGTATCAACTTGTAAATCCTTTCAAAATACACCAGTAGCAGGCAGCAAGAGGGATTCTGGTCAGCCATGTGATGAAAGAAATTGGAGCCTCGGCCATCGCTATCCATAGCTCCAGGCTGCATATAAAAGTATATGTTGCCACAGGAACTCTGGCTCCTTGGGGGCCTGTTGGCCTCAGTTGGCTAAACAGCTGTGTTGATCAGATTAGTACATCCGCACGGGGTTCGACACCCGTTCGGACCTACCTCCTTGCCCTGCCATGGTGGAAATCATGGTGCTGTGGGTCAGATTGGTCTTCAGGCAGAAAGCTCAAGAAAAAGAAGAATTAAGCCAAAGAGAGAAAGGTCATGAGAATGTAAAACTGTCACAATTTCAGACAGAACTTGGTTTTATCCCAAATATAATAATGATTAAACCACTCAGAAGTTGAAGGCTACAAAACAATCTAGCCAATGTCATAGCACTTACTTTAAGTAAATAACCTGTAAAAGCCGATCATGCTATCTACTTCTGCAAATGGAAACCAGCCTTTTTCAGCCACTGTGTTCCAATAATCATCAAATCTGAATTTGGAATCTGGATCTAAAATTTAACCCAAAGAATAGATTTCTTCTGTTGGACAGTGAGAACTCATGCTTTCTGAGAACCACTATATCCAAGACAGTCACTAGGGCAACTTTGACTCTTCCTCCTGCTTTAATTTTTTTATACCATGGATGAAATCAAGGGGAAAAAAAACAATCATATCAAAAAGATTATGTCCATGAAGAGGGCAAGTGCAGTCCTCTGCCTGGAGAAGACCTATTTTCTGACAGCCCCAAACCCTGAACGTTTCCTCAATTACCTACAATGAATCTTCCACTCAGTGAACAGCATGAACTAACAAGGGAATATGCTATTTTGTTGAAGACCTAATGCATTTGGCCAACAAAACTAACTTTTTGTATAGACGCCATTGGTTTGACTGGACTGAAACTGGATAGAGCAACTAAGGGGCACTCCCTCCCTGTTAACCTAAACAAACTGCAAGTCTGTCTCGTGTCTTTTCATTTTATAATTTTGCTGTCAATAATATGGAGCACATAATCCAGGCACTCCAGGTGCATTTGGAGAGCTCATAACAAATGTAGTAATATTGTCATAGTTTGGTAACAAGCACATTATGCAGTTATGCCTGCATCACGCATAATATGCTGTTTTCCAGGCTTTAGTAAAATTGTTGTTGATAATACTAAGCCGAGGAGATTTACAATAGCCCACCAAGGGGTGTACCACCATTTGTGCTAAGAAAATCAGTTTGTACTTCTAGCCCCTTAATTTGGGTTTAGTGGCATTTTAAGGTTACAGCTAAGACACTTAATGGCTGATCAATGATTATTGCCAAGTGACCTTGTGTTACCCACCTTCTTTTACTCAGGTCCGTAAGGTGACAATTAGCATTAGTGGAATTCCAAGAAAGTATTTCAAGAGAAAAAAACTGGACACTTTGAAACAAAAGACTACAAGCACTAATCTGATCTGGAGGAGAGATCATATGCTGTGTCTAAAGCGAAGCACAACACAAGCACTGTTTTTATTTGTAAGAAATGCAACTGCCAATCTAGACCAACCACATGCTTTCAATCCACAGGGCAGGTGCTACTTCAAAAATGTTAGTTTTAACTAGGCAAGCTTACCTTTAGTTGCTGAAACCCTCCCCATGGTAATTCCTGTATTCAATGTTCCACACTGCACAAAAGCTGGAACAACATCAATTTTCTTCTTCTGAAAGGATGATTTCCTGCAAAGAATTACAAAATGCAGGTAAAACTGATGACAGAGGATGCAATAAATTGCCCATGAAGAAAACAGAAAAACATGCATAAATGTGAAATTTATTAATGAAGCAGATTTGGAGGTCAGTTATAAACAACTGCTATTGGTGCATGCCTCATCTCTTCACTTTTTGTAACGTGCTTTGAAGATTGATAGCTTTCTTTGAATGGGGGGAACATTTGGACAGGTAACACTGCAGCCTACATACTGGGGGAGCAAGCTAACGGTACTGCTCTCCCACATCAACCTTTCTAATACTTAGCCAAACTTCCTATTATTTAGGCATACCATTCCTTCCCTTATGCAGACTGGTCATGACACTTCAGCTTTTGTGAAAGCAAGTAGTTGTTAATTTTGAGTCGGAATATAAATACAGAGAGAATAGCTGCATTTAAGTGTGATGGCATAACAGGCATCAATGTACATTGCTGGCATCAACCAACCACTGTAAAAAAAAATGCCAGATTAACTTTCACCTGACAACTGGCTGCATGATGCATAAGTGAAGTGAGTTGGCAGATAAGAATTAGTTGCTGCAGTTCTATCATTAAAGCTGTCTCATTCACTCTGGTGGGAAAAATTTTCATGCAAATCAGTTACTCTTTTAGAAATGGTCAGTCAGTTTTTCTACCACTTAACTAAAAAGGTCACGTGGAGACAGCTGAACATTTTTATTCCACTAACATTTGTTAAATTCCAAAAACATCACAATTAATCCAGGGTTTTCTTTTGCATGGTAATCTGCTTCAAACAATGAAAAACAAAAATCCAAAAATGAAAAAGCAAAAATTGCAATGATTTTAACAAGCCTACAAAGAACAAGGTTTCTCAATGTTCAACTAAAAATTCCTGAAATTGTGACAAGAGTACTAACCAATTGCATTTATTGCAGATTCAAGCTCTGCTGTGTCAAAGCATTGTATGAAAACATCTAGTTACTGTGCACTGAGCTCAAGGGAAAGGCATCACAATCTGCTTATGTATTACAGGGTGTAAATCAGGGTCCAAAAGGTCATTGTAAACAACTTATATTTGTATTGCATCTTTAATGTTCCAAGATGCTTCACAAGAGCATTTTAAAAACAAAATATGACAGACACAGGAAGATATTAGCTCAGATGACCAAAACCTTGGTCAAAGAGGAAGGTTTTAAAGGAGAGTCTTAAAAGAAGAAAGCAAGGTAGAGGGCAGGACTAGCATAGAGAAGGAATTCCAGACCTGAGGGTCAAAGCAGATGAAGGCTCAGCTGCCAACGGTGGAGTGATGAAATGCAGGTAGGCTCAAGAGTCCAGAATTAAAAGAGTAGAAATACTTTGGAGGGTTGTTTTCATAAATGGAAGGGTGAAGGTTAGATGCTCCACTCATTCCCAATTTGACTTATGCCAATATGGCGATATCAAAAGAATCACAAGTCCAGAAAAAAGTCATCCTCCAGACGAAAAACACTTATTTCACAGATGTCAAGAAAAATGAGCACAAACAGGGTGGCAGTTTATCATTTCCTTTTTTTAGCTAGGAGGCACAAGTCCAGAGAGATTTAGTAGAAATTACATATGAATTAGATGCATTAAAAACTTAAAATTGTAACTTAACAGTTGTTCATATATCAATACAGCAAATTTTGAAAAACTCAATCACTAGCATGCCTCACACTTCTGATAATTGTGCCATATTTATAGTTGCTAAGTCAAAAACTCAGGATTTACATTCATTTTCAAACAGATGAAAATCACAGCTAAAAACAGTAACAAAACTAACATCATGCTGGAATATGCATATGCAAACCCTGCAGATGAAGCACAGTGCACTACTACTATATCACTTAAAACAGTACATAAAATTTTGAAGGAAGCTGCTTTCGGTTACCTATTGTCAGTTGATCAGCTGTGGAATAGTGCAGTGATTCATAATATGAAATCAGGTTAAGCACACCCTTCTAGCTCAGTTGTTAATCAAATTATTATTGCACTTAAACATAAATACTCAAAAAAGCATTTTTTGCAGATTCAATTATTACTCAAATAAATCCAACGGTGGTCTAAATTTGTTCAAAGCATATTTGTTTTAATGAGTTGATACTTCAACTAAGACAAGCTTGAGAGATTGAAAGTAATATTGGTTTATATAGCTGCACTGTAGATTACCCATATTAAAAGCTCACTGTGAAGCAGCCATCATTATTACTCAACGTTGTAATGAAGGAAATATTGTTCATGTTCTATCAGAAGCTACAAGAAACTGTGCTATGAATTTAAAGCAGTTTTTACTTATGACTGGAAACTTAATTTATGAAATCACAGTACAAACTTGCAAAGCTACCAACATATTTTATTATAATCGGTTGCATCTACATACATAAGAGAATTAGAAGTCAACAATGAACGTTTACAGTTACAGCAAAAAATTAGCATTCATTTAAATCTACATGAAATTTGGGCACCACTAAGTTAATACAGAAACATGTACTAAAATCCAGCAACTAATTCACGAGCAGTTGATGTAGTGTGTCTTCTCAGTTTTATGCATTTTGCTATTGCTTGCATTGCATCTAAGGTACTCTAAGTCATGTCACATCAGTCATCTGTTAGAGCTAAACTGCATGGAGTGAAGCATGAATCACCAGGAGATCAGAAATGAAAAATGCTCGCCTCATCTGACTTAACAGCCGTTTTTTAATATTCAAGTGGGAGAGGATGAAAAACATAGTGTAGCGCTAATTTCTCAGGGTGCTGTGTCAAACATTCCAGTCATTAGAAGAGCATTTATCTTGTCTAGAACATACATAAAAAGATTTCAGCACTTTGTTGATCAGGAGAAAGTGTACTGACAAGTCAATGCATGCTCTCGACACAAAGTCAAAAGAGAATAAGTAGTAGTGGTAAAACAAAGCATTGGCCATTTAGTAAGGCACAAGATTCATACTACCATCAACTACACCCCTTTAGACATTAAAAAAATCTCTCGAATTTTACTTCTCAGTTATGAAACAAAGTCAAAGTACAAAAAGTGTCAACGATAAAATAAATGTGTCCTAGTTGTTATGACGTGGCAGATGATGTGTGCCAGGCAGACAAAATCCACAAGAAAAACTTGGTCGCGCTATCACAATGGTTTTGCAATTTATAACGAGATGTGTGCACTGAATTGGGAGGATTGAGTCCACTAAGACCTTGAGATTTTAAAAAGTTAAATTAAAATATTAACAAAATAAAAGATTTTAAGCATATACATAAGACTATAATTACTTACTAGCATTATAACACCTAAAATTCCTAATTAACCTGACCCCCAGTTACACCCATTTAAAGCAACAGTCCAAAATAGATATTTGATTTAAAACAAAACAAGCAAGTTAACATAATACCCACTTGACAGTGGAATTCCAAACGGCTTTTCCTCAACTTCAGTTTCATTATATAGCAGACTTATGCACAAATGGCTGGAGGCTTCATTTAACACACTCCTGTTAGATCTTACATGGCCTTCTTCCATGTAACCTTTCACTCTCCTTTATACAAGTTTCTCTATTTTTAAATATGTAAATTCTACTGTTCCATATGTCTTTGAAACTTCCTCATAATATAAAAATTTTCATGGTGCAAATATTGTCAGTAACTTTTGGGAAAAACACTTAGCCTTGCTTATCTGGCTAACTGTAAACAGACTAAGATCCCTTTGAAATCCAAATCCCTTCATTTATCTAAAAATGCAAATTCCCTTCACACCTTACATGCTAAGCCAGCATCCATGTTTACTCATTTGCATGTCAAGCACCTAGCTCCTATTGGTGATTTAAAGCTTGCAGTCTACTTGACTCCAAATATAATTAAATCACACATACAGACCCAACTATACTTACCCCCATAAAACTACTTCACAATAAACCAGAAAAATATGAAAATTATTATACTTTCATCACAGTATTTTTCAGTTGAAGATTCTACAATGTAGTTTGCAGTAAAAATCTGGACCATTAATATCACTGACAACATGAATTATGACCTAGAATAAGGTTGTAAACCTAATACATTCAAAGATGCATTCAAAGATGCGTACGGAGGCTATTTCCCCACCACCGCACTCCATGAGCTGGCACAGTAAAATTTCACTCTAAGTTTAAAAGCCCCACATTACAATTCACATACAATGTAACTGAACATTATCAAGTTATAATGTTATGTTATACAACATAACATATTTGTGTTATTAAGTGAACACTCCCTTAATATGCAAAATATTAGAGGATGGTAACAGAGAGAAAAATAAAGCTGCAATGGCAACAGTATCATCAGTACAAAGGGTAAGGGCAGTCCAAAAGACATGATGAATCGGGAAATAAAGGTAAGAACTAGTTCTATACACACAAGCAAATGGATATACGTTGGTAAGTCAACAGTCATGTGTCTAATACTGAATAAGTCGTCAGTTTCTGATGTCACAATTTTGTCATATCTGTACGACTTTACATTAAAATTGTAACGTAAACACTTACAGATGTTAACTGTTGCTTTTCAGTTTGATGGAGCAATCAAATCACAAAGAACAGATTTTTTCCATTCACCTGACATATATTCCTCAGTAACCAAAATTTAAAATACCCAAAAGGTTTAACCAAAATAGAACAAAGACATATGATAACATATAACAAATAATTAAATTAGCCTTTTCTGCCTCTATGTTTACTGCACTTTTTCCAAAGGATTGTGGAAATCCAGAAATTTCTCCCTCAAAAAAGACTGTGGATGCAGATTAGTTGAAATTTAAGGCTTGTCTTTGTTTGCAATGGACTCAAGGTAAAAGAAGCAAAGGGGAGCAAATAGAGTTGAGTACAGACTAGCCGCTAAATTAACAGACAGGCTGGGGGACTGTATGGCCAATTCCTGTTCCTTTGCAGCCACGTGTCAAGGTGGAGTTCACATTTACCTCTCTGCAGTTCTAAAGAAGAGTCATGTTGGACTTGAAATGTAATCCTCTCTCCAAAGATGTTGTCAGACCTGCTGTGCTTTTCCAGCACTTTGTTTTTATTTTAGATCTTCAGCATTGGTAGTATTTTGTTCTTAAGAAATAGGTCAGCTACATTATATAATTATATTAACATATATAATCAGTGTTCTCTAATTCAAAGTATCTGCATATCGGTTAATAGAAGAGCTCAGGCAGTTATTTTTCTTACACAAGCAGATTATTTTCAGCCTCAAATCCAAAAATCACAACCAAACAGCATTTAATGCATGCTCAGCATTGAGAAGTGAAATAGTGAGCATTAGGGTTAATAAAGGATAGTAAGGTTTTTAAAAATTGACACTTCTTCCTCATTAGAAATTTATAGGAATCAAGATCATCAGTACCAAGATAAATGCTGAAAAATGTTTTTGCTTGTCTCTTTATACTTATATATACACACACACAGTCCATAGGTTTTAACCAAGTTTTAGTGCTACACTCCCAAAACAACAAATCACTGAAAATTTCTATTAAAACCACCAAATATGCAGTCTATAATACATATGCAATTTTGCTAGCCACATGATTATTACACAAGATGTAGAAATCCCACAAGATCCCCAGACCACCTTAACCTGCATTACTGCAAAAGCACTTGTTTCCTGAAAAGCAGAGATCACATGCAAAGCCAAGAAAATTAAGAAAGAAATCCCCTTTTGTGGGGTATCTTTTCAATTGCAAGGAGCTCTTCAATAAGATTGTCACATTACAAGTCAACAAACTGGAGAAGTATAACAGTGCAAAAGTAATCATTTTCTGAGCTGGCTCGAAACTTTTCTTCCCCTTCATCAGTTGAGATCCTTTTAGTAGAATCATGTGTAAATTATCCCTATTTTCACCTCAGTCATTATTAGTTGGTCAATGGTACACATTGATGAAGCATGCCTAGATGGGGTGATTTCAATGGGTTTTTCAAGAATGCTTTGTAAGACACTAGTCATTAGGACATAATTCTGAAATGAATGTCACACTGGTTTGAACTGTCATTTGTGGAAACTAAGTGACATGTTCAAAACAAACAGAATCTAGATTTGTACGAATGTTTGCCAGTTAATACAAAACAATGCTCATTTTGTAACGTCTGCAGTACAGCTTCATATGCAAGACAAAATAAAGCTTCCCAAGAAATGTTGTGTTACATTACTAGTAACTTGACGAAACATTAGCAATGTACAAATCTTCAGTCATATATAGCTATTTAAGAAACTCAATTTAACTTACGTAGGGGTCAATTCCAAACATCTCTTACACTCCCTTCCTTGCATTCTGAATTCTCTTCACCCCATAATCTTATCCAATTTATTTCTCATCCAATCTGTGCCCAATATCCTCTCTGCTGAACTGCCCCAGCAACCCTTCTGCTTTCCTAGTGCGACCTTCCACCTTAACCCCCAAAGTAACTCCCATCATCCACTAATGCTCCCACTTACCGATATTACCTGTGCCTCCAATCTGCAAATCTGACCCAAAAGGGGAAATGTTACGAGTTATAATAAGCTGCAAGACCCTTGCAAGGAAAAATCCAGAATAGAATCCTAGTACCAATGGTCCAGATGGTATGGGTTATGATGTGGCCTGGGAGGCCTCAGAAATGGCTGAGAAGGTGTTTGATGCACTTAAATCCATGAGGTGGCAAAAGTTAAGGACCAGTGAATAGCCAAATGAAGAGGAAGGTGGGCAGTGACTCCAAAGTTTATGTAGGAATCACACCAATGAGCTGCAAATGGACTGGTGCATGTCCCAAAGCAGCACGGAACATGCTGAAACTAACCGAGCAACAAGCTATGAAGCAATCAATTTATGGGAAGACTGAAATAGGAAGGTGGACCTATCAGTGGTAGTAGATTGGCAGGAGAGAGATGGACGCACTCCACCACTATCAATAGAGGGATTCTGGAAAATCCCAATGTAAACCATAAGGATGTTAATGTTAAACATTATCATACAAAATGTGGATCAAAATTGTGAAACAAAACAAATTTCATGAATAGGAACGGTTATCTACATACATTTATTACAACAGTGACGACACTTCAGAAGTACGTCAATGGCTGTATACGCTTTGGGATGTCCTGAAGTCACGAAAGGTACTATATAAATGCAAGCCTTTCTAATGTGTACCAATAAAGTGTCAAACCACAGTGCTTATACTTCTAAGTTTGCTTAGGGCAAGTCACCATGTATTTAAAATGAAATATCTCATTGACTACATGTGAAACAAACAAAGCACTTCTAGTCAGTGCCAAACATCAACAAGTAAATCAAAATAAAAGCAAAATACTGTGGATGCTGGAAATCTGAAATAAAAACAAAAATTGCTGGAAAAACTCAACAGGTCTGACAGCATCTGTGGAAAGGAAGACAGAGTTAACGTTTCGAGTCCGTATGACTCTTCATCAAGTAAATCAAATTATTTTCACAGTCCACAGCCCAGCAATTATCACAATATGAACTGATCAAATTACTCAATTTATTTTTTCTTTCCACAGTTTAGTAAATATCCAGAGTGAAAAACATTGGTTTTTTTTGGAACATCACCGCAGGAATTCCTCAGGTGGTGTCCTGGGCCCAACAATTTCTGCTGCTTCAAATGACCTTCCCTCCAACAAAGTCAAAAGCATTCAGCGCTATTTGCAATTACTCATAAAGAAGCAGTCTGTTTCAGCATGCAGCAAGACATGGACAACATTTATGCTTGGCTGATAACATTCTTGTTGGAAACGGCCATTTCCAATACCTTCTCTTGACATTAACAGCATTACCATCACTGAATCTCCCACCATCACTATCCTGGGGGCTGTCCAGAAACACAACTGCACAAACCACATAAATATACATCAGTTTCTGCTGATGCCCGGTGGTCAGGAAAGAAGTTCGATGTCACAATGCACCAAGGGACTGGGAACTGTTTAGAACCCCTCGGGCTGTACAGCTCAAAATGAATGTCTGCAAATGATTGTAATATTCATTTATTGTATTGATGCATTTCTTGATACATGTTGTAAAAGTTGAACCTGACTGTACTTATTGTGATGGTGATTTTGAAATGGTTTGGAATGTTCTTGAAGATATTTTATGAATAAAGTATATTTTTGAAAAAAAAAAGTTCGATGTCGGTACAGCACAAATGTTGGGAATTTTGAGAGTGGGACTTCACTTGAAATAACTAGTTTAACATTTAAATTAGAACTTTAAAACGGTTTAAAAAAACTGACCATCAGTGGCAGTAATTTGCCAATTAGCGTTAAGCGATTGCCTGAATAGATGCTAATCACTGTCTGCAGAAATCAAAGGAAGCTATCTTGGGTGTAACTCAAAGGTATCTTAAGCAAACAGCATCTGCAGATGTAGAGTGGTTGATAAAGGAGTCCAAAAATTAGGAATTAGGTGAAATGAATTCAATGCAGAGGAGAAAGGAGCTGCTGTTTTTTGCCTCCAGTACTTGTAGTGCCATGTGTGAGCCCAAGGCAATAAATATTTAAAATTGTCCAGTGTTAGTGCTTCATGTAAGTTACTGTGTAGAAAGAAAACTTATAACTAAAAGGTAGGTATAAATAATTTATACTAGGATATGGAAGAGCACGTTTATGTCTGGACTGCTATATGGGTAAGTTTGTGAACAGTGAGACTATCCTCACATCTGCAGTCAATGTCTCCATCTTGAATCTCTGGCTCAAGAGTCACTGCGCTGGAGTGCAAGTTGGAGATACTCTCAACGCATGAAAGAGTGGGAAAAGTATTTGAACAGTTGGTTGCAGTTTTCAGTCACACCTCAGGCTCAAGTGGAAAAGGCAATATAAATAACAGTTCCAAAACAATGGGAGAGAGTAGACCAACAGTCAGAAGTTGTGCTTCAGGCACTATAGGTGAAAGGAAAACTAAAAGATGTAAACAATTAAAACAGTAGACAGAAATAAAAAACCATGAACAAAATGTTAGTGCAGAGGATGGGTTAGGGTACATGGCCTAAATCAGCATTCTTTATACAAGCGCATGGAATATTGATAACAAACTGAATGAATTGCAGCTGCAAATTAGCCTGGAGGGCTGAACATGGTAACCATTACTGAGATGTGGTTGCAAGGTTGTCAGGAGCAGGAACTAAATATACCAAGTTATAAGGTCTACAGGTAGACTGGAAAAATGGAGGGAGGGAGGGAGTGGGGGTAGCCATTGTGCTTAAAGGTGATGATGATGAGAGGATATAATGAGAGATTAGCAGGCAATAAAGACTTTTTGCATACAAAATATAGAAAAGGATTTATGACTGCAATGGGAGTTTCAGATATAGGTCCCCTGGTGGCAGCTGTGAAGTGGTAGATTGTATAAATGCAGAAACTTGACAATATGTAGCAAACACTGACTGATTTTAATATGAGATTTTATATAGACTGGGACCAGCAAACTAGCATGTCATAGGAATAGTGAATTTCTTGAATAAGTCCGGGATAGATTTCTGCAACACTATGCCCTGCAGCCAACTAGGAGCACATGTCATATTAAATTGAGAGAGTAATAAGCTATATTTACTCAACAGCCTAAAGGTGTGTACACATTTATTTAACAGCAATCGTGATATGATCTAGTTTAAACCAGGGCTTGAAAGTGAGAAACGCAAAACAGCTACGAAGGTACCAGATTCAGATCAGGTTGACTTCGATGGGAGAAGACAGAGACTGTCCACAGTAAACTGGGCAAATCCGTTCGTAGGTAAGACAACAGGAGACCAATGGGAGATGCTTAAAAAATGTGAAAAAAAACTAATTTGTACCCATAAATGACAAGAGCTGTATTTGCCAAAAATATAACCATGGATGAGTTAGAGAGAATTAAAGGCTAAAATGTAGATGAAATGTGCTGTGATCTTTCTATGATTCTATAAAGAGATAAGACAAAATAAAACAAAGATGAAGCTTACAAAAAGAAAAAAAAAAATCACAGATCCTGGTGAAGGGGAAAATACAAATAGCAGAGGGTGATAAAGCAGATAGTAGGAGCAACAAAAAGAGGATGTAAAGAAATTTGTGGATGTCATCAAAATCAACAAATTATTTGACAACTATATGAAAGAAAAGTGTGTGGTCTGGAGTAATGTGAGCCTTTTGAAAGCTGGTAACAGTTATAGTGTCAATATAAATAAGCAACTGGCAGACATGCTGAATAATTACTTTCCACTAGTACTCACTGTCAAGAAAGAGGTCAGCAATGCCAGGCACATCAACCAAAGTAAAATTAAATCAGGAACAGGGACTCAAATTAACAGGAGGAAAACAACAGTATGAAAAAAGTAATGGTTCTCAAGAGTGACAAATCCCCACAATCAGATGATTTACATCATAGGGTTTAAAGGTGGGGGGTGAAAACATACCAGATGCCTTAAGTAGAATCTTCAAAATTTGTCAATTTGGGAGCTATTCCTTTGGATTGGAAAATTGTGCCTGTCGCTGCACAATTTACAAACATGAAAAGGGGAAACCAGTGAATTGAATACCAGTTTGCCTTAACATCCATAGTCAGGAAGTTAATCAATAATTAAGTATAGGGGTGCCTGAACACCTTGAAAATTTTCAGTTGGTCAGAGACAGCCAGCATGGATTTGTAGAGGGTAGCTCATGCCTGACAATTGAATATTTTAAGATGAAGTACTGGACAGGGTGTTATTATTTATATATGGATGTTATTCAAATGGACTTTCAAAAGACATTTGCTGAAAGTCCCTCATAATCTTCAACGTTAGTTAGCTGTCTCATCTGTAACTGAGGCAAATTATTGGCCTTAAGAAAATGGCTGAGCAGCAGAAGAGAGTAGGGGATCTTGAGCAGATACTCTGATCAGCAGGGTGTGACTCGTGGTGCTCTGCAAGAATCTGGAGCCTCTCAACTATGTTTATTAATGGCTTAGATCATGTCACAAGTACAAATTTGCCAATGGCACAAAGATAGACAGCTTTGTAAACTGTGTAAAAAGAAACATAAAATCACAGAGGTTTAGTAGAGACTCTGGGGTACAGATGTAGGAAAATCTCTGATCCAGCATCCTCTGGGAACGGGAGGTGCCAGTCAACTGTGATGTAAGGCAAGTTCTACATTTTCATTCAATGAGAACACTCCAGGATAAGGTCTCACGAGAGGTGCAGGAGCATGTGAATCAAGCGAGCGATGTTGAGCAGGGTTGCTGCAGAGCAATGGCACGCTGAGATCAGACCAAGGGCAGGCCACCAATAACTATTATCAGTGAGTCAGACAACTTCAATTAAAAACAGACCCAATCCCAGAATTCCAGTTGGTAGAGTGCCAGATAACAGAAATTTTACTGTACATAGAGCATTAAAGTATCATGAAAAACACGTACAGAAAATTAAATATAGAATAAAAGCAAAATTCTGCGGATGCTGGAAATCTGAAATGAAAACAAAAATTGCTGGAAAAACTCAGGTCTGACAGCATCTGCGGAGAGAAAAACAGAGTTAACATTGAGTCCATATGACTCTTCTTCGGAACTAAAGAGAAATAAAAATGTGATGAAATATATACTGTTTAAGGGGGGAGTTGGACAGGTGAAGCTGGATAAAAAGCCAGTGATAGGCAGAGGCAAAGGAGAGATTGCAAAAGATGTCATAAACAAAAGGTTGAAAGGGTGTTGACGGTGGTGATACTAGACTCGTTTATTATTTGGAATTAATTTGAAAATAAGAAGAAAATAATCAAAAAGGCTAATGACATACAGACCTCTAAGTCTAGAGAAATGGATGAACTGGAGATCTAAAGAACAAGTAGAAGTTTTATGCTTCAGCTACATAAACCCTTGGTCAAACCACACCTGGGGTATGAGAGAGATTCTGGACATCACACCTTAGGAAGGGTATATTGGCCTTGGGAGTGCAGCGAAGATTTGACAAAATGATACCTGGATTCCGAGGGTTAAATTATGAGGACAGATTACACAAACTAGGACTCTATTAGCTGGAATTTATTAAGTTATGGGTGATTTGATCAAAGTATTCAATTTATTAAGGGGAACAGGTTTAATAAAATTATTCCCATTGTTTGTGAATTAGAGGACAGGGGGGCAATAGTCTACGACTTAGACCCAGACCTTTCAGGAGTAAAATCAGGAAACGCTTCAGCGCAAGAAGGGTGAATGAAGTTGAAGAACACTAATAGTAACCTCATGCTGAGTTTTTGTTATAAATTAAAATTGAACACATCACTGTGTCTTCAAATATGGCCTTGAAAAATTCTTTGCACATTTCTCTGGGTTAGATAAATTACCAAAAATTTATTAATTTCAATTTAGTACAGATGCACACATTATATAAGAGAGGTAGGCCATTCAGCCCTTCAAGTCTGTTCCATTGAATAAAATCACAGCTAATCTGGTTGTGGTCTCAACCTCACTTTCCTGTCTGCCCCCCCACCCCCATAACCTTTGACTTGTCTTTCAAAAATCTGTCTAACTTTGCCTTGAATAAATTCAATGACCCAGCCTCCACTACTTTCAGGGGAAGAGAATTCCACATACTAATTACCATCAAAAAATTTCTCATCTCAGTCTTAACTAGTAGACCTCATTCTTAAAATATGTTCTGATTTATTATTTTTCTTCATTACCCAAGGTATGGTATTAGGCATGAAATCATTGCAGCCAAGAAAATTAGTCCAACTTGTGTGGACCGCACGCAGAATTTACAGCAATTTTTTGCTTCATACAATCTAGGATTATGTCTTGCATTTGTCATGTGTTTACAGTCAGGTGAGCAGTGGTAGAGTGGCTCCTCTCTCACTGCCTTTCAGTTGGCCGCAGGTGTTTTAAAATATGCTTGTCAAACGAGTGAATATTTAACTGTTTAAGTGCTATGACTGTAAAATACAGAGACAGGTTTCTTGTAGGTTTTTTTAAAAGAAAAAGGAAAAATAGTGTTGATTGCCCTTAACATCCAAAAGTTAAAAAATAAAAAACCCTCCAACTCACATTGATATGCATCCAAGAGACACAGACAAACAGAAGTAGCCCACAGGGAGGGAAGAGTAGGTTAAATTGTTTAAGAATGTCCAAAAGAAAGTCAATTATATGGATCCTGTTAATTAATGCGTTGGCTGGTTTCCATGATTTTTCCAGATTCTGCACAGAGACAATTTAAAGTCTTGACAAGCAATCTCTGTTCTTTTCCTCTGAAGTCAGCAGCTGTTTGGTGAAGAAAGGACCTGTGGCATTTGACTGGTCAGAAACAGGCAGGGCACACGCTTGCTGAACAGCTAAGAGAGAGGCCACAAGTTATCTTCACACTGTTAGACCGCTCATGGCCTGTCTGTGACCCTGGAAAAGCAGCTTCTTTTTAAACACAAAGGGTTAGTTTGCTACCACATAACCTCCATTCACAAACTATTGAGTTACTATATCAAAGCAAACTGAAGAATCCTTATTCCAGGTCTATTGCTAAAGTGATTAAATTAAATGGTCGACATGTTCAACGGAGCCCTCTTCTTATCGAAGGTCCATTGTCCAAAGTGATGGAGTATAACAGATCAGTCTGCACCCACCTGAATAAACAGATGTCTGACAGAAGTTCAGGGGAAATGCCATTCAAACTCATTTAAGCCGATTGTCCTAGTTGGCTACTGCTAGAAAGCTTAACTCTATCTAATCATTTTGCAAATTACAAGCTAAATTATGTAGATCAGCCATTTGAAGAACTGCAGTTTAGCGTGCTTTTACCAATACGATTGTCAGTCTTTTTAAAACTTATCCTGTGGTTTCAGCGCACTCGAGTCATTTTTGATATAAAATATGGTTTTATAACACGAACTTTAAGCTTTTACAAAGTAAGATTTTGCAAAAGCGATTTATTGTGTATCACTGTACATTAATCATGTTCAATCAAAACATCTCACCCAAGTTTAACTGGACTGTTATATATTTTGGTCAGACTGTACAGGTGGTAGCTTTTTCAATTTAACTATCTGCTTGGTCCATTAATTTGTCATACTGTCCTGTTCAAATTGAAGACTTCAAACAGATCATCCAATGAGAGATTATTACGCCAAATGGCTTTCACTAACAAAGAAAACGTTGCGCAAGAAAAATAATGTAGCACAGTAAATGAACTGATTATTACATAGTTTTGCTACTGTTACTATTCGCTTGTTTTTACTTAAATCCTTATGGTCATAAAAGCCCAAACTAAAGTCAACTGTACAGGAATACCTCCTTTTTAGTAGCTGCATTCCTGGAAACCACTACTTAAAGAAAAACTACTTACATCAAAGCAAGGTTTTCCATTTAAACGTATATAAAAATCAGGAGAGGTGTTCTCTACCCAAGATTTTTGGTCCCACAATGTAACTTAAACATGAGATACATAGGTATTTATTAGCCAAAAATGAACAACGTAATCCACACAATGCACAACTCTCAAAAGAGTTAACACTTTCACAATAATGTGGGTTTATCTTCTGTCTCACTTTTTGCAGGTTTGAAGAATGTTTGAATGGATTGTTGAACCTTGTGCTTTTCTCAGTACAACTCCCTGTAATCGCTGATGACCCTTTTCATCTCTCTGCTGACATTTAAAGTTCTTTCCAAAGAAGAGTCATTTTCAGTGCTCCCTCGATGAGCTTGAAAGCCTCCAAAATGAGCTGCAATGTTGGATGCCTACAATCTGATGCTTCTTCTTCACCTTCCCCTGATAAGAGCTCACTCCTGCTCAAGCTGCATCAGCTCCTCATTGGTCAATGCTTCATCGTGGGACTCCAGCACCTTTACTTCATTATTTTGGGCCACTTCAGGCAATCCTAGCTTGTTGGCCATTGTCACTATATCTTGGTGAAAAGATTCAATTGGCTCATCGAAGCCATGCAAGACATGAACAGCTTCAAGGAAGATCTTGCACCATATACCATTCATAGCTGACTGTTTTACCTCCTCCCAAGTATTTTGCATGTTGTAGCAATAGCAGAACTCCTGCATTGTCAGCCTTCCTTCACCTTTCCTTGATGAGTTGTGCCAAAGTCCCATGCAGATAGTAAGCTTTGACTGTGGCGATAACACTTTGCAAAGATGTGTGCTTTTAAGGAAGCATTCTACAAGGACTTCTTTGGAGAGATTGTTGAGGTCCGAAGGGTGCCCTGGGGCATTGTCCAAAAGCTTTATGAGCGATGTTTTTCCAAACACAATATTTCTTGACTACTGGGCAAAAATGCACTGAAAATCACTCGGAAAATACACTCACAAAGCCTTTCTTATTTGAAGTTATGAAAGAGGACCCTTGCTGTAAGTTTTCATCGCTCAATTTTCTGAGTGGTGCACAAGTTGAGGTTTAATTTTGAAGTAACCTTCTGCATTACTATCTAATAAGAAAGTCAATAGATTCTTAGCTAACTTGAAGCTTGGAGCAGTTTTTGCTTTGATTGAAATAAATGTGCTGCAGGGCACACTCTTCCAAAAAAGATGCATCTTGACCAGATTGAATATTTGCTGCAGTGTGTAGCTTCGCTCAATGACAGCCTTCAACTCAACAGGGCAATTACTGGCAGCTTTGTTGTCCACACTTGCAGCTTCACTCATCCTGATATCTGTAAGCTATGGCGTCTTTTGAATCTATCAACCAGACCATGACGTGAACTAAAAGTTTTAATGTGAAAACTCCCACCTTTCTGCTTCAGGTCATTAAATAAACTCAGCCTTTCCTGGATAGTCAGTGTGTTAATAGGCATGTTCCTTTTGGTTCTGGTCCTCTATTCACACATTCTTTAATTACTCTAACACCGAGTACAGATGCTCTCCGTGGCACTTAGAAGAGCAGCAATTCACCCACTAACCTTAATCTTATCTTGGTTCTTGTTTTTAGCACACAGTTGCTTGTGGAAGCCCAAGTGAACTCATGATGACTGCTGCCTTCTCACCAGCATCATGATGTTGTAGCACTTCTAATTTCTGTTCCAAAATAAAGTCTTGTCTCTTCCTTTTGGGAGTAATGGAGTCTTAGTCACTTAATGCACGTATGTTAGCCATCTTTCAACTTCACATGTTTTAGTGTCAAATTAAGGACCAAAATAACACCTTGGACAATCTTGTCAGTTGCCCATCTTCTGGAGCACTCCTTCAATGTTCACATGTTGAATGCTGTTTCACTTCTCAAAATTTTCCACACACATGCACAGTGTACAAGCTTGGCTTGTTCGTGTTTTAGGAAGAGCTCACCATACATGTGCAGAATGATGATCCAGTTGCGTGCCTTCTTTCCTTTTCCCTCCACAGTCAATCCACAATATACATTCAAACGCAGCCTCAGTGATAGCTGCCTCCTCCCTCCCTCACTCATGGGCAGGGTCAGAGGCACCGCTCCACTCTCCATTTCCAGGTTTCTTATCTTGGATAGGATATGTTTAGACTTCTCTCCCAGAGGCAGGCACCACTCCCACTCAAACTCAACCAGACACCCAACCAAGCAAGGAAAGACCATACGAACCATACCAGGAAAGGGGAACACAGAGAAAGGGTCAGAAACAGCAAGTCAATGTGGCTTCAAATGTTTCACTGCTTACTATATTTAAGCTAGTTGGTCTCTGCCTACTTAGCATAGAGTCACTTGCGTCTCTCAATTATTATTATGCTCCTCCATATTCTGTATTGGGAAACAGTTTCTTCATTTCTGCTTTCAAATCTCCTGAAATTTATTTTCTCCTTTATTTTAGACAGTCGGTCTTTCTGGATTTTGTATTTATGTCAGATTTCAAGCTTTTTTTTTGCAATTTTGATTTTAATTTTATTTCCTTCATCTAGATTGGCCCAGTGATCAGGTTATGATTCACTAATTGGACTGATCAACAGGCTGGAAATTTGGCACAATATATTATAACGGATGAAGAGGTATATAAAACGATAGTTATTTTGAACTCAACTATCAATCTGCCAGCTCTGAAGCCACACAGAATCAGGGTAAATGCATGATGCTAGAATCTACAATCTTGTCAGAGCAATGCAAACAAAGGTTTTCTCCACAATACTTAACGAGGAGATGCCTCAGTTCACGGAGGAGATGTTTCAGCAGTGCTGGTTTTCCATTTTTCATGATTTCAGGTGGAATGTCACAGTTTCCTGGGACTTTATCACTGGCTTTGTGGAGCTTCACGATGGTGGGCCCACTGTAGGAAAGTCTGGAATGGCACAGAGCTTCATGACAATGTTCTCCATTGAGTAGAGCTCAAGATAGTGCTCCACACATCTTGCCATCTGCTTTCTAGGTTCAGCAACAATCACCCATCTGGTCTTCAAGGGGGCTGATTTGGTTCCTGCTGTTTTCTTGATTCCTTCATGCATTCCTGGATTCAGCAGTAGATTGTATGCTGTTGCAGTGTTTCAACCAGTACTGATTGGCACAGTGCCAAGCAGTCTGCTGAGACTTGATTCTGGCAGCTCAGAACATTTAGATTTTGTTTGCTGGGAACTTGTTTGGCATCCATGAGGACCTTCCTCTTGGTTGCAGTAAGTGGCTCCATTTCAGTTCAATAAGTCTTAAACTATCAGCATTCCTCTGATCTCTTATCCTGTACATAGTGAATGCAGAGTTATAGACAGCGTTATGCAAGTGATCCCACTTTAACACTGCATTCAGGCTTCAGACATTGTTGTCCGAAAAAGCCTGATTGAGGGCGTTGGTTGGCTCTCCCAAGCCTGCAAGGAGTTTGAACTGACAGTCAGCATCAGGAAGACCAAAGTTATGGGCCAGGCCATAGAGACTCCACCTTCCATCAACATTGACAATCTCACTCTGGAGTCATCAACAGCTTCACAGTCCTTGGATCAACGATTACCAGCAACCTGTCCCTTGTTGTCAAAATCAGCACCAGGATTGCCAAGACTGCAGTTGTCATGTCAAATTTGAGAAGTGTGGACCAACAGCAAACTAACTGAAAAAACAATGCTCCATGTATACCAGGTTTGTGTTCTCAGCACCTCCTTTACAGTAGCAAGGCATGGACAACTTATGCAAGCCAAGAAAAGTGGCTGAACAGCTTCCACCTCCACTGTCTCAGGCAAATATTGGACACCTTCTGGCAAGACAGTGTCGAATATGGAAGTACACCAGCATGCTCGTCCTTGAGTCAGCAACAATTCAGTTGGCTGGGTCATATGAGCGGAATGGATGACGGCCGCATCCCTAATGACATGCTCTATGGTGAGTTTGCTATCAATGTGAGACCAACTGACCCATGTCTGCGATACAAGGATGTCTGCAAGCGAGACTTCGAGTTGACTGAGATTCAGAGTTGATGCATGGGAAATCCATGCTGCTAACCAGAGTGCCTGGAGACAAGCAGTCAGGAAGGGCGTGGAAGAAGTAGAGGACAAAAGAAATGACCAGATGGCAGAAAAGAGACTGTTGTAAAGAAAAAAAAAAAATCAGTCAACCTTGAGCTGATGCTATTCATCTATGCCAGCTGCAGAAGGGACTAATACTCTCAAATTTACCTTTACAGCCGCAACAAATGATGGTCAATACAGAAGTGACATACATCCTGGTCACAGTTCATCATCTCCCAAGACAGACGGATTTTTTTTTTTTATATTCAATCACGGGATGGGGCATCATTGGCTAGGCCAGCATTTACTGCCCATCCCTAATTGCCCTTGTTCAGAGGGCATTGTTTTTTTAAAAAACAGCCAACCACATTGCTGTGGATCTAGAGTCACATGTAGGCCAGACCAGGTAAGGACGGCAGATTTCCTTCCCTAAAGGACTTAGTGAACCAGATGGGTTTTTTTTTTAAAAAACAATCAACAATGGTTTCATGGTCATGATTAGACTTTTAATTCCAGGTCATTATTGAATTCAAATTCTGCCATGGCAGGATTCGAACCCATATTTAATACTGTAGTGAAATTATGTAATTTGGGACTACTTAAAACAGGGTACAGTAGTACTATTATTCTGCTGTCTTCACTAGAAAAGAGGGTTCATATGAGGCCACATAATAAAACCAGCAGTTGAAATAAATCGAATAGGATTGTCTGTTCATTCCCTGGGCACCTATCACAATTTCCAGTTTTTACGCCAGATATTCTAGCATGGGCACATCACCAATCACTCCCAACCTCATTCTCTACACCTGGAATAATGTATCTAGGTAACAGATAGTTTGATCCAAGGGTCTTAACTCTTGATGATGCCAGTCAAGTAACAGCACACAGCCATTATCTGCATCCTCAACTTTGCGACATCAAGGCACCGCAGAACTACAAACAAATTGGTTCAATTCACATAAAATGCATGAATGAAAAGAACTTTTGAGAGATTTACCTATTTCCTAAACTTGTTGAAAAATAAAGACACAACTTGACTTATGCTCCAAGTAGAATACTGCTTTCAAACCAATTCCAAAGCTAACTAACCCTGTCATCCACTTGTTACAGGTTGTTCAGGTTTGTGTGCTTGTATGTTTAAGTGAATAGGGGGGAAAAAAGGGCAAGCCCATGTCATTCCACAGATGCATTGGGCACTGTGAGAAAGTGCTGAGAGTTTGACCTGCTAGGCCATCACCATGGCAGTCTATATAAGCTTATCTAAAGAGCTCTGGTTCAAATTATTCAATTAAACGAGAATGACCAATCATAAAAATCTTTGTCAAGAGCCCAGGATACTGGCCAATGGTTGGTAATTATGACTGACTGGCACTCTGCCAAGGCTTTGCCATTGTTTCAAAGCCAGAAACATAAACATAGCAGTATTGATGACAGCAGTTTTTGTCTCTCCCAGGAATCATTTCATCACCATGCATAAAGTGTTTGAGGTTTTACACCATCACCTCCCACTAGTTTATCAATCAACATTTAAATTACAAAGTTAACCAGTTTGGATTCCACATCTGCTGGCATAAATATTAGATCAAAAATGCTACATTTCCAATGACAAAATTCAGTTCAGGAATATAAGCAAAACTTGAACTTTACTGCATTCTGCAAACTTACAAGATTGCTGGGCAAATGAAAATGTTCTCTGGAACATAGGCAAGTTCACCTACAGGAACTGAGACATGGTTCCAAAAATATAAAGAGAAAAATTAAATATCAAAAAAAACTTTACAGCAAAGTCTGTGTGGAATACAGAGCTTTTTCTGCCATGTTTTCAATTCAAACAAAGTTTTTAATCTAGCACGAGATCAACCATACCCAATCAAAAAGTTCCACTTACATACCACACACCAAAGCTTGGCACTTTGCAACGTGAAACTGGTACAGAATCAAGCAACTGTATCCTTCAATTTTCTTCAAATCAACTCATGAGCACAAGGCTACTCAAACCATAAAAGCTTTTGCTCCAACATGCTTGGCAAGCCATGCTGCTTTTCAAGCCACTGAATATTAAATTTAAAGTCTAAAAAGTAAGTTTACATTTGACACAGCTTAAAAAAAATCAAAACTTCACCACATAGCTATATACTTTAGAAATCTTTAAAGCAACATCTCTCTGCCCAGGCATTACCCTTTCTCTGGGGATTTGGCTTGAATGAACAAACTTCTGTGTTAGAAATTTTAAACTGATCTGCCTGCAGATATTTCCCAGCCCCTATGCTCACTCCATCTCAGTTAGCAGCCTGTAATAACTACAAGGTTGCCATGCTTGTCTGGCAAAATTGTACAATAAATCAAATTCAGAGTTCATCTAGGCTGATTATACGTTCCCCGTGTTTAATTTATTGGCACAAGACTGCCTAAAAAGGGTATTTTTGGGAGATTCTGGGTAGCAACTTAAAAGACTATGATGACAGTGACTAACCTACTTGAAAAAGAAAACTTCAGTTCACCAGGACAGTTAAGTCACCAGAGGATTAACAATAACATGCACAAAGTTATTCTATCAACCATCCAACACAACCTTCGCTCCTACTAACTTGCCTGCCCTATCTTTTATCCCTCTTGAATAGTTAGAATTAAAGCAATTTGGTCATCCCTAGCTATGTTTCTATAGCTCATAAATTAGAAATAATGAACTTGCATTTATATTGCACCTTTCACAACCTCTGTGAAGTACTGGGGGATAGAGCCAAACTGCTGTCTGGGGACCAGGGCAATTGGACATTCGGGTTGGTGTGCAGAGGGGAAGAATAAAGTGGGGTTTTTTTTGGATTGAGGGTGTGGGGAGGGCAGGGAAGAAAAGAGAAGACTGGAGAATGGGGTGGGATGTGCATGGGACCCACCTTTGCAAAGGTACTTCAGGCTGTCCTTTTAAAGCATCACATCTTAGATATAACCATGATTTGTCACTGGTAATTTTAGCTTTAAAATTATGTATGTCCAACTCCAAACTCTTGTGGAAATTATGTTCATTATGTAGATCAACAAATGTCTTTGAAAAAAATATAGCACCAAAGGCAAGAAGTGAAATGATCCCATAGCTAGGAGTTCTGGGGGCTTTCCTGTGTCTTGAAGGGCATGGAATGGTGGTCCAAGGGTAACTTTTTTTGGGGGTGGGAGTTGAATTTGGGAGTAATTAGAAGGAATTATGGATTTAGCAGTACTGGAAATCTTGCTTAAAGAAAATAGAAGTGGTGGGAAATGATCTAGGCTTGTGGGAGAACTTGAACAACATGAATATGAGTGTAATTGACAGGGAGCTAGATTGGTGTGAGAGCACCAAGGACAGGATCCCATTGGGTAAAATAGTGGAAAAGGGCCTGCAAAGCCTAGATACATTGGAGTTGGGTGTTTTGAGGGTCTAGGAATCCAGAGGTCTGGACTAATGTTCTGCAGATGAGTTCAAATCCCACCGCAGCACTGAAATAAAAAGCTAGTTTCAGTCATGGTGACCCTGATTGTCGTAAAGACCCATTTGGTTCACTTATGTCCTTTACAGCAGGAAATCTGCCATCCTTATCTGGTCCAGACCGTATGTGACTCTAGGCTTACAGCAATGTGGTTGACTCTTAACTAGTAAGCCACTCAGTTGCATCAAACCACTACAGAAAAGTTGAAAAGGAATAAAACCAAACAGACACCCTGGCATCAACCTTGGCACTAGAAACAACAAAGACACACTACCCAGTCAACCTTCAAAGTCTTCCATATTAAGCTAAGGGGATTTGTGCCAAAATTGGAGAGCTGCCACACAGACGAGTCAAACAACAGCCCGACATGGTCATACTTCATAGGCAATGCCCAGTCCGTCCCCTCACCGACCCTAGGAATGTCTTGTGCCCAGCAGCACAACAATATACATTCGGGATGGACTCTTGACCCCACGAAGTCTCATGGCCTCAGACCAAACATGGGCAAGGAAAACTCCTCCCTCAACCAATGAATAACATTAAGTCCTCACTTAACATTGCAGTTGCGTTCCTGAAAAATGCAACTTTAAATGAAATAACATTAAGTGAAGCAGATTTTTCCATTGTAGCAATATGAAAGCTGTAGAGCTTTAATCAGAAAGAAACAAAAACATTATACTATGTAAGGTGAAATGCTTTAGATAGCCAAATTCCTTGATTTGTAAATGAAATAACTTTCCAAATAAAGTAAACTTAAAAATCTTTTTACACATACCTCTAGCTGGTTGCCTCTCCCAATCCTTGACCCTTCAGCTCACTGGCTCTCCTCCTCACCACCTCTCCTACTCCCCAACCCTCCACTTGTCACTTACATGCATGTCAAGCCTCCATCTCACCAATCCTCCTACTTGCTGCCTCTCATGCTCACCTGTGAGCAAGGGCTCGCGAGATGAGTGGCAAGAGGCAGGAAGAGCAGCTTGGATTTGCAGGACTGTAGGGGGTGTTCGGCAAGAGGAGGTGGGGGAAAGGTTAGGGAACAGGGACACCACTCCAAAATGACACCAATCAAGTCATGCAACCCAGTGCAAATAATGTTAAAACTAAACTCCTAATACAGGCTCTATTAACTGACCAACCTAAAAGCAGAGCAGCTTAAAATAGGTACTTGCTGTACTCCATTTTGAACAACACTTGGAAGAACAGAAAGTTGCAAGGGCACAGAATGTACCCTGGGTGGGGGGCATCATGTCCATCACCAAGAATGCTCCACTTGGACTGACCAAGCCGATGGACATACCTTCCAAACTGGGCCTGTGGTAATGGAGTGAGAGGGCCAACAAGAGGAAAAAGCCTACCAGACTCTCACCCTGACAAATCTACCTGTCACAGGTGCATATGTCCATGACAGTATTGGTAGGAGGGACCACTGCACAGTCCTGGTGGAGAAAAAGTCCTGTCTTCATATTAAGGGCACCCTTCATCATATTGTATGGCACTATCAGTGGGTTAAATGGGAGATTCAGAACCGATCTAGCATTGCAAACTTCTGCACCCATGGGGTGCTGGGGGCTATTAACAGCAGGAGGACTGTATTCAATTACAATCTGTAATCTCATGACACAGCATGTCCCTCATCGTTCCATTGCCATCAAGCCAGCAGCCCTGCCCAAAAACAGAGGGAATCTAACTATCTCCCTCTGGCATTCAACAGCATTACCATTGCCGAATCACCCACCATCAACATCCTGGAGATTACCATTGACCAGAAACTGAACTGGACTCACTATAAATATTGTGGCTACAAGAGCAGGTCAGAGGCTGGGAATTCTGCAGCAAGTAACTCACTTTCTGACTTCCTAAAGCCTGTCCATCATTTATAAGCTCAAGTCTGGTGTGTGATAGAACACGCTCTAGTCTGGATGAGTGTATTCAAGAAACTTGACACCATCCAGTCCGTTTAATTCGCAATCCATGGCAGCAGTACACACCATCTACAAGATCCACTGGAGTAACTCACCAAGGTTCCTTCTACAGCACCTTGCTAACATGTAACCTCAATCAACTAAAAGGGCAGCAAAGACATAAGAACATCACCTGCAGGTTTTCCTCCAAGCCACACACCACCCTGACTTTGAACTATATCACCATTCTTTGACTGTAGCTTGGAAAAACATCCTGGAACTCCCTCCCGAACAGCACTGTGGGTGTGGCTATACCACATGGAGTGCAATGGTTCAAGAAGACAGCTCACCACCACCTTCTCAAAGGGAATTAGGGATGACAACAAATGCTGGCCCTACCAGTGACACTCACATCCCATGAAAGAGTTAAAAAAAAAACATTGGGGAAGAGACTGCCTGAGTACAAGTGGTACCAAAGTGAGAAAAGCATGGTCAGTTGACCAGCGTCAATACTGAAAATTGGATTCAAATGTTCGAGGCAATTAACAAGAGGTGAAGGATTCAAGACAATTTGGGGAGGGTGTGGCATACAGAGGTGCCAAGAGTCCAGTATATCAGCAGTGCTTTGGGGTGGTGGGGGGAGGTTATGGAATGAGGGAGGTGTCAAACAATCATCAAGGCTGCAAGCCTTCATGAACTTCTCCCCTCCCATGTATAACTTGTTCAACAGTGCTTCCTCAGTGCTGAATTTCAAAACATTTCATTACAGTATTTAGTTCTTAGTGTACTTAGGCTGTGGTTGTCAACTTCATGCCCAGAATATATGCTTAAGCCTCATTCCCAGCCTTAGTCTGAAAAATCAACTTTTGAATTTATTACAATGCTTTATCTAAAGAACTTAAAAATTGATTCTGAAATCACAGTCACGATAGAGAAAAAGGCAATAGTGAGCTGGGATAAGGGGTGGGAAGATTGAATATTGAGAATTTAGGCTCCTGCAACTCACCAGCCCTTCCCGACACTACACCTCCAGTCTCAGAACAGTGTTTTCCCAGCACCAAGCTGTTTCAGTTAAAGCGCTTAAAAAGCATATCAAATATTGTATTTCGACTTTGCATCTCATCTTATACAGTGATCTTTTTAAAAAAGGGCATGAAGTAATGACTTCCAAATTTGCAAACAATACTATAAAGAGAGGCATGATAAATAATTGTGCACCAATAAAGCTGTTTAGAGAAACTGACCGATAAGATGGCAGAATCGCAAAAAAAGGCAAATAGAATTGGATTCTGGAAATGTAAGTTTAATTTTATTTTCAACAAAATGTATAATTATACTTTTAACAGAGGAGGGCTGAGTAACATGGTACAGCAGTGGGATTTGGGGATTCCAATACATCAAAAGTGACACAGTGGAGCACAGTTTCCTCTCAGTTACAAGGTTGTGGGTTCAAGTCCCACTCTAGAGACTTGAGCTGAAAAATCCAGACTGACACTCAACTGTTGGAGGTGCCAACTTTTGGATGAGTCGTTAAGCCAAGGTACCGTCTACTCTGAGATGGACATATATGCACTGTTTCAAAGAAGAGCTGCATGGTTACTCCTCTATCCTGGTCAATTTATTTTCCTGAAATCAACACAAATAGATTGCCTAGCCATTATCACATTGCTGTTTGGGGAGCTATTTATGTTAAAACAGTGACTACTTCAATGGCTGTAAAATGCATTGGAGCTTCCTGAGTTCATGAAAGGCACTAGAAATGCAAGACTTCTTTCTTTTTTGATTAGTAAGACATTAAAAGCATTATCTTGAGTAGCTAAGGCCATAACAAAAATTAACAGAAAAATCAGATTTTAATGGCAAGAGTTATGCAATAAAAGAAATCAAGGCGTGAAAATGAATCTATAAATTTGAGTAAGACAACAGTTGCACTGAGTGCCTTTTGGGCTCCTTTCTAGAGGGTGTTGAAGCAACAGCATACAGAACAGATTCTCTGCCTGATGATGAAAAACTGGCTGTTTTTATTGTTTAATGTGTTTAAAATTAGGGCAGAATGTAACAGATGTAAAAGAATCAGACTCTTTCCAGTGGCTGAGCAGTCTAAAATCAAGAGGACAAAGTTTTAAAGACACATGCAAGAAATTCTGGAGAGGAGAAACTTGTTTGCTTTTGGAATGCACCATCTGGTGTAATGATTAAAGCAGAGGCTATGCCAACATTTAGCATTGGTTAAATAAGTCGTTTAAGAAAGGAAAATAAAGGGATAGAGAAATGAAGGAGTCTGAGAACAAGGCACACACATGAGATTAGGCGCCCTCATGTAGAGAATAAACACCAACATGGACTAGTTGGACTTAAAAGCCTGTTTCGACATTATAATTTCCATATTTAAAGAAAACTAATAGTGTTGGTCAATCCTTCAGTAAACCCAAGCAGCACACCAGTTCAGCACCACAGCTATTCTCCTGGCTGCCCAGGGACTGGTTTTAAATTTTTGAAATTGCTGACTTTGTGCTTTCAATATGCTAATACTGTATAAACACACAATGTTTGAAAGAATGCAAAGCTCTTTCCCAGGTAAGACCAGGAATGCAGCAATGATGGTGTGGAAAGGTGTTGAAGCAGCACTGAAAAGTGGCAGGGGCAGAAAAAAGAGGAATACTTGGATTTAATGTCATATCTGTGTTAAACAGGAACAAAACTAAACCACGTCCCCTTGACATTTCATGGCATTACCATTACCCCCCGCTAACTACATCCAATCTAGCATCCAAAAGGGAAAATGGTTTTATCAAGTATTGATAACAAATTGTCTAGTTTTGGTTAAAGTACTTGGGCAACAGCAGCACTGGGCAGGTTTCAGAATGAAACTGCAATGATACTGATCAATTGAGCTAGGAGAGGCTGCTATTCTCTTTGGTTCAAAAGAAAGTTAGATTCCTGTTGAAATTGAAGTTGGTCAAACCTGACCTCAACAACTCGACTCCACACCAATGAAAAGAATCCTATTCTCAAAAGGATATCTCACCTTTAATGTAAGTGACTTCCTATGGTCAACCTTGATAACTGCACAAACTGAAAATGTTTACCCATGTAAAAAAAGACGGCTGCTACACATTAAGACAATGCTAACAGTGCAACTTGCAACAAATGGTGCAAAATGAGAAAAATACAAGTGGGGAAAAGGATGTAACAAAACACTCACGTTTTCCTCCAAACGGGGATCATCACTGGCATGAGTTATGATATATTGTATGCGAGGAGCAATAGTTACAATGCCAACTCATTGGTGTTCCCTACTATGGGTAGATCTTCACAAGTATAGAAATGCATGGCTTCCTACTGTTATGAGTTTTAACAAATGAAGAGCCCATTCTCATCAGCAAAAAATAATATTGGCAATGCAATTTAAAATGATCAACTTGACAATTTGGCAAGTCTCAAATCTGACTCAAAAGATTCAACTTGGTTTCAAGCCCCAGTCCTGGCCTTGGGCTCTTAAATCTAGGCTAACACTTGTTAGCCTGGAATTTTTTTGCTTTTCCTTGATAATATTCATGGTTGCCATAAACAACTTTTTCCTTCACTTTTATAAGATATTTTGTTTCAGATGTCAGTTAATGTTTTGCTGACCCTTGACCCACCCATATTTCATTTATGTTAAGGTAACTTGGCAATTGTCACTGCAGGAATTGCTCAGGACAATGTCCTAGGACCAGCTAAATAGCGAGACTATGAGACCAGGGCAGAGGCTGAGAATTCTGCAGCAACAACAAACCTCTTGACTCCCAAAGCCTGCCCACCATCTACAAGACAAAGTCAGGAGTGTGATGGAATACTCTCCACTTGCCTGGATATGTATAGCTCCAACAACACAAGAACCTCAATACCATCCAGGACAAAGCAGCCCACATTATTTGCGCCCTTAAACACCTTACTCCCTCCATCATCAGTGCACTGTGGACTATAGTGTGGATCATCTACAAGACACAGCAACTTCGACAACACCTTCCAAACCCGCAACATCTACCACACAGAAAAAAAACAAGGGCAACAGGTGCAGGGGAACACTACAACCTGCAAGTTGCCCTCCAAATCACACACTATCCTGACTTGGAAATACTGTCGTTCCTACACTTTTATTTGGCTAAAATCCTGGAGCTTACTACCCAATGCAACTGTGGTTGTACCTACACCAGGGGCTGCAGTGGTTCCAACTAACAGCTCACCACCAACTTCTCAAGCGAAATAATTACTACCCTTACCAGCAACATGCACATCCCATGAACAAATAAAAAACATTGTTGTTGAGGACCTTTGAATGTGGTTGGTCAAAATACTTAATTTCTCCCCTTATGGAAGGTTCAGGTTATCAAGGTGAGAAGATGGCCAGCAGAAATACCTGGCTTTCTCATGATTAGAGATTCTTATCCATTGTTAGATTGTTTCACCTTTTCAGTTGTGATTCATTGTTATTGTATGAATATATTTGAGTCGAAAAGGTGCATGTGAAGTTGTGCAGCGTCAGGTTCATTGGAGTTAGACGGTGCAGAAACTTTGGAGACTATAGTATTAATATCTTGGTTCATTGAATCAATGTTGATGTGTTCTTTTAATTCACCAGACAGCTTTTCTAATTTTTTTATTCAAATCAAGTGAATATTCATTTTTACCACAAACAGCTTTCAAATAATGAGATGTATCAAATAATTGTCCCTGCCATTTTGCCTTAATCACTTAACCAGAGCCATTATCTCATCCACCTCTCCCGCCCATGCCATTCCATCCTTCCCACGCCATCCCCAGTCCATTCCTTTCCATGCCATCCTCATTCTTCACAAAAACAATTTCGCCAGGCAGGGTACTTGGCTATTGGGTTCCCCTTACCTTCCGCTCTTCGTGTTCTCCTCCAACCATGCCCCACCCCACCACCAACTGTTGGCGATGACAGGTGCTTCACGTGCTCCAGTCTTATGTGCCTCTACATTGCCAGACACCACCCATCAAATAAACACACCAGACATGCTCTTAAATTGACCAATCAAAACAGTCCATAAAGACAAAAACTGAGTATTATAGATTAATCGGGGTGAAGTTTGAATATTGCTGTGGCTCTCCTGTGGCATTATGTTTACTGTCAAAATGGAACCTTGGCTAAACTTACCTGTACCTTTAAGACACCCAAATAATTTCTGTGAAATAGTGTACCTTGGCTGCTTATGAACTCAAATCAGTAGAAAATGGTCCTTGCTTATAAATTTTTACTTGTAAGTTCCCAATATGAAAGTTTTTTTATTTGTTCATATGTGGGCATCGCGAACAAGGCCAGTATTTATTTCCCATCCTTAATTGCCCTAAACTGAGTGGCTTACTAGGTCATTTCAAAGGGCATTTAAGAGTCAACCACATTGCTGTGGGTCTGGAGTCATATGTAGGGCAGACCAGGTAAGGGTGGCAGATTTCCTTCCCTAAAGGATATGAGTGAACCAGATGGGTTTTTCTAAAAACAGTCTTCGTTAAGACTTTTAATTGCAGATTTTTATTAAATTCGAATTCCATGGTGGGATTCCAACCCGGGTCCCCGGAGCATTACCCTGGGTCTCTAACTTACCAGTCCAGTAAATTACCACTACTCCACCACCTCCCTGCAAACAAAATACTGTCATTATTCATCCAGCGTGCATAGCAATAAGAGCAGCACAGGACACAAGTACCAGTTAAAAATACTCAGATAATTAGGCCAACCCTGTTCAACAACACAAAGGCTGCTTACTACAGCCTCCCCAAATTGCCACCTTCCCCTCACCTCTCTTCCACTGACACTGAAGCCTGACCGATGCTTTCATCAATTGGAGGCTCGATTTCTCCAACTTCTTGCCAAGCTCCAACCTTCTACCATCCTTAAATGCAAAACTTGCTCAAAGCTTAACTATCAACATCTTCTCCCATACTCAATCTTTCTTGCCTACCATGCCCATTCTCACTGATCTATGCTGTGCACTAAGAGTTAAAATCCTCATCTTTAAATTCCTTCACAGCTTAGTTCCCACCCTATTTGAACTCTGACTTTCTTCCACTTTAAATCCTTCTCAAAATCCATTTTTCCAACCAAGCTATTGTTAACTCAAATCACCTATCCTACTTTCCCACCAGATGTAGGAGTGTGAATGGCAAGGTAGATATGCAAAATGTGCAAGTATTTGTATGTAGTATATAATCAATGGCCCTTTCCATCAAGACCTCCAACAGTGGAACTGTTTTCATTGGAACATAGGAATTACCAGATGTATAAAAACAAATCAAGGTTCTTCCAGTTTGCCTTTGTCCATCCTGGTAGTCACATGATGCAATGCAAGCTTCTGACTATCAAATCAATTCTCATTAGCATACAACAGACTCAAAAATTACATGAGGAAGCCCCCAGTGGTAGAGAGCTCAGGGACCACGGGTCTTGAATCAACTGCCTCAACTTCCCAACTGCGCAGCATGTTGCAGTTTAAAAAAATTTGCATACTTGCCATCCTTATGGTCCAAGACTGACTATTCAATATAGATTACCACTGTCACGCTTTGGTGTTGAGCCCACATAGAGCTGAACTGAAAACCACCAACCCCAGTTCTTAGAACATTTAACCATCAGAAAGATTTTCATCTATCAGTGCGAGTTTAAAAGTCAGGGGCCAGAAATGAAAAGAAAGTTCTAAGCCACAGTGAGGTAATCACCAACAGTTAACTGTCTATTTAAAACATTAAGCAAAGGCTTCACACCACATGTTAGAGTAACAAAATTTAACAGCATACTAAAAAAATCTGCATTGATGATAGGTGAAGCAATAACATGCATCATGTAATTACAGGAAGCAAGCTTACAGGCATTGGTCTCAGGGTCCAAATGAAATAAGCACCAATGACATAACAGTGCAGGTCTGTTTAACCAACAAAATAGTGACAGATCTACATTAGCAAAAATTAAGTCAGCTTTTTGAAACATACTTATGTCTTTCCATACACCACATCTTTTAGTAAAACCTTCATCCTATCCTATGAATCATATCAAGCTACCACTTTAAATTGTTTCCCTTTCTGGGCCAGGGAAGTTGATTAATATCGCATTAACAACTATCAATTTGTTGCCAAGGTAATTATACTGATTACCAGATTTAACTTTTTGTTCCAGGTTTAGTGGATGATTAAACCCACCCTGTTCTTAAAATAAGGGTAACTATAGGCAGCAAGTTCTGGAGATTCACAAGTCACAGCATACCTCTTAACTACTTCAACTTTCTAGCAGATTTGCACATTATTGCCAATTGTTAACACGCCATTGTTTGTCCAGCAAACAATGCCACTTGCTGCAACTTGTTGTGACAGAACACACTAAAGAAACAGTCAACTTGAATGTTATATTTTATAACTATTTTACTCTCATTGGATTTTGAATTCCTTTTTTGAAAATATTCAAGTTGCGAATTATCTGGTGCTTTGAAATACAGCATTAAATTCAATAACTCAGTTAGAAAAGAAAATTGGCCCAAAATTCCCAGTGATTTCTCTGCTGGTTCAGGTATTTTCCAATGTTTCCCTTAGCAGACCTACATGAGATTTTAAAACTAATCCCCCACAAGATCAACTTGTACTTACTTTTGATTAGCAAGGGAGGCATTAAAGGTCTTAAAGACAAACTTTGAGATTAAAAACTAGCACATCCACTGGCATTAAAATTTACAAGTGTAACAGCTTTCCAACTCTACCTGTCCAAGGCCTGTGTGCAACTACTGCCTAACAGGATTATAGCATTGGTCACAGAGGTGTGTAGGGGAAACAGCTTTTATTTATATAGCATCTTTAACCAGCACAATATTTCAAGGTGCTTCACAGGAACATAATCACAAAAAATACAAAAAGCCAAAGAAATCATCACTAGGACAAAAAGTTTGATCAAAGATGTACATTTTAAGGATGTTAAAAAGTGGAGAGGCAGGAATGTTTGGGGAACGCATCAGCATTAGCTCAGTGTCCAGCACTCTAGACTGGGTCAGAAGGTTGAGTTCAAATCTCACTAAAGCAACTTTAGCACAAAGTCTAGAATGGCACTGCATTGTTGGAGGTGTTGTCTTTTGGATGCAATGTTAAGTCAATGGCCTCTGTTCTCTCAACTGGACATAAAAGATTCTGAAGCAACATTCTAAATGGATGGGGATTTTTCCCTGAACCTGTGTTACCCTTCAACTAACATCACAAGAACACATTTTCTGGTCATTATCACATTGCTGTTTCTCAGACCTTGTGCCTAAAATAGCTGCCGCATTTAAAACAATTACTATACTGAAAGTATATGTCATCAACCGTAAAGTGCTTTGGAGTCCCAAGGTCGAGAAAGGTATAATGTAATTAAAAATATCTAAGACAGCTGTCAACATGGCTGGTAAGAGTGGTGGGGGATGGACAAAGGACTAGATTCGGAGGAAAAGTTCAGAGGGTTAAGGGGCTGGAGGAGGTTAGAGTTAGGGAGGGGTGAGGCTATGAAGGAATACAGACATGAGGATGTGAATTTTAAAGTAGAAATTTTGTGAACTAGGAGCCAATGTAGGTCAGCTTGCAGAGGGGTGATAGGTGAACAAGTAAGGATACAGGCAGCAAGTTTTCAGATAAACTCATGAAAGTAAACTATGGATGTAACAAAACCACGGACCTGTTATTTTTTAGCGTTAGCCATGGTTCAGTTGGTAGCACTCTCGCCCAAGTCAGAAGGCTGTGGGTTTAAATCCCACTCCAGGGCTTGAGCACAAAATCAAGGCCCAAACTCCAGTGCAATACTAGTGTTGCAGCACTGTTGGAGGTGCTGTTTGCCTTCTCAGGTGGATATAAAAGGCTCCCATGATGAGGAGGCGCAGAAGAGTTATCCCTGATGTACTGGTCAATATTTATCCTTCAATTAACAATAAAAAACAGCTTTTCTGGTCATTGTCACACAGCAATTTGTAGAAGTTTGCTGTGCACCAAATGGCTCACGCATTTCCTACAACACTTCAGAAGTACTTCACTGGCTGTAAAGCGGTTTGAGACAATTGTCATGAAAAACGTTATATAAATGCAAGTCCCCCTTATGTCTTAAATCAGCTGTAAAAGATCCTATGGCACAATTCTAGACCTGGTACTGTGCAACAAGTTGGAATTGATAACCTCATAGTGAAGGCACTCCTAGATAGCAGCAATCATAATAGCAATGATCAGAATATGATTGAATTATACATTCAGTTTGAGAGAGAGAAGAGTGGGTCCAAGACTAGTATTTTAAACTTAAATAAGGGCAATTATGAGAGAATGAAAGCAGAACTAGCTCAAGTGAATGGACAAATAAGGTTAAGGGATAGGTCCACAGAGATGTGGTGGCAGACTTTTAAAGGGATATTTCAGAATACACACATTCCAATAAGAAAGAAAAATTCCAAGGGAAGAACCCACCTTCTGTGGTTAACTAAAATAGTTAAAGACACTATCAACCTTAAACGGCATATCATTGTGCAAAGATGGATGGCAGGTCAGAAGATTGGGCAGAATATAAAGAACAAAGAATAACTAAAAGATTAATAAGGAATGAAAAATTAGAGTATGCGAAAAAGCTAGCTAGGAATATAAAGATGTATAGTTTCTATAGATATTTAAATAAGAAGAGTTAACAAAGTGAGCATTGTTCCTATAAAGTGAGTCTGGGGAATTAATAATGGCAAGTAAGGAGATAGCAGATGAACTGAACAGCTATTTTGCATCAGTCTTCACTGTAGAGGATACAAATAACATCCCAGAAATAACTAAGTCAGGAAATGGGAGGGAGGAACTCAAGAAAATTACAATGACCAGGGAAGTGGTACTGAGAAAATTGTTGGAGCTATGGGCTGACAAATCCCCAGGTCCTGATGGACTTCATCCTAGGGCCTTGAAAGAAGTGGCTCATGAAACAGTTGATGTGTTGGTCTTAATTTTCCAAAATTTCCTAGATTTGGGGAAGGCTCTATTAGATTGGAAAATGGCAAATATAACTCCTTTATTCAAAAAGGGAGGGAGGGAGACAGAAAGCAGGAAACGACAAGCCAGTTGGCTTAACACCTGTCATAAGGAAAATGTTAGAAAATTTAAGGCAATCAGGCAGAGTCAACATGGTTTTAAGAAAGAGAAATCATGTTTAACCAATTTATTTGAGTTCTTTGAAGGGGGTCACATGTGCCTGGATAAAAGGGAACTGGTGGATGTACCGTACTTAAGTTTCCAGAAGGCATTTGATAAGGTGCCACATCAAAGGATATTGTGAAAAATATAAGCCCATGGTGTAGGGGGGTACATAAAGGAAGGGAAAGAAGATAGTTCCCTGTTAGCTAGCCATAGGGTAGCCATAAATGGGTTTTTTTTCTGGCTGGGAGGATGTGACAAGTAATGTGCCACAGGGATCAGTGCTGAGGCCTCAATTCTTTACAATTTATATAAATGACTTGGTGAAGGGACAGATGGTATGGCTGCTAAGTTTGATGACACAAAGATAGGTAGAAAAGTAAATTGTGAAGAGGATATAAAGGAGGCTACGGGGGGGGGGGCATAGATAAGTTGAGTGAGCCATGATGTGGCAAATGGAGTATAATATGGGTAAATGTGAAATTGTCCATTTTGTCAGGAAGAATAAAAGAAGCATATCTAAATGGTGAAAGATTTCAGAGCCCTGAGATGCAGGGGGATCTGGATGTCCTAGTGCATGAATCACAGAAGGATAGTATGACAGTTACAGCAAGTAATTAAGATAACTAACAGAATGTTATTGTTTATTGTGAGGGGAATTGAATATAAAAGTAGGGAGGCTATGCTTCAATTGCACAGGGAACTGGTGAGACCACATCAGGAGTACTGTGTACAGTATTGGTCTACTTAAGGAAAAATGTAAATGCATTAGAAGCTGTTCAGAGAATGTTTACTAGGGAAGACTGGACAGTCTAGGCTTGTATCCACTGGAGTTTAGAAGAGTAAGAGGTGACTTGATCAAAACCTTTAATATCCTGAGGGGTCTTGACAGGGTGGTGTGGAGAGGATGTTTCCTCTTGTGGGAGAATCTAGAGCTATGATCACAGTTTAAAAATAAGGGTTTGCTCATTTAAGATAGAGATGACAATTTTTTTCTCTAAAAGGTCATGAATCTTTGGAATGCTCTTCCTCAAATGGCAGTGGAAGTAGAGTCTTTGAATATTTTTAAGACGGAGCTAGACAGATCCTTGATTAACAAGGGAGCGAAAGGCTATCGGGGGGTAGGCCATGATCTTACTGAATGGCGGAGCAGGCTTGAGGGACTGAGTGGCCAACACCCATTCCTTGTTCATGAGATTCCAAAAGCAGTTGTTTTCAGTGTCTTGACCAGTGTTTCTCTCTCATTCAACAGCACCAAAAATCAGATGAACTGGTCATTTATCTAGTTTATTGTGTGAAATCATTCTCTTCCCTTAACACTTAACTTCAAGCCCAAAGCTTTAACCAAGTTTTCTGTCACTACTACCAGCAACTCTTTTTGCCTCAGCACCTATTTTATGTTTCTGTTAAGGGCCTTGAGATGCTTTTCTGAGCTTTTAAAATGCTACTGACAAACTTTGTAAATTAAATTGAAGTCCACCCCCAGCGGACATATAGAATATCAAATCAATATAAATATTTTACAATAATTTCACTAGTCCAATACTAATTTCTGGAAAAATTAATTTATCTTAACTTGAATAGACCAATCCATGATCATTCATTGCAGTAAATACCTTTATTACACATTGAAATAATTTCATAACAAAGATTTGTTGCAGGAAAATAACTGACTATTGTTTCACCAACTCCCATTCACTACTGTATAGAAAAGGAAAATCTCCTTCTGGCTCGGGGAGTCATGTACAGCGACTTCTAATAAAGCAGACACTTGTCCATGCATGTTATAAAGTTGATCCGAGAAGGAAGGAGATCTGACAGTGAGGTAAGTTGGAGTTTTTGTGTCTTAACCGCCTGGGTAAAATCCTGCTCAGGTGATAAGATTCCTCTTTCTGTTGTGCTCAACACCATCCAAATAAAAAGGATTCCTACTTGACCAACACATTCCCTGTATCCTATAATAAAAGTGTCAAAAAAAAACTTCTCGCTTTAAAAGCTGTTGGAGTTTTTCTCTATATTTACCCAATGCTATATGCAAAACTACCAATGTCTTATCTTAACACTGGATGTAATTGTAAAAATGTTTCTTTCACACCACTGGAGGGAAAAGATGAACAAAAGTATTAAGTGTGAAAATATCAATTGCACTATAGTATTCCAGTACTGTTTATCCATTGAAATGGTTTTAAAAATTCTTCAATTTGCTTAAAATTCAATTAGATATTATGAATAATACATGCTTGTAGCAATAGCTAACAGAAAAGAATTCTTCCCTACAGGAAACTGATGTGTTTTTGGGTATTTCAAAGAGTAGTTGATAAGGATAATTATAATCTTGCACTGGTGCCTCATAAATTAACAATCCATGAAACCACAACTGACATCCATACGTAGCAACATAATAAAATACAAAACACAAAGCTTTCCAGTAAACAGGAGCTGCCAAAGCACTCATTGAAAAATGTCTCTGAATTTCAGGCCTGTAGCATTTGTTACTAACGGCATTCAATACGTACTGATTTTTAAAAATCGTGTTTTTGGTTCCAAAGTCTACATTGTTAATGCCAATTGTGAACAGCAGTGGTCCCAGCACTGATCCTTGTGGAACACCTTCTGATGGTCTGAATAACTACTCTTTAGTCCCGCTTTGCTCGCTGGCTTCAAGATAGCAAACAAACCATTCTGACATTCATTAATCTACTATAAGGAACCTTATTGAAGGCCTTTTGAAAAGCCAGAAAACTTACATCTACTATATTACCATTGTCTACTGTGACCTTCTCAAAACATTCAATAAGGTCAGTCAAGCAAGATTTTCTCTTTTAAAATTCATAATGACCATTATTATATTTCACATTTCTTATTGTTCTTCTATTTTCTCCTTTGAAAGATTCAAGGAGGAATTTAGATTTCCCAGAGTCTTGTTAAAATTGTGGAGGCAATCTGTATGGACTAGGTGTTATATCCTCTTTGAGCTTGTTTGCTTCATTATTTCTAAAGAGATAGAATTGAAAAGTAGGGAAATTATGCTGTATTGAACTTTGGTTCGACGACACTTGGGAGTAGTGTGTGCAGTTCTGGTCGCCATATTATAAAGAGGATATAGAGACACTGGAGAAGGTGCAGAGAAAATTTACAAGAATAATACCAGAAATGTGTGGATATACATATCAGGTAGGATTGACAAGCTGGGTCTCTTTTCCCTTAAAGGAAAAAGCGGACGGGTGAGCTAATTGAAGTCTTTAAAATGATGGAAGGTTTTGATTGAGTGGATACAGACAGAATGTTTGGAAGAACCTAACTAGAGGCAATCAACATAAGATAGTCACCAAGAAATCCAATAGGGAAATTCAGAAGAAACTTTTACACCCAGAGAGTGGTGAGAATGTGGAATTCAGTGCCACAGGGAGTTGTTGAGGTGAATATTGTACACGTATCTAGAGAAACTCAGACAAGTATATGAAGGAGAAAAGGGAATAGATGGTTACGATGCTAGATTTAGATGAGAAAAGGTGGGAGGAGGCTAGAGTGGAGCTGAAGCAACGGCATGGACTGGTGGAGCCAAATGGCTTGTTTCTGTTGTATACCCTGTGTAATCCTATATATGTAATATTTTGTTGGCGTGTCAGCACCTTGTCATAACATTAAAGTGCACGACAAATTCCCATATCTTGTTTGTAGCACTTGGAGACAATTTATCAAAATATAAAAAAGTTCCATAAAAACTTAATTCAGTCTTTTAATTTATATTTTAAAAAGTTACAAGTTTACAGACATATTAAAAGCAAATTCAAATAAAGGAAACAATTGCTCAGAGAAGATTCATATTGCATTGTATATTTTGAATTATCTAATAAATTGAAACACGTGAGCCCGAGACTATACCATCCGTGAGGAGCAAGACATTGCAAAGCTCATGTGAAATCCATATTCTTTCAGCAACTCGGGTCCTGAATTTACATTAAGTCAAGCCTCAAATTCAACTCTCACATTTCTAGGAGCTAAGGAGCTTTGAAATTGTCCGGTGCAACATTGCATTACAGTATCCATAAACCATTGTATGCCGTCTGTTGGGTGGTCACCAGCATTATCGTGGCTTGCCATTTACCTGGAAACTTACCTTTTAGGATGCACAGAGGTAAAATATTTGTGCCGGCACTAATGTCCAGAGCACATGTGCCCTCCTTAGAACACGAATAGGCACAAACGCCTCCAGTGGAGTAAGTGAATCAATGTGTTCAGTGGCATTGATATGAAATGACAGTTCTTCTCGCCTACTTAAGATTCAGACACTCACCATCAAAGGGGTTGGCTTCAACCTCATGGATCTGTTATGACATGGAGTACGACTAGCATACCAGGCGTGAAGCCTTCTTATAGTCTGCCAGACTTTAAGACTCTTAGCAGTGGCATCTGGCTTGGGATTTCCGACACTGATGTTTCCAGTGACCTTGATACCATATGCTCTGCAAATGTCTTTATATGCTGAGCAACTCTTAGGCATATAAGATTTTACTTGGTTTCCTGGACCCATAATCCTCACTCAATGCATCCATGGTATTCACAGTACATAGAGATTGTAAACTCTGATGGCCCACAATAACAGCCTCAAATTTCTAAGCAAGACATGCACAGTATAGCCCTCCAAGGGATCCCTTTGGCGTGCCTCTATTGCTGTGTATGCAATCATTAGCTCGATGTTGTGGTCTGCCAGTTCAGTCTGAGATGACACACTCACAACCTTTCACTCGACATCAAGTTTATTGACCAGTTTTTCAGCCAGCCAGTCAGCTGCTGTGGGAAAAGAAATTTGAGCCAATGGACATGAAAATTGAGCTCAACTCAAAGTTGATCCGCTGTGGACCAGATTTTCACAGATCCTTCTACTCCTTCATGAGACCATAAGCCTCAAGTCAATGTAGGCTTTCATTGCCAATGGCAATATGTATCTTTGCTGGTTCTGCACCTGTTAGATCAGCTAAACAAACCTGGACTCTACTTAAAAAGATGCAATTCTGATAGTAGGTCCGCTACTTTCCAGTTGATGGTAGGAAACTGTGCTGTCATTCTTGCAATAAATCACTGCCTCTACTCAAAGTTAAAAAGGAATCTCCTCTGTGCAGATAGTCAGAAATACTGCAGCAACAACTGCCTGAAGATCCACCTGTGACCATAGTACTATAAGGTTTTCACAGTCCTTTGGAGGGTTACTGACTGTTCCTGATGTTGCAAGTTTGTTGCAGGTCCAAGGTGCTAATATGTCAGAGTAATCTTGAAGCTTCTAAAGATGACGACAATAATGGCGCTGTTTTCTTCATCAATTTACACATTCCCTCTGCAAGCTGCCCTTGAAGCTTGCCTTCTCTGTTCAATTGCCTGATTGTGGCACAACATTGGCTTGCCAGTTTTTGCAGTCAATCTGGAAGCCCATCAACACATCGCGCTGATCATTCCCAAAGATGAACGATTCCATGATTTTTAAACAGATCCTCTACATTTTGTCTTGCACACTCAGACCTGCCCTATTTGTTCCAGGCACGAGAAATCAGATCCTCAGAATCTCTGTGGATAGAGTCTAACAGGAGTCTGTTAGCTACCTGACCTCACAGCTCAAGTGCACTCAAGTTTACCCAGCTGCCTAAACCGCAGTTGCGTACAGCAATGGAACCAATATTTAGGGTCAAAGTTCCAGCAGAATTGCTAATGGCTGTGGTTAGCACTTCTCTGAAGGTGTAGAACAGTACTTAAAAAGCTGATGTTGAAAGACCCACTGCTGCCACCATGTTGTGTTTTTGAACCTCTAACAGGTACTACTATGCACTACAAGGCACTAACCACTCAAGACGGGATCAGTAACACAATAAAGTGGATACTTTATTCAAGGATGGTTCTGCATGTAGAGGGTTTTACTGTACAGGTACCTTGTTCAGACTGCTAACATATGGAGGACACATGGTGTGTTACATCACATCCCCAGCGGTACTGTACATTAGAAACATAACTGCACCTTAAAGGTGTACCACAACATAAAAACTTGCATTTATGTAGCATCTTTAACATAGTAAAAATGCTCAAAGCACTTGCATCCACCCTCTGGTTCCCCTCCTCCACCAGGACCCTCACTTCTGAGTTACGTGACAGGACCAAGGCAGTTGTAAACCATCTCTGGAAATCATTTCACAACTCCCGTTACCCATATTGCTCTCTAGCCTTCAATGTCCTACAAGTTCCCCTTTTCAATCACATTTCTAATGCCAGTCCTGGTCAGTGTCTATGTAATTCATCTGTGAAGTTTATGATGCTTCCAATATTAAGGGTATCACCTACCACCATGTCATTGTTGCTTCCCAATCGCCAAATTACTGTCAGGCTTACACATCAACATTGACCACCCAGGCAAACAACAGAAGGCAAATGTTAGAACTATACCAGCTATGGATCAATATCCCAAAGAAAAAGTAGCGGAAAAAAATTGCCAAAAAACAGATACATACACCATATCTGAAACACCATAGCATTCATTATTATAACTTTATTTTATCATTTCTGCACCATGTTCAAACAAACTAGGGAAACTTGCATTTCTCAAACTGTTGAGTTTGATTTTAACCTTTCTTGGAAGATCATTTTTGGAGGGACTGAACTGCTAGATTCTCCAAAGACCAATCTATGGTGGAAAAAATATATTACAATAAAAGACATTGCCCTGTCTATCCGTTTACCCACAAGGATAAAATCATGAAATTCAACATGCACAAATTATATGATTAGCTAAGGAAAACTGCACAAGAACTAGTATTTTAAAGCATTTAATAATGATAATCAAATGCAATGCTCCAAACTGAAGACAGAATGCTATGTTACCCAAAGATCAGAATATTAGCTTTATGATCATGTCTTATCACATCTCTAACAGCACTGTACATAAAACATAACTGTTTTATTACCATTAGTATTACATAATGTATTCATTAATGCCTAGGTATAGAAAACAAAAAAAAGCAGAAACTCCTTCTTAGATACTGGAATTGATAAACTTAGGCTAAATGTTGTTTAATTTATATATCCCAGAAGATTGAAAAGGCAGATAACTACTCTAGTAATATCATAAAAAATGCAAGTATTGATTTTATATTATCTGTTACTCCCTTTGTCACAAGGAAATTAATTGCATAGAATAAGTCGAAAAAAACTGCAGATAAGGACATCAGATCTAGTTTCTCCATCTACCTTTTCATCATGAAAAATTACACACCAGTTGGGCACATGTGGATGTGCAGTGTCGATCAGATATTTCCTTAAAGTGTAGAAACATTACTGCCGAAACAAGTAACATATGTTCTTTCAATGATAAGGATTTCAGGAAGTGCACAACAGTATAATAAAACAATGCTCCCAATAATAATTTTGTTACTTAGGAAAAATAATACTTTTCCACTTTGATGGTGCACTTTGGATTACTTTTTTCAACAAGGATCTGCATGCCTTCTTATACATCTACAATATAACTTTTACAGATCTAAACAATTCAAAAAGTAGACGATGTGTTTAGATTCCATTGTCTATGCATTTCCCTTTATATGTGTCGAAGCACTGTCAGATGTTCACAAAATAAAATTGTCATACCATTTCCCCAAGAGAAACATAATTTGGGCAAGAGCAGTGTTTCATGACTGAGATTGTAAAAAGCATTGTACACAAGTCTTTTTCCTAAGGATGTTTGAAGCAAAACAAAAACGTATCCATAATGCCAACTGACAAATTAAGCTACATTATAACTATTTTGGATTTTGAAGACCTTTAAATCAACTTAATCTCAAATAGAGGTGCTGAACATTGCTAGTTGAGGAGAAGCCTTAACTGTTTCTACCTTCACACTGCATTTTGGAGTAGAAACACAAGAAAATCTTGCAAATATATAGCACCTTTCAGAACCAAAGTGCTTAACAACCACTGATGCACTTTTGAAGAGTTGTCATTGTAGTAATGTAGAAAATTTGGAAGTCAATTTTCACACAGCAAGCTCCTACAAATAGCAACATGACAACTATGAAATAATCATTTTTTTTGCAGTGTTGATTTAGGGATAAATATTGACCAGGATACAAGAGATAATATCCCCAGCTCTTCTTCGAAATAGTGCCACAGAGTATTTTACATCCACCTGATGAGGCAGGTGAGGCCTCGGCTTAACATCTATTCTGAAAGATGTCACCTCCAACAATGCAGCATTCCTCCCTCAGAACAGCACTGGTGTATAAGCCTTCATTTCTGTGCTCAAGTCCTGGGATGGAACTTAAACCCACAACCTGTTAACTCAGAGGTTAGAGTGTTTCCAACTGAGCCATGGAGGACACAAACAAAACAATTCCACTTGCAAAAATGCACAAAGAATGCTAACAAGTGAATGACTCATGGTAAAAGTCACTGCGCATAAAAATATGAACATAATGCTCACCATCGAAGCCATTCACATGAATCTATATGACTAGAGCTAAGGAATAAAAAAGCTTCAATTAAATTGCTCTACAGGCCACCAACTAGTGGGAAAGATGTAGAGGAACAAATCTACAAGGGAATTACAGAGAAGGGCAAGAATTTATAGGGTATTTATAATGGGAGGCTTTAATTATCTGAATGTAGACTGGGATAGTAGTAAAGAGCAAAGGGCAAAAGTTCCTAGAGCAGTTCAGGAGAATTTTCGACAGCAATACGTTTCCAGTCCAATGATAAGGAAGGCATTGCTGGACCTGGTTCTTGGGAATGAGGTGAGCCAACTGGATCAAGTGTCAAGAGGGGAACACTTAGGGGTTCAGCGATCATTGTACCATAAGGTTCAGGTTGGTTGTGGAAAAGGAGAAGATGCAATCTAGAGTAAGAATAATTAATGGGGAGAAAACCAACTTCAATGGGGTAAGGATGAACCTGGTCCAGAATCAAAGATTGGCAGACAAAACTGACTAAGCAATGGGATACCTATAAAGATGAGAGAGTTCAAGTACAGTCAAGGTATAGCCCCACAAAGGAGAAAGATAGGGTAAACAAATCCAGGGTTCCGTGGATAACAAAAATTAAGATGAAGCAGAAAAAGTGTGCTTAGGACAGATGTCAGGTGGATAATACCATTGAGAACCAGGCTAAATATAGAAGGTTCAAAGGGGAATTGAAAAAGCAAATAAGAGAAGCAATGATACAGTATGAGAAGGGACTAGCAGCTAACAAAAAAAAGGGAATCCCAAAGTCTTCTATAAGCATATAAATACTAAGAGTAGTAAGAGGAGGGGTGGGGTCAATTAGGGACCAAAAAGGGGATTTACACCTGGAAGTAAGGGGCACGACTGAGGTATTTAACCAATACTTTGCATCTGCCTTTACCAAGGAAGAAAATGCTGTCCAGGTCATGACGAAATAGGTGGTGGTGGTTCAGACACTTGAAGAGTCTAAAGCTCAAAAGGCTTTGGATAGGCTGCCTGTACTTAAAGCTGATAATACACCAAGACTGGATGAGAAGCATCTAAGCATATTGAAGAGAGTGTGGTAATTACAAAGGCACGGGCCATACTTTTCCATTCTTTCTTTGACTCAGGGGTGGTGCCAGAGGGCAAATGTTAGACCCATGTTCAAAAAAAAGGGTGCAAAGATAACTCCAGCAACTACAGACCAGTCAGTTTAATTTTGATGGTAGGAAAACGTCTAGAAACAATAATATGGAACAAAATTAAGAGTCACTTGGGCAAAAGTGGGCTAGTTAAGGAAATCCAGCATGGATTTCTTAAGAGTAAATTACTGGAGGATTTTGATGAGGTTACAGAGAGGACTAATCAGGTGCACATGGACTTCCAAAAGGCACTTGTCACAGTTCCACACAACTGACTTGTGAGTAAAGTTAGAACTCATGGAATAAAAGGAACATGTAGCAACATGGATATGGAATTGGTTGTGACAGGAAAAAAAGTAGTGGTGAACAGTTGTTTTTCAGGCTGAGGGAAGGTTTATATTGGAGTCCCTCAGGGATTGGTGTTAGGACCCCTGCTCCTCCTGATATATTTTAATGACATAGACCTCGGTGTACAGGATGCAATTTCAATATTTACGGATGATACAAAACTTGGAAGTATTGAGGATTGTATAGAGTTTCAAAAGGACAGACAGGTTAATGGAATTGGCGGACAAGTGGCAGATGAAATTTAATGCTAAGAAGTGTGAATTTTGGTGGGAAGAACACACAGACAACATAAAATAAATAGTACAATTTCAAAGGGGATGCAGGGGCAGAGACACCTGGGTATACAGGTGCATAAATCAATGAAGATAGCAGGACAGGGTGAGAGAGCAATTCATAAAGCATAATGGACTTTATCAATAGGGGCATAGAGTACAAAAGCAAAGAAGTTAAACCTGTATAAATACTGAAGTATTACGTCCAGTTCTGGGCACCACAGTTTAGCAAGGATGTGAAGGCATGAGAGAGGGTGCAGAAATGATTCCTGAGAATGGTTCCAGTGAAGAGGAACTTCAGTTATACAGACAGATTGAAGAAGTTGGTACTGTTTTCCTTGAAGAGAAGGCCGAGAGGAGATTTGATAGGGGTATTCAAAATCATGAGGGGTCTGGACAAAATACTTAGGAATAAACTGTTCTCATTGAAGTACTGAAAAGAAGAGGGCACAAATTTAGGGTAATGGCAAAAGAGGCAATGGTGACATGAGGAAAATCTTAACACACCAAGTAGTCAGTGTGGTAGAGGCAGGTTCAATTGAGGCATTCAAGAGAGAATTGAATTATCTGAAAGAGAAGAATGTGCAAGGCAACAAGGAAATGGTGGCAAGTGGCTCCAGGTGAATTGCTCCTTCAGAGGGCCAGCAAAGATATCACAAGCCCAATGGCCTCCTTCTGTGCTATAATCATTCTGTGATTAAAGGCATTGCACGAAACATTTCTAAGCATGGTTTCATACAAAAGAGGAAAAAGTTTGGCCATTAGAATGGGGAGGGAGGGTGGGTGGAGGTTGTAGGCTTAATTGATTTTACTTAAGAAATGCTTACCGTCCTAGCAAACCAACCCCGTAACCAAAATCAAATACATCCAAGAACCTGAAACCAAACACCTGCCCCCAAAAGGCGCTACCTACAGCAGCAAACAATACTAAAACGCACGATTTTTTTTCCTCATTCCAACCCTAATCCAAAAACAGAATTACCTGGTAAAACTCAGCAGGTCTGGCAGCATCGGCGGAGAAGAAAAGAGTTGATGTTCCGAGTCCTCATGACCCTTCGAAGGGTCATGAGGAATCGAAACGTCAACTCTTTTCTTCGCCAATGCTGCCAGACCTGCTGAGTTTTTCCAGATAATTCTGTTTTTGTTTTTGTTTTGGATTTCCAGCATCCGCAGTTTTTTTTGTTTTTACCAACCCTAATCCACATCTGCAGAGTCCGAAACGCACACCTGTAACTGGAAAAGTTGCACAACTTTCAAAACACTTGTCAATCGGTTGCTGGCGGGGGAAAAAGGAGCATTTTGCGGGAGGCGGAGAGGGGGAGGAGGGGAAGGAGATGAACAAAATGGAAAATAAAGAAGGCGGTTGCAGGTGGGGGCACGATGCCTTGAGAAGATAAAGAGATTAGAAAGAAAACTGAATTAAAACTGGAAACAAAGCAAGGATTCAGCAGCGGTGCATTGGAGCTTCAGTATCCCCCTCCCAACATGCTCCGTCAGGACAGCCCCTGGAATCCCCATCTTGCAGTTGCTGCCTTTTTTTTTGCTGTTGGCTAAAGCTCCGGCTCCTGCGTGACCTGGAGTGAAGGAGCCGACAGGTGAGCCGACCCGGAGCAGAGAGGGGGGGTTGGTGGCGCGAGCGAGGCGCGAGGCTGATGGTCCCCCGCCCGCCCTGGGCGCAGGTCCGGGGGCTCGAGCTACGCTGCGCCGTGCCGCGCGCCGCGCCACTCCGCCTCCTCCCAGCCCGGCGCGAGCCAGCATCGGCGGTTGGAGCTCACTGTCTAATATCGGCGGCGGAGAAGACATGCGGCTCACCCGGCCACCGCGAAAAGAGAGGTTGGGGGGGGCGGGTGGGTGGGGGGAAAGGAAGGGGAAGGCCATCTCCACGGACCCAGCGACCGCTCAACCGAATAGTCCCAGTCCCACCCTCGCCGCCGCCCCCCAGCCCTCACTCACCTGCAGTGGAAAAGCGCTGAGAGCCGCTCAGCTCCGCAATAGCAGCGTCTACTGAGCCGCCATGTTCCGCTGCGTGACCGCGACGTCAGGACTATCGCGTGCACGGATGACTCAGTCCGCGGGGAGGGAGCGAGCCTTACGTACCGCCACTACACAGCGCAGTGTCTGACTGAGGCAGGTTTGGATTAATTCCAGCGCAACAAACCTTACGTTTCGAGTGCACTTAATTCAGATATTTTGGCCGGATTTCCACTGCAAGTAACTCTTTTTCTTTCTTGGTTGCAGCTGCATCCTGCAATGTATACAGCTAATGATTGCATTTTAGTTAACGTGGAATTAGGCAATTAGCGACAAAACACAGAGTTTGAATTAAAATGCACAGCTGAAACGATAGCGTTGCTTCAATAAATGTGCGTTAGTCATGGAATGTCACCGATATATTTGCTTTTGTTACAATTTTAACTTCTTTTGTACCGTGTTCTCTTTCAGTCCAACGGAGCAGCCTTTTGTTTTAACTGATTCAGAAGCTGTACCTTTTATTATGCTCTCCCTTTACAGAAATCTGTCACGGTGGCTAACAGCTACTCTACTTGCAGTACTGTAGACTGTTTTATGAATTGAATGCCGTTTCATACAACGCAAGCAAATTCTCTTCGAATTAGCACAAAGCTTCGTGAAAAGAGCTTATTTTGTCCAAGTCAATCTCACTAAATTCTGATGCTGCACTTCAAATTCTGCTTGATTTCCTGCCTCAAATATTCAGTGTTTAACTCTGGAGGGGTGATGAAAACAATGCTTTTGGAAAACTTTCAGATTTTCTCTTTCCTTGATAATTTATCAGGGAACTTTCTGATTCACATAAGAGACTGCCATAACAAATCCAACGATACTTCATGCATATAGACAGCAAATAGATTGCACTAAATGCATATTTTAATTTCCAGAATGTCAATCACAACAAGAAGCGGCTTGCATATTTACGTTTTCACAATAGTTCAGTTCTTTAGATCAAAGAAACGACCTGCTAATAATTTAACCAATCTGATCTAAGAGTAATTATACAATTTACTCAGTCTCAGTCAAGGAAACAAACAATTTAGGCTTCGCCTCCGTTTCCATCACAATGTGGGACTCAGTGAGGAAGGTAACTAACAATCACTGATTAAACAATATTATGTGAAAATATGAACAACAAAAAGCAAAAATATAATCATTTGTTCTTTTTTCAAGTATGCTTTATGTGACAAGCCCAATTAATGTTGAACCAATGCAATGTGTAATTTGGTCTGAAGCTAGTTTGTTTTGTGATGGGTAACCTATTAATGAGTACAAAATCTTGAAAAATAAATATTAGGAAATAGGTTTTACACATTTGACCCAGCTTGTAAAAAGCCACTATATGGCTCCGAACTGCACTGTACTTAAGTTCTTTTACAAAGGTAAAAGTTGAGTACAGCAAGAATTAGCTTATTTTTAACAGACATTTGGTGCAATAAAGATGTTTCAGTTAAGTTTGAGTAGTCTGCACCGGGCTAGCACTTAATTCACCAAGGGTCCTTAGTGAGCATCTTCCAAACCATTGACCATTACCATCTAGAAGGACAAGGGCAACAGATAGATGGGAACACCACCACCTGGAATTTCCCCTCCAAGTCACTCGCCATCCTGACTTGGAAATATATCAACGTTCTTTCACTGTCGCTGGGTCAAAATCCTGGAACTCCCGTCCTAACAGCATTGTGGGTGTGCCTACACCACATTGACTGTAGCGGTTCAAGAAGGCAACTCACCATCACCTCAAGGGCAACTAGGGATGGGCAGTAAATGCTGGTCAGCGAAGACAACATCCCATGAATGAATAAACAAAAATTATGTCACATCAGAATATTTTCAAAATTATTCCAGAAAGAAATTGAAAAACAATATTTTTACACCACTATCAAAATAAAACCCACTTCTGATGGAATAATAAAATGTATTAATTGTATAATTCTATTTTCAGAGTTTACCAGGGGGAAAAAATGTATGGTAAAAATATCTAATGATAAATTAATTGACCCCACCCACCCAAAGGAAACGTTATTTGTTGGTGAGGGTATAGTAAAATCAGCAAGAGTATTATAGCTCTGTGTCCAACTGTGCTGGATATCAATTAGTTGAGGTTTGGTGAATCAGATTACAAGATATTCCCCAATTAAATATTGTGAATACTGAAACCATTGTTTTCAGTTCCTGCTCCAAATTCTGCTCCCTCATAACCTACTCCATCCCTCTTCCTGGCAACAGTATGAGATTAAGCCAGTCTGTTTGCAACCTTGGCATCACATTTAATTCTGTGAAGAGCTTCCAACCTCCTATTCATGTCGTCTCAAAGACTGCTTTTTTCCACTTCTGTAACCTCTGTTTCCATCTTAGCCTGTCTCAGCTCATCTGCTGAAACCCTTATCCATGCCTTTGTTAACTCTAGACTTGACTATTGTTATGACCGCAGCCGATGTTATTCGCTGAGCAAGCCAAATTCCAAAAGGAAACTTGTCTTGCTGATCATAACTTTTTGTATTTTGAAAACACTGGGAAAACTACTGATCCCAGAAGCATAGAATCCCAGTAACATTTCTAGGATTCTAAAATGATAAGATTTATTAACAAAAAGAAAAAAAAACTTTAACACACAAGTAAAATTACACAGTTGAAACAGTCTTACAAAATATTCCCCCAAAAACACACACTTGGTCAGAACACATAAGTAAACTACTTGGTAACAGCTTCCTTATAGATTTTTAACCATAAAATTCCAGTAATATTACCCAAGGCAAAAACTGCTGTTACTTTAATAATGTATACCACACGACTTCTCATTCTCTTCCATTCTGCTGTGGAAACCTGAAGGAAATTCAGAAACAGACTGCTTTCTGAAAGCAAAGACTTCTCTGGCCTGAAAATGGATGGCTGCTACAAATTCACAACTTTTCTCAGCATAGAGCTGGTCTCAGGACATCTCCCCCACACAGCCAACCCAACTAAACATCTCCCTTAAATATCTTTTGTGCCATTCATTCTAGACTCTATTGTCCTAAGTACCTCTTTGAACTCAACTTTTCCAAAATATAAAAATATTTCATGTCTTCCTATTGTCTCCACTTACAGGTCAAATAAAATTTAATAACCTTCCCTTATTTACTTATGAAACCTTTATATGTTGAATAAGTCCCTTAAACTCCCTTTGAAATTTAGCAGCTGCAAAGTCAAATCCTTACCTATCACCTAATGCAAAATTTAAAACCCAGCTTATTTACTTCTAATTCCAATTTCACAGTAACCTCTCATTACAAATGCATGCATATAGCACCTTTACCTTTCATCTTTCAGTTCCCACAGACAAGCTGTCTTTACTAAACTTACCCCTCAGTTTAATTACCCATGGACACATGTGCACACAGCCTACTACCATATTCCCAAAAATATTTTTAAAATAATAACCATCTTCACACTATTCCAATGTACTCCTGGCTGAACTCCCACATTCTACCCTCCATAAACTTGACATCATCCAAAATTCTGCTGCCCATGTTTGAACTCACAGCAAGTCCCATTCGCCTTTCACCCCTGTGCCTGCCAACCTAATTTGGCTTCCAGTCAAACAACATCTTGATTTTAAAATTCTCATCCTTGTTTTAAAATCACCTTGCCTCTCCCATCTCTGTAATCTCCTCTAGCCCCACAATCTGTGCTCCTCTAATTCTGGCCTCTTGTGTATTCAAAATCATAATTGCTCCACCATTGGTGGTCATGGGTTGCCTAGGCCCCAAGCTCTGGAATTCCCTCCATTCACCTCTCTGTCCCTCTCCCTCACTTTTCTCCTTTAAGACATTTCTTAAAACTTGCCTCTTTGACAAAGCCTTTGGTCATCTGATCTAATATCTCCTTTATAGCTCAATGTGATACTTTATTTTATAATGCACCTGGGGAAGTGTCAGAGGATGTTTCATTACGTCAAAGGTACTATATGAATATAAGTTGCTGTTGTTAGTTACACATTAGGAATGGAATTAAGCCATTCATAACTCATTCATCTACAGTCCCTAAAACCACAGCATTTCAGCACCTTAAAAAATACAAGGATTTTTTTTTTGCTTCTGTCCAGTGTCCTGTCCATGTTGTTAGTGCTCCGTGTGAAGATTACTATCCTTTGCAAATTTGAACCTGTGTCTGCTGGTTGAACTCTCACATTCTCTTGACTATCTTATATATTCCTACAGGATGACTTCTCAGACAACCTCTTGGCAAACTTCTTAGTCGTTTGTGTGTCAGCCATGACTCGGTTGGCAGAACTCTCACCTCTGAGTCACAGGTTAAAAGGCTCCAAATTCAATTCCCACTCCTGAGCAGTACTGAGTGAGTGCTGCATTACCAGAAGTGCCAGCTTTCAAATGTGATGTTAAAATGAGGCCAAACCTGCTTGCTTGAGTGCATGGAAAAGATCCTATGGCACTATTTCAAAGAAGAGCAGAGGTGTTATACCTGGTGTCCTGGCAAATATTTATCGCTCAGTCAACATCACAAGCAAATATTATCTGGTCATTTTACATACTTCAGCCAGCAGTGCCAAGTGGATGATCCATCTCAGCCTCCTCTGGAGGTCCCAAATATCACAGATGCCAGTCTTCAGCCAATTCGATTCACTCATGTGATACCAAGAGATGGATGAAGGCACTGGATACTGCAAAGGCAATGCACCCTGACAATACTCCAGCAATAGTACTGAATTTTGTGCTCCAGAACTTGCCCCACCCCTAGCCAAGCTGTTACAGTACAGGTACAACATTGGCATCTACCCAGTAATGTGGAAAATTGCCCAGGTATGTCCTGTACACAAAAAACAGCACAAATCCAACCTGGCCAATTACCGCCCCATCAGTCGGCTCACGATCACCAGTAAAGTGATGGAAGGGGTCATCAATAATGCTATCAAGTGGCATTTGCTTAGGAATAACCTGCTGGCCAACAACCTACTCAGTTTGGGCTCTGCCAGGGCCACTCAGTTCCTGACCTTATTACAGCCTTGGTTCAAACATGGACAAAAGAGCTGAACTCCAAGGGTGAGGTGAGAGTGACTGCCCTTGACATCAAGGCAGGATTTGACTGAGCATGGCATCAAGGAGCCCTAGCAAAACTGGAGTCAATGGGGATCAGGGGGAAAACTGTCCGCTGGTTGGAATCATAGCTAGCACAAAGGAAGATGGTTGTGGTTATTGGGGTTCAATCACCTCAGTTCCAGGACACCATTGCAGGAATTCCTCAGGGTAGTGTCCTAGGCTCAACCATCTTCAGCTGCTTCATCAATGACCTTTCTTCCATCATAAGTTCAGAAGTTGGGCATTCACTGATGATTGCACAATATTCCGTACCATTCATGACTCCTCAGATACTGAAGCAGCCCCTGTCTAAATGCAGCAAGACCTGGTGTAGTAATTGTAGCTTTCAGGAATGTAGTACACAGGCTTGGGCTGACAAATGGCAAGGAACATTCTCACCAGGCAATGACCAGCTTCAACAAGAGAGAATCTAACCATCGCCCCTTGACACTCAATGGTATTACCATCACTGAGTCCTGCACTATCAACATCCTGGGGATTACCATTGACCAGAACTGAACTGGGCTAGCCATATAAATGCTGGGGCTACAAGAGCAGGTTAGATGCTAGGAATCCTGCAGCAAGTAATTCACCACCTGACTCCCCAAAGCCTGTCCATCATCTACAAGGCACAAGTCAGGAGTTTGATGGAATACTCTCCATTTGCCTGGATGAGTGCAGCTCCAACAACACTTAAGAAGCTTGACACAATCCAGGACAAAGCAGCCTGCTTGATAGGTACCCATTCCAAAAACATTCACTCCCTCCACCACCGACTCTCAGTGGCAGCAGTGTGTAGCATCTACAAGATGCACTGCAGGAACTTAACCAAGCCTCCTTAGACAACACCTTCAAAACCCACGACCACTACCATCTAGAAGGATAAGGGCTGCAGACACATAGGAACCACTGCCTGGAAGTTCCCCTCCAAGCCACTCACCACGCTCACTTGGAAATTTATTGCCGTTTCTTTACTGTCATTGGGTCAAAATCCAGGAACTACCCCCCTAATAGCACTGTGTGTGTACCTACACCTCATGGACTGCAGCTGTTCAAGAAGGCAGCTCACCACCACCTTCTCAGGGGCAATTAGGGTTGGGCAATAAATGCTGGCCTAGCCAGCAATGCCCACACCCCATGAATTAATAAAAAAAACACATTGTTGTCTGTGGGAGTTTGCTGTATGCATGTTGATTGCTACATTTCCTATGTAACAAATGTATACACTTCAAAAGCACTTAACTGGCTGAAAAGTGTTTTGAGATGTCCATTGGTCATGAAAAGTGCATATAAATGAAGTCTTCCTTTTATCCCCTTCACAGTTTAGCTCTTTGGCACTAGGAACCAGTCTTGTGGCTTCGCTCTGCACTGCCTCCAGCACCTAAAGGTTACCCTGTGTCTCAGGAATCAGAATTGCACATGGTTTGGCCATTATTAAGTTTGGCCACAATCTACTCTGACTTGCACATTTCAGGCCACATAGTTTAACACCTTTTGTTTTTGTTGATTGGTGCTTTGCTTTGGTGGACATGTTGAGAATCAAGTCTGCAATGATACTCCCCGGTGACTTTCAGTTTCGTACTTGGCAATTTCAACACCATTCATGGAGCACCGTGTCACTTATATTTTATTGCAATGTGCATACTTTACACTTAGCTGCAGCAAATTTCGTTTGATATAGCCTCCACACTTAAATGTTTATGCAACTCATTCTGTAATTTCTGAGCTGGTTCCTTCAAATCCATTGTTCCTCCTAGTTTGGTATCATCTGTAATTTTGTCCTTCATATTATGTTTCCAAATCCATCATTTATACATTAGAAATACTAGTTGCTCCAAAACAGAATTCTAGGGCAACCCTCTCGATACTTACCCTTGCTCTAACATAATTCAACCAACAAATTTTTGCCCTATCTACCTTTCAGTCATTCAGACATTTTTTCTTATTTCTTACAAATTCCCAGGGTTTACTCTACATTTGCATAGGATATTTTAGAATCAGTTTAAATGCTGCTGAAGTAGCATTTTAAATATTACTCATGATGCATTCTTGGTGCAAGCCTCTGAGAGGTCAAAATTAACACAGCAAACAAGGGAACATTATTGATGTTAAACGAGTGAAAGGGATGAATAATTCACTTTCAAAATCACAAGGAATTCCAGAATCAATTGTGGATGCAATTAAATTTTTCTAAAAGTGTCTAGAATGTCTACCACTTTCTAAATTTCTGTTCCTATTATAACAAAGTATGATTTTAACATTTCACTATAAGAGAAGGATACCTATAGGTGGAGGATATCTGGCAGCTGTCATCATTCTCCACTCACATATTTTAGCCAACTCATTCTGTGATTTCTCAGCTGGTTCCTCCAAATCCATTGCTCCTCATTTGGTATCATCTGTAATTGTGAACTTCATATTTCTGAATCCACCATTCATATTATTTATAAATATTAGTTGTCCCAAAACTGAATTCTGGGGCAACCTCTCAGTAACTAACTCTTCTAATAAGTACTTGCCCTTCCCTAATATGATGCAGTGACATTTATGTACTTGTCCAATTGAGTTCCTGGCAAATCCAAGTGTCATCTTGTCTAACATCTAGTAAATTCTGATTTTCCACAGTTGGTGTTTGTATTTGCAAGTCTGTAACAGACTTACTTAATTTTGCATTGTTTCTCTTTAGGTTATCCTCTTAACTCATAACCCTCTACTAGGACGATTGGTGGAACTGCCTTTAGTCTGACTCCTGCCTTTCAACCTCATTGGCTTGGGTAACCCTACCATGAGTTATACTTCAGGCATGCTCTCAAAGTCATAGGATCACACTAACCCTATTCCCGCCACATCAAGGTACAATCCATAGGGAAGGTTAAATTCATGTTTAATCTACAGTGAATTTGCTGGGTAGAAAATTCTGATGTGATAGATCCACTTAGTAGGGTAGTTTGTTGTGTGAATCATTCACTTCCTGCATCCTTTACTTGTAGTTCTGCTACAGTATAAACCAGCAGCAATGTACCTATGCAGAAAACTTATCTGTTCGAATCATTTCTGTCAGAGTGCAGGATTGATACTTCTAAATCTTGCCTTCCACTGCAAGGCCACAGTTCTAATCTGGAACTCATACTAATTTTCTTAATATTCCAGTATTCACTCCCTTCCTCACCTCCTACTTCGCATCTACATGATATGCTTGGCAACATCATCCAAAACAAAGCATTAAGATCTACGTGTATGCTGTCCACACTGAGCTCTACCTCACCACCAACTCTATCGACCACTTCACTGTTTCAAAATTGGAAGGCATGCTTGTCTGACACCCAGTACCAGATGAGCAAAAATTTCCTCCAACTCAATAGTGAGAAAACCGAAGTCAGTGCATTCAGTCCCTTCCACAAACTCTTGTTACCTAGCTACCAATTTCATCCCTCTCCCTGGCAACTGTTTGAGGCTGAACCAAACTGTTCATAACCTTGATGCCATTTTTGACTCCAAGATGAACTTACACAATTTTTGCCTCCAAAACATTGCCCGGCTCTGCCCCTGTCTCAGCTCCTCTGCTGCTAAAATCCTCATCTATACTTTTGTTACTGCTAGATTTGACTATTCAAACACACTCCTGGGTGACCTCCCATCTTTCACCCTGCATAAATTTAATCTCATCCAAAATTCTGCTGCCTGTGTCCTAACTGACCCATTCACCCATCACCCCTCTGCTTGCTGACCTACATTGGTTACCAGTTAAACAGCACCTCAATTTTAAAATTTTCAGCCTTGCTTTCAAATCCCTCCATGGCCAAGCCCCTCCCTCTCTTTGTAATCTCTTACAGCCCTCTAAACCTGTGAGATATCGGCACTTCTCCTATTCTGGCCTCCAACACATTACCATTGCCTTGAGCTGCCGAGTCCTAATTTCCTCCCAATACTTCTTGACTTCTCTTTCTTCTTTTAGCATGATCCTTTAAAACTATATTTTTAACAAAGTTTTTGGTCATTTGCCTTAATACCTCTTTATATGGTTCCATGTCAAAATTTATTTGATAATGCTCCTCCATAGCATTTTGGGACATTTTACTACAATAAAGGCACTACGTAAATGCAATTTCATTGCATAACTTTCTCGTGATTTGCTTTAGCTCATTAACAAATTTTTAATTTTTTCTCATTTCTTGCAATCTATTCTTGGACAGAAGGAATACTCAATGCTATGGCAACACAGAGCAATATCATGTTTCTGCTTAGACTGCACCGCTGTTAACACAGGTCAAGCTTTTAACTATAAAAAGAAAACACAACCACAATGATCCCATCAAGATCATGAATATAATCTCCAAATACTTGATAGTACAGGAATTAATCATTCTGCATAAGGTCCAATTCATCAAAAAGAAAATGCTTAAATAACAGATAACTTGAAAGCTGAAGGAAAACTAGATGGAGGAAGTCTTGTACTTTCGCTCTTTAAGAAACGGAAATAATTTATGAATTTACAAAATTCTACTTCTCACATTGAAAATTTAGTGACAGAAAGATAGGGCAGATTCATTTGTTTTTATTTTAGGTAGGCAGATTTGTTGGGCTGATCTGTAAATTACCAGAGGAATACTTATCTCTTTTTTTTTAAAGTATTATATTACAAATATTTTTCCCTGAATTTATCATGAGCAGCTTCCTCACTTCCAAGTAATAGCCAGAATTACTCTCTTAACTCAAAACCTTAGTTCAACCATCAAAGAATTGCACTGGGGGTCAATGCAGTATATTGATGTTTTCAGCCTCCAAAGTCTTGTTAATTGTGGAAGCTAGACTAAGTACCATTGAAAGACACGGATCCTGTTTTATAGCTCACAGCAATTTGGCATTTGGAATTGGTGGTATAAATTCCTGAAAGAGGAAATGTTTCTAAGGAGTTGCTGATGATTCCTCAGATTATTGGTATGGTTTGTTCTTTTATTGGTTTGAAGGAGTGGCTAGCAGCATCCAGTGAAGGATGTAGTTCATATAAATTTAACAGCACTGTGTGCAGGAAAGGATTCAATCCATCCTGGAGTGGATCAGAATATATATTGATTTGACTAGAATATGCTTTTTCTTTTCCTGTTTTAATATCAAAATACTATTCATCAGGTGTGGAATGTTACACGATTAAATCAGAGAAAATTGATACAAGACTAAGTTAAAATTTCAAAAAAATATCAAACATTTGAGCATCAGCCATGGTTCAGTTGGTAGCACTCACCACTTGTGGGTTCAAGTCCCACTCCAGGACTTAAGCACAAAAATCAAGGCAGTACTAAGGGAGTGCTGTACTGTTGGAGGTGCTGTCTTCTAGATCAGATGTTAGACTGAGGCCTCGTATGGCACTATTTTGATGAAGGGCATGGGAGTTATCTTTGGTGCCCTGGCCAATGTTTATCCCTCAATCAAAACTCTGGTCATTATCACATTGCTGTTTGTAGGAACTTGCTTTGTGCAAATTCGCTGTCATGCTTCCTACATTACAACAATGATTACACTTCAAAAAGCACTTCAGTAGCTGTAAAGTGCTTTGGGACATCCTGTGATCATGAAAGGTGCAATATAAATTCAAGTTTATTTCTTTTTGAAATATCATTGACAAATAATTAGAGAATATGACAATTAAATGAGTGCAGTTCTCTCTGAACTCAGACGACCCTTCTGAACTGTTTCATTGAGAAACATTCAGTGACTGATATATATCAGTAAATTAATTGGAAACTAATGATGAGCTATTGTTTTCTAGCTGAGAAAAGGTTATTTGCTTTGGTTTGCATTAGCCTTTCTGGGGCATGTCTTACTTTCAGAACTACTACACCCAAAATCTTTCTAGAAAAACAATGTTGGTATGCTTTTACTTTTCTATCTATCTATTCTTGTTTTGGAAGTCACCTGAAATGTTAACTTTATTTCCATCCTTATAGGCGCTGCCTGACCTGCTGAGTATTTCAGCATTTTCTATTTATATTCATGCCTGATCTTGCCCAATAAATATATGGATGAAGATGAAACTCAGAACATCAAACTGCACTTCTGTTCTCCCATGGAACTTATTAAAATGAAGGCCTAGATTTTCCAGCCAGCAGGTCCACTGCCAGTTATAAAGTTGTCCACAGGCTCAGCCAAACATACTGCCTCAAGGTACAAGTATTCTTCTCATCAAAACAAGGATGTTCATGGACCATTTTGAAATATGAGGCATCTCTGCAACTGAATCAAAGTAGGTAATTAATTCTGCATATCTGAGCATGTGTTTGCATATGTGCCTTTCAAATAATGCCTTCTAGCAGCTGTGACTCTAAAGCTCGGAGTTTTGTAATTAGTCTAAGTGCAACCTATGACACCTTAGACCCTGGGGTCTCGTCCTGCTTCACTCTTGTCTGTTGGCGATGCGTTCCTCCTGGTGCGAATTGAAATATACTAGATCATTAGATGCTCGTTTTATGCTTGCAAAAGGGGCACAGTGTGATCAAATTTCTCAGCCTTAATGTTTACACATCTGTTTGAAGCAGCAAATGGCCATTTGCCTGAGGCACTGGAGGACTACTTGTTCTCGAAGAATTGTACCCAAGCAACAGCCTCAGCTTCAGGAAGGCAGAAACCAAAGAAAACAAAGTGAGAGTACTTTTCATAATATTTACAGGCTGCTGCTAAAATGCTTTTCATGTGATATTGGAAAAGAGCAAAGATAAAAATGATCTGCCTTTGGTTTGGATGGCAGGTTTATTGGTTGGGCAAAGAAGAGTTGGACAGACGACAAAGAAGTACGTGCAGAAAAACTGAGAAAGAGAAAATGAAGGGCTTGAGATGGAGAGAAAAACATGCTGATGTTGTCTATAAACCAATAAACTGCTTTGTTTTCAGCCCCGGGCTTATTGTGAATGAAATTTTTCAGGTCTGGTCTGAACTGGAATGTATACACGTGTCAAAAACTCAGTAAACAAATACCTAAAATTAGTTTGCATTTAGTTGGCCAACAGAATTCACAGGAATGGGGTGCACATGTCAGATGTAAAGCTGTCAGAACTACACTTTTCAATTCACCCCGATACTGATTAAATTTTTAAGTATAATCTTTTTAACCAAGTCTTTACAAACATGCCCCAATGCTGTCTGTATGAAATGTGGGACCTTAAGGTATGACAGTTGAAAGCTATTTATTCCAACATCACTTCTGAATTGATCAGTTAGCTAAACTGTTTTGACCTCCCGGCGTACCTTATATAATTATCCCATTGCCTTATTTATTAATTTCAATGCTGAGTTATTGTTCAAAACAATATACATTAAAATTGATAAACGATTAATACCTGACTTCATGATGTGCAGGATACACACTTGGCCCTGTAGACTATAGTCATTTTTTAACAACTATAAAAAAGATACTGCAAACGAGAGTGAATAATGATGCTTTCTTTGCACAAGTGAAGGAAGGCCTGAAACCTTAGTAGTACTTTGTGATCTGATAGGCAGCAGTAATCAATGCTGTCCATTGAAGCAGCATTTAGTACATTCGCAACTAAAGACTGAAAGCTTATTGTTGATCACTTACAGCATTGCTCATTGATAAGGTTTTTAAAAATCTTTTGACCTGAAATGTTAGCTCTGCTTATCTCCCCACAGATACTGCCAGGCCTGCAGAGCATTTCCAGGATTTTATGTTTTTGGTTTAAAAAGTAGGGCTTATTATGTTTGTCTAGTCTCATTCACCCTTTTCTATTTATCTTGCATTCTTCCTGCTTTTTAACATTGCTGCATGGCAAAGAGGCAACCTAATTTTTTCTTGTTTTTTTCTGTCTCTCTGTTTATTTTCCCTCTTTCTGTCTTTCACTTCAGAAGCGTAATACACTGAAACTCTTGCTTTTTATATGTCATTCTCTCATTCACTTTTCTGTCTTGTCTGTCTCTTTCTTCCTTTCTATTTGTCTCTCTTTTCTTTTTCTTTCCACAGACACCTGATCCCAGACTTCTGATTGCAACAGAAATAATATTACTTATCCCATTGTATGCAGGACAGTGTGCAAAGTGAAATATGTGAAAGTGGGCTGGAGTGGATAGTTCCAGCCATAAAGTAGCAGAGAAGCTGGTTGGTCACAAAGCTGTTGTGGGTTAGGGAGGCTGGTGGCTGGGGTCAGTAAATCAAAATTGGGCTGGCATTTTGGGAGGTTGGCTCCCAGAAGCCACATGAGTAGTAATGCATGGTAAACGGGACCAATCAGATCTAGGCAACAATGGAATGTATATAAAGAAACACAGAAGCAAATGTAAATTTGACAAATCACAAGATTAACATGCACACATTTATATAAAAGCAAAAAACTGAGGATGCTGGGAATCCGAAACAAAAACAAAAATACCTGGAAAAACTCAGCAGGTCTGACAGCATCTGCAGAGAGGAACACAGTTAACGTTTCGAGTCCGTATGCATTTATAAATGGATTGTTAACCTCAACATCAAACTAACTGCGTCCCCTGCCACACGAATGAAAATTTGTAAATCCTAACTCCACACTGTGGTCTACCGCTGGTATGACTGGGGAGAACCTTGGAATAAGGGAAATGCTTTTTAAGATTGAATTCTGGGCCCCTTGAATTGAATGGGACCCAGATTTCTATTTCCGGACTGAACTGGGCGGAACATGTGCCAGCAGGCTTCAGCCAAAGCAGAGTTCCTCTTCCGTTTTGGTGGACCAGTGCCAGTTTAGCTCCTATACCCACTTCTACAAATTGAGTTCCTATCCTCCTTCTCCAGGAACCTTCCTTATGGGAAGCTGACTAGGTTGCCTGATGTTTGCAGCTTGCCCTGTGGCATTCAAACTCTGGTTGCAGCTCAATGTTAATGAGGCCCTGTCCTCAAAATAAACTATGTGGAAACCAGCATGTGGTTTCCACTCCAAGGGAGAATACATTCTTCAATTGGTAAATTAGTTTCTCCTTAGTGTGTGTAGATCATAGTCATGTATATAACCTTCACTCCCATTTTGGCCATCATATCCCACCGTGATCTAAAGCAGCACATAGTGCTGTACTGCTCAACAATATAGAATCGTAGGATGGTTACAGCATAGAATGAGGCCATTTGGTCCATCATGTAACGAGATCATAATTCTAACTTGGGTCAAGCAATGCAAGACACACCTGGGGACAAGGTGTGGGGAGGCCACACCCTGACTGCTCGCCCGCCTGTCATGGGCCTATTAACTGGGTGGTCGGCTTTAGGATCCAAATAAGGTCCAACTGGGAGAAGTCCCAGAGCTGCAAATGGAGGATATGGAGGCTGTATTCTGTATTGGCTGCCATCTTGCATTGGCAGGGGACACAGTGTTAATTGTCACATTCTTGCAAGAATAATTCTGGCATTCTATGAAAATCTTGTGCCTGATAGTTGCTAAATGAATTTCATGCAAAAATGATCAAATTTCCAACAGGCATTCATAAAGGAGCAACATACCTTTTGAGCAATCATTTCCTTCTACAATTTTCCCTTTTCCTTTTCTGAGGACACTGATTCATACTGGGTTCTGGCCTCTGGAACCTCAGTGAACTGGTTATGATACTCGTGTAAGGCCCCCCTTCCAATGCAGTGTTGGCAGCTGTTCAAAACATTTTAGGACATCACAGGCAAACCTGATCATGTCTTAAACATAATTTTCTTTTTAAAACTAGAACAATAAAAATTGGAAAACATTTAAGAATAGTTCTTGGGAAAAATAATAGTTTTGTTCACATTTTGAAAGATATTTGTTCCCATATACCTGTAACCTTACTTGGTCTGAACATGCTCTATACTTAACAAAAACAAAATTACCTGGAAAAACTCAGCAGGTCTGGCAGCATCGGTGGAGAAGAAAAGAATTGACGTTTCGAGTCCTCATGAAAAATGTCAGTAATCATATTCCATTTGAAATTAATGTAAAAGATTATTCTCTCCCATTAGTGGCAGTGAATTCAGCGTCTTAGTGATTCCATATGCAACGTCAATAAACCCACATTATTCATTTAATAGAACTCCTGTCTCAATCTCCCCAGTTGCCACAGTGCAGAAACAAATTGGCTTCAGCACTGAAAAAGTTAACCTATTCTGTTTATGACTTTGTTTGCACTGGAGAAAATTGAAACCAAAAGAGAAAATAGAAAGTAAGTAACAGGACAGAGGTTAAAAGCAAATAGATAACAGTGCAGTTCAAATTTCCTCCTAATCAGTGTTCAGCAATAAAGTGCTTTCCAAAATGCATTGTAATCATCTGGATTAAAACTATGAGGATTGAAGAATTCAGGTTCACTGTGAAATGTAAACGATCTAGAAACTCAGGTATTTGTGCCTGATCATAAAGATTAGTGTTCTAACATATTGCACTAGAGTGGCAGGGGGAATTCTTTCCTGAATTCACCGTTTGCTTAGGCTCTTGGTTTCGAATGTGCTATCAGGGAAGGAGCAGTGCGAAAGCTAAGTGCCTCTTGTGTAGACGAAGGAAAGGTTTGCAGGACAACTGCTTGAGACTGTATTTTAAGTTCCCTCTGTGGCTGAATCATAGAAGCATAGAAACAGGAGTATGCTATTCCATCCATTAAGCCTGTTCTTCCATTCACTCAGATCATGGCTGATCTATATCTTAACACTATTTACCAACCCTGGTTTCATCAACCTTAATACCTTCACCTAACAAATATTGATCAGTCTCATTTTTGAAATGTTCAGTTGGCTTATCCTCAAGTGCTTTTATGTGAGAACGTTTCAGTTTTCCATTTTCCTTTGTGTGAAGATGTTTGACATCACACCTGAATGGCATGGCTCTAAGTCTAAGACTTTGCCCCTTTGTTCTGGACTCCTCACCAAAGGAAATAGGTCCAATCAATCCTTTAATCATGTTAAACACTTCAATTTGATCAGTATTTGATCTTCTATAAGCAAGAGTTTCATTGCTACAGGCTCGGAGGCAGATTATCTTTTCAACTCAAATGCTCAGGTGCTTCCTCAGATAGAATCCAATAGTATGTATCCCTGGGGGTCGTGGTTGATCTTGAGATGATGTCCAACCCTATCCTCACTGACCTTAATTCCTTTCCCATGCATTGATTTCAAAATTCTGCATTTATAAATCTCTCCTTTGTCCTTCCTTCATTCTAGCTATGCACACTCTTCCTGATACTGAGTCCAGAAGTAACTCCTGTGTCAGAAAATTATCGCCTTCTGGAGAAAGAGTCTCCTATAGTGCAAGAGGGAGATTTTGCTGTGGTAGTCCCGACAGGCATAAATGTGCAAGCAGAGGCCGTGGCTCGAATAGACATGCCACAGAACAGCCTTGTGACAGGACTAAAAGCAGAAGTCCTCATGATCATGAAGTTTTGGTAACTGTCAGCAAACTTGAGGAATTTTTTTCATTCTTTCATGTGATGTGGGCATCACTGACTAGGCCAGCATTTATTGCCCATCCTTAATTGTCCTTGAGCAGGTGGTGGTGTGCCATCTTTTTGAACTGCTGCAGTCCATGTGGTGTAGGTACACCCACAGTGCTGTTAGGAATATAGTTCCAAGTCAGGATGGTGTGTGGCCTGGAGGGGAACTTGCAGGTGATGATATCCTCATGTATCTGCTGTTCTTGCCCCACTAGCTGGTAGAAGTCGTGGGTTTGGAAAATGCTGTTGATGGAGCCTTGGTGAGTTGCTGCAGTGTATCTTGTAGATGGTATACACTGCTGCCACTGTGTGTCGATGGTGGAGAGCTTGAATGTTTGTGAATGGGGTGCCAATCAAGTGGGCTGCTTTGTCCTGGATGGTGTCGAGCTACTTGAGTGTTATTGGAGCTGCACTCATCCAAGCAAGTGGAGAGTATTCCATCACACTCCTGACTTGAGCCTTGTAGACAGGCTTTGGAAAGTCAGGAGGTGAATTACTCTCCTCAGAATTCTAGCCTCTGACCTGCTCTTATAACCACAGTATTTATATAGTTGGTCCAGTTCTGTTTCTAGTCAATGGTAACCCCCAGGATGTTGGTTGTGGGGAATTCAGCAATGGTAATGCCATTGAATGCCGAAGGGGAGACAGTTGGATTCTCTCTTGTTAGAGATGATCATTGCCTGGCACTTGTGTGGTGTGAATGTTGTCCAGGCCTCGCTGCATATCAGCACGAACTGTTTCAGTATCTGAGAAGTCAAAATGGTGCTGAAAATTGTGCAATCATCAGCAAACATCCCCACTTCTGACCTTATAATAGAGGGAAGGTCATTGATGAAACACCCCTGAAGGTGATTGGACCTAGGACACTAATAAGATAAAATAATGAGAGGCAAAACAAAGGCAATTAGATGGTTGTCGAGAATTTGGAGTTTATTTTGATATACAAGATAATAGTCAACCAGCCTTTTCACATAGGTTGAGTTGTGCTGAAAAAAAATTATGCAAATGGCACTTATAAAGTTAAACTGATGCTGGTTGCTAGGGGTTTTGAAAAGCGACCGGGTGATACAGATGTTAGATTGAATTCTCCCACAGCTGAAAAAAAATCTTAAAAGTCTTTTTAGCTCTTTTGGCCACATATTCAAGGAAGTATAGGTCAATCGACATAAAAGTTTCATTTGCAGGATGATACTTTTCAGAGAGAATTATTTCTGAAATCACCCAAAGAGGTAGCAGATGTAAAAGGAAAACTATGGGAACCAAACAAATGCATCCACCATCTGAATGATTCCTCCAATCGATGGTATTTTTCAATGAGATCTGTTTTCTGAAAATAAGTTGTGTTGAACTGATAGCAGATCCTGTTTAATGTTTTATTGGTATTTGAAGGAAAACTTGCAAAGAGCTTCATGACGCATGTTGATCATTTCTCATGGGGTGGTACTACAGAATTTGAAAAATGTGTCATTAGTAAGATGACAGTAGAATTTAAAGTTGGGAGTCAAGCTTATGGGCTTTTGAATATATCGGTTTAGAAATTGAGAAAAGTAAATCTGGAATAACTATAAATCAACAATCCTATTTAGTGAGTGTTAGTTCTATTCCAGTTAATTGTACTCAGTCTCCAAGAAAGATGTTATATCTGAAGAAGAGAGAAGCTTAATCGGTTACTTTAACTGATTGTGCACTCAGGCTAGTTCAGATTCTAGTTTTGATGTGTGCATAGCACTACAATGAAACACCCTAAAGTACAGAATGTTTTAAAGACATATACAACATTAAGAAAGTTAAATCTAGATAAGTGCATAATTAACTACCCATCATTAGGTGACCCAAAAGAAAATTGAGCTAGTCAATTAAGTTAGTCACATGCTAATCTTCCCAGTAGGTATTCTAGTGCTGCTGATTTCATGATATTTCCGATAGGTGAGAATTGGAAATGTTATCCTGTAGATTGTGAAAGTAAGAAAATAAAAAGGATTGAATTTAAACAAAAGCTTGGCAGTTAACTGTTCCCTGGTGCATTCTCAATGACAACACCTCTACCAATCAGAGTCCACTTGCCAGCCCATCAGCACTGTCTTCTCTTGCAGTATAATTTATTGTTTCTTTTATATTTGTTATTCTTGCACCTGTCTTGATGAGTGCAAAAAAATGCTTCAACGGCATGACTCTTGTCTTCAGCAAGAGTCTGTACTACCAAGCGACTATTTAAAATGTAAAGGGTTGTTAGAAGTACTTTGGCTGCCAAAACACTGACTCTTGTGGAGGCAGTGAAGACGGGATTCTATTTGTCAAATATCTTAAGTGAGATTCTGTATAATTGCATACTGAAGGTAGTACATCCATTAAATGTTGTGCGGATAATTGTTCCTTGTGGGATAATGTACACTCTATGAAAAGTGAGTGGGAAAAGGTTATGGATTGACTTTGCTGGCTTGAAACAATTGCTAGAGGGAAAATAAATTTCTAGAATAAATAAGTGGATGGAAGTCATCAACCATTGGACAGTTTTACAAAAAGATACGCATATATGAAGAAATTGTAGGGGTATTGGTTGGGGGAGGCGGTCTTACAATATAATGCTTTGCACAGGATATGGATGTCTTTCATTTAATTTGTTATGAAATTTTGGTGGTACATATAAACTCTCCTTTTTATTTATAGAGAGAAGGGAATCTGTTAACCGTGCTTAATTGTGTGCAGGTGGTGGGTACTAACTGCGAATTAAGCCCCTATAAATAGTAACAGACTGAAACAGTGGCTGTTGGGTTCGGAGGTGCATGTTTGTAATGCGTATCTCTGAATAAATGTGTATAAAAGTAGGTAAAGATTTGCTCAAGTTCTATTCTTCATCACCTGTTTTTTTGGAGTCTAATATTGTTCTCCACTGTGCTATAGGATGACTGTCCCCCTTGAACCTCCTCTACCAGCACCTCCAGTGGCAGGCTTGAGAACCTGAACATCCTCACCCTTGGTCCCTGAGCAATCCTGAAATGTTCCATTGTGTGTCAGCCTGTCCACTTCACACATTCAGTAGAAGTGGGTGTATGGTGGGTACATATAAGAAAATTGCTTCTAATCAGTGCTTGACTGCTAAACTGCAGGTGGCTGTTTAAGTGCCTCTGACAAGTTGAAATCATGGCCTGATCAATTATCTTCAAGAGTTGACGTTTCGAGTCCTCATGACCCTTCGACAGAACTGAGTGAATCCAAGAAAGGGGTGAAATATAAGCTGGTTTAAGGTGTGTGTGGGGGGGAGGGGGGGAGGTGTTGTTTGGGTGGGGGGAGAGAAGTGGAGGGGGTTGGTGTGGTTGTAGGGACAAACAAGCAGTGATAGAAGCAGATCATCAAAAGATGTCACAGACAACAGAACAAAAGAACACATAGGTGTTAAAGTTGGTGATATGATCTAAACGAATGTGCTAATTAAGAACGGATGGCAGGGCACTCAAGATATAGCTCTAGTGGGGGTGGGGGGAGCATAAAAGATTTAAAGATATTTAAAAATAATGGAAATAGGTGGGAAAAGAAAAGCCTATATAATTTATTGGAAAAAACAAAAGGAAGGGGGAAGAAACAGAAAGGGGATGGGGATGGAGGAGGGAGCTCAAGACCTAAAGTTGTTGAATTCAATATTCAGTCCGGAAGGTTGTAAAGTGCCTAGTCAGAAGATGAGGTGTTGTTCCTCCAGCTTGCGTTGGGCTTCACTGGAACAATGCAGCAAGCCAAGGACAGACATGTGGGCAAGAGAGCAGAGTGGAGTGTTAAAATGCCATATGTGGCATTTTTCAATGATCGGCTTCTATCACTGCTTGATTGTCCCTACAACCACACCAACCTCCTCCACTTTTCTCCCCCCACCCAAACCCCCCACCACACCCACACACATACCTTAAACCAGCTTATATTTCACCCCTTTCTTGGATTCACTCAGTTCTGTCGAAGGGTCATGAGGACTCGAAACGTCAACTCTTTTCTTCTCCGCCGATGCTGCCGGACCTGCTGAGTTTTTCCAGGTAATTCTGTTTTTGTTTTGGATTTCCAGCATCCGCAGTTTTTTTGTTTTTATCAATTATCTTCAAAGTTGTGTGCTGAAACCAGACTTTCAAACAGTTGTATTTTATTCTCACCTCTCACCAAAATAGCCCCTACGAGTCTAAATGACACTGCAGGTAGGTTGGACCTCTGTTGCCATTTATGCTATGTAAGGAAACACTGAATTATTCTTCTGTATTGGTTTAAAAAGGCTTTACATCTGCCTAGCTTAGGTAAATCCCGGCTTTGTGGGAAAGCCTCAGTCATCCAACAAAATGGCTTCAGTTGTCAATGAATTATAGCTCCCTTATTGTCCAGCTTTACAATTAGGTGTTATCCTTGGCCCTCCCCAACTTCTCAAATGCTTGCTGCCTCCCAGTGACATCATCCAAATGCACGTATTTAGTTTCACATGTATGCTGATGACACCCAACTTTACCTCACCAACATCTCTCAGAATCACAGACCTTTCTCAACTCTTCCACTGTAGATAAATTATCAGGCTGCATATCCGACATCCAGTACTGGATGAACTGAAATTTTCTCCAATTAAATATTGGGAAGACTGATGTCATTGTTTTTGGGCCCCACTTGAAACTGTTCCTTGGCTACTCACTCCACCCTTAGCCCTTGCTACAATCTGAGATTAAGCGGTTTGTATGCAATTTTGGTGTCACATTTGACCCCATGGGCGGAATTGTCTGTGAATGCTGGCGTCGGAAGTGTTCGGTGGCGTGAGCAGACAATATGGCGAGAAGGCCAAAAATTGATTTCATGACATTGTGAAACCGGTTTGCAATTGTCTGCTCAGCCCATTGATGGCCGGCCGTGATCCCTGCCATCAGACGTCGGAAACCTCATTGTATCAGCATATCATTATAAGACCAGCCTGCCGGACTCATCCCCCCACCCCCCCCTGCCAGCTGCATCGTCCGCCCACATTGGCGTGTTTCACAACAGCATGTAAAAAGCATGCACTTGGTGGGCTGCACTTTGAGGGGAACTCAGAGGTGAGTGCACAGTAATGTTGCAAAGTACTCACGAAGGATGCCTGTTGGACTTCAAGGTTGAGGTGCCTTGAGGAGTTGGGGGGCAAAGGTTGCCCTGCGCTGAGGTGACTTTGGAGTGGGACAAAGACTGCCCTGCGGTTGAATGTAGCGCACAAGCATGTGCTGGTGGAGGTGGGCAAGGGAAGCGGCCACGCATTAGGGACGCCTTGTATAAAGTGACTATTCCTTTGCAACTGCAACATTGCAGGCGCAGCCACATTGATATGATTGGAGTCGGGCCTCTAGCTCACCTGCCCCCTCAAGCAATGCAGAGGCATCAGAGTGCCACCAAGTGCTCCAGAACTTTTCACCTCTTGGGCACAGACTGCAGACTAAAGAGCATTTTAGTGGACTGCAGAACAGTTGGATGACTGGGCACGTTGTACAATCTCCTTGCAAAAGCTGGCTGTGGAGCAGTCACTGGTGGAGGTGCTCACAGCCCCTTGCTATGTCATCATCCCAGTTGCACCAGTCTCCACCATAGTTCAAGTTAAGAGTGCAGCTTTGCAACGCAGTTTAGAAGAATGCCTGCACCTGAGCTGACAGCACAGCATGCAGCCCAATGGTCAAAGCTGCCGTCAATTGGTCGGGTGGAGTGGGGTGGAGAAAAGTGGGGATTCAGGCAGCCACACAGCACACTAATCTCTGGCCATCCAAGTGGTGGCCAACATTCTCCAGGATGCTTTAAGGGGCCTTCAGACTTAACCAAGAGGGGTGCTTAGTACACCCATGCTAACACATGCTTCTCTCTCTTTCATCCTGCAGGAGGAGTTCATCAGGATCATGGAGCCTGGTGAACTAACTGTGTGTCTTGTAGCATACCGAGAACGAAGACGACAGAGAAGAGAGCGACTGAGGCACCTGGCTGCGCAGAAGGAGGAGCAGCACCCTCTGAAGAAGGAGTGACTAGGGCACATGCTGCTGAAGACCAACAGCTGGTCAGCACTTAGCTTGATCCAGAGTCTATAGATGTTGCCTTTCAGTGCCGCCAAAGACTGCGCATGTCCAGGGAACTGGTGGTTACATCTGCCAGCTACTGCAGAATTTGATGCCACATGGACATGGAGGGCATCCACTGCCAGTGGCCATGAAAGTGACAGCAGCGCTCAACTTCTATGCCTGAGGCTCCTTTCAGGACTCCACGTGACCTCTGTGGGCTATCATAAGCCTCCACCCAGAAATGCATCCATGAGGTCACGGATGCCTTCTTTGTGAGGGCACACAACTTTGTGCATAATGCCCAGGACCAGGAGAGCCAGGATACAAGAGCAATTGGATTTGCCCAAACCTTGGGTTTCCCATAGGTGCAGGGTGCCATCAACTTCACTCACGTGGCTCAGATCGCTGTCGCAACACACTATGTCAACCACAAGAGATTCCATTTGCTGAATGTGCAGCTGGTGTGCGATCACCACAAATGCATCCTGCAGGTCTGTGCGTAGTTTCCAGGGTGTGTGCAGGACTCCTACATTCTCAGTTGGTCATAAATCCAGGGTCCAGAGAGGCTCCAGGGATGGCTCCTTGGGGACAAGGGCAACCTGCAGAGGATGTGGCTGATGACACCTGTGCGGCGGCCTCAGACTGCAGCAGAGAGAAGTATAATGAAGCTCATCCTGCAACTTGCAGCTTGGTGGAGCAAACCATTGGGATACTGAAAATGAGATTCCAGTGCCTGGACCTGTCAGGTGGAGCCCTGCAATATAGTCCACAGAGGGTGTCATGCATCATCGTCACCTGCTGCACCCTTTACAACCTGGCGCTGCAACAGGGAGTGGAGCTGGCTGAGGAGGAGATGCAGGAGCTGGAGGTCTCCTCCATTGAGGAGAATGGCAATGGTGATAAGGGTGAGGAGGTCCTCAAAGGTGATGATGATAGCCTTGTATTGGCAGACAAGGTAGGCACGCTTGGGAGGCCCTCATAGCTGCTAGATTTGTGAAGGATGATGACAACATGCAGTGAGGAGACACCATAAGATCCTCACATTGCATCTATGAGTGTTTGACTCCAGTTTGGCTTATGGCAGCACACACACTCTCTGTGATAATGTTCCCAACATGGAGACACAGTGGAGGCCCCAACAGTCGCTCGATTTCAGGAGGATGATGACAACATGCAGTGAGGACGCTCCATGGATCTTCATATAGCCTCTGAGAATATCTGACTCCTGTCTGGCCAAGCGCAGCTCGCTTGCGCTCTGTGATCAGGGTCATATAATAGAGACGCAGCCATGAAACTTTAAAAGCATCTGATCCTTTGTCCGCCTTCAGCACCTGAGCCCTTCAGGAGCACAGCATCACTGCTGAAGAGATATGGGCCAGCCCCACCTTAAAGATGCTGAGAGCACGCAAAATGAATGATGGAACTCTGTGACACCTGCCCATGACATTCTGGCATCGATATCAAGCACCGTCAAGGTGCAGTCCTCAGTAATGTGTTCAGGGAGTGTGAGGCAGGACCATCACTTTGGTCTGAAGGCTACACAAGCACAGGGAAGAGGCCCTGGACTGAGACATTTGCCTTTACCTTGTGCAGAAAGGTTTCACATCTGAGTGACACAAACACTGCTCACCAGAAAAGGGAGCCTTAGGCAGGGAGACGTTCTTGGAGTTTATTGACAAAAGTGAACAGTATGTACAAGTGATTAACACCTGTGCCCAGGCTGTGCAACTACGTCTTCTTAACCTTCCTAACCCTGCCACTACGTCTTGGAGCTCCCCAGACATCCACAGCGGAGGTGGAGGCAGCCTGCTGACTGCTACGCCCTGTCTGTGGTGACCTTAACAGGTGTCCTCAGGAGGACTGAAACTTGGAGGGCCCCGGCCTGCTTTTGGGGACCTGCTGTGTGACAGTGGCACTCTCCTCGAGCTGTGGTTGGAGGTGCTGGGGTCACAGGGACAGGGGATTCGGAGGGGCTGGGCGCTCCCGGAGTCACCTGGGTGGATGGCCACTGTTGACCTCAGTGCATTGGCATGTTGGCACTATCACCTTAGCCTGAAGGTGGACAGACTCTTCCATCACACCTTGCAATCTGAGGAGTGCAGCGGACATTCATTTCTGATGTTCCCGAGCTTGCCTTTGCAGCTCCAGCAACTGTAACATGACCAAGTCCAGAGGCTCATCATCTGACTTGGGCTCAGCAAACTCCAGCAGCCCTCCAATTGCCGGATACCTGGGAGATCCCTGCCATGCCAGCTGTGGATCAGAAAGTGTGATGTGCTCACCAGATTGTGATCCCAAGGCTACTCTAAAGCTAGGTCCCTCTGAGGTGTTTGTCTCTGCATTGGTGGAGGGTGTGGGAGGGCACTGTGACAGGACTTCAAGGAGAGTGCTTTCAGATTCCTCTTCAGAGGTTACTTCAGAGTTTTGTTGGAGGCCCTGGGTCATGGACTCCGTCGTCTGTTTAGCAAATATGCCTGAGAAAGCAAGTAAGTGCATGGCAATAGCCTGTGAAACAGGACACATCACTCACTGCATAGTTGCCTGATGGATGTTGTACTGCTGGACCCTCACTTGGCAGAGCACATCCGACCTCACTGTTACCACTAGATCGGTCCCCAGCCACCACTAGGTTGGTCCAGATCCTCGCCGGCCAGCTGGCTGGCTCTGTTTTCAAAGTCCGTGAGGACCTTGATTTCAGGCATTTCTCCACCAGTAAGCAACTTCTTCCTCTTGTTGTGTGCCAGCTTGTCCTGCATAAATAGAGATGTAGAGAGTGTAAGCAGGATGCCTGTCAGGCCAGATGATAAGTATGCCTGGCATGTGTGGGTGGTGAGTGGTCCCATGGGTAGGATGAGGACAATGAAGGTGTGTATGAGAGAGTGAATGGTGATGTCCCTTGAACTGGCAATGAGTGAGGGCCCAGTGGATGTGTATGGGTTTGTGACTGCAAGTTGCAAGTGATGAGAAGAGTGACTTATTCTGGCAGAATAGAAAAGAGTATTCATCCTCTTGCGGCACTGGGTGGCTGTCTTCTTTTGCACGGTGTTGGCACTGACACTGCCTCCCAAGCCAGATTAGTGAGGCTATTGCCCATCCTGCGGCCAGAGCGGGGGTAGAGGCCTCCACTGCATCCAAAAGGTGCTCGAGGGACACGTCACTAAACCTGATGGCTGCAATCTTTTTGCCTTTCAGAGCCATGTCTTCTTTGCAACAGTTGAGAGCCCGCCCACCATGGAAACAGCATGTTTCCTGGGAATGCATAATGAATAAGGTGGGTTTGGGATGCTAAACTTGAAAAGCTGCCATTGCAACGTTTTACCCACCTGCTAGTGCACTTAGTGCAAACCTGGGACGATTCCACCCCATGTTGAATTTCCAAACTTATATTTGTGCCATCACTCAGACTGCCTATTTCCACCTCTGTAACATCATCTGACTTCGCCCCTGTCTCAGCTCACCTGCTGGTGAAACCCTCATTTGTGTCTTTCTTACCTCTAAACCTGACTATTTCAATGTACTCCTGGTTAGTCGCTCACATTCCACCGTCTGTAAACTTGAGGTCATCCAAGTCTGCTTCCCATGTTTTAAATCTTACCAAGTCTCATTCTCTTATCACGCCTGTGCTCGCTGACATACACTGGCTGCCAATCAAACAACATCTTGATTTTAAAATTCTAATATTTGTTTTCAAATCCCTCCATAACCTTGCCCCACCCTGTAATTTTATTCAGCCTCACAATGCTCCAAGATACTTGTGCTCTTCCAAATCTTGTCTCTTAAACATATCCAATTTTAATCACTCACCATTGGTGGCTGAGCTTTTAATTACCTAAGCCCCAAGCACTAGAATATTCTCTCTAAACCTTTCTTCCTCTCTAGCTCTCTACTTCGCTTCCACCCTTTAAGACATGCCTTAAAATCTAACTCTTTGACCAAACGTTTGGCCATCTGACCTAATATCCTCTTAAGTGGCTTGATGTCATATTTGTTTTATAATGCTCCTGTGAAGTGCCTTGGGTCATTAAATTGTGTTAAAAGCGCTATGTAAAAACACATTATTGTTGTTGTCAGAATTCCATGATTTTGCTGTTCCTACTAAAAGCACTTCTTACAGTTGGTAGGACGTGGGAGTTGCATGATTGGATTGGATCCATTCTGAAGGTCACTACAAGAAGTTGGCAAGAGCAAAATTTGACACTTGCAGTTGGGTGGGGAGGGGGGCAGGGTGGCATTGGTGTGTGGATCACATAACAAGTTTGCCGGTTCTGAGTGAAGTCATACAGTTATTGTTTTAGTAATACCCTCTTTGTGTCAGTGAGTTGCCTATAGTTATAGAATTCAGAAAAGAAACCATCAATTACAGCACTAATACGTTGTTCAGCCTGGAATATTTTAATGCATAACTGCACAGTCAGCAGTATGATGTTTCAGCCTTCAAAGTGGTACGTAAGTAAAGTATGATCAGCATGTGATGCCCAGATGTCAGCTCCTAAGAACTTGAGTAGAAATCACAGCTGTACATAATATAATCTCCTTATCCATTTTTGCAGCATGTTGCCAAACTTACATTGATTTAATATTACATCGGTAATTATAGGGCTTGAAATAGGCCCCAATCTGTGTGACAGCTTACATAAATTGTCACTGAAATTCTCTTTCCTCTCATTAGGTTTGCTTTGTAATAGTGGGAGATGATGGCCTCTTAAAAACCACCTCCAACTTGAATCAGCTAGTCTGTGGCAGTTATAATTCTTTTAACAGATCTAAAAGATAATTTTATTGGAGTGTGAAAGCACTGAAGAGAAATGCAGTTATAGGAGTGGAAGAAAAACTCATGATGCCAGATGCAGTCCTGCCATATCTAAATATTGAATGCGTTGCCTGGGAGGGTGGTGGAAGCGGGTTGCCTCACATCCTTTAAAAAGTACCTGGATGAGCACTTAGCACGTCATAACTTTCAAGGCTACGGGCCAAGTGCTGGTAAATGGGATTAGGTAGGTAGGTCAGGTGTTTCTCGCGTGTCGGTGTAGACCCGATGGCCCGAAGGGCCTCTTCTGCACTGTGTGATTCTGTGAATGGTGGGGGACATTTAAACAGCAGTAGGAGGAGACTCCATGAATATCCCCATCTTCAATGATGACAGAGTCCAATGCATGAGTGAAAAAGACAAGGCCGAAGCATTTACAAACATCTTCAGCCAAAAATGGGAGCATCCGCTCAGCCTCCTCCTGAGGTGCCCACTATCACAGAAGCCAGTATTTCGCTAACTCAATTCACTCCACATGATATCAAGAAGAGACTGAGCACACTGGATACAGCTAAGGTTACGGGCCCTGAAAACACCCCAATTGTAGTGCCCCATAACTATCTGTGTCTCTAGACAAGCTGTTCCATTACAGCAACAACACATACACCAACCTGACATAGTGGAAAATTGCCCCGGTATGTCCATAAAAATCAGATTAAATACGAACTGGCCAATTACATCCATTCAGTCTACTCTCAATCATCTGCAACATGATAGTAGATATTGTTGACAATGCTATTAAAGGGCAATTACACACCAATAATCTTTCCACTGATGCTTATTTTGGATTTTATCTTGATCACCCAGCTCCAGAGCCTTGTTCCAAACATGGACAAAGGAGGTAAATTCCAGAGGTAGGGTAAGAGTGACTGTCCTTGATATCAAGGCTACGTTTGACCAAGTATAGCATCAAGGAGCCCTTGTAAAATTCAGGTCAGTAGGAATCAGAGGAACAATCCCAACTGGTTGGAGTCATATCACTCACAAAAAAGGATTGTTGAAGTTGTTGGAGACCAATCATGTCAGCCCCAGCACAGCACTGCAGGAGTTAATCAGTGTTCTAGGCATAACCATCTTCAACTGCTCCATCAGTGATCATCCCTTTGTCATAAAGTCAGAAGTGGGTTTTTCACTGATGGTTGTACAGTGTTCAGTTCCATTTGCAACTCCTCAGATAGTTAAGCAATCTGTGCCCTTATGCAGTGAGATCTGAACAACATTTGGGCTTGGATTGTTAAGTGGAAGGTAGCGTTTGTGTCACACAAGTGACAGGCAATGGCCATCTCCAGGAAGAGAGTGTCTAACCACTCCTCTTTGATATTCAACAGCAATACCACCACCAAATGCCCTACCATTAATGTCTAGGGGCTCACCATTGATGAGAAATTTAGATGGACCAGCCACATAAATATTGTGTCTACAAGAGAAAGTCAGGGGCTGGGTATTCTGTGGCAAGTGACTCATCTCCTGACACCCCAAAGTCTTTCCACTAAGGCACAAGTCAGGACTGTGATGGAATATTCTCCCCTGGCCTGGATAAGTACAGTTCCAACAAAAGTCTATAATTCCAACACTATCCAGAACAAAGTAAGCCATTTTATTAGCATCCCCACTCATTGTACCACCAGTGCACTGTGGCTGTGTGTACTTTCTACACAATGCACAGCAGCAACTCACCAGGGATCCTTGGACAGCACCTTCCAAATCTGTGATTGTTACCACCAAGAAAGACAGGGCAGCAGGCACATAGAAAAACCATTTATTTATTTATTTCCAATTTTCCCTCCAAGTCACACACCATCTTGACTTGAAACTATATCGCCGTTCCTTCACTGACACTAGGTCAAAATCCTTGAACTCCTTTCCTAACAGCGCTGTGGGTTTACCTAAACCACATGGACTGTAGTGGTTCAAGAAGGCAGTTCACCACCAACTTCTCAAGGGCAATTAGGAATGGGAATTAAATGCTGGCCTAGACAGCGATACACACATCCCTTGAAAGAATAAATAAAAAGAAACTTGGAAATATATCACCACTGCTTCATCGTTGCAAGGTCAAAATCCTGGAACTCCCCATCTTACAGCACTGTGGGAGTACCTTCAACACAGACTGCAGCAGTTCAAGAAGGTGGCTCACCACCACTTTTTAAAGGGCAATTCGGGATGGGCAATAAATGTTGATCATGCCCTTGATGCCCATATTCCATGAACCAATAAAGAATAGCTGTCCCCTTTCCAAAAATTGACTGAAAACACAGATGTCAAATCAAGTAAAAAGAACCTCTCAACAGTGATTGTGAAATAGTCTTTCATTTAAATAATGCCATTCATGACCTCAGAATGTCCCAAGCACTTCACAGCCAATTAAATATTTTAAAGTGTATTCACTGTTGTAATGCAAGAAATCCAGGAATCAATCTGCACATAGCAAGGTCCCACAACAGCAATGGGGCAATAACCAAATCATTTTTTTTTTAGTGTTGTTGTTTAAGAGAGAAATGTTGGCTTGGACACTGGTGAAAATTTCCCTGCTCTTCCTTGAAATAGTGCCATCGGATTCTTATGTCCACCTAAGAGGGCAGACAGGATCTTGATTAGTTAATCCCTGTCGCCTGGTGATCTATCCCAGTCATAGAGCTAAATCTTCCGGTCTGGAAGATAAGTTGAAAGGCAAAAGTGGAGTGAGAGTGATTTCCACTTGGTGGCAGGATAGCTGGCCACGCATGATCTCGCACTGGTCAGCTCATTAGAAATGCATGTGCAAGGAACATGCAAATCTTGCAGGGGGGGCAGGTAGGAAGTCACCGTTATCGCGCTTACCTCAGGGGGCCAAAGGTCCAGGTGCTATATTTGAAGGGCACTGAGCTATCCATTCACTCACTGCAAGCCAGTGGGATCACTGTTACCGTCATTCATGCACCCTGCCGATACCAGTGATGTTTCAGAGCAGACAAAGAGTGATCCCATGGTTCAGTGATGCCTCACTGCAGGTTCTCCTCCAGGCTGTCCAGGAAAGGCAGGAGGTCCTGTTTCCCAGGGATGTCAACAGGAGGCCCTCCTGTCTGACCAAGGGACTTGGACAGTGGTCGCAGCAGAGGTTAGCACCTGTGAGGCCCACTCCAGAACCTGGTTCCAGTGCTGCAAAAGAATAAACAATCTGCTGTGGTCTGCCATGGTATGTGGCACCACATAGTCATTGCAAACTGACACTCATAAAGCAGTGTAACTGTGTGAGTACAAAAGGATGTCAGATAGCGCCTCCGTCGCAAGCCTCAGCAGCAGTTGGGACATGTGCACTGAATGTGCAGTGGCTTCATGCTGTCAATGTTCTAACAGTTGCAGGATATGGTGTTTGTTAATCACTTACTGTGGAGGTCTCAGGAGCTGGCATAGGCATGCATGTTTTTTTTTATTCATGGGATGTGGGCTTCGCTGGCCAGGCCAGCATTTATTCCCCATCCCTAGTTGCCCTTGAGAAGGTGGTGGTGAGCTGCCTTCTTGAACCCCTGCAGTCCATGTGGTATAGGTACACCTACAGTGCTGTTAGGGAGTTCCAGGATTTTGACCCAGCGACAGTGAAGGAATGTCGATATATTTCCAAGTCAGGATGGTGAGTTCCCCTTGGAGGGGAACTTCCAGGTGGTGATGTTCCTATCAATCTGCTGCCCTTGTTCTTCCAGATGGTAGTGGCCGTGGGTTTGGAAGGTGCTGTCGAAGGAACCTTGGTGAATTCCTGCAGTGCATCTTGTAGATAGTACACACTGCTACTATATGTCAGCAGTGGAGGGAGTGAATGTTTGTGGATATGGTACCAATCAAGTGGGCTGCTTTGTCCTGGATGCTGTCAAGCTTCTTGAGTGTTGTTGGAGCTGCACTCATCCAGGCAAGTGGGGAACATTCCATCACAGTCCTGACTTGTGCCTTGTAGATGGTGGACAGGCTTTGGGGAATCAGTAGGTGAGTTACTTGTCGCATGATTCCTAACCTCTGACCTGCTCTTGAAGCCACAGTATTTATATGGCTTGTGCAGTTCAGTTTCTGGTCAACGGTCACTCCCAGAATGTTGATAATGGGGGATTCAGTGATGGTAATGCCATTGAACATCAAGGGTTGATGGTTAGATTCTCTCCTGTTGGAGATGGTCATTGCCTGGTACTGGTTTAGCACGAATGTTACTTGCAACTTGTCATCCTAAGCCTGGATATTGTCCAGGTCTTGCTGCATTTGGACATGAACTGCTTCAGTATCTGAGGAGTCGCAAATGGTCCTGAACATTGTGTAAGCATCAGTGAACATCCCCACTTCAGACCTTATGATGGAAGGAAGGTCATTGATGAAGCAGCTGAAGTAGGTTGGGCCAAGGACACTACCCTGAGGAACTCCTGCAGTGATGTCCTGGAGCTGAGATAACTGACCTCCAACAACCACAACCATCTTCTTTTGTGCTAGGTATGACTCCAACCAGTGGAGAGTTTTCCCCCTGATTCCCATTGACTCCAGTTTTGCTAGGGCTCCTTGATGCCACACTCGGTCAAATGCTGCCTTGATGTCAAGGGCAGTTACTCTCACCTCACCTCGGGAGTTCAGTTCTTTTTTCCATGTTTGAACCAAGGCTGTAATGAGATCAGGAGCTGAGTGGCCCTGGCAGAACATAAACTGGGCATCGGTGAGCAGGTTATTGTTAAGCAAGTGCCGCTTGATAGCACTGTTGATGCCCCCTTCCATTACTGATGATCGAGAGTAGACTGATGGGGCGGTAATTGGCCGGTTTGGATTTGTCCTGCTTTTTCTGTACAGGACATACCTGGGCGATTTTCTACATAGCCGGGAAGATGCCAGTGTTGTAGCTGTACTGGAACAGCTTGGCTAGGGGTGCAGCAAGTTTTGGAGCACAAGTCTTCAGTACTTTGGCTGGGATGTTGTCAGGGCCCATAGCCTTTGCAGTATCCAGTGCCTTCAGCCATTTCTTGATATCACATGGAGTGAATCAAATTGACTGAAGACCTGATCTGTGATGCTGAGGACCTCCGGAGGAGGCCGAGATGGATCATCTACTCGGCGCTTCTGGCAAATGCTTCAGCCTTTTCTTTTGCTCTGATGTGCTGGGCTCCTCCATCATTGAGGATGGGGATATATGTGGAGCCTTCTTCTCCAGTGAGTTGTTTAATTGTCCACAACCGTTCACAACTGGATGTGGCAGGACTGCAGAGCTTAGATCTGATCTGTTGGTTGTGGGATCGCTTAGCCTGACTTTCACTTGCTGCTTATGCAGTTTGGCACGTAAGTAATCCTGTGTTATAGCTTCACCAGGTTGACACCTCATCTTTAGGTATGCTTGGTGCTGCTCCTGGCATGCCCTCCTGCACTCTTTATTGAACCAGGGTTGATCCCCTGGCTTGATGGTAATGGCAGAGTGGGGGATTTGCTGGGCCATGAGGTTACAGGTTGTGTTTGAATATGATTCTGCTGCTGCTGATGGCCCACAGCACCTCATGGATGCCTAGTTATGAGTTGCTAGATCTGTTTGAAATCTATCCCATTTAGCGTGGTGGTAGTGCCATACAACATGACGGAGGGTATCCTCAATGCGAAGGCGGGACTTCATCTCCACAATGACTGCACGGTGGTCACTGCTACCGATTCTGTCATGGAGAGCCAGTCTAGCAGCTGTGTCATTTAGAACTCAGCCAGCTTGGTGAGTAGTAGTGCTACCACCAAGCCGCTCTTGCTGATGGACTTTGAAGTTCCCCACCCAGAGTACATTCTGTACCCTTTCTTCACTGCTTCCTCCAAGAGGTGTTCAACATGAAGAAGCACTGATTCATCAGTCGAGGGAGGGCGGTAAGTGGTAATCAGCAGGAGGTTTCCTTGTCCAATTTTGACCTGATGCTATGAGACTTCATGGGGTCCGGAGTCGATGTTGAGGACTCCCAGGGCAACTCCCTCCCCACTGTATACCATTGTGCTGCCACCTCTGCTGGGTGTGTCCTGCCAATGGAACAGGGCGTACCCAGGGATGGTGATGTCTGGGACATTATCTGAAAGGTATAATTCTGTGAGGATGACGATGTCTAGTCTGTGAGACAGCTCTCCCAATTTCAGCACTACGTTGGTAAGGAGGACTTTGCAGGGTGCACATGGGCTGAGATTGCCGTTGTCACTTCAGGTGCCTAGGTCAATGCTGGGTGATCCATCTGGTTTCATTTGTTTCATTTGTTACAACTTGTTACATGACAACTGAGCGGCTTACTAGGCCGCGTGTAAGCCAGACCAGGTGAGGACAATAGATTTCCTTCCATAAAAGACAATAGTGAACCAGATGGGTTTTTACAACAATCAACAATGGTTTCATGGTCATCATTAGGCTTTCGATTCCAGGTTTTTATTGGATTCAAATTCCACCATCTGTAATGGTGGGATTTGAACCCGCATCCCCAGAGCATTACCCTGGGTCTCTGGATTACTAGTCCAGCAACAATACCATTACACAATTGCCTCCCTTTTGAACAGCTCGTGCACCCATAGGATGACACTCAATCCTTCTGTCTGTCTGTCTGCAGGACAAAAGTGCTCACATCAAGAGGGAGCTGTCCCAGACTGGCGGTGGACTGTGGGACAATCACGATCCTTGCCACATTCAAGGAGGAGGCTGCTGAAGTAGCCGGGAAGGACTAGGACCATGCCTGCGGCAATGGTGAGACAGGACTCTCATAGGAAGCTGTGAGGATGCCTCAAGTCTACAGTAGTCAGATGGGCCAACAGAGTGAGACATTCTTTAGATAAGAGAGCGTGCATAAGCATCAGATAAATCTTTGTCTTCTCTATTCCAAGTACCAGCAAGCAGGCCAAGGCGAAAAAGAGGAGGCAACCCACTCCCAGTTCCACCTCCCTCTCCAGCTCCATTTCCACCACCACTTCTGAGGATGATGGCTCACAACCCTCAGAAGATGCACCACCATGGCGTTTACCTGTACCCTCAAACAGCACAGATACATTCACCTTGGTGGGTGCATGTTCCAGAATAGGCTCGGGGTTACAATCTGGTTAACTCTTCACAAACAAGGGTCCACAGCTAGCGGAGGAAGTGACAGCTGAGGTCTCTGACACTGGAAGGTCTGCTGGAGACCAGGCCCCCGCTGAGCCCATGCAGATGATGGGTCTCTAGATTCAGCTATGAGAGACCCTTGAAGATGCAGAGACAGGCGGGGGAATATCAGGCACAGTTGCCAGAGGCCATATGCTGACTGGAACGAAAGCTGGAGGAATCCATCCATATTCTGTCTGCTGCCGTGGCTCCAGCATGCGAGCATTGGCTGCCTCCATGGAAAGGGTGGTGACCGCCTTGGAGACCCAGAACACACAGTGGCTACCAGATATGCACTTGGAACTGCACTCTCTCATTCTAGCCATGGGTGCAGTGTGTCAAATGCAATGCAAGAGGGGGACGATGCACATTGACCTCCCTCCAGGTGTCCCTTCTCCTCAAGGAGTCAGGGAAGTGCCACTGGGCACCCACAGGGAAGATGAGCACTAGCAAGGAACCCGGCGGGCTTCATCCCAGGACATTCCACAGGTGCCCTGCACCCTCCTGCTCAACCTCTCCTCTGCCAGTGACTCCGTTGCCCCCAGCAGGTCTGGCCGAGAAGGAGTGCACCTGCACCTGTGCAAGAGACCCTTAGCAAGCCAAGACATCTAGGCCTCGGGCCACTAGAGAATGCGCACCAAAGTCAATAAGGATTAGCAGGCTGCCTGCACCTCAGCTGTGGCTGTCAGGGCTGAACCTAGGCATAGCAGTAGAAAAAGAAAGATCAAGAAGTTTTGAAGGTACATAGGGGGCACAGGTGTCCAACCACTGTATAGACTTTTCACACGTGTAAATATATGTTCACTTACACTATTTGGAAGTTTCCTGGATTCTCATTTTGATGTCAGTTGCTTCAAAGCTCACAAACATTTAACGGTGTGGAACTTGGTCCTCTATCAGATTCCAATTAGGTCTGACAATCGAGAAATTTGTCTTACATTATCAGCATTGTGATCACTGATTATTCTGACATGAGGATGCTTAACCATTGGCCATCATTCTTGAATATCCACCTTGAGAATGAATCATGCAATCCACCAGATTCAGCTCATCAGTTTCTGAGTGCTATGAGAATGCTGTCTGCGCACAGTCTGCAGCAAAAGCATTGCATCCTCTGCTGCTGTTGCCCTGATGTGAGATGTGAGGAGGATGCAAGGAGTCCTCAAGGGGACTTAAACAGGCTAAGTGAGTGGCAAGGAACACTGTAGATGGTGTGTCAGGGTGAAAAGCTTGACAGTCTCCACTGTGGTCTGAAGAATAGAAAACCAGAGGCTTTCCTACATGTTGAGAAAATAGAGAAATGGGGACATCCAATGAACTTGGCTGTCCTGGTTCAAAAGTAATTTTAAGCTAATATGCAGGTGTAGCCAGCAAGTAAGGAGGCAACTGGGAAGTTGGCTTTGATTGCATGAGGGATTGAATGTAGAATTAAAGAGGTGTGGCTGCAATTGACTGCAGCTTTGGTGAAATCTCAACTGGATTATTGTGTGTCCTGTTCCTCTCCTTACCAAGGGAAAGATTAGACCTCACATTAAGGGATTGCAACCAAGGTGCATCAGACTTGTTTCAGGGACTGGGGGATTATCGCATGAGGTGACAGTGAGGAGAATGGGCCTGTATGCTGGACAATGCAGAGGACTGAGAGGCTATGTGAAGCATCAAGACCTCTTACAGTGCTTTGCAGGGTGGATGTAGGAAAGGTGGCTGGGGTGTGTAGAATCAAAGGACACAGTCTCACAGTAATAGGCAGGCCATCTAGGACTGAGCTCTTCAATTAGAAGGTGGTATAGGGGAGTGGAGGCACTGCCATTGAGTAAGCTCAGCTATTAAATTGATGGATTTCTAGCTGATAAAGATGTCAAGGGATATAGAGTTATTGAGGGAAATTGGCAAACAGTTACAAGAGTAGCCCTGATCAAGGTGCATGGCAGAGTAATCTCAAGGGGCCAAATGGTCTACTTATACTGTTCTTTCCTATGCACCTATGTCTCTGGGTCTGCTTGAAAGGATTCTCTGCAAGGCAGTCTTCCCATTTGGAGTAGGTGTCAGCGTAACATGAGTGCACCTTGCCGAAATAAGACTGCATGTGGCTTTCAACGTGGCATACCAAATGGGCTTTGTGGAGCAAAGAGGAAGATTAATTTTTCCTTACAGGTGCCCAAGGTTGTGGGAGAACGTGGTGTTGTGCAGGTACTAATGTGCGCATTTGGCGCAAGGGGCATGTCAATCAACACAGGTTGGCACATGCAAAGGATCACACTACCAGCAGAGTTAACATGAAATAGTACTATTTGTTTCAGCTATCAGAAAACAAGGTAAATGGAAGTAAACCATAATGTGTGGCCTGAAGCCGCTGCCTGCTAGCCAGCAAAGACATTATAAAAGATAAGTATCAGCAGCTCACTTGGCCTGGAATCTGTTAACTATTAGATTGTCATAGACCCCTCTGCATCTTAGTCGTGGCCTCCGCCTGTGCCTCCACGACATTCTGGCCCTGATCATCACCATCGCCTTCTCCATCCTCATTGGCAGAGGAGACATTCGGTTCTCCACATGTCCCTTTGCAAAGATGCACCCACTTTGTTGCACGAGATTGTGCAAGGCGCAACAGACAATGATGATCCAGGACACTCTGTGGGAAATATTGGAGTGCTCCACCTGAGCAATCCAAAAAAACTAAACCTTATCTTTAGGAAGCCTGTTGTCTACACAACAGTGGCCCTTGTTGAGGCATGGGTGACATTGTTTCTCTCCTCATTGGCACTTTACAGATGGCAAACTGGGGTCATCGGCCAGTTTTTCTGGGGTATCTCTTGTCTCTAACCAGCCAGCCCTGCAATTGATGAGTTGCTTCAAACACTTGTGGCACCCGGGAGCAATTGAGAATGTAGGCATCATGAGAGCTCCCTGGGAACCGCGTACAAACCTGCAGGATTTGTCTGGTGTGAAAACCTTTCCAGTTGGTCAATGCAGCTGGCTGATGCTAGGGCGCTCTCAATGCTACATGTGTGCAGCCAATAGGCACTTGCACTTGCGGGAACCCTGTGATTGCTGAAAAGCCCAAAACTTTGGCTGCTGGGTCTCGGGATTCATGCAGAATCTAACAAAATCATGTGTTCTCCTGAAGAGGGCATCTGTCACCTTCAAGGTGCACTTCTGCATCGCTGACTGGGATTTGCCACGCAGGTCACTAGTGGAGCCCTGGAAGGAGCCACTGGCAAAGTGGTTTAGGGCTGTGATTACCTTTAATGCGATTGGCATGGGATTGCCTCCCGGTCTTTGAAGATGCAGGTCCTCATGGAGCAGCTAGCATATATGATTAACCAGATCCCAGGACATCTTAAGATACCTCCAGCATTGCGTCTCACTCATCTGCAGGTAGCTGCAGAGCCTACAATATATCCAATGTCGAGCCAATGCTCACTGTCGCATTGGTCCTGGTTGCTGTGCATCCCACACTTGACTTTCTGCTGCCACTGCCTCTTGCTGGTCAGGCTGTTGCTGTTCCTGGCCCTGGGTCATCCTGTGTTGGTTCCTCCTCAGTTGGACCATAGCCAGCTTGGCCTCCAGGGTTGCCTGGAGCCTACATCATGGATGTCTGAGTGGATCTGTGAACAATGGCAGTGATCCATTTAGTCAGCATATTCTGTGAAGTTTCCCCTCTATCCCTGATCCTTTAAGCCATGCTAAGCCCTGTACCTAGCGTCGTCCTACCCATGGCCTCCCCCACCCCATCACGGTGAAGTATATTCTGGACAGCCACAGTTGAGTGTTCCTTCTGTTCATACCTCCATGTACAAGGAGACATTGCACATTGACCGCAGCAATGGCAGCCATGTCCCCAGATCCTTCCTCTGACACCATTGAGCTTCCCTCCGTCACCCTCGAAGCACAATCAAGAGACTCTTGCCTTGCCATAATAGATATAACACCCATCCCCTTTTCAGCCATGAGCATGTAACTGGGAGACTTGACATTCTGAGTGGGATATTGCCACCATCCCCCACCCTTAGGAGGTAGCAGCTCCCTGCCTCCCTCCTTACTTTGCTTCGCCCCTGCTACAGAAACACGAGTTGCCAATCAGCACACAATGTACTGCAACTCCCGACATTGATGGGATCTCGCTGGAAAGCAAGCCATGAGTCATGGAGCAATGCTGGTTTCTTTGGTGTTGGATTAATGAGAGGAGAACTCAGCTGAGCCTGGTTCTCCATCCAGCTGACTCCTGATTAATTTGGTGCCCCTTTACTGAGCCCAAAATTGAAGCATTAACTCACCTCACCTGAAAAGACATCCCTCCCATATTGACTGCTTGCTACATTTTATGAAGAGCGCAAAAACTTTGCAACATTCACAATCGTGTCTATGAGATTCTCTTGCACCTCAGGCACCTTCTTCCCTCCCTCTGTCACCCACCAAGTTCCTCCCCTTACCCTTCACTATCACCGCCTTGTTATCCCTCTCCCTCATGTGACCCTTGAACTGCTCCCCCGTTACGCTGATTGTTATATTGTGATCTATGTGGACGTTCTCCCCCACCCCCCGAGGCCATACCCATTGACATACCCATGCCCCCTCTTAGACTGACCCCTTCCATTCTTGAGGCCAGCTGTTCCCTGACTTTCCACGTTACCCCCACCCCCACGAGACCATCCACTAACGATCCATGATCCGAGAACCTCCACTCTAACTGATCCAACTCCCCTCTCTGACTCTCACTGTATTCTCTGGCTCGAGTACCCTCATTTAAACCCTCAGCACTTTACTCTCAACATCACTGACACTGCCCTTTAGACCCATCTCTCTACGACATTCACCGCCCAGAAGGACCAACGCATGCTAGACATGCTTGCCCTCCCAACCTGCCCATAAAGGTCTGGCTTCCTTCCCCAGATACCATTCTGCCTTGCACCTGACAGTCTGGCTTCCTTCCCTGGGCACCCTCCCACCCTCCTTACTGACCCTGCCTCCCTTGTCCAGCCTCCACTCCACCCTTCCCTGCTGATGATCCTGCCTCTCTTGTCCAGCCTCTGCGCAGCTTGGACTATCCGCACCGAATCTCAATCAATGGGCTGACATTTATGAACGGTTCCTAATAAGGACAAAGCAAAGACTACTTACTCCAAGGATTATGAAGAAGTCTGCCAGCCAGGGGTACACCACTTATACTCAGTTATGAATCTGAAGACACATATTTCTCACTCATGGAGAACTTAATTGGGAGGGGGAACTTAATTTTGGTGAGCTGGTCTTTAAATGTGCATGCATGACATACAAATGCATTAAAGAGAACTTTCTGACACTGGTTGTCGGGAAGCTCAATGCACCTTTAAAGTTCTGAGAACTCAACTGCAAAAGTTCATCCCGCTGTCAGAAGCTGAAGTTTGGCCTCCTGCGCAACTAAGTTCCACCTCCTGCCTTTCTTCCCACTCCAGGCAGGCCTGGAAGATTTCACCCATTGAGTTTAAGACATTTTGAGTGCAGTGGTGCTACCGGGGTCAGAAAATTACTTCCTAATATAATTCACTTTCAATTGGTAGACTGACATCTCTGAAATAGTAGCTGAATGCAAGTGCCAGAGACTGATGGCTGTTGACAAGTCTACCTTAATAACGGGCTAAGCTGGAGAGACAAAGTAAAGATTTGCATTATGGATACTGGAGGGATAAAGTAAATCAGGAAGTAGCAGATTGTAAAAATATGCAAATTGGCTGTAGACGGAGGGAAATTTAAGATCCAAAGTGGGAAAAAGGTAAATTAGTATAGAAGCTGGTGTGATGAATCTCAATTGCAACATAGGACATGAAGAGAGTTAGGCTATGTAGGGCAGCATATTTGGGGTTTAACAGAATGGGAAGGATAGATTGTGGAGAAATAACCATGGCATTGTCAATAAAATAGAGAAAAGGGATAAAGTTTGTGATTGAGAAAGAGAGTACAATTATCGGCAGCACATTCAGGGTCAAGATCCCCAGAGGTGGCCAAGGTGGAGTCTTGAGCTGAAATGACAGTTTAGCCTGTGGTTAGCACAAGAAGTTATCTTGGAAAACAACAGTTTCTAGTTTTATAGCTCTTTTAACAAAGTAAAATGTCCCAAGGTGCTTCACAGGAGCATTATTGGAGTGTTTTGTCACTTAACAGTTAAGGATACACACACACAAAGCTAAAATAAAAATACCTGGAAAAACTCTGCAGGTTTGGCAGCATCTGCGGAGAGGAACACAGTCCGTATGACTCTTCAACAGAACTAAGTAAAAACAGAAGTCAGGTGAAATATAAGCTGGTTTAAGGGGCAGGGGGAGGGTAGAGCTGGATAGAGGGCCAGTGATAGGTGGAGATAGCCAAAAGATGTCATAGACAAAAGGACAAAGAGGTGTTGAAGGTGGTGATATTATCTAAGGAATATGCTAATTAAGGATAGAAAGCAGGACAAGCAAGGTACAGATAGCCCTAGTGGGGGTGGGGTGGGGTGAAGGAATCGAAAAAGGCTAAAAGGTAGAAATAAAACAATGGATGGAAATACATTTAAAAATAATGGAAACAGATGGGAAAAGAAAAATCTATATAAATTATTGGAAAAAAAGGGGGGGGATCAGAAAAGAGGTGGGGATGGAAGAGAGAGTTCATGATCTAAAATTGTTGAACTCAATATTCAGTCCGGAAGGCTGTAAAGTGCCTAGTTGGAAGGTGAGGTGCTGTTCCTCCAGTTTGCGTTGAGCTTCACTGGAACAATGCAGCAGGCCAAGGATGGACATGTAGGCATGAGAGCAGGGTGGAGTGCTGAAATGGCAAGCGACAGGGAGGTCTGGGTAATGCTTGCAGATAGACCGAAGGTGTTCGGCAAAGCAGTCACCCAGTCTGCGTTTGGTCTCTCCAATGTAGAGGAAACCACATTGGGAGCAATGGATGCAGTAGACTAAATTGAGGGAAGTGCAAGTGATATGCTGCTTCACTTGAAAGGAGTGTTTGGGCCCTTGGTGAGGAGAGGGGAAGTAAAAGGGCAGGTGTTGCACCTTCTGCGGTTGCATGGGAAGGTGCCGTGGGAGGGGGTTGAGATGTAGGGGGTGATGGAGGAGTGGACCAGGGTGTCCCGGAGGGAACGATCCCTGCAGAATGCCGCCAAGGGGATGTGTTTGGTGGTGGCATCAGGCTGGAGTTGGTGGAAATGGCGGAGGATGATCCTTTGAATACGGAGGCTGGTGGGGTGATAAGTGAGGACAAGGGGACCCTATCATGTTTCTGAGAGGGAGAGGAAGGTGTGAGGGCAGATGCACTGGAGATGGGTCGGACACGGTTGAGGGCCCTGTAAACTACCGTGGGTGGAAAACCTCAGTTAAGGAAGAAGGAAGACATGTCGGAGGAACTGTTTTTGAAAGTGGCATCATCAGAACAGATGTGACAGAGGTGAAGGAACTGAAAGAATGGGATGGAGTCCTTACAGGAAACGGGGTGTGAGGAACTGTAGTCAAGGTAGTTATGGGAGTCGGTAGGCTTGTAATGGATATTGGTGGACAGTCTATCACCAGAAATTGAGACAGAGAGGTCAAGGAAGGGAAGTGAAGTGTCAGAGATGGACCATGTGAAAATGATGGAGGGGTGGAAATTGGAAGCAAAATTAATAAATTTTTCCAGGTCCAGATGAAAATATGAAGCAGCGTCGAAGTAATCATCGATGTACTGGAGAAAGAGTTGTAAGAGGGGGCTGGAGTAGGACTGGAACAAGGAATGTTCCACATACCCCATAAAGAGACAAGCATAGCTTGGGCCCATGCGGGTACACATAGCCACACCTTTTATTTGGAGGAAGTGAGAGGAGTTTAAGGAGAAATTCAGTGTGAGAACATGTTCAGCCAGACGGAGGAGAGTAGTGGTGGATAGGGATTGTTCGGGCCTCTGTTCGAGGAAGAAGCAGAGAGCCATCAGACTATCCCGGTGGGGGATGGAGGTGTAGAGGGATTGGACGTCCATGGTGAAGAGGAGGCAGTTGGGGCCAGGGAACTGGAAATTGTTGATATGATGTAGGGTGTCAGAGGAATCATGGATGTAGGTGGGAAGGGACTGGACAAGGGGAGAGAGAATGGAGTCAAGATAGCAAGAAATGAGTTCCGTGGGGCAGGAACAGGCTGACACAATCAGTCTGCCGGGACAGTTCTGTTTGTGGATTTTGGGTAGGAGGTAGAAGCGGGCCATTCGAGGTTGGGAGACTAACAGGTTGGAAGCTGTGGAAGGAAGACCTCCAGAGGAGATGAGGTCAGTAACAGTCCTGGAAACGAAGGCTTGATGTTCAGCGGTGGGGCCATGGTCCAGGGGAAGGTAGGAGGAAGTGTCTGCGAGTTGACGCTCAGCCTCTGCGAGGTAGAGGTCAGTGCGCCAGACAACAACAGCACCACTCTTGTCAGCAGGTTTGATGACAATGTCAGGGTTGGACCTGAGAGAATGGAGTGCAGCAAGTTCAGAGAGAGACAGGTGAGAGGAGCAGAGAAATTGAAACGACTAATGTCATGCCGACAGTTTTCAATGAAAAGATCAAGAGAAGGTAAGAATCCAGAGGGAGGGGTCCAGGTGGAGGGAGAATATTGGAGGTGGGTAAAAGGATCCGTTGAACAGGGAGAGGACTCCTGCCCAAAGTGAGCAAGGAGATGAAGGCGGTGGAAGAAGAGTTCAGCATTGTGCCGAGCCCGAAATTCATTGAGATGAGGACGTAAGGGTATGAAACTAAGTCCTTTGCTGAGCACTGAATGTTCAGCATCGGAGAGGGGAAGGTCGGGGAATGATGAATACACAGCCGGGGCTGGGATTGGAAGATGGGATGGGAACAGAGGGACAGGCAGGGGTGGAGGGTCCTGGATGGGTGTTGGTGTCGATGAGTTGTTGGAGCTTGCGTTCCTTTGGACCTGAAAGAAAGAGACAAAGTTTCCTGTTGAGGCGTCGGATGAGGCGAAGAACAAAATGAAACTGGGGGCACACTTATCATCCCACCAGCCTCTGCATTCAAAGGATCATCCTCCACCATTTCCGCCAACTCCAGTATGATGCCACCACCAAACACATCTGCCCTACACCCCCCTAGCGGCATTCCGCAGGGATCGTTCCCTCTGGGACACCCTGGTCCACTCCTCCATCACCCCCTACATCTCAACCCCCTCCCATGGCACCTTCCCATGCAACTGCAGAAGGTGCAACACCTGCCCTTTTACTTCCCCTCTCCTCATCTTCCAAGGGCCCAAACACTCCTTTCAAGTGAAGCAGCATTTCACTTGCACTTCCCTCAATTTAGTCTACTGCATTCGTTGCTCCCAATGCGGTTTCCTCTACATTGGAGAGACCAAACGCAGACTGGGTGACTGCTTTGCCGAATACCTTCGGTCTATCTGCAAGCATTACCCAGACCTCCCTGTCGCTTGCCATTTCAACACTCCACCCTGCTCTCATGCCCACATGTCCGTCCTTGGCCTGCTGCATTGTTCCAGTGAAGCTCAATGCAAACTGGAGGAACAGCACCTCACCTTCCAACTAGGCACTTTACAGCCTTCCGGATTGAATATTGAGTTAAACAATTTTAGATCATGAACTCTCTCCTCCAACTCCACCCCCTTTCCGATCCCCCCCCTTTTTTTCCAATAATTTATATAGATTTTTCTTTTCCCACCTATTTCCATTATTTTTAGATGTATTTCCATCCATTGTTTTATCTCTACCTTTTAGAGTTTTTTGATTCCTTCACCCCAGCCCACCCCCACTAGGGCTATCTGTACCTTGCTTGTCCTGCTTTCTACCCTTAATTAACATATTCCTTAGATAATATCACCACCTTCAACACCTTTGTCCTTTTATCTATGACATCTTTTGGCTATCTCCACCTATCATTGGCCCTCTATCCAGATTTACTTGTCCCACCCCCACCTTAAACCAGCTTATATTTCACCTGTCTTCTATTTTTACTTAGTTCTGTTGAAGAGTCATGTGGACTCAAAATGTTAACTGTGTTCCTCTCCGCAGATGCTGCCAGACCTGCTGAGTTTTACCAGGTCTTTTTATTTTTGTTTTAGATTTCCAGCATCTGCAGTTTTTTGCTTTTACACACACAAAGCTATCTGCTTCTGAATGCCCAGTTTCCTGTGTAAAAAGAGAGAAGGTTCCTTTATTCCTTATTCTACACCAGAGGGCAATACATCTGGGACTTAGCACACCCTACCCTACTGTCAGGTTTTTTTATATAGCATTTCTTTTTAACTAAAATGTCCTTTTCCAAAAAGCTTAAACATGAAACACAAACGTCACAATTATCAAACGAATTTTGACACTGAGACACATAAGGGGATACAGGCCTGATTTTAAAAAATATATATGTTAGTTTACGGGATGTGGGCGTCACTGTCTAGGCTGGCATTTATTGCCCATCCTTAATTGCCTTGAGATGGTGTTGAGGTGGTGAGCTACCTTCTTGAACCACTGCAGTCCTTGTAGTGTAGGTACACCCACAGTGCTGTTAGGAAGGGAGTTCCAGGATTTTGACCCAGCAGTAGTGAAGGAACGACAATATATTTCCAAGTCAGAATGGTGAGTGGCTTGGAGGTGAACTTCCAGGTGGTGGTGTTCCCATGTATCTGCTGCCCTTGTCCTTCTGGATGGTAGTGGTCGTGGGTTTTGAAGGTCCTACCTAAGGATCCTTGGTGAGTTTCTGCAGTACATCTTGTAGATGGTACACACTGCTGCCACTGTGAGTCAGTGGTGGAGGGAGTGAATGGTTTTGGAATGGGTGCCAATCAAGTGTGCTGCATTGTCTTGGATGGTGTCAAGCTTCTTGCGTGTTGTTGGAGTTGCACTCATCCAGGAAAGTGGAGAGTATTCCATCACACTCCTGACTTGTGCCTTGTGTATGGTGGACAGGCTTGGGGAGTCAGGAGTTGAGTTACTCGCCATAGGATTCTGAGCCTCTGACCTACTCTTGTAGCCTCAGTATTTAGTGGCCAAAAGCAGGTTAAAGAGTTAGATTTAAGGAGTATTTTAAAGAAGGAAGGAGAGGTAAAGAAATGGAGAGGTTTACAGAAACTTCAGAGTTTAGGGCCTTGCAGCTGAAGGCAAGACCACTAACAGTGAACCAATTAAAACAGGGTTGCTCAAAAGTTCAGAATTGGAGGAGCTCAGATATATCAGAGGGTTAAAAGCAAAGAGTGAGTCAAAACTGAGAGTGCTGGAAATCTGAAATAAAGACAGAAAATGCTGGAAAAACTCAGCAGGTCTGGCAGCATTAAAGATAGTGTTAAAGACTAAGAAATGTGCTAATGGTGGCCTAAAGGTCAAATAGCAGAATATTGTTGTGGGAGGGGGCCTGAGAAGAACTCGAACAAGGAACGTTCCACATACCCCACAAAAAGACAGGCGTAACTGGGGCCTATGTGGGAACCATGGCCACACCTTTTATTTGGAAGAAGTGAGACAAGTTAAAGGAGAAATTGTTCAATGAAAGAGCAATTTCAGCCAGGTGGAATAGAGTAGTGGTGGATTGTTTGGACCTCAGTTCAAGCAAGAAATATAGAACCCTCAAACTGTCCTGGTGGAGGATGGATATGTAGAGGGATTGGACACCATTGTGAAGAGGAGGCCATTAGGGCCAGGAAGCTGGAAATTGTTGATATGATGGAGGGCATCAGAGGAATCATGAATGTAGGTGGGAAGAAACTGGACAAAGGGAGAGAGAATAGAGTCAAGATAGGAAGAAGTAAGTTCACTGGGGAAAGAACAGGCTGAAATGATCGGCCTACCAGTACAGTACTGTTTGTGGATTTTGGGAAGGAAGTAGAAGTGGGCTGTGCGGGGTTGGGACACTGAGGTTGGAATCTGTAGAGGAAAGATCTCCAGAGGAGATGAGGTCAGTGACAGTCCTGGAAACAATGGCTTGACGTTCGATGGTGGGGTCATGGTCCAGGGGAGGTAGGAAGAAGTTTCTGAGAGTTGGCACTCAGTCTCTGCAAGGTAGCAGTCAGTACGCCAGACAATAGCACCACCCTTGTCAGGAGGTTTGATGAGAAAGTCAGGATTGGACCTGAGAGAATGAAGTGCAGCAATTTCAGAAGGACACAGGTTGGAGTGGATAAGAGGAGTAGAGAAATTATGATGGCCAATGTCCCACCAACAGTTCTCAATGAAAAACTCAAATGCAGGTAAGAGGCCAGAGGGAGGGGTGCAGGTAGAGGGAGAGTACTGGAGGCAGCTGAAAGGATCCATTGAATGGCGGGGAGGACTCCTGCCCCAAGAAATGAGCATGGAGACGAAGGCGACTGCCTTACTGCCTTTTCCAAACCCCTCCCCCACAGGCCCACTCTGTAACTTGTTCTTCTGTTTTGCTTTCAGAGAGCCCTGACTCTTGTTCTGCTATTCACACATTCTGCTTCTGACCTTTATGCCACTATTAGCATCTTTCTTAGTCTTTAACACTATCTTTAACGCTCCCTTTGTCTTGTGTCCATAACTTCTTTGTCAAATCTCTCCTGAGCTCTCACCTATCCCTGACCTATTTTGCCTCATCTGCTCCACCCCCTCTCTTCAACAATATAAAACCCATCACCTTTTTACCTCTCTTCAGCTCTGAAGAAGAGTCATACAGACCCAAAATGTTAACTCTGTTTCTCTCTCCACAGATGCTGCCAGACCTGCTGAGTTTTCCCAGCATTTTCTGTTTTTATATCAGAGGGCTGTAGGGCTGTTGAAGATAGAGGGATAGGGAGCGGTAAGACTTTGAAAACAAGGATGAGAATTTAACAATCAAAGCATTGTTTAACAAGGACTCAGGAGCCAACTTAGGTCAGCAAGCACAGGGGTGTTGAGTAAACAGGAATTGTACAAATTTGGACATGGACAGGAGAGATCTTAAGTGTTCAAAGGGTGGAAGGTGGGAGGCTGGCAGGAGTACATTGGAATACTCTTGCGGTAATAAAGGCATGGATGAGGGTTTCAGCAGTAGATGAACTGAGGTAGGCATGAATCAGGCAACATTACAGAGAAGGAAATAGGCAGGCAAAGTTATTGTGCAGATATGTGATTGGAAGCTCACCTTGGGGTCAAAAACAACATTCTGGTTGCAAACCTTTAGTTCAACTTTAGACAGTTTCGAGGGAGAGGGATGGAGTCAGTGGCTAAGGAATGGAGATTGGGGCCAGAAACAATGGCTTTTGTACCTTCCCAGCCATGGCTCAGTTGATGTCAAAAAGTTGTGTGTTCAAGTCCCACTCCAGGACTTGAGCACAATAATCTTGACTGACACTCCAGTGCAGTACTGGGGGAGTGCTCCACTGTTGGAGGTGCTCTCTTTCAGATGAGATGTTAAACTGTCTATCCTCTCAGGTGGACTCAAAAGATTCCATGGCACTATTTCAAAGATGAGCAAGGACGTCCTAGCCAATAATTATCCCTCAATCAATATAAAAAAAACAGATTTTCTGCTCATTTTTAAATTGCTGTTTGTAAGAACTTGCTGTGCTGAAATTGATTGTTGTGTTTTCCAATATCACAACATTCACTACACTTCAACAGTAGTTCATTAGCTGTAAAATTCTTTGGCCATCCTGAGGTCATGAAGGGCACTCTATGCAAGTCTTCCTTCTTTTTTAAAATATATAGTTGGAAAAAAAGTATGCTCATCCAGTAGAGTATTGGATGTCGAACAAACAGTCTACAGTTTAGAAACGTGGAGAGGTTCAGAGTGATAGCAATGGAGTAGAGCTGTGCGTTGTCAATGTATCTGTGGAAATTGATGCTGTGATTTCGGATGGTGTTACTGAGGGGCAGCATGTAGATGAGAAATCAGAGGGAGGCAAGGATAGATTCTTGGGGACACCAGAAGTAATGGTTTGACAGCATGAAGAGAAGTCAGTGGAGGTGATTCTTTAGTTTCAACTGGAGAGAGAAGAATGGAACCAATGAGTGGAGTCCAGCTGGATGACAGTGGAGATACAATGGAGGTGGATGGTTTGCTTAATTTTGTTTAAGGAATTGAAGTCTATGGTAGAAGCAGCCATCCAGAGGCTTGTCAAGGGGCTGATTGCGACTTAAAATGCCTGCTAGTGCTCCTTTAGGAGGCTACACTGCATTTTGGTGGCCCACATTTATCCAAGCACCCTCGCCTAATAGTGACCACCTGTTTAGGAGTAAACAAGGCATTAATGTAAATTTCAAATGTCACTTAAAGGCATACTCATCATTTCATGCTCATCAGCTGATAGAGTGGTGAAAAGAACCTTTCAAACACTTCAGGATACTTTTTAATGACACTTTGTTAAGACTTCACCAACACTCAAGCAACAAATTCTCTGAGGACTTACCTAAAATGTATAAGTGCTGTGCTACTCTACCTTATTGGACACCTTATAGCATGGAGAAAGGAATTGCTTTGTCATGGGCATCTTGCTAGTAGTTCCCCCTTAGTCTGGTGGAGGAATGAATGAGGGCATAAGATGAAGTAGAGCAGAACCAACTGCTGGAGGAGTGAGGGGAAGGAGGGCAAGATGGCGTTCTTCCCTCCTTTGGGGACAGGACATCCCTGCTCTTCTGGGCCTTCTCCACCAGGACCTCCAGTGCCACACCTGAGAACCTGTGCATCCTCTCCTTCAGGCCCTGGCCACTCTAAGGTACTCTCCACGCCTTCAGTGGAAGGGGTGCATGGATGCTACATCTGTTGCTCTACAAAAATTGCTTCTAATAAGCAGGTTAAATTTAATACCTCCAGGCAAGGTCAAATTATGGTAATCAGCAATTAGGCGTAAAATAGTGTGCTAATCCAAACTTTCAAACTGGCAAGATTTATGATCATAGCACCAATTAGCACCTGTTTTTCCACTTTGATCAAAATAACTCCAGAGAGTTTTGAGGTTGGAGGTGAGAAACAACAACAGCAACTTTTATTTATATTGCTGAAAAAAAGAGACAAGTGTAAGCTTTGTGTCTTGCCCTCATCAGGACACTCGCAAGAATACCAATATAAGGGGGAAAACAATAACTTATACTGTATGTGAAGAGTGTGCTGATTGGTTGGCAAGTGGCAGTGCCATGGAGAATGGACCATTGATGGTGATTGACCATCAACTGCCAAGCATTGTTTGAAGTTTAAACCAGACAGCTTGACCTTGATTGGTCAAGGCATTGCTCTAAGGAATGAATCAACAAATGGCTCTCCCTTATTTTGTTTAGTTGTAACAGGTGCAATGTATGTACATGTTCTTTCTGTCCACAAAGAACAGGGCCCTGTGTATTAATATATGTAGCTTCCAGTACACACACTTGTGCCACATTGCGAACACGACTGTCACTCTTAAGTTAGTTGTCAGTGTAGTTCTTAGCACATTGAGGATTATTTAGCAAATGTTGTCCAATCATGGAATCACATCTAATATTGGACACTGCCTTTTGAGTTTTACAGGCATGGGCCTGACTGGCCCTGGCAACTGCAGACTCCACTTACCAGTTGGAAGGGAAGCCTGCTCCCATGACAACCTCTCTACTAGATGCAGTTCCAGCAGTGACAACCACGTATGATGGTGCTGCTGAGCTGCTGGTCCTCAGATTGGCCAGCAACTCTTACTGGTGGGCTCCTGGTGTTTTAAAGGAACCAGAGTTCCGGCAACAACTAATTAGTTACTAGATGTCTGAAAAATATGGCTGGGGATTCCACAAACAGCCAAAGTGGGATAGCCCTGGCTTTTCAGCCCAGTTTTGGGGATCCCGCTACTCTGACAAAATTCCAGCCACAAAGACACACTTACTGAAACTGTAGAGTAGTTGAGTTAGGAGGTAGTTGCTTGTAATATTTCACGTTATAAATATATTTAAGACTGAATAAAAATTGGCTCTAGCATCATCCATCATCATCTGGCTTTCCAGAATAGAATAGGGATCTCTAGAGCTGAAGGCACAGACACCAATTGTGAAGCGAAAAAAATTAGGGATGCTCAAGAGGCCAGAATTACAGTTATCTTGGAGGGTTGTGGGGCTGGAGGAAATTACAGAGATGCGGAGGAACCAGACTGTGGAGGATTTGAAAACAAGAATGAGAATTTTAAAATCAAGGCATTACATGGTCATAGGCCATGGTAAGTCAGCAAGCACAGGGGTGATAATGAATGGGTATTGCTGTGAGTAAGGACACGGGCAGCAGTGTTTAGGATGATCTCAAGCTTACGGAGTCTAGAATGTGGGAGGTCAGCCAGGAGTGCATTGGAATAGTCAAGTCTAGAAGTAACATGAAAATGAATGTCCTTGGGTTTCTCTGGTCATCTTTCTTTCTCCTACCAAAATTTAAACTTAACTTGTTAAAAGTCTCTACTGAGTGACTGTCTACTGGTTTCTGCTTCAGGTACATTGTGACTGGTTGTCTTTACTGGTGTCCCAATATCTTAGTTGGAGAACAATCTATGTCAACAGCTACACCAACAAGATACAAAATGCTGTTTTAAAGGTAGGTAATTTTCAAATTTGTTGGAGTTATGGAAAATACATTTCAAATCTTGTGGCCTTCTGCTGGATGTAGAATATTAGAAGCATTCCATTCTATATTTTGTTAATTGTTGCATACCAAGAGCACTTTCTGAATTGTTGTCACCTGAAGAATATACTCAACGTAAGAATAATGGTGTTTCTTGTATGAAATCAATAACAGAACAGTTTGAAGGATATTCCTTTCTTATTATGAATTCCAGAATTGGGTGCATGCAAAGAGGGAATACAAAAATATAGAAACTACTCAGTGAATCTGTAATGATTTTCCATGGAATTAAATGTATTGTCAAATCTAGCATTATGGCACCAAGAACAACAGTATCCATGACACTGTTGGTCCCCCACATCCTGATGAAAGGTGAATTGGTCACTATAGAATAACTGTGGTAGAGGAGATATATACTCAATGGGGTCAACTTAGTATGATATTTGTAGGGCAGGAAGGAATAGCATTTTTGCTCACTTGTGTGGAGTATGATTAACCCTGTCCCTCCAACATACACACATCCTGTGAATGATATATTTATAGTGACCTTGCAAATTAAATATGGCTTCTTATTGGGAGCTCACTATCTGGGGAAATACACCACATTTGGGGAGATACACAACCACCCAATGGTTTTGGAAGCTGAAAATTCTGAGTAATTGGGGAAATGGAGCAGTTAACTAGCCAATGACCACACCTTACTGATGTTCCATTGATAAATGAAGGACTGGAGAAGATGGTTGGCTTCAGGGCAAACACATGCGCTATGCCATTTGTGGGAATTAAATTTGTTTGCAACTTATTTAAACTGTTTCAATTAGTTTTCTTGTATGGTGCAACCAAAGTTTTAGCAAGTATAAGGAATGGGATCTGTGATTATTCAGTTACTGCAGAAACAAAATATTGCAAAAGCATAATTTTGAAAAACCTACAAGGTGTTTTGAGCAGTAACAGTAAGGAAAATTTACAATTACTTTAAAACTTTTGGGCAGTCTGTAATAGTTTTACAAAATGTTTAAAAAACACTTTTAAGAGTTTCTATCATTTGTAAAGAAATCAATTATAGTTTTTGGATAAGAAATTCTGGTCCATGTGACATGGTAAACCTTGACCTGGAAGCAGTACTAACAGCAAGGAAGTTAAAATACAGAATTCATGTGGCAGGGACGACAAAGTGTAAAGGGAAGAACTGGAGAGAGGAGGTGGCCAGCAAGCCAAGTGTTTGAGTTGGATTCCTGAGCAGATAGAAAGCACGTTTAGGACTGCTGCCACTTCCAAGTTTTGAATGCTCAAAATCGGCCGTACTGTGCAAAGGTACAGGTTGTTCAGCCAGATGTACACCACCATGACTGATAAGAGCTGAGAATTGAAAAGGTTCCAGAAAGAAGTGTGCCATTGTGTAAAAGTTTGCACAGGCAGAACCCTGTTTACGTGGAAGCTACTGCCTGCAGAGAATCAGATGAATCCTTAGAAAAGAGACTGGGATTCTGCCCGAGGAAGATCAGAGCTGAGAAATTTCTGGCTGAAACTGGGGCCATATAGGCAGAATGCACTGCCCGGAAAAAATCCATGAAATTTATCTTTGTTGTATCTGCTAGTTCATGTGTAATTACAGTTTGTACTGACATGATTTGCCTGTTAGATTATATTTAATTTACATTGATTCTGATTCATGTCAAATTAAGTTGGGGTTCGTTCTTTAAATTTGGTTGTTTTGGTTTACGGATCCCCCATGGTTACTGTAACAGTGTAAATGTGGAGAATACATTGGGAACATAAGGTTCTTGGATGAAGGCTTTATCTATGAAAGCCTACTTTTGATACATCCCATGGATGGGTAAACGCCTGACCCGAACAGACGTGAAATCGGGTGAGATGACATCGGACGAGTGTCCCAACGTCATTGTGCGCTCCCGTGATATTTTGCTCGGCGGGCGCGCACGAAAGTCAGAAGAGCGCCACCGACAATTAAGAGGGCAATTAAGCCCATTAACAGCCCAATTGTCAGCAATTTTTTGTGTTCCGTCCAGCCTTACGGTTGGCGGATGGGCCAATCGGCCAGGCAGGCTTTACATTTTTGATGACAAATCATCCAAGGGTGGGATGAAATCTCCGTTAGGATTTAAAATAAAAATAAATATCTGGGACTTTTTTTTTAATGAGGTCTGCTGTCAGGTCCTTGATTGTGCTACATTTCTTGCAGCATTTTTAGGCTTTCTTTTATTATTTGGAAGTCTGCAGCTCCCTGAGGCATCTGTCTGCTTTCAGGGAGCTCGCTGGAAGCACTCACCAGCGTCTGTAATGACGTTGGTGCCCGCCCTCTTCCTGCCCCCAACAGCAAAGTTGAGCCTTTCTCCAGGTGCGTTTCATGCTGGTTGGCCATTAATTGGCTAGCCAGCGTAAGATCACGGCCGGGGGCCGATCACAAACAGAAGCACGTTTCGCAACCGCTTCTGGGCTTGTCAATCGTGTGCGCCCAATGAGGGAAACATTCAGGGCATGGTTTTTTCAAAGATAAATATCTTCAGGCTCCTGAGTGCATTTGGGTATCTTTGTCCTGCTCTGTTCTATTAGTATGCTGCTTTGGATGGCAAAGTTGTGCTGCACACAATGAAGAACTTGGATACATTGTGTTTGTTAAGATTCAGAGTCAGGGTGACCAACTCTCCCGGATTTTCAGGGATTGTCCTGAAACTTGCCTTCCTGTCCTGCCTTCCAGGTGAGGGCTTCCTGGGACACAGGACTTCATACTTGCCCACCTGTCTTTAAACTCGCTCACCAGAATTCAGGCATGCCCGGCCTACTTTGGACTCGCCCACCCGACTTCAGACTCACCCACCCGACTTCAGACTCGTCTGCCCAACCTTAGACTCACCTGCCTGACTTTACATTCACCCACCATTTGTCCTGGATTTCTCCAGGAAGCAAGGAAGGAGATTGCTCAAGACCTCCTCTTGCCTTTGCCTGATTATCGATTGGTGTTGCGCATGTGCACTGTTCTATTGGGCATGAGCAACCCAGAGCCGTCACAAGTCTGCCTGTGCAGGCACAGCCATGAAGGAGCAACAGCACCAGTAGCTGGCCTCCACTCTCCTCCCAACTTCAACAGGTGTCCACAGTGGGGTGGGGGATGGGGGTGTGGGTAGGCCAGCAGTGGAGCACTCAGGCCTGACTCAGTTGGGCAAGTGCTCCAAACTCGGGTCCAGTGGTGTAAAGTTGGGTTTGGCAGCAGTGGCAGCATGCTCAGGCCCGAGTCCACAGGGGTGGGCCCGACAGGCCTTGAGGGGAGCGGGGGTCAGGAAAGAACCAAGAGTGAGGGGGTTGGAGCAGGGGTAGAGGTTCTGGATAGGCCTGAGTGGGAGTGGAGGGATGCTGCAGGACTGTGGGGGTGCACCAGGCAGGGAGAGGTGGGTCCAGGCAAGCCTAAGCAGGAAAAGAGTGGTTCAGACAGGCCTTAGGGAGTTGGAGGCTTCGGGTAGGAAGAGGGGAAGGGTCCAGCAGGTCTAAGGGTTGGGATATCTGGGAAGGGCCAAAGGGAATGGGGGCAGTCTAGGCAGGGGAAGGGGGTCCAAGGAGGACTGAGGAAGGGCCAGGTCAGTTCCCCCATCAGTATCGCCCTCACCTCATACTCCTCAGCTCTTGGCAGCACACTCTCTGGTCCTCAGGTCGCATCAGCACCATCACTCCTACTCCTCTGGCGAAGTGTCCCTTATTTTCTTTCCCCAGAATTGGTCATGGTTCATGGTTCTTATTTGTAACTTTGTTTTTTATTCATTGATGGGATGTGGCCATTGCTAGCTAGGCCAACACTTATTGTCCATTCCTAATTGCCCTTGAGAAGGTGATGGTGAGCTGCCTTCTTGAACCACTGCAGTCCATGTGTTGTAGGAACACCCACAGTGCTGTTAGGAAGGCAGTTCCAGGAGTTTGACGCAGCAACAGGGAAGGAACAGTGATATTGTTCCAACTCGAGATGGTATGTGATTCTGAGGGGAACTTTCAGGTGATGGTGTTCCCATAAATCTGCTGCCCTTGTCCTTCTGGGTGTTTGGAGGTTTGGAAGGTGCTATTGAAGGAGCCTTGGTGAGTTGCCACAGTGCATCTTGTAGATGATACGCTTTGCTGCCACTGTGTGTCAGTGGTGGAGGGAGTGAATGTTTGTAGATGGGGTGCCAATCAAGTCCTGGATGGTGTCGAGTTTCTTGAGTGATTTTGGAGCTACACTCATCCAGACAAGTGAAGAGTAGTCATCACACTCCTGACTTGTGCCTTGTGGATAGGGAGTCAGGAGGTGAGTTACTCTCCACAGAATTCCCAGCCTCTGCTCTGCTCTTGTAGCCAAAGTATGTATATAACTGTTCAGTTTCTGGTCAGTGGTCACCCCCCGATGTTGATAGTGGGGAATCCAGCAATGGTAATGTTATTGAATGTCCAGAGGAGATGGTTAGATTGTCCCTTGTTGGAAATGTTCATTGCCTGGCAATTGTGTGGTGTGAATATTAATTGCCACTTATCAGCCCAAACATAAATATTGTCCAGGTCTTGTTGCATATGGACACGGACTGCTTCAGTATCTGAGGAGTCATGAATGGAGCTGAACATTATGCAATTATCAACAAAGATCCTCACTTCTGACCTTATGATGGAAGAAAGGCCATTGATGAAGCAGCTGAAGATGGTTGGTTTAGGACAGTACCCTGAGGAACTCCTGCAACAATGTCCCAACACTGAGATGATGGACTTCCAACAAACACAACCATATCTTCCTTTGTGCTAGGTATGACTGCAAACCGTGGGGAGCTTGCCCTCTGATCCCCATTGACTTCAGTTTTGTTGTAGTACACTAACAGATTTGTCCAAGTATTAGCGTTGGGTGTTGATGGAAATTATTTACGCATTTCGTTGCATTAGTTTAATTTAAAATCTTACATAGTCACTTGTCCAATTACTATTGGTGTCATTCTTAATTTGCCTGTTGAAATGTGCATATTTTGCTAGGAAAAAACTTGGCTGGGAATAAGATATTGGTGTTTCCAGTGGTTTTTGGAAAGCCAACTGAGGCTGCTGAAACTAAGGTTTTACAGGAAAAGCTGGGTGACTTGACGGAACTGATTACTCTTTATGAATATGTTGCTAAGCTTGATGTTCTTACTAAAGATGTGTCAGAAGAATTAAAAATTCAGCTTGCTTGTTTAAAAATGACATTGGAGCATCAAACTATAATGAGGAAAAATAATGGCAGTTCGAGAAATTATAAAAACAACTTGAACTAAAACTGCAGAAAAAGCATGAACAAAATATGGCAAAGCAGATAGCAATGGTATTCAAAGCCAGTGGCAAAAAATAGAAGAAATATGCTTTGAAAGAAATTGAGAAATCTGGGTCCAGCCTTAACACTACAGAGCTGCAGGGGAAAAATAACTAGTTCTTGAACGCAAATTAGAACTTCAGAAAGAAGCAGCTACAGCAGTTGCCAAAGCTCAATTGGAAAAAGGTCGAGCCCAGTGGAATAAAGAAAAACAAGAAGATACTAGTAGGGTTTGTGAACTAAATAAAAAGGATTATCAAGCCTTCTTGGCTGAGCATCAAAATAAATTGAGTGAAATTCTTAAAGTAGATAAAGAGGACTGCAGTAGAAAAATGAGATGATTGCACAAAAGGTGGCAGAATGAAACCTGCACCTTATGGGAGAATAAAATGATTGGTTAGATCATGAAGAACTTACAGTTGAAAATTCCCCTGAATTAAAACAAGATACAGTAGATTTAGTTGTTATGATGGACAATTTGGATGTTTGATTGGCTAAAACCCTTTCAAAGACTTGGATTTGTTTTCCTTGGAGCAATGTAGGTTGAGAGGGGACCTGATAGAGGTTTATTAGATTTTGAGGGGCATCGATAGGGTGGATAGGAAGGCACTTTTTCCATCAGTGGAGGGGCCAATAACCAGGAGGCATAGATTTAAGGTAAGAGGTAGAAGGCTTAGTGGGGAGTTGAGGAGAAACCTTTTCACCCAGAGAGTGGTGGGAGTCTGGAACTCACCACCTGGAAAGGTGGTTGAGTCAGAAACTCATGTAACGTTTAAGAAGTATTTAGAAATTCACTTGCATTGCCATAGTTTCCAGGGCTATGGGCCAAGTGCTGGAAAATGGGATTAGTGTAGTCAGTTCTTTGTTGACTGGCGTGGACATGTGCTGTAAAAGTCTATGAGTCTATGGACATTAAAGAGCATGCAGACATGGAAGAAAATGGGGATCAGGAGCTAGAACCTGAACTGAATAGTTCCGCATCTGTTTTTGAAAGTGAAAGCTCTGAGTCTAGCACCAAAGAAAGCATTGATGACACCCTGGTGTCTGACTAGTGCAGTGGAAATTGCTGTAACCAAAGGTTAAGAAGCGATATGACTGCCAATTTCACCTTGGGCTCCAGTTCATAGCAGTCAGTACCCAGAAACCAAATGGGCTGCCAGCAGTTAGCAGTGTTGTTCTTGACAAGATTAATCAGACCAAACAAATTGCAAGATTTTTGGACCTCCTACAAATGCTGTCCCAGGGCCAGACTTCACACCATCCTAAGCAAATGGGGTTATACCATCTGAAACATTGTGCCCACTGTTGCCCTTTTGTATACATCATTTCATTGTGTCAGTTGCTTGCTGCAATTTTCTGAAGGTGGAGTTTGCAGCAGGCATAAACAAACAGTTATTGAAGCAAAAACAAAAATACCTGGAAAAACTCAGCAGGTCTGACAGCATCTGCGGAGAGGGATATAGCTGATGTTTCGAGTCCGTTTTGCTATTGAAGCAACCGGGCTGACATACTTCTTCAGTATTAGGGGATTCTCAGGAGAGTAAACAACCATGGATAAGGAAGATAGCACCATTCTTCTAAGAGCCATCAAATCTCTGTTTCCGTTCTTTCAAGTAATTGGAAAAACAATTTGTTTTTGTGACTGAGTTTAACTGTGGTTTCTTACAAATTAGAGACCCACTTTACGAGAAAAAACACAAACCAATTTAATTGGAAACACACAGATTACAGAATTCGGATGCATAGCACCTATTTTTTCAGTACTATGGTGTCACATTGCCTCCAAAATGACGTCTGTGGTCCACAAGTACACTTTTGGTGCTGGCCGCAATGGACTACATTTTGCTATGGGCATTAGAGCACATCTGAAGGATGATTGCAGAGTCGATAGATCATGATATCAATGTTTAATGCTGATTTGAGGCCAGTGTTTCAATTTTGGAGCCCTGCACTCCATTTGACATGCTGTCTTAACCTCACACAGCCGAACATGCATTCATCAACAGGAAGAACCACCTTTACCATATGCTGCATCATATATGGGTCCAAATGTGCTCATGGAGTTGGTTACCCCTTCCATCTTTGACAGCTCTGAGAAAAGTTGTGTGCTAAATTTGTGCCTGATTGCTCCATGTTCCTTGACATTGCCCACAGGCTTTCTGGCAGGCTTCCTGATGCACCAAGCAATTCAGTGTACACACCCATCCACCTTCTCCTGTACTTTGCTCCATCAGTTTCCTCCATTGAGTCCTCTGTAGAACAGTGTGACCTCTCAGTCTAGGTAGCACTGTTTTCAGTTATGCACCACCTTGTCTTGCAAGAGAGAGGAACGTGTCAGTGGGTGTGGTGCAATGTGTTTGGGTGATGTGGTTGTCATGATTGATTAGCTGGCAGTTTGTGCAAGATGTGAGGTGTGTGTATGAGGTTTACAGCACTGCTAAGTGTTTTCAGGCGAAGTGAAACAATGAATGCTAGATATCAGTTATGATTGATAAATTGTTGGTAGATGAGTGATAGGTTATGGTGCATTGAGCAGTGTGGGAGACTGGTGGTGCTGTTGGTGAGATGTAGCATTTTAAGATGTAGTTATTGACCTTGACAACTCTTCCAAGATCATTGAACTTCTTGCAACACTGCATCCAGTGTGCACTGCCTACCACTGTTATCTGCTGCTGAGAGTTGCTTCAATACCTTGCAGCAAAAGATGTGTGGGATCAGCCAATTGCTCAGTAACCCTGCTGCTCTGTTTATTGCTAGGCCCTGAGAACTTGCACTGAACTGTTCAGTTTAATTTTTCTTGTTAAGTCCTTCACCATTCCCTTCTTCCTGTGTTGAAGAATATTTAAATCATTCAGATAGCTTCTCTCTCAATGACACACTGATATTACAGACTCAGAAGCTGCTATAAAACAACACTGCAGACCAATGTGCCAAATGTGATTAATTTAATGGCAAATATAATAATTGCCTTTCATTCATTTCTTACGTCTGATCAACCCATAGCTTAAAGAAGGTTTACCAACTCTATTTCTCTCCCTAAAGGCTTCAGCAAAGTTGGTAGTTGTTAGATATTATCCTGTACCTTCACACTCTTCTCTGCCGCAAGGCTAAAGATGCCTTGCTATCATCAATATATTTGGTAAGGTCAGCATATTTGTAGGACTCAGACAGGATGGCAGTGAAACAAATAGTCCATGATTCATCAACATGCTGGGGGTTACCATTGATCAGAAACTGAATGGGACTAGCTATATAAATACTGTGGCTATAAGAGGAGGTCAGAGGCTAGGAATCCTGTGATAAATAACTCACCTCCTGACTCCCCAAAGCCTGTCCACCAAGTACAAGGCACAGGTCAGGAGTGTGATGGAATACCCCCCACTTGCCTGGATGAGTGCAGCTCCCACAACACTCAAGAAGCTTGACACCATCCAAGATAAAGCAGCTCAGTTGATTGGTACCACATCCACAAACATTCACTCCCTCCACCACCGATGCACAGTAGCAACAGCGTGTACCATTTACAAGATGCACTGCAGGAATTCACCAAAGCTTCTTAGACAGCACCTTCTAAACTCCCAACCACTACCACCTAGAAGGACAAGGGCAGCAGATAGTTGGGAACACCACCAGCTGGAGGTTCCCCTCCAAGCCACTCACCATCTGAACTTGGAAATTCCTTCATTGTCATTGGGTCAAAATCCTGGAACTCCCTTCCTAACAGTACTGTGGGTGTACCTACGTCACATGGACTGCAGTGGTTCAAGAAGGCAGCTCACCACCACCACCTTCTCAAGTGCAACTAGGGATTGATAATAAATGCTGGAGTACCAGAGTTGAGCACTTCAGGGAGTTAATCAGAGGAAGGGAAAGAGCTGTTTGGTTGCTTTTGTCTAAAATTTTTCAGCCTCCAGGAATTGATTCTTGCTCTGCTACAGGAGAAGAACTGGTTAATTGGGAAGTATCTGGTATGTGATTAAGGTTTATTCTATTTCGAAGGCTCAAAATAGTATATAATAGCTGAGGGAGAGGATAAAAGATGCGGATCGAGAGGCCTACCTGCAATGAGGCCGACAGCGGAGTGACATCACAAACCACAACTTGACGCGAGTGCAGGGAAAGCAGCTGATTGATGAGTAGGATTGATCAGTATTTCTAGTCTTTAAAGTAAAACTAAGGTCTTTAATTTGTGTTTAGATATTTTGTCCTTTTTCCCTCTTTTTTCTTAAAAATGGCTTGTTAAGTATGATATCAATACTGGTGTAATAAAAAATTAGTTACAATAAAGTGTAAAGAGTGGGGGATTCTTCAAGTGTAAAGAGTGAGAGTAATTAGTTAATAAATTAAATTAAATTAAATATGATAGTGATGGCAGGACAGGTGATGTGTTGCTGCTGCAGCATGTGGGAACTGCTGGACACCAAGGTGATCCAGAGCGAACACATCTATGATAAGTGTTTGCAGCTCGAGGAACTTTGGATCTGAGCTGAGAAGCTGGACTCTGAGCTGCAGACATTGCATCACATCAGGGAGAGGGAAAGTTACGTGGATGCTTTGCTCCAGGAGGCAGTCACACCTCTCAGATTAGGTAATTCAAATTTAGTCGGTGATCAGGGACAGGAGGGTGTGACTGCAGGTGAAGCATGTATGGAGACCCAGCAGTAGCGTTCAAGGAGCTTTGACCTCTGCAATTGCCAATGGCTACAAGGTTCTTGCAAGCTGTGTGGGCGAGAGCAGGGACTACAGGAAGGATAAGCGAACTGATGACAGTACCATGGTACAGGGAGCCATTCAAGTTGGGGGAGGAAATAGGAATATAGTAGTGGTTGGGGACAGTATAACTAGGGGGATAGATACTGTTCTCTGCAACTGTGAGCATGAATCCCGAAGGCTGTTACTTGCCCAGTGTCAGGGTTAAGGACATCTCCTCAGGGCTGGAGAGGAACTCAGAGTGGAGGGGAGGGATCCAGTTGTCATCATCCATGTTGGTACCAACGACATTGATAGGACTAGAAAGGAGGTTCTGCTGAAAGAATTGAACAGTTAAGAGCTAAAATAAAAAGCAGAACCTCCAGGGTAATAATCTCGGGATTACTACCTGAGCCACGGGTAAACTGGCATAGGGTAAATAAAGTCAAGGAGTTAAATGCGTGGCTCAGAGATTGGTGTGGGAAGAATGGGTTTCACTTCATGGGGCACAGGCATCAATACTGGGGTAGAAGGGAGCTGTTCCGGTGGGATGGGCTTCACTTGAACTGTGCTGGGATCAGCGTCCTGGCGAATTGCATAACTAGGGCAGTAGAGAGAGCTTTAAACTAAATAGACGGGGGTTCTGGAGAGGGGATACGTAGGCTTACAAAGCAAAAGGATATGGCAGCATTGCAGGGCAGCTATTTAAGTAATAATACCCAGAGTGTGGCAGGAAGGGATGGAGTGTACAAACATTGAAAAAAAAAAGCAGCAAATAGGGTCAAAGGGGGAAAAATGGTACAAAATTAGTGGCTGTTTACTTAGATGCATTTGGTATTCGGAACAAAAGAAATGAATTAACGGCACTAATAGAGGGTAATGGGTATGATTTTATAGCCATTACAGAGACATGGCTACAAGGAGATCAAAGCTGGGAACTAAATATTCAGGGGTATGTGACATTTCGAAAGGACAGGCAGGAAGGAAAGGGTGGTGGGTTGCTTTGTTAGTTCAAGATAGAATAAATAGGATAACAAGAAATGATCTTAGATCAGAAGATGTAGAATCCATATCGGTGGAGGTAAGAAATAACAAGGGGAAGGAGACACTGTCGGGAGTAGTCTGTAGGCCCCTGACAGTAACTATATTGTAGGACAGAGAATAAATCAGGAGATAATGAGGGCATGTAAATGGCAGTACATTAATTATGGGTGATTTTAATCTTCATGTAGATGCGGAAAATCAAATTGGCTGAGGCAGCCATGAGCAAGAATTCATAGAATGTATTTGGGACAGTTTCCTAGAATAATATGTTGTGATCTAACCAGGGATCAGGCTATTTTGGATCTGGTAATGTGTAATGAGGCAGGTTTAATAAATGATCTCAGAGTAAAAGATCTCCTAGTAAACGGTGACCATAACATTTAGCATTCAGTTTGAGAGTGAGAAACTTGGGTTGGAAACAACTGTGCTAAATTTAAATGAGTTTACAGAGGAAAGAAGGCAGAGTTGGCTGGAGTGGACTGGGAAAGGAGTTCAGCAGAAAAAACAGTTGATAAACAATAGCAGACATTTAAGAAAATAGTTCATGACTTACAACTAAGATATATCCCAATGGGGGAGAAGGGTTCTAGGAGGAGGATAGCCAAGGAAGTTAAGGATAGTTTCAAATTGAAAGAAAAAAACATACAATGTGGCAAAGATTAGTGGTAAGCCAGAGGATTGGGAACGTTTTAAAAACCAACAAAAGATGACCAAAAAAAGAGGGAGAAAATAAACTTTGACAGTAAACTAGCAAGTAATATAAAAGCCAACAGTAAGAGCTTCTTTAAATATATAAAAAGGAAGAGAGAGGCTAAAGTGAACATAGGCGCCCGAGAATAAGGCTGGGGAAATAGTAATAGGGAATCAGGAAATGACAGAGGAGTTGAATAAATACTTTGCATCAGTCTTCATGGTAGAAGACACTAATGGCATTCCAAAAATACTAAATAATCAAGGAGCAAAAGAGGGTAGGAAATAGATAAATAACCATCACTAGAAAAAATGTACTAGGGAAACTAAGGCAGTTAAGTCCCCTGGACCTGATGGGTTGCATCCTAGGATATTAAAGGAAGTAGCTACAGAGATAGTAGATGCACTAATAATAATCTTCCAAGAATCCTTAGATTCTGGGTAATTCCAAGAGAATTGGAAAACTGCCAATGTAACATCCTTATTCAAAAAGAGATGGAGACAAAAACAAGTTAGCTTAACATCCATCATTGAGAAAATGTTAGAGTCTGTTATAAAGGATGTAACAGCAAAGCATTTAGAAATACATAATATAATTAAGCAGAGTCAGCATGGCTACATGAAGGGGAAATCATGCCTGACAAATTTATTAGAATTCTTTGAGGAGGTAACAAGCAGTATAGATCAAGGGAAACCCCCTTGGATTTCCAAAAGGCATTTGGATTTCCAAAAGGTGTTCGATAAGGTACCACATAAGGCTACTTAATAAGTTAAGAGCCCAGGGTGTTGGGGGTAGATATTAGCAGGTATAGAGGATTGGCTAAGTAATGGAAGACAGAGAGTTGGCATAAGGGGGTCATATTTAGGATGGCACTTTGTAACTAGTGGAGTGCCACAGGGATCAGTGCTGGGGCCACAATTACTTACAATATATATTAATGACTTGGCTGATAGAAGTGGTTGTAATAACGTCATGTTTGCAGATGACACAAAAATAGGTGGGAAGGCAAGTGGTGAGGATGACACAAAGAGTCTGTAGGGAAATATAGACAGCTTAAGTGAGTGGGCAAAAACTTGAGAGATGGAATATAATGTGGCAGAAAGAATAGAGGAACTGAATATCATTTAAATAGAGAAAGGCTGCAGAAAGCTGCAGCACCCAGGGATTTGGAGGTCCTCTTGCATGAATCCCAAAAAGCTAGCATACAAGTTCAGCAGATAATATGGAAGGCAAATGGAATGTTGGCCTTTATTTCAAAAGGAATGGAGTATAAAAATAGGGAGGTCTTGCTAAAACTATACAAGGCACTAGTTAGGCCACACCTAGAATACTGTGAACAGTTTTGGTCCCCTTATCTAAGGAAAGATATACTGGCCATTGGAGGCAGTCCGGAGAAGGTTCACTAGGTTTATTCCAGGTATGGAGGGATTTTCTTATGAGAAGAGGTTGAGTAGGTTGGGCCTGTACTCATTGGAGTTTGGAAGAATGAGAGGCGATCTAATTGAAATATATAAAATTGATAGGGGGCTTGACAGGATAGATGCTGAGAAGTAGTTTCCCCTTGTGGGGCAATCTAAGGCCAGAGGGCATAATCTCAGAGTAAGGGGTCGCCCATTTAGGACAGAGATGAGGAGAAATTTCTTCTCTCAGATGGTAATGAATCTGTGGAAGTCTTTGCTGCAGATGAATGTAGGGACTGGGTCGTTAAGTATATTCAAGGTGGTGGTAGACAGATTTTTAATCAGCAAGGGAATCGAGGGTTATGGGGAAAAGGCAGGAAAGTGGAATTGAGGATCATCAGAAAGGCCATGATTTCATTGAATGGCAGAGCAGAGTCGATGGGCCGAATGACCTACTTCTACTCCTACGTCTTATAGTCTTTTGGCCCAGCCAGGGGCATCCACAAAAAAATGTCTATCATCTCAGTTGCAAATCACTGAGTTGCAGACATTGTAACCCCATTCCCACATCATTACTTTTGAATGACCAGTACCAGTGCATAAACAAATAAGGATTTGTCAGGTTGTGGTAATGGTTCAGGGGCTCCAACTGATATATGTTTATTGGATTTGATTGCTAAATGGATCCCAAGCTAGATGGTGAAGTATGAATCCAGACACAACTTATTTTATTGATAGTATATTTAATTACAGAATGCAGCATTACATACCTCTGCCTCCTATCTACCAACTAACCCAGTGTCCCAGCAGTCCCTTTTTATATGTGTCCAAGAAGCTTAATCAATCAATTCCCTCCACTTGTTTATTCTTAACCATAACAATACAATTAGCATAACATTAACATTTATACTCAGACTATATGGTTTAATATGTAAATATGTTCTCCAGGTGGTAATGCTCTACTGTTTCACACTGAAGTCAAGATGGTTGACATTGTGTGGGAAGCTCCATCTTGACTTCAGTTTTCACACACTGGGCAGAATAGTGCTAGAACAACGGATTGCGAAGATCATTCAATTATTTTGTTTGGCTCTAGCTACAGCCACTCTTTATATATCTGGAGTTGCAATATGTGACATTAGGTAAAGATTCTCTACCTCTGTAGGCTTAAGGGAGCCATTAATGTAATGACAGTAGGCATTAAGAACTAAATTCAATTTCTTTGCATGGGCAGAGTCCTACATTGTCAGATCAGCAAATTCAGCAACAGGTAAACAGAATGCTCGTGCTGTAGCCCTGATTGTGATTGGATCAGTGCCCCACTTTTGAGTTAGCCAGATTTTATAAGACACTACTGTAAGATTTAACCTAGCTTTGGTCTTGATGATGTGACCTGTGTAACTCAAAGTGCAACTCAGTGGCACATCAAGGTAGAGAGGGTTGAAACAATAATTTTGCCTTTTCCCATATCACACACTATAAAATTCCATTTTAAGAACAGAAAAGCCAAACTGCCAGAAAGCCTGTGGGCAATGTCAAGCAGCATGGAGCAATCAGGCATGAAATTCAGATGGAATAGTATTCTGTGAAATGTATGAATATATTAATCATTTCATCACTTTTCAAATATTTACAAAAAAGGAACTTGTGCAAAACACTTTTCTTAAAAAAAATACAATGTATAATGTCTGTATTCATAGATTTGGAAAGTAAACTTTTGGATGAATCCACAGTGCAGACATTGTCCAGGGGTGTCATTCTTCGCATGGATCAGTCACATGGGCACTGTGTGATTTCTTGAAATTGCCATTAACATTTCTGTAGCTGACTTTGTGGAAGTCAGCATGGGAATAATCTTGAATAGTATATGGGTGGGTTGATGAATTCACACAATGTTGTAGAGCGTATTGACCAAAGTGATAACATCAGTTCTGCAAACACTTCTCAGCATATCAATATCCCTGCAAATTTAGTACATTTCTGCCAGTCTTTAATGTCAATTTACCCAGATCAGGTCCCTCCCTAATTCACCGAAATTAGCCCTCATCCAGTTTAATATTTTATTCTAGATAGCTTCTTGCCCATAATCAATCTAAAGCTTATAGTACTATGATCACTATTCCCGAGCTGTGAACTATGACATTCTCCATTGGACCCACATCATTGTCCAGGACTAGGTCCAGCCATGATATTACCAAGCGGCACTACATGCTCAAGGGGCTGAATGGCCCACTCCTGTTACTATGTTCTTATTCTAAAGCAGGTGCACCAAAACTGTTTGACCCTATTTGGGGCTGAAAAAAATCTGCCATTAAATGGACAGGGGCCAGCATTCTGAAGGGAGGCTGGCTGGTGACTAAGTCAGTGTAGTCACCTAGCTCCTTCACACTTTGCAAGTGAAACTTACTTTTGCTGATATGGCTCCCAACTTTCTACGGGATAATGTTTGAAGCACTGTACACAACCAATGCACTTTTGCTCACACTATTTCATTATTTCAAAGCTGCAAGGCATAATTTTCTTTATGATGGAGGTGACAGCAAAGGAACAGCAAAGATGCCGAAGCATCCAAGCTGAGCTATTTCTCATTAGGAAACCTTTTAGCGGGGTCAGATGCCATGGATTCAGGGGATAACCCTGTTCTTCTAAAAAGCATTCCCCCACTGATTTTCCTCCTTCAAATAATGTGGGTATTAAGGAATACCACATAGTGAAGCATCATTGCAGCTTCTTGGATACCAACCATGGTGATGCACGAGAGAGTTTCTGTGGTCAGATATCACCTGAAAAGTAATTGCATGCAAGCCCTTTCTCTTCATGAAGGCAAAGAGGTTTATATGAAGAACTTTGATACCCACATGAATACCATGTGCAACACATTGTGTGCACACACATAAACCTGCCAATTCAGGCTAATCTGTGTGTCCTACTCAACAGGAAAAGTAATGGAGGGCTTGTCGCTTGTCTTTTGGATATTTGCTCTGCAGACTCACTGATGTGTCCTCAGATGGGTTGGAAAAATGTGGTAGCAAGAAAGCTTCATTCTGGATAAGTTTCATTTCGGTGGGAAGAGTTATTACAAATTCAGATGCTTTGGGCTTCAGATAGCACAACTCTGTGACAGTCTCTTGTGAATTGGAGGCATCAATGAAATTTCTTCTCTTCACCCAGTTACAGCTTCCGGTCTACTGATCAAAATGTTTCTGACAATACAAAACCAGGTAGAAAAGTAAGCTGTGACAGGAATGCAAAGAGACTGCGAAGAGACATAGACAGGTGAAATGGCAGATTGAATATAACATGGAGAAATTTGAAGTTGTTACCCTTGGTTGGAAGAAAAAGAAAGCAGAATTTTGCTTTTAAAAGATGAGAGACTAAGGCTGGGATTTTCTGTGCCCGCCGACATCGGTCGTTGTCGGTGGTGTGAGCGGACAATATGGCAAGAAGGCCAAAAATTGATTTCATAACATCGTGAAACCAGTTTGGGGCCGTGTTCCCCACCATTGGACATTGAGAATCTCATTGTAGTACATCAGCATATCATTAGTAGGCTAGACCCATCCCCCCTACCCCTCCACTGGATTGTCCATCCATGTTGGCGGGAATGGCTGACGTGTTTCACAGCAGCATGTACAAGGCATGCCCTTGACGGTCTGCACTTCACTCAGCACTTCAAGGTTTGTTTGCCTACATTTCTTTGGTCAGCACTCACAGTCATCAGTGCCAGGCTTCACAGACAGCACCACATCACTTTTAGGGAGGCTCATGGGTTGGTCTCTTCCTACCAGATCAGCCATATGTGGGTGACTTTTCAAAGGCTGCAGGGCAAGGTCTTGCTTGGGGAAGGGGAAGAAGTGGCCTCAGGCAAGGGAAGAGGCTGCAGGATGAGAGCCGTACTGGGGAAGGAGGGTATCCCAGGGTGTGTGTGGGAGCATATGTTGATCTGTGCAAGTGACCTCAGGATGGGAGGGCTGAAGAGGCAGCCTCCAGAGGAGATGAGGCCAGATGGATGTGAGGGTATCTGTGTGAGAATAGGTGGTGATGTTCCTTGAGCTGGCAGTGAGTGAGATGCCAATGAATGTGTGATGGGCTTGAGTGTGTGGTTTGGAGTGTTGCCATACCCTGGCTATACGGATGAGATCATTCATCCCCTATCTGCATTGGATGGCCAACCCCTTCTGAGCAGTATTAGCACTGATCACTGCTGCCATCGCCTACCAAGCCGAAGCGGTAATGTAGCTGCCCCTCCTGTGGCTAGAATAGGGGTAGAGGTCATTACTGCGGGCCTCCACAGCATCCAAAGGTGCTCAAAGGCTGCAGTCCTCTTGTCTTCCAGAGCCATGTCTTCTTTGCTGCAGCCCTGGGCTGGAAGCACTGAGAGCAGCTGTACTTTAAATGTGGTGTGATGAAGCAGCGAGGTGGTGGCGTGGCGGGTGAATGAGAGGCCACCCACCATGGAAATGGCATGTTTCCTGGGAACGTATAAGCAATGCGATGGGTTTGGGATGATATGACATGAAAAGCCGCCATCGCTACTGCACTTAGTGCAAATCTGGGATGATTCTGCCATGAGAATTGTTGGTATTCAGAGGGATATAGGTATTCTTGTGCACAGAATCTCAGAATTGTTATGGAAGGAGGTCTTTTGGTCTATTGTGTCTGCACCAGCTCTCCGAATGAACAACTTATACAACTCACAGGAAGTCAATATACTGGTTCAGCAAGCAATTAGGAAAGCAAATGGTATGTTAACCTTCATTACAAATGGATTGGAGTACAAGAATAAACAAGTTTTAATGGCCTTGGTGAGACCACATCTGGAGTACTCTGTACAGTTTTGGTCTCCTTGTTTAAGGAAAACAATACTGACTGATTCCTGAGATGAGGGGATTGTCTTATGAGGAATTATTGAATAGACTGGGCTTTTCATGGACTTCAGAAGAAAGAAAAATGATCTAACTGAGACATGTAAAATTCTTAAGGGGCTTCTCAGGGTAGATGCTTGGGAGACTAGAACTATGAGTCAGGGTCTCAGAATCAGGGGTGGGCCTTCTAGAACTGAGATAAGGAGAAATTTCTTCATTCAAAGGCTTGTGAATCATGCTTAAAACTTCTTATCTTCTGTATTTGAAAGATTTTTTATAGGAAGACAATGTCACTAGTTTGCCATCATCTGCTGACCTCAAAAAAAGCGCCAGCCAAACTTTTGAGTTTTAGTGTGAGGATTTTCTCTGTTCTGATGTGACTTTGAATTTGGTGCCATCTATAGGGAATCTGTGGTGTCCAGGAACAGTGCAGGCAACAGAAGTTTGATCAGAAATTGGATTGAAGAATTCTCTCAGACAGTAAGACAGGAAGTAAAAGGTTGGGATTATAATTCACATTTTAATCAGTGTACAGTAAGCAAAATAAATAGTGGGACAAATATATGGGATTAAATGAAAGTTAAGTATCAAAAACAGACATTAAATAAAACATTATTTAAAAACAAATGTTAAAATATTTTCCTGACCGAAGAGACTCCACACTTTTGAAATTAGCTTTTCAGAACCAGAGAGATTGTTCATCAGTAATTATGGCTTAGCTCAACATTAAAAGCTCATTTACTCCTGATCAAACAAGGCTTAACATTTTCTTTGGTTTTCACAGAGAGAATAGTAGGTTAAAAAGTTTAAGTTCACATTAAATCACTGATGGTGTATTGATTACATTTGTGAAGACTGAAACAGCACATTCTGTGAAGGAGTAGGATATCACTTCCAGATTCCAGTTGCTGTCAGTCTTACGCAATTATGACAACAAGCAGTGACACTTCACCATAATTAGAACCGCAAATTCCAGGCCCCAATAATTTCACAATCACCATAATTATTTAACTGCTTGTTTTTCCTATGGGCATTTGAAATAAATTAAGATATTGGATTTTGTGGTCAGCATTTTAACAAGGAGTAGTCCAAAGAGAACCATAATTGGTGCCTTCATTGGAAGGGATGACAAACATCAGGGAAACAGAAGAAAACTAATATTTGGAATAAATGAAGACAAAGCCTCCCAAACACAGGGAAATGGAGGAGAAGAAAATACTTTGACTCAGTCCTCAGTGCAGCTCCAACACTCAAGAAGCTTGACACCATCCAGGATAAAGCAGCCCGCTTGATTGGCAACCCTTCTATAAGCATTCACTTCCTCCACCTGTGACAAACAGTGGCAGCAGTGTGCATCATCTACATGATGCACTGCAGAAATTCACCAAGGCTTCTTCAGCAGCACCTTCCAAAATCACGCCCACTACCATATAGAAGGACAAGGGCAGCAGATATATGGGAACACCACCACCTGGAAGTTCCTCTCCAAGCCACTCACCATCCTGACTCGGAAATATATCACTGCTCCTTCGTTATCGCTGGGTCAAAATCCTGAAACTCCCTCCCTAACAGTACTATTGGTGTACCTACACCATAAGGACTGCAACAGTTCAAGAACATAAGAACTAGGAGCAGGAGTAGGCAACTCAGCCCCTTGAGCCTGCCCCACCATTCATTACGATCATGGCTGATCTCATTTCGGTCTCAACTCCAATTTCCCGCCCTCTCCCCATAACCTTTCAACCTGTTGCTAATTAAAAATCTGTTTATCTTCTCCTTAAATTTATTCAGCGTCCTGGCATCCACTGCACTCTGAGGTAGTGAATTCCACGGATTCACGACCCTTTGAGAAAAGTAATTCCTCCTCATCTCTGATTTAAATCTACCACCCCTTAGCCTAAAACTATGGCCTCTCGTTCTGGAATGCCCCAGAAGGGAAAACATCTGCTCCATGTCTACTTTGTCTATCCCCTTTAGCATCTTATGTACCTCAATTAGATCTCCTCTCATCCTTCTAAACTCTAGCAAGTATAGGCCTAAAATGCTCAATCTCTCCTCATTAGACAAGCTCTGCATCTCTGGAATCAATCTAGTGAAGGCAGTTAACCACCAGCTTCTCATGGACAATTAAGGATGGGCATAAGTGCTGGCCCAGCCAGTGATACCCGCATCCCATAAATGAATTTTAAAAATTCTGGCACTGGAACACACCCACCATGGATTAACTGAAAATGGCAGTACTAGGCCCTTCCTTGTGTACAATAATTCGAAAAGTGTTACCATATGTAAATACATATGACTTGAAACATAGGAAGGGAATGCTTATTCTATCTGCTTGCACCAGCTTCCTCTAACAGCACGCATTTACATTATATTTGAAAGATAACAGAGTAGCACAAGTCACTTCAGTGTCCCTTTCTAATTTAAGGCCAAAAGTGCATCATACAAACATACATATGAACATAGGAATTAGAAGGAGGAGGCCACTCGGTCCCTTGAGTCTGCTCCGCCATTCAATAAGATCATGGCTGATCTAATTTTAACCTCAACTTCACATTCCTGCCTGCCCCCAATAACCTTTTACCCCCTTGCTTATCAAGAATCTATCTACTTCTGCCTTTAAGATATTCAAAGACTCTGCCTCAACCAACTTTTGAGGAAGAGAATTCCAAAGTCTCACCACTCTTTGAGAGAAAAAAATTTCCTCACCTGTTTTAAATGGGCGACCCCTTATTTTTAAACAGTGGCCCCTAGTTCTAAATGCTCCCAGAAGAGGAAATATCCTTTCCACATCTACTCTGTCTAGTCTGCTTAGGATCTTATATGTTTCAACCAAGTCGCTCTTACTCATCCAGATTGCAGCAGATACAAGCCTAGCCTGTCTAGCCTTTCCACATAAGATGACCTGACCATTCCAGATATTAATCTAGTAAACCTTTTCTGAACTGTTTCCAATGCATTTATATCATTTCTTAAATAAGGAGACCAATATTGTACACAGTACTCCAGATTTGGACTTACCAATGCCCTGTACAACTGAAGCATAACTTCCCTACTTCTGTATTCAATTCCCCTTGCAATAAACGACAACATTCTATTAGCTTTGCTGCAGCTGCATACTAACCTTTTGCGATTCATGCACAAGGACACCTAGATCCCTTTGCATCTTAGAGCTATGCAATCTCTCACCGTTTAGAGAATATGCTTTTTTTCATTCATCCTGCCAGAAAGGATAACCTCACATTTCCCACATTATACTCCATTTGCCAGATCTTTGCCATTCACCTAACCTATCTACATCCTTCTGTAGCCTCCTTATGTCCTCTTCGTAACCTACTTTCCTACCTATCTTTGTGTCATCAGCAAATTTAGCAACCATACCATTAGTCTCTTCATCTAGATAATTTATATCATATCAAGTTGGGAACAGTAAAAATTTCAACAATCTTGTTATGCTGTCTTTAAAAATGTGTTTTCCATTTTACTTGTATGCTGTGGCTATTGTGTAATTCAAAATCCTGAAGTAAAAGGTATTTTAAAAATGATAAGTTTTTGAAGTTCAGCTTTGGATTACAGTCACAATTGAGAAACTAGCCATCTCATATTACATTTTATGAATACAACTTTTCACTTACGGATAATATTTTGCTTGGACCAGGCATGGGAGGAAATTTGAGATTTAATTCCATTAGGATTCTAACAAATTTTGCATGCATTGGAGTTTCTGCTTCTTTCAATGAAGGAGGCAGGAGTACATGGATCACATCATGTTCCCAAATTCCCAGTAGTGCTATTTCAGTTGCCTCCAGTGCAATGTATGTCTGCATGAAACAGTGACATATACTTTACCAGGACTGGTGTAAAAGGTTAGTTTCCCTGTGGAAATTGATCGCTGTAGGAAAGTGAGTTTATTTAGAAATTGACATCTGTCTTCACTTTGCTTCTTACTGGTGCCCCTTTGTCACAATTTAGTTCGAAGTGGTGCTCCAGATTTACTCTTTTATATAAAGTTTACTATCTTTGTATCATATTTTGGCAGTTTTGAACTTTTTCAGAAAAGATTTAGATCTGAGTTATGTTCAAGAATTGCACTTTACAGCAAAATGAATTAGAACAGATTTAAGAAGTCAACGGAAATAAAAATTAGGAGGTGTAAAACAGACTGCCTATTCACTACCACCCATTTTACACTATTATGACACACAGTCACAATCTACCCCCATAAACGTAATGAAATGTCCACCATTTAGGTCATCTTATATTAACAGGTTCAAAATATTTTAACTAATACTACCATAAGTATTCAGGAGGACATGAAATATTCAATTAAATATTGTCTAACAGTGTTTAATGTTTACACGTTTGGAGATAGTTTCACAGCACAGGATCAGCTGAGCTCCATGCAGCACAATTACATTTTAAAATGCACATGATTACATGGATCAGAAAGGTTGTGAGCCTATGAAGCCAATAGGTTAACAGCTGGAAACCAAGTCTACCCAGGTGCATTCAAATTCTATTTCAATATATAGCTGATGAGCAGCTAGCTTTGAGAATATTATTCCTAAAATACATAAAACCATAACTTTCCATATTAACTGCACTTGAATTGAATGGTCGATTACATGTTTGATCTCCATCTGTAGCAGGTCTATTCTTCCCTTTTCCCTTTGTTTGCTTTTCTTCCTGGCAGATCTACCCTTGCACCTTACTATACATCTATGCTCAGAATCAATATTAAAGAAGGATTAGAAGTGGTGTACCACAGGGATCAGTGCAGAGTCCACTTTTGTTCTCTCTCTATATACGGATGATTTGGACTTGAGCATAAGGAACACAAATTTGTGAAGGCATAAAAAGAGGTTTGGCGACCAGTGAGCAGAATTGTAAAAGACTTTAGAAAGGTGTAGCCTGGTTAGCAGTACAGGCAGACATGTGGCAGATGCAATTTAATATGGTAAGTGTTGAAGTAATACATTTTGAGAAAAAAATTAAGTAAAGCAGTATATCCTGAATATTCCTGCTGGGTGAACCGAGTGATCTAGGTGTTCAGATATACAATTCTCTAAAGGTGTGAATGGACAAATAAAGCCATAAAAATGTCCAATGGAATGTGAGGTCTTATCAAAGGGGCATTCAGTACAAGAGTAAAGAACTAATGATGAATTTATTCAATACATTATTAAGGCCACTGTGTGCTGTTTGGGCATCTAAAGAGGATATCAGAGCCATAAAGAGCTTCCAGCATAATTCACCATGATGCTGGGGTTGGGAAACTGTAGTTATGAAGTGAGACTTGAGGTAATAGGAATATTTCCACTGAAGCTCAGTGGAGATCTGATAAAACATTTTTTTAAATTATGAAGAACTTTGAAGACTGAGTAGGGAAAGATTATTTTTTCTGTTTGACAAGGTAGGTAATTAAATTATCTCTAAGCTCAAAAACTGAAACATGCCTTAATTTCCACAGTGGGTGGGTGTTTGAAGCATAGAGCATTGCAACTTATTAGGGAAAATTAGGTAAAGATTTGATGGGAAGCATCCACATGATTGATACAAAGCTATAGAGAGAAATTGGGGAAGTGGGATTAGTTTTAGATGGCTTTAGCAAAGAATCAGAACAGGCATGATGAATTGAATAGCCTTCCTCTATGTTCTAAACTTCTCTGGTTCTATATAAATAATATTCTGTAAACTAAACGTTACTCCCATTCTTCACAATGTCAGTTCAGCAAACTATCATAAGCTATTCTGAATTCACAAAATCCTCCAAATCTCTCCTAATTAGTTTTTATTCCTTTAACCTTCTGATTTGGGTGTTAAAAACACAATATTTTTTAAAAGCTTACAGGGCAAATTTGGACAGTCCCTGAATTTGGGCTCATGAATCACAATACACAATTAGTCCACACCCTATCAAAGTGATACAAGCAGCATGCAAACTTCATATTACCTGCTTATTTCCGCGTTTGCGGCATGTAGCTCAGCAATGAATGTCATGTTGAGTGGCTGCATGCCTCAGCAGAATGCCCAAGATTGTGGGGAGGCTTGCTCTATTTAAGGCTAACTTGCAACTCTTAAAGCCAGACTGCACATCTTAAAGACAAGGTGCATTCTGGCTGCAGCAAAGGCTGAAACAGATTCAGTAACATTGGAAAACCTCGAGGAAAGGCCTGCAATGGCAAAACAGGCAAGAGGGCTTGCTCACAGGTTTTCAGATGCCACAGTGGAGTCACTGGTTTGAGAGGTGGACCAGAGGCGAGAGTTCTCTTCTATCAGAGGTCCAGGAGGCCCTCCAGACAATCCCTCAGAAGTAAGTGAGAACAGGCAGCACTGAAGATCAAAGCCAGCAGTCTGGCCCCTAGGACATACATGCAATGTCGCAAGAAATTTATTGACTTCACAAGTGTGATCAAGGTTAGTCAGTGCAGCTTTACATACCAAACCCTACCAACTGCACCATTAAACTCACACAGTATATTTGCCGTCCAACAGTCTATTTCTACCAAGACTCAGACCTCACATTCATGTATTTCACCTCACCCTCACAGACTTAGCACTGCTGGAAGCTGCACACTTACATCTCACAGCTTCCACATACTGTCAGATATTTAATTGTGGCAGGCTCATCACCCAAACACATTGTACCATATTCATTTTCCTCTCTTTTGAAGCACAAGGTGGTCCATAATAGATGGCAGCAGCAGTAAAATGGCAGGGGGCAAGCATGAGCACATGTCATTGGAGCAGCTGCCACTGAGCCTGTGGTCAACAGTGGGCTGAAAGCCTACAGGATGGAGGTATGATTTTGTTTTATGCACCTTCTTAAGTTTCATTTCACCCTCATCCTGCAATGTGCTATGATGTATAAGCTGCAGGTGGTGTAACCGTGCATGTTTTGCTTTGCCCCTCACCCACTCTTCTGCTTATGTCTTTGTGCTTTCAGATACCCAAGTATCCACTCTGGGCTATTAGCGTTTCTGCTAGCTCTGCCCTGTGTACCATGATCACTCACATTACCACTATCTAGCCCTTGATCTATCATTTCTTGTTTGTCAGGACTTTCATCACAAATGCAATTTCCCTTTTGGAAAACTATGTTCATTTAGTCTGGTCATTACTCTGATTTTCTAAGCACATTGTTAGGACTTCCTTAATAATAGATCCCGCATTTTTCTGATGACTGTCATCAGGATAACCGGCCATAGTTCCCGGTTTTCTCTCTCCTTCCTTTTTTGAAGAGCAGAGTAACTCACAATCTACTGAGACCATTATAGAATCTAGAGTATTTTGGAAAATCATAACTAGCAGATCCACTCTCTCTGTAGCTACCCCTTTTAGAATGCTAGGATGTAAGCCATTATGTCCTGGGATATGTCAGATTTTAATCCCTTAACTTCCTCCAATACTTTTTCTCTGCTGATATTAATTAACTTATGTTCCTTACTCTTTTTAACCCTTGGTTACCTTTTATTTCTGTTATGTAATATATCTTCTATTATGAACACAATCACAAAAGATTTGTTCAATGTGCCAGTTATTTTCTCATTGCCCTTGATAATTTCTCTTGTCTCTACCTCTAAACAAAGGGACCGCTGATACTCATTTCACCTGCTCAGCTTCATTCCCTAAAACAGAATCCAGAATTGCTCCCCATCCCCCAGACATCTTGTTGGGCTTGTCATATACTGGCTGCAAAAGTTCTCCTGAGTGCAATTTAGGAATTCTGCACCCTCTGTACTTTTTCCACTGACGGTATCCTAGTTAATATTAGGAAAGTTGAAATCATTCACTATTACTGCCTTATTGTTTTTGCATTTGTCAGAAATGTGCCTACAAATTTGTTCTTCTATCACCCTCTGACTGTTTAGGGTTCACAGCACATTCCCAGCAGTATAATTGCCTCTTTTTTGTTCCTTAGCTCAATCCATAAAGCTTCATTTGATGATTCCTCTAACATATCATCCTTTCTCATTGCTGTAATTGTTTCATCTCCTTCTCTATCTCGTCTGAAAACCCTGTAACTGGGAATGCTAAACTTCCCCTCTTTAAGCCATGTTTCAGCAATAGCTAGAAAAAAATCATACTTCCACATGTCAGTCTTGCCTTCAGCACATCTGCCTCATTCAATATATTCTTTGCATTTAAATGTATATCATTAAGCGCAACCAGACTTCATTTTTGATTAAAGTAAAATATTGCAGATGCTGGAAATCTGAAATAAAAACAAAAAATTTTGGAAAAATTCAGCAGGTCTGGCAGCATCTGTGGAGAGAGAAACAGAGTTAACATTTAGAGTCCATATGACTCTTCTTCGGAGCTAAAGAGAAGTAGAAATGTGATGGATTTTATACTGTTTAAGAGGGGGTGGAGCAGGTGGAGCAAGATAGAAAGTCAAGGTTAGGTGGGAGCTAAGGAGAAATTGACAAAAATGTCATGGACACAAGACAAAAGAAGTCTTAACAGTTGTGGTAAAGACTAAAGATGGTGCTGATAGTGGCATAGCAGAATGTGTTAATAGCAGAAGAAGGGTTAGCACTCTGTGAAATCACAACATAGAAACCAGTGGGAGATGGCCTGTGGGGGTTTGGGGGGAAGGAAAAAAATTAATAAATAAAAATAATTAAGTGATAAAAATTAAAATTGAAAACACAATTGGATTAAAATCATGGTAAAGATGGAGGAGAGAGTTCATGATCTGAAATTGTTGAACTCAATGTTATATCTGGAAGGCTGTAAAGTGCCTAACTGGAAGATGAGGTGCCATTCCTCCAAGTTGTGTTTGGCTTTACTGGAACATTGCAGCAGGCCAAGGACGGACATGTGGGCATGAGAGCAAGATGGTGAGTTGAAATGGCAAGCGACAGGAAGCTCTGGGTCATGCTTGTGGACTGAGCGAAGGTGTTCTGTGAAGTGGTCACCCAGTCTGTGTTTAGTCTTCCCAATGTAGAGGAGACTGCATTGGGAGCACCATCCTTTGTCTTTACCACCACCGTTAACATTCCCTTTGTCTTGTATCCGTGACATCTTTGTCAATCTCGCCTTAGCTCATACCTATCCCTGACCATCAATCTTGCTCCACCCCTTCTTAAACAGTATAAAATCCATCACATTTCTATTTCTCTTCAGCTCTAAGGAAAAGTCATACAGACTCAAAATGTTAACTTTGCTTCTCTCTCCACGGATGCTGTCAGATCTGAGCTTTTCCAGCATTTTTTGTTTTTATTTCAGACTTCATTTTCATTTATTTTCCAACCTTTGTTTGCTCAGCCTTCCAAAATCTCTTGCAAATTTTCTGCTTTCGATTTCAAGCTCTGCTTTTCTCCCGTCTGAATCTTTTCTCAACTTTCCATTTACGGCCAAGCTAGTTTAAACCCTCCCTATAGCACAAGTAAACCTGCCCACAACGATATTGGTCCCGGTCCTTTTGAGGTGCAACCCATCCGGGTTGTATAGATCTCACTTCCCCCAGAACCAGTACCAAATGCTCCAAGAATCTAAAACCCTCCCTCCTGCATCATTTCTCCACCCAAACATTTGGCTTCTCTATCCTCCTATTTCTGTATTAACTCACATGTGGCACCATGTGTAGTTTTCATATTACTACCTTTGAGGTCCTGCTTCTTCATCTCTTTCATAACTTCTTAAAATGTGCCTGCAGGACCTCAGTCTTTTTTCTACCTATGTAATTGGTACTCTACGGACAATGACATTTGGCTAGTTACCCTCCTCCTCCAGAATGTTCTGCATCCATCTGGTGATATTCTTGTTACCAGCAGCAGGGAGGCAACACACTATCCTGGAATCATATCTACCACCTTAGAAATGCATGTCTCCTCCCCTAACTACGGAATCTCCTATAATTATCACTCTCTTGACATTTCTCTTCCATCCCTGTACAGCTCAGCCATCCAGAGTGCTATGGTTTTGACTCTGGCTACACTCCCAAGAAAAACCATCTCCCCTATCAGAACCGAATACTGGTTAGTAATCATCCAATCCATGTCTGTCTGCACTCTCTTAAACTGTGAGGTGGTCACCTCCTGAAACAAGTAACCCAGGAAACACTCATCTTTCCAGATGGACCGCAGTAAGGTCAACTGTTTCTCAAGCTCCAAAATCTGCAATTCGAGCTCCTCCAGCTGATGACACTTCATGCACCTGTGGTTGTCTGGGACAAGGGAAGCATCCTCGAGTTCTCATGACACAGGAGGTACATTCCATGGGTCTGCAGTGCCTTTCCATACTTCTAATTAAATTAACTCACTTAACAGATATAATTTAAATGCACTTTTTATTAATATACTTACTATTTTATTTAATAATCAACTACCTGTGTTCCTCAGGTGTAACTCTTTTGAGTCAACCAAATAAACTAATTTAACAAATTCAGGGACAAAGTAAAAAGCAGTCCCTTAAAGGGAAACTGCAAAAACAAAGACAAAAATCTAAATGAAACTTGCAAACATTAAACCAAAATGTGATTAAAGGGGTCTATAAAACATCCCAGCCCCCACGGTGCCCACCAAGCATGAAGGTTTTAACGGTGCCAGCAGAAACCATGTGCTCCCTCTCCAGAGACACCCGGCTGCGAACATAGCCACAGAAGAGGGGCAGACAGTCGGGTCGGACGACCCCCTTCATCGCCCGCTGTTAATGGCCAACTTGGCCAGGCTCAGGAGCAGGTTCAACAGGAGGTCCTCCTCCCTCCCGGCCCCCCCTCCACACCGTAGATCAGGAGCATGGGGCTGAAGTGCAAACAAAGCATCAATAAAAGGTTTTTTAGATATCTGAAAAGGGAATGCAGCCTACAACACCCTATATAGACATGGTCCACAGACTCCACAAGGCTGCAAAAGATGCAGGCATCTTGGGAGTCCGTGAACCGACATAACCGATGATTGTATAGGACTGCTGCGTGCAACACCATCCACCCCAGGTCCCCAATGGAAAGTGGGAGGACACCCCCATAGAGAGCCTCCCACTGGGGACCTCCACCGCTGGACGGCAACAAGGCACACCAGGATGTGCCTGGGTGGCAGGCGCAGTCAAGGAAGTGAAGGGTGTGCAGCAGCAGCCCGTACAGAAACCCCTCCACACCGTGCTAAAGGACATGGAGGGCATTTCCGCGAGGCAACTCAAGTTGCAGGGCACCGGCTCCTGAGGGAGGGTTCGGGGCTTGGGGCCAATGTGGAATTCCATCTGAACAGGGGTACGCTCGGACAGAAGACCATCTCGAGGCCCAGTATGATATCGTGGCCGAGCACGACCATCCTAAGGTCTTGAATGGCACTGACCACGAGGCGGACACCCACCGTCACGCGATGCGGCAACTCCTGTGGAAGCATCCAGCCCACTCCTCCACCACCCAGATGTCTCTGATCCTGGTCACCCCGACAGCCACAGCCCTCCTCTCCACCAGCCACTGAAAAGGGTGGAGGGGCAGATTCCTGAGCAGCGGCTCTCTGACGATAGCCACTACTCCTGACAATGGAGAACCTCATGGCGAGGCGACAATGTTCCAGACTTTGAGCAGGTCCTGGTAAAAGACGGGCAACGCCTGCAAGGAGCCAGAAAGGTCCCTCAGGTCTACAAACAGGAGCTGCACGTCATAGTTCAGGCCGTGCACCTGGCGGAAGAAATACATCACCAGGGCAACCATCTTGGAGGAGGCTCGACGTAAAGGTATCGCTGCAGGGTCTGAAGGCAGAAAGTCTCCACCTGGGTGCGAAGGCACACCAGCACCTGACCGACCTCCCTTATTGGGAGACTCAGAATCTCAGCAGTGACCCAGTGCAGCATTTTGATCCAGAAGAAGTCGACGAGCATTTTCTGGATTTTTGTGACAAAATCCAGGAGAGGGGTCAAAGTGACCAGCCGGTACTACAACATGGCAGCAATCAGCTGGTTTATGACCAGCACTTGACCCCAGTAAGACAGCACTCAGAGCAGTCCTGTCCAGTGCCGTAGGCGAGCGGTGACTTTAGCCTCCAGCTCCTGCCAGTTCGCTGGCCAGGATTCCTCAGCAGGGCAGAGGTGGACCTCCAGGTAGAGGAGGCAGGTCCTGCTACAGATGAAAGGCCTGAGCTCCTCGGGTAGGGGATCCATCTGCCACTGACTGACCAGGAGTCCAGAACACTTGCCCCAGTTGATCCTGGCAGAAGACACGGCAGAGTAGATCTCCTGGCACTCGCGCATCCTCCACAGGTCAGCCGGGCGATTGAACATGAGGAGCACGTCATCAGCCGAGAGGACCACCCCGATGCCCCGTCCATGTAGAACCAATTCTGACAACCTCCTCCGCAAGAGGCGCAGGAAAGGCTCTGCGCAGATAGAATACAATTGGCCAGACAGGGGGCAGACCTGACGCACACCTCTCCAAAGTGAAGAGGTGCCGTCAGGGACCCTGTTAACCTTCACTAGACACTCTGTGGCAGTATTCAGAAGTTGGAAATGGGCAACAAAATGCGTCCCGAACCCGAATGCTCACAGAGAACCGAATAAGTATTCATGATCAACCCTGTCGATTGCCTTCTTCTAGTCAAGAGGCAGGAAGGCGCCTGACAGAGCAGCCCTCTGGGAAAAGTGGATGACGTCCTGGACCAGAAGGATATTATCGAAGATGGTCTGGCCCGGGACCATGTAGGACTGGTCAGGGTGGATCATGTGATCCAGCACGGTGCCAAGGTGAGAAGACATTACCCTGGCAAAGACTTTGTAATCTGTGCTGAGGAGGGAGACTGGGCGCCGAAGTTCTGGAACCTGTGCTGTGCACCCCTGCTGCCACTGATGTTGAGGCTGGCTATGGTAGTTTTCATTGTTAGAAGTATGTGCTACCATCACCATACCTAATGTAAGAAGGAGAGAACTATTTTAATCCTTCTCCTTCAGGAGCCCAGTGAGGAACATGTGGACCCTCCTCTTAGCATTCCGGTCCAGCCCAGGGGCCTTGAGGGCCTCGCAGGCAGACCAGGACACAAGAGGAAAAGAATGCCAGCAGTTCAGAGCTGACTGGACCCTGCCTCGGCCACCACAATTATTCACTTAAACATCCTGGAGCTCCCGTAAAGGGATGAGGGGAGAATCAGTGGGGGGCACCAGGGGATCCACCACCTCACCTGACAATGACTCTAAGTTGTCCCCAGTGCTCACCACCGAAACCCTGTCCTCCTCCAGGAGGTTGCCTCCAGCTTCCAACCCCTCCCACTGTATTGAGTATGGGGGCTGGTTTGGAGCTGCCTTTGGCTCCACCTCCACCTTGATCCCACCCACAGGATCAAGGGCAGTGGGGTCCTATTTGCTCTCTTCTTGGGGATATGGGCCAAAGGGCGGCAGTGGCTCAGAGCCCCGCTCCCCCCAAGGCCTGGCGAGTCTGGAAAAACCTCCAGACCTAGTATGGAGGTGCCCAGCACTAAAGGTTGGGAGGGAGCTGGGAGGCCCCCCCTCTCCACTAACATCCAATGACCCAGCAGTCGGGGCCATGAAGGGATTGCTGCAGTCCCCTGGCAGGCCAGATGGAATCTCAGGGGTACAAGGTGGGTGAGGGTGGGGCACCAGCACTAGGGCAATACTGACTCCCAAGAGGCCCCGCTCAGGGGACTGCAACAAGGGGTCAGGGATTTGGGCTCTCCCAAGAAGGCAGAGCAAGGTCTTACAGGGCAGAGATGCCACCACCTTTTCGTTGTGGGAGGGGACACATCCGACATCACAAGTCGCTAGGTCCTCCCCCATCCGAGGGGTGGTGTCTCTTCCAGGGTAGGTTGGGAGCTGGGGAGACCTCCATCTGCGAGGCCCCCACCACCTCATCCAGCCCCTCTAGACACTCTGCCATCTGGGGTTTTGGCTGGTCTATTCTTTTTAGGACAACCACCAGCTCGTCGTCGCTGGACCCAGGAGCCCGAGCATGAACGACGCCGGGCCCAGCACATGGCGCTGAGGCCACGGGCCCAGGAACACGTGCAGACACGTCGTCAGGGCCAGATGATGTTTTTCTCCCCGAGCCGGTGTCCCTGGGCGTCCAGGTTTCAGGGTTGGCTTGAGGAGTTCAAAGGTTTGGGGGCACTGCCTCTGCATGGCAGATCTTCTGTCGCGGGGTCTCTCCTCCCACCTCGCCGGCTGCCAAGATGGCAGTTGCTGCCCGCAGCACCTCCCCTTGCAGGTAGGAAGATGGAGCAGTGGGGCGGGAGGGGGGGGGGGGGGGAGCAGCGGTGCCATTAGCGGCCTTGGAGGCAGTTCATTTGGACATGCCCCATCTCCTTGCAGGCATGGCACCACATGCCATCAGCCGACCAGAAGGCGTAGTAGGCAGCCCCCTCAAAGATGACATCAAACCGCCCCGCCGTGCACTCCTCCCAGGCCAAGTGAACAAAGACCTGGCACCGGAAACAGTACACATGGCAGAGGCTGGGCTCCCTGAGGCCGAGCGGACCTGACCTCTCTCAGTTGGTGGGGGAGGAGGAGCTCACCGGGAACCAAGGGTGGGATACTCGATAAAACAAACCACTCCGCGGTGGCCTCAAGAAGATCCACCACCAGATAGGTCCTGCCTACAGTGAGCCCCTTGGCCAGGGCTGGGTGCACTGCCCGCTCAGACCCCAGGAAGAACATCACCTTCCCATACATGCGCAAGGTTGCAACAATAGCTGAGCGGCCAATAACCCGGGCCCAAGTCTTCACGCATGTTTCTACAGTCATCTCAGGGTGAATGTAGCTCTTTACCCCCATGGCCCTGGTGAACGTTGATGGGGCCACGGGAGCAGCAGAGGCCACGGAAGCAGTCACTCCTGCATAGGTCTTCTTGGCAATCCCCACCATTGGTGATAGCACCGCCTCTGCAGCTGCCCTGGAGGGCCCAGCTACCCGTGACCCCGCGGCAGCCATTGGGGGATGAGCCACACTCATCCCAAGCTCTGTCAATGGTAGCAACAGCGTTTATTAACGGGGAGGGGGGAAAAGAAGGACTATCCTTTCACCCCTGATAGTGTGTAAAGGCAGAAGGGGAGGAGAGAGAGAGAGAGAGAGAGGGAAAAAGGACAGGGAAGCACAGAAGGGGAAAGGTAAATGGGTGCAGGGTGGGTGGGTGTTGGTGGGTGGAGTGGAGCAGAGTGGTCAGGGTCTAGCTGTTCTTCCCGTAGGGGGAGGGTGATGTTTTCGCCAGACAGCCGGTACTGCCTGGCGCATGGACGTCAGGTCTGTCCCTGTTCACCAGGCAGCACCTGCTATCTGTGCTTGGACACGGGCAGGGCGAGGTGGGGTGGCAGGGGGAACAAGATATAAAACAGACACACGCATGTACCCTTCTCCCTGAGTCCCTTCAGTTGTCTTCTTCTGCCCCCTACAAAGCAACACGGTCTTCACAGCTCCCGCCAAACAAAAGTACAGATACCCTCTGCAGATGTAATGAAAAAAGTCCATGCCTCCTGGCCTCCCTGTCTTGCAGCACCTCCTCTCTCTCTTCTTCAATTCTTCAAGCCTCAGGCCTTGCAGGCTCCAGGCCCCTGCAGCCCCAGCAACAATACATGCAGTAGACTTGTATTGTCCCTTGGGCAGTAGCAAAAACAGAGCAGTTTGTAAAAGTCCAGAGGAGTATGTTGGAAAAAGCAATAGTAGCAACAGGGTGTACCTCTCCTAGTTGCAGCAGCTACAGCCAGCACACAGCAACAGCTCCTACTCAGGCAGGAATGAGGTGCAACTGAGCCCAATCAGGAAGCTGTAAGCTCCTGATTGGGTGTTAATCACTTTTCCATTATGTTCACTATTGTCAATAAACTCCCAAGAATGTCCCCCTGCCTATAGCTCCTTGTTCTAAAGTGCAGTGTTCATGTCACACAGATGTAAAACCTTAGTTCCTGAACAAGATAAAGGCACGTGTCACAGCCCAGGGCCTCTTCCCTGTGCTTTGTGCAGCCAAAGTGAAGGTGCTTGTCATTGCTGCCAGAATGTTGTGGGCAGGTGTCACAAGGTTCTAACATTCTCTTTGTGTGCTCTCAGCACCTTTAGGGTTTTGCTGGTCCCCATCTTGGCAACATCTGTGACCAATAATGCTGTGCTCTTGAAGGGGTCAGGTGCTGAAGGCTGACAAAGGATCAAGTGCATTTAAAGTTTTACGGCTGCATCTCCATAATATGACCCTGATCACAGAATGCAAGCAAGCTGCCCTCGGCCAGATAGAAGTCAGACATTCAAGAGGCTATCTGAAGATCTATGGAGTGTCCTCACTGCATGTTGCCATCATCCTCTTGGAATTGAGCAAACTATTAGGGCCTTTGTTGCGTCTCCATGATAGGAACCTTGTCATAGAGGTATGTGCACGGCCATAAGCCAGGCTGGAGTTAAATGTTCACAGAGACAATGTGATGATCTATGGTGTCTGCTCACTGCATATCGTCATCATCCTCCACAGCAGCTATGAGGGCCTCACAAGTACACCTACCTCATCTAGCCAGTGCAATGGCCTCATTGCCATCATAGTTGCCTTCAAGGACTTCCTCACCCTCATCCCCTGTTGGCATCCGATGCCTCCAGCTTCTCCATCTCCTCCTCAACCATCTGCTCTCACTGTTTCAGTGCCAGGTTGTAAAGGGCGCAGCAGATGATGACAATGTACGACACCCTCTGCGGACTGTATTTCAGGGCTCCATCAGACAGGTCCAGGCACTGGAACCTAATTTTCACTATTCTGATGGTTTGCTCCACAAAGATGTGAGTTGCAGCATGAGCTTCATTATACCTACGCTCTGCTGCAGTCTGAGGCTGCTGAACGGGCGTCATCAGCCAAGTCCTGTGCAGGTAGCCCTTGTCCCCGAGAAGCCATCTCTGCAGCCTCTGTGGATCCTAGAAGATGTCAGGGATCTGTGAATGACTGAGAATGTAGGAGTCTTGGACATTCCCTGGAAACCGAGCGCAGAATTGCAGGATGCGTTTCTGGTGGTCGCACACCAGCTGCACATACAGTGAATGAAAGCCCTTGCGGTTGACATAGTTCACTGCTTGTTGCGATGGAGATCTGAGCGCCACGTGAGTGTAGTCAATGGCACCCTGCACCTATGGGAAACCTGAGATCTGGGCAAATCCAATCACTCTTGCTTCCAGGCATTCCTGATCCTGGGTGAAATGCACAAAGTTGTGTGCCTTCATGAAGATGGCTTCTGTGACCTCTTGGATGCATTTGTGGGTGGAGGCTTGCAATATGCCACAGGGATCACCTGTGAAGCCTTGAGAGGAGCCACCGGCATAAAAATTGAGTGTCACAGTCACTTTCACGGCAACTGGCAGTAGATGCTATCCATGTCCTGTGGTGCCAAATCCTGCAGCAGGTGGCAGATGTGACCAACCAGTTCCCTGGACACGCACAGTCTTTGGTGATACTGGTTCTCAGTCATCTGCAGGAATGAAAGGAGACGTCTATAGAGAAAAGCAAAATACTATGGATACTGGAAATCTAGAACAAAAACAAACATACCTGGAAAAACTCAGCAGGTCTGACAGCATCTGCAGAGAGGGATACAGAGAAGTTTCAAGTCCGTATGACCCTTCATCAGAACTAAGACATATAGAAATGAGATGAAATTTAAGCTAGTAGAAAGGGGTGGGACAGGAGAGCTCGATAGGGTTCCAGTGATAGGTGGAGGCCAAGAAGAGACTGCCAAAGATGTTATAGACAAAAGGACAAAGGGGCGTTGATGGTGGTGATATTATCTAAAGGATGTGCTAATGGGGACGTTAGGGGAAGCAAGCTAGTGGCAGATGGCCCTAGTGTGGGGGGAAGGGATCGAAATGGGCTAAAAGGTGGGGATGAAACAATAGATCGAAATAAATTTAAAAATAGGAAGGAAAATAAAAAAAAATAGTTGTTAATAAATTATAAATTATTGGAAAAGGGGGGATTGGAAAAGGGGTGGGAATGGAGAAGAGAGTTCATGATCTGAAATTGTTGAACTCGATATTAAGTCTGGAAAACTGTAAAGTGCCTAGTCAGAAGATGAGGTGCTGTTCCTCCAGTTTGTGTTGAGCTTCACTGGCATCTATCGGCCTTGGGTCTAACAAGGCGCCGACCAATGACATCTCTCTGTGGCTCTTCAGCACCAGTTGAGGGAGTCCCAGCCGCTGCTTATTTTTGATGATGTTGCCCCTCCCTCTGCACAGCCAGGTGCCTCCATTGCTCTCTTCTTCGTGGTCTCCACTCTTTGTACATCACAAAGCATACAGCTAGGTCACCAAGCTCTATGCTCCTGATGAACTCCTCCTGCAGGATGAAAGAAAGAGACACATGGGTTAGCTTGGGTGTGCTAAAAACCTCTCTTTGTTAAGTCTGAAGGCCCCTTAACACATCCCGAAGAGTGCTGCTGTGGAGGAATGGTCACTTTATACAATATTTCTTTGATGCGTGGCTGCTTCCCTCCCCCCACCACCCACCCGCCTGCAACCCTGCACATGCTTGTGCGCTACTCTCAAACTCAGTGCAGTCTTTTCCCCACCCTCACATCTTGCCTCAATTGCAGAGCGGCCCTTGCCCACCCCCCCCAAACCCGCCTCAACCTGGAAGTCCAACAGATGACCCTCGCGAGCGTGCTATACATTACTGTGCACTTACCTCTGAGTTCCTCTCAAACTGCAACCTGCCAAGTTGATGCCTTATAAATGCTGTTGTGAATCATGCGACGTGCTTGGATAATCCAGCGTGGTGGGTGATTCCGGCGGACTGGTCTTATAATGATATGCAGATGTGTTACAATGAAGTTCCCGACGTTCGATGGTGGGAAAAGTTGACAGGCAGAGCGGACGATTGCAAACTGGTTTCACGATGTCGTGAAACTGATTTTTGGCCTTCTTGCCATATTGCTCACTCACACTGCTGGACACGCCCGACACTAGCAGGCATGGAAAATTCCACCTGAGGAGAATTTTTTTCTCTGAGGGTCATTAGTATGTGGAGTTCTCTTTCCCAGAAAGCAGTGGAGGTTGGGTCATTTAATTTATTCAAGGCAGAGTTAGACAGATTTTTGATAGACAAGGGAGTCAAGGGTTATGGTGGGGGGTGGAGGAAAGGGAAAGTGGAGTTGGGACCACAACCAGATCAGCCATCATCTTATTGAATGGCAGAGCAGGCTCGAAGGGCTGACGGATGTACTCCTGCTCCCAAGTCCTATATTCCTATGTTCCGAGCCTAGGCCTCAATATATTATTCTCCCAGCCTCACTGCTCCCACTTCCTCTCAGGTCCAGTCCTGCTGCCGACTCTCTCTCAAGGGAAGTGATAGGGTACCATCCTGGACTTCAGTTTATCCTCTCCCTGCTGCTCCCCCATCCTCTCAGGTCTGCTCCTGCTGCTGTATCTTTCCAGATTTAAGTTAATTAGTGGAAGCATTAGAGGAAAGTTGAGGAGTAGTGTTTCCACGCAGAATGGTGGAGGTCTGGAACTCATTGTCTAGAAGGGTATAGCTGCAGAAATGCTCATCATATTTAACAAATACTTGGATATGCACTTGAAGTGATGTAACCTACAGAGCTGGAAAGTGGGATTAGGCTGGATAGCTTTTAAACATGATAGGTCAAATGGCCGCCTTCTGGGCCATAAACGTTCTATGTTTCTGTGAATACCCAAGAAATAATTTTGTCTAATCTATGTGGCACCCAAATGAGGTAATTATTATGCTGATACTATAGCTCATGCCACATGCCTTTGAATTTATAGGGATGATGAACAATTTTACCTTTTTTAAAAAAGACAAGCAAGGCATATGGACAATTTACCTTGACCCTAGGTGAAATCGAGCTGGTCAGATAAACTTCTGTGATTTCTTCACAGACAAAGAGGTAACTCATCTCTCTGGAAAGTCACTAAAATGTAAAAGAGCATGGGTGGAATACCCTTCCTTGAAAAGGCATTCTGGATGTGAAACCACATGTGAATTTACAGCTCTTGCTGAATATTTACAGAAACTCAACTTTAATGGTCCTCCAGAACTCGAAACCTAAGAAAGAGAGCTATGAAGAAACCAGTTTATCACAAGCAAGTGTGAACAGCCAGCATTCATCCTCCATTGTGTAGCAATGGCTTCTACCATCATGTCATCTGTGTCGATATTAGAAGTATTGCTCATGTGGACATAGGATCAAAACTGACTCAGGGTAACACATCTTATTATTCCAAGTTTCAAGCAGGGGCAAGACAATCTGGAGATCAACAGGACACAAGTGGGAGCATACTCCAACAAGAATAAAGGAACACTGCCGAATACAAACAGTCTTCTCCAGCAATGAGAGAGGAGCTAATTTGGCTTCACCTGCAAGATTTGTCTCTACAGAAGCTTGGCCACAACGTCATAGGGAAAACCCAGAGACTTTCAACCTCAAAGAACCATGAGAGAGAACCCATCAGGCCTGCAATGCTTAAAGAACTAATTTACATGTATGATTTTATGTCTTTTTACTCTGTTAATAACCTAAGTGCATGCTTCGCTCTAGAATTCATCTCTTCTTATGAATGTGTGTGTCTGCATGTTTGAGGGAGTGTGTTTTCATTGCATTTATAGCATGTTGCGTGAAGAAACATTTATCTTTTCTTCTGAGTTAAACTTACCAGAAAGTCTGTTTCATTTCTATTCATTAAAGTCACAACACTCAAAAAGTTTAAAATACCCCTTCTAAAACACACATCTTGTTGCAGACAACCGAGAGGTGAGGACAAAGGGGAACAGTTATCCCACTATCTTTCCCTGTCCGAGTGGCTCCTGCCGTACATTACTTGTCATTACTCCATGTTAAAATTGTTACAATGCTAAAGGCAATTCAGTGTTACACATATTACAGCCCCTGTACAATCCATCACAGAGTGCTCGACAATGTGTTCACATACACAGCCTCAATGAACCAGGAAGAAGATAGCCCTATATCTCACTCCAGGGCATTGTCTGCATAGATTAACATTGCAGAATCACGGGAAGGAAATTTATGCAGGTATGAGGCTTGTCAGTTACTGTCACAGGCTATGCTAGGCATTTGGTGCATGTTAATGCAGGTATCCTTGCTGCAAATGACTCTCAGTTAGCTCTCAACCTATCAGATGAGCTTCTTGTAGTTGTTGACAAGTAGGTGTGCCAGGGCTTACTGATATTGGCAGCCAATCAGGCAATGTTGGCTGTTGATCAGTTTGGTGTGTCGGCCATACTGCACAACTTGCTGTGGCTGGTACTTCTAGAGTACCACTCAGCATTAAGATTCATCCAGCCTTCACTTAATGTAACTGCACAATCGGCTCTAATGCCACAGCATCCCTTCAGAAGCGACACTCTGCAAAAGTGAGGTATCTGCACCTGAAATTACTAACAATGAATATCAGAATATCACCAGTTCCGAAGTAGAGTCATATTTGACTGAAAATGTTAACTCTGTTACTCTCTCCACAGATGCTGCTGGATCTGCTGAGTTTTTCTAGCACTTTCTGTTTTTATTTCAGATTTTTGGCATCTGCAGTATTTTAGTTTTATTGGATCAGAATATCACTGGTGCAGGCTCACCTGACTGCCATCTTTCTTTTTGTGCTTCTCTTCTTTCTCCAAAAAGCTCAGAAATAGCCTGCATTCTCACTCAGAAACCAAATGTGGCACTAATGGAGCTGTTGGACAAAGAGGGCAGTGGTGGAACAATGGTTAGGAAAGATCCTGAAAATCTATGGGGTAATGTTTGCAAAGCTGACCCCTGTCTTGTTATATATTTCAAACTCTGGCAGTAAAACAGATGCAATTTGAGTAGCTGGATGAGAGGGAGCCATTTTACCCATTAATTTAGATAAACATCATCGTCACTTGCAATCAATGCTATTTGCTTTAATATTCTGGTTTGAATTGGTGGGGTAAATTTATTCTGGTCATGCTTCTATTTTTCCCGGTGCTGAAAAGCAATCATTTTTTGGCAAAAATTGAGAGGCAGTGATTTTCTTGTTTGTTAGTATTTTCTATTTTTTGCCGAGTTCCCATTCTTACAATCATCACATATTATCTACATTCACTTTCTCAGAGGGTAGGTTATAGCTCACTGCCAATGTTGTGACTTAACTAGTTCATAAAGATATCTAAGAGCAACTTTATATAACTTGACTGCTGAGTTCCCTTCTATCCTGCAGGGAAGTGCGTTGTCTCTATTGTGAATCTGCATTGATACTGAATCAAGACCCAGAACTTGCCACACTTGCATTACTTGTTTATCAACTATATAATTAAATAAATTCAAACTCCTAGACCGTGTTTGGGGGAAAAATACTTGTGGGAGTTTTGAATGAAAATCATTGTTATGTAAGAAATTTCAGACACTAACTCCATTGTTCAAAGAAATGTATGAACTCTTCCCACAGCACATGCCATATTATTCTACACTATGTTTATTTTCTTGCTGACAGTTAAGAATGTTGAAATTAGTTTTAGACTGTTAATTTGGGTAGGAATATACCTTCGATGCATGTCACGTTTAAGATCTGCTCCTTTACACTGACCATTTCAGACTTTGACATCATTGATGAGCCTGATCCTGTCCTCAAGCAATGTCTATACATACAAACTTTCCAGTCAGTCAACACAGAAGTGGAATTATTCTTCTCCCAGAACTGGCACAGGCTGAAACCAATTGTAGTGCTCCAGCTGATGTCAGCTACCACAGCAAAGACTAGAGATTCAGGGCTGAATTTTCCCAGAATTGCACTAAGTGCGGTAGCGGGCGGGTAAAATGGAGTCTTACCCACCAATGAAAATGGCGGGTTTTAATGCCTTATCTTCCTGAGCTCGCCTCATTAAATATTCACTCCCATGAAACACGCCATTTCCATGGTGAGCAGGCTCTCATTCGCCCAACCGCCATCACCCCATTGTTGCATCACACTGGCTACCATCTTTAAAAGGCAGCCGCCAGCAAAGCACTCATCACCACCAGCTCACCACCGCTGCCTAGGAGACATGGCCAGCAAAAACAAAAAGACTGCAGCCCCCCGCTTCAACGATGGGTCCCTCGAGCGACAGCTGGATGCCGTGGAGTCCCACTGGGATATGCTCTACCCTCGCTCTGGCAGCAGAATGCGTAGCAATGTCACCAACTCGGCTTGGGTTGGGGTGGTAGTGGTGGTCAGCGCCAACGCCTTTCAGAAAAGGACAGCCACCCACTGCCGCAAGAGGACGTGTGATCTCCGTTCCACCAGGGTAAGTCACTCTTTTCATCACTCCCAACTCACACACTCACAAAGCCATCACACACCCACTGGGCCCTCATTCACTGCCAGTGCAAGGGACATCACCATTCAGTCTTTCACACACACCGTCATTGTCCTCATCCAGTCCATGGGACCACTCGCCACCCATACAGGCCAGGCATACTTGATACACTCTCCCCATCTCTGTCCATGCAGGACAGGAGGGAAAGGCCACAGAGGGTGGAGGGATGCCAGAATTCAAAGTTCTCACAGAATTTGAAAACATAACTATCCAGCTGGCCGGCGATGACTGGGACCAGTCCTGTGCTGACAGTGAGGTCAGCGCTTCTCTACCAAGTGAGGATCTAGCAATGCAACATCCATCAGACAATCATGCCATGAGTGATGTGTCCTCTTTTACAGGCTACTGCCACGCAATAATTTTCTCCCCTTGCTTCCGCAGGCACATCTGGGAAGCAGCAGACAGAGTCCATGACCCAGAGCCTCCAAGCGATCTCTGAAGAAACCTCCAAAGAGGAATATGAAGGCACCCTCCCTGAAGTCCCATCACAGCGCTCACCCACACCCTCCTCTAGCACAGAGACACACACCTCAGTGGGACCTAGCTTTAGAGTAGCCTCAGGACCACAATCTGGTGAGCACATTGCACTTTCTGATCCACAGCAGGCAGAGGCAGGGACTTCCCAGGTCCCCGGCACTCAGAGGACTGCTGGAGGCCAGAACGTTGTTGAGTCCTAGTCAGATGACAAGTCTCTGGACTCGGTCATGGCACAATTACTGAAGCTGCAAAGGCAAGTTCAGGAACATCAGGAAGGGATGTCCGCTGCACTTCTCAGATTGGAAGGCACAATAGAGGAGTCTTGTCTGTCTTCAGGTTGGGATGATAGCTCTGGCATTGCAAGCATCGAGGTCAATACTGGCAGGATGGTGGCCTCCATGGAGACCTTGGTCCAGGATGTCACTCCTGCACTGCTGTGAGGGCTTAACTCCATCGCTGATGCCATAGTAGGCCTCCAACAATGTGTATGTAAGGGGGGTGCTGGGCAGCTCAATCTCACTCCAGCTACCTCTTCCACTCACGGAGTCAGCCAGGGGCCCTCAGGCACCCATTGGGAGGAGGATCAGCAAGGGCACACTCCAGGGCCATTTACTCAGGTGATTCTGCTCCCCCTCATTCCTGTGACTTCCACAGATCCAGCTTCACAGGCCGAGGAGGATGCCACTGCTACACAGCAGGGCCCTGAAAGCAGGCCAGGGTCCTCCAAGCCTCGGCCCTCCAGAGGACGCCTGCCAAGGTCATCACAGACAGGGCTTCGCAGTTAGCAGGCTGCCTCCATCTCTGCTGTGGATATCTGGGGAGCACCAAGACGTAGCGGCAGGGTTATCACAGTTAAGGAGAATTAGTTGTACAGCCTGGGCACAGGTATTAATGTCTTGTACATAATGTTCACTATTGTCAATAAACTCCCAAGAATGTCTCCCTGCCTATGGCTCCTTGTTCTGATGAACAATGTGAAACCTTTTTGCACAAGATAAAAGCCAGGTGTCTCAGTCCAGGGCCTCTTCCCTGTACTTTGTGCGGCCTTCAGACCACAGTGGTGGTCCAGCCTCACACTCCCTGGAAACATTACTTATGCCTGCACCTCGGCAGTGCTGGTCATTGCTGCTAGAATGTTGTGGACAGGCGCCACAGAGTTCTCTCATACTCTCTGTGTGCACTCAGCACCTTTATGGTGGGGCAGGCCCCCATCACACCAGCATCTGCAACCAGTGACGCTGTGCACCAGCTCCTGAAGGGCTGAGGTGCTGAAGGCGGACACAGCATCAGATGCATCTAAAGTTTCATGGCTGCGTCTCTGAGATGGCCCTGATCATGGAGTGCAAAAGAGCTGCCCTCGGCCAGACAGAAGTCAGACATTCTCAGAGGCCATGTGAAGATCAATGGAGTGTCCTCACTGAATGTTGTCATCATCCTCCTGCGATTGAGTGACTATTAGGGCCTCCACTGCATCTCCATGACAGGAGCATTCTCACAGAGGGTTTTGGGGCTGAGATAGGCCAGACTGGTGTCAAATGTTCACAACTGCGACGTGAGGATCTACGGGGACATTTCACTGCGTGTCGTCATCATCCTCCACAAATCTGGTAGCTATGAGGGCCTCCTAAGTGTGCCTGCCTCAGCCAGCCAGTGTTAGAGCCTCAACCCCATCAGCATCCTCCTCATCGGAGGAGGTGTGCAGCTCCTCCATCTCCTCCTCAGCCAGCAAATCACGCTGTTGCAGCACCAGGTTGCAAAGGGCGCAGCAGACGACAACGATGTGTGACACCCTCTGTGGACTGTATTGCAGGGCTCCACCAGACTGGTCCAGGCACTGGAACCGCAACTTCAGCATCCCAATGCTCTGCTCCACCAAGTTGCGAGCTGCTGCATGAGCCTCATTATAGCATCACCCTGCAGCAATCTGAGACCACCGCACGGGTGTCATCAGCCACAGTCTTTGTGGGTAGCCCTTGTCCCCAAGGAGCCAACCCTGCAGCCTCTATGGACCCTGGAAGACTGCAGGGATTTGCAAGCAACGCAGGCTGTAAGCGTTGTGCACACGTCCTGGAAACCGTGCACATATATGCAGGGTGTGTTTCTGGTGGTCGCATGCCAGCTGCACATTTAATGAGTGGAAGCCATTGCGGTTGATGAAGTCCACTGAGTGTAGCGATGGAGACCTGAGCGCCACATGAGTACAGTCAATCGCACCCTGCACCTGTGGGAATCCCGAGATCAGGGCGAAATGGGCCTTGCATTCTAGCTGTCCTGGTCCTGGACGAAATGCATAAAGTTGTGTGCCCTGGAGAAGATGGCATCCGTGACCTCATGGATGCATTTGTGGGTGGCGGCTTATGAAATCCCACAGAGGTCACCATTGGAGCCCTGAAAGGAGCCACTGACAAAGAAATTGAGCACCACTGTCACTTTCACAGCCACTGGCAGTTCATGCCCTTCATGTCCCCTTGGCGCCAAGTCCTGCAGCAAGTGGCAGATGTGAGCCACCAGGTCCCTAGACATGCGCAGTCATCGGCGACACTCGTTCTCAGTCATCTGCAGGAATGGCAGGCGATGTCAATAGACCCTGGGTGTCGCTTGGCACTGACCAGCCATGGCTCACTGTCGCTCCTGAGCAGCATATGCGGGAGTCGCTGTTGCTCCTTCTTCATGAGGTTGCTGCTCCTGCCTTTGCATGGCCAGGTGCCTCAGTCACTCTCTCCTCCATCTTCTACGGTCTCTGTAGGCCATCAGGCATACAGCTAGGACTCCAGGATCTATGACTCTGACGTGGTCCTCCTGCAGCACGAAAGAGAGAGAGACATGGTTATCATGGTTGTATTTAGCACCTTTCCTGGGCCTGTGTGACCACCCCTTAATGCTTCCCGGAGAGTGCTGGTCACCCCTCGGATGGCCAGAGATGGGTGCGCTGCATGGCTGCCCTATCAACCTGCAACATGGGGGGGGCATGGTCCAAACCAGGATGCTGAGATTGGAAGGGGCTGTAAGCGCCTCCAGCAGTGACTGCTACATGGCCAGCGTTGGCGAGGATATCATACAACGTGTGCAGCCCAACTGCTCCGTGGAAAATAAGGCGGTGGCAGACTCAAAACCTGTGCTGGGGGGTGCGGGGTTGGGGGTGGTGTTGGGTAAGGTATGGAGTGCTTGGTGGCCCTTTGGTGCCTCCCGGATGCTTGCAAGGGCGGGCAGGCTACGATCCTGACCCCAATCATATCACGGTGGCTGCGCCTGATCTGTCTCAGTTGCAGAGGCACGGTCAGTTTATGCAGGTGTCCCTAATGCTTGGCCATTTCCCTCGCCTACTCTGCCCCCCACCTCGATTGCCTGCACGGAGGATGCAGCGCCAGGGCAGCACTTGACCCCCCCCCTCTCCCTCCACTCAGCAGGCCTCCAAGGCTGGCAGTGCTTGCCCCCCAGACACACACCCCCCCCCAGCCATCGCCTACAGGGCCAGGCATCAGTTTCCCCCACCCCCGAAGCCCGAGGCCTGTAAATAACAGCCGAGCTGTGGAGAACGCCACTGCTCACTCAGCTCACTTCCTACTGTGCGCTGTTGTGAAACACATCGGCGTGCTTTCCCGCCGACGTGGACAGATGATACGGCAGGCTTCCAAGAGCCTGGCGGGATGGCCTTTTAATTATATTAAAATATAACTAATTTACTACAATTAACTCCCTGCTGACTGATGGCGGGAAATGTGGCCCGACATTGACGGGCTGAGCGGAAGATCACAACCTGCCTTCATGTCGTCATGAAGCGGGTCCCGCCATATTTTCCGCACACGCCACCCATCACACCCGCCATCAGCAGGCTCAGAAAATTCCGCCCTCAAAGGGTTAGTACTTTCACCACCTAACCCAATTGTTTTTATTAGGAGCGAACTATCTCCTGGCCACCTAGTCAAAATGAAAATGAGCTTATACTCAACTGTAGTAACCTTTGCACTTCACATTTCCCTGCAACATTCCCCCTATTTCTTTTGAGCATGCAGGTGATTTCTTTAATTGTGCAGCTCCTTTAAGTTTTTTTTATGCAGTCGCATACGTATGGTAGTTTATAGGGATTGACTTGTGCACAGCCTGAATGGGGACTTTTGAATTGCAGCTTATTGGGAACATTTGTTTCCATGCTAGCTTGTTTCAGCCAGCTGCTACTCTTCCATCATATTCCCATTGGCCACTTCCTAAATTAGAGTTGATTCCCTTTAGCTTCTCAAAAATAGATATTATTGTTGCTTACACTGAGGCTACAGTGTTTTCCATCTCCAAGACAACAGCATCAACAATTTGCATGTATATAGCACCTTTAATGGAATAAGATGTCCCAAGGCATTTCACAGGAGCATCATCAAACCAAATTTGACACCGAGCCACATAAATAAACCACAACTGTTTTTCCTCTGCAAGTATCTGCTGTGTCTCTCAGAGCTACCATCACTTCCTTACCAAAGCCAACTCTATCCTCTTGACACCTTTGTCTCAAAAGTCTAGTGAAATACTTAGCCCTATATAGTATATCTGTTCATACACTGAAAAGCTACTACATTATAATTATATGTTTCTATCTAAATATTTCTAAGCTAAAAATGTCACCAGATATGCAGTTTTTTTACTTAAACTCTAATCCTCCTCACTTCTCCAAGTGTGAGGTGGCAACCAGCTCTGTGTTGCAGAATAATTTAACAAGTGCTTGGTTTTATTAGCATTTCAATTTTAGAAACACCTGCAACCAGCAAATATTCAATGCATTTTCTGTGATCTCATGGTGCCAAACTGCTGAATATGGTATTAATAGGTGTCTCACACTGGGAACTAAACAATTCAATTGGATTGACACCCATTGCAACTTATGATATTTTTTCACAACAGTGATCTAACTGAGGAGGGAGAAATGATGATCACACTATGTCTTAGCATGTACATTACAGTTGCTTATTTTATACAATCTTTCTCTCCCTTTGTTTTTCTTAACCACCTTCTCAAATATTGAGAACATTCAGAAACTGAGATGAATGGCAAAGATCTAATGTACAGGAGACTACCAAGATTGAAAAGAGCAGCTGGGATAAGATAAAAGAATGAGGAGATGATGCCAAGCTTGGCTTTAAAAGCCTTTAGATTATTGAAGGAAATGGAAAGAAATTTGATTGAATTTGATTGAATTTTTCGAGGAGGTGACTAGGTGTGTAGATGAGGGTAGTGCAGTTGATGTAGACTACATAGACTTCAGTAAGGCTTTTGACAAGGTCTCACAAGAGAGACTGGTCAAGCAGGTAAGAGCCCAAGGGATCCAGAGCAATTTGGCAGATTGGGTCAAAATTGGAAGGAGGCAGGCTGATGGTCAAAAGTTGTTTTTGTGAGTGGAAGTCTTTGTCTTTCTTAACCATGATTGTCTTTGATTTCATAGCAGAAAGATGATAACCCACCCTCTTTCTAATTCTATTTCTGTTTATATTTGCCTTCAACAAATTTATTGCCAATTATCTCTCAGATTGGAGTAGAGGCTGAAGTGTGTGGCCTTAATTGGTAAAAATAAATAATTTTTGCTCACGCTCACCAGATAGCTGATAAATAGGAGAAATGAGAGAGAGACCAAGAAAACTTTATTTTGGGATCCCTGAATAGGTGTTGGATTAAAACACATACATCCTTTTAGTATAACCTGATGTTTGCATCCTTGGAAGAAGAACAGAAAGCACTTCTATATCACGAGACACCTGCTTATCCCTGAAATCCAAATGATCTGTCGTTATTGAAATGTTAAGGGCTTCAGCTGTAACTTCACTTTCAGCTCATTGCTGGACCAGGAGATTTACAGGCCTGAATTTTCCTGGAAACATGGAAAAGAAAAGAATTCCACCTGAACATGTGGTCCCATAAAGGGAATTTCCTGGTGAGAGGCTAATTTAATGTACAGGGTGCTGTGGCAGCTGGTGCTTTGAGAGCTGAAGCACACCCTATACATGGTTGCATAAATTACATTGACAACATTAAATTACTGCACATTGAGTTTGAAAGAAAAGCATCAATTTTAACGTTTAAATCAACTCACAAGTTTTTATATCCTCAGACGTATCCTCCTTAAGTAATCTCTGGCATAAAAGTTGGCCTGGTCCTGTTTTCAGGTTGAGAAATGGTGCTGCCCAGCAGGACATGCCCCAGCTAGGAGGCCTGAGGTCAGTCTGGATTTGAGGCTGGGGGTTCATTTCAAGAGGTTTGGCAAGCTGCTGGCACCTGTTGTGCCCCCACAGGCAGACCTAAAAACAATTTTCGGGTCACTTGCTTTGTCGACAATGGCTCTTAGGTAAGGGCAGGGTCCACGAGTTGATTGGAGCTAGTAGTGGCCAAAAAGAGTGCTGTGAAGCTTTAACAGCATACTTGAAAATCATGAAGACCATGAAAACCCGAGTGAAGCAACCCATGTCCCTGAAGGTCCTTAAACAGATGTCAGGCATGTGCAAGAGGCTTTATGCATGATTTATGTGGCCAACATGCATGTTCTAGATAAGAAGTTTTTCATGAGTCATAGAGTTACGCAACACAGAAACAGGCCCTTCAGCCTATCGTGTCCGTGATGGCCATCAAGCACCTATCTATTTTAATCCCATTTTCAAGTCCTTGGGACACAGACATTAATTTCTGAAATTGGGCCTTGTTGCACCCACCTCAACTTTGTTACGAATGGTCCCCAGGTGAGGTACCTGGTTTGTTATGATCCCGGACGAGGTACCCCAAATTGTTATGCTCTCGGGTGAGGAGGGATGAACTGGCTCCCTTTCTTTATTCAGTGCCCTCGGTTGGTTGCAACAAGGTTAATTTAAAAAGGGTCCCTTCCCTCAAGGATACCTTTTCCTAATCCAAATGTATTTATGTTTTAAAAGGAGCCAATTTAACCAGGCTGTCTTGAGCTGAAGAAAGAGTGGTTTATTAGTTATTAAAATGCGAGAAAAAATAATAAAAGCGCAACACAGATACACACAGATTATAAATGAGAAGTAAGTCCAGAAAAAGAAGTTTAAAAAGATATACAAATCAGTCCTTAGCTTGTCTGTGAGGAGTAGATGATGAAATGTTGCAGCCGCTAGGTTGGATTATTGAGGTAGAGCTGATTTTGGGTAGTTGAGCAGTTGGTTTGGAGATTCTTGGTTCTGCAGTTCAACTCAAAGGAGTTGTCATGTTTCCATTTCAACTGTGGCTTTGCTGACATGTGACTTGCTTCCAGCAACTAGAGGGAGAGACTTTTTTTACCTTCAAGTGCAGGGATGCCATGTTGATGTTCTTCAGCTGTGACCTTCCCAGCACACACTCACACCAGAACAGAACACCAAAATTAGCACACACAGACCAGGATTGCAGTTGGCTCTTAATCCCCTTGTCCTTGAGTATTCATGGAAGAAAAAAACAAATATGCCTTTCACCCAGAAACTGCTTTCTTTCAACTCAGATCATGTCCACAGTCTGGGATATAACTCAACAGGAGATTGTTTCTGCTGAGATTGTAATTAGTTTTTTTGCATTGCATCTCTTCCTTTGATGTGTCTCTGTCTGAAGTAGGCCTTGTCACACCTTTTTAGGTGCAACGTTCTGTTCTCTCTAGACTAGTTGGTCAAGTAATCCACATAGGAATTTTACAGTCTCAACCAGCTTTTGCCTGTAGGTCCCTTTTTAAAAAAGCACACGTCTCAGTTAAAAGTCTAATATGGCCATAAGTAATTCAGGGCAATGATCTGTGCTCATGACAACTTGTCAAATGGAAGCAAGGATGTCCAGTTTCTATCCTAATGAGATTGCTTAACCGTGGCAACAGGCTTGTCACATATGCCTTTAGTTGAACATAATTCATATTTCTTTTTGAAGAAAAAAAATTATGATTTAAACTTTGGTAAATTAATCAATGTTCTGCTCATTCTCATAATGTATTATGAATAAAACTTGAACGAATGAAAATACAGCTGGTTAAATAGTTTAGAATAGGGGAAGTCTGTGGCAATTCTAGTTTTGGGAGATTTGGAAGTCACTCACTTGTCTAACCTGGTGAGAATTTCTGATGTATTTCAAGTGGAAAATGCACTCCTAACTGGCTGCTGTCTGTTGCAATTGACCCTGTCTCCAATGTTGTCCTTCCTCCATGAACTTAGTCGAGAGCCACTGTTTCAATGAAAATAACCTGAAATATGTTTGTGGAGGGTTAACAGGTGCCAGCAGCTCACCAAACGTATTGAAATGAAGCCTGTGACCCATTTTTGGGCTGACTTCGGCCTCCAACTGTGGTTAACTGGTTCTATATTGCTGGAAGAGAGGAAGATATGGTTTGGCTGCAGCAGTCATAAGGTTGCTGCATTAGCTTGTGATCCATTCAGGATTGCCCTGGAGGCTGCAGGATTTAAAGATTAATCTCCAGGACATTGCTGCATGTAATCCAGGAGGAAAATTAAAAGGACAGTCACAATTTTTTTTCCAATTTTCTTTTGACACTTTTATTTACTAATTATAAAATTACTGGTCATGGGAGAATAAAGGATATTTGACTGACAGCCAAGAATCATCCAGTCAGGTAAAGAAGCATCTATTCCAATTGGTCTGGGAAGGTGGTGCACTTTGAATTTGTTAGGTGACCAATGGTACGAGTGTAAGGGCTGGCAGTTGGAGGCAGGTAGTCATTTGATGAAACATCCAAGAATATGTTCAACTGGAGTTGACATATCTACTGCTCCAATTTACAGGTCTAAATCACGCAAAAAAAAATCCTTGACAAAGAGCAGGAGTGTTAAAGAAAAAGAAGAGCTTCCAGAATGCATACATTTTTAAATATATTGTTCCTTCATAGGATGAGGATGTCTTCGGCAAGGCCAGCATTTATTGCAGTCATAAACTGGTACAGACCCTGCACAAACACCCACTGCATTGTTAGGTAGTGAGTTCCAGGATTTTGACTCAACAACAATGAAGGAAGTGCACTATATTTCCAAATCTGGATGGTGTGCAACTTAGAGGAGAATTTCCAGGTGGTCGTATTGCTGTGTGTTTGATACCCTTGTCCTTCTAGGTGGAGGTTGCAAGTTTGGAAGGTGCTGTTGAAAAAGTCTTGGTGCAGTGCATCTTATAGATCTTGGTGCGTGGGTGGTGTCGGGAATACATTTTTATGGTGATAGATGGCACATCAGTCAAGTGAACTGCTTTGTCCTGGATGGTGTTGGGCTGCTTGAAGATTGTTGGAGCACTTATCATCCAGGCAAGTGGAGAGTATCCTATCACACTCCTAATTTCTGCTTTATAGGTGGTGAACAGGCTTTGAGAAGGCAAGTTACTGAGTTCTCACTGCAGAATACCCAACCTCAGGCCTGCTGTTGTAGCTGCGGTATTTATATCACTGGTCTATTTAAGTTTCCAGCCACATGAACCTTGTATCCAGGAAGAAAAGCTAATGAGCATCTTCAGTATGAAGACACAACTTTGACTCAGCAAGGACAGTGTGGTGGACATTCCTACCAGTACTATACTGTCATGGATAGATTAAACTGGAACAACTAGATTTGTGAGGATGAGTTCAAATAGATTTTTCTTGTGTTGGTTCTGTCACCACCTGCCACAAGCCCAATCTCACAGCTTTGTTTTTCCGGGCCAGCTCAGTCAATCGTGATGCTACTGAGCCAGCCTTTGTGATGGATATTTAAGTCCCCCACCCAGCGTAAAATATTTGCCTTTGATACCTTCAATGCTCCTCCAAAGTGTTGTTCAACATGAAGGAGCACTGATTTACCAGCTAAGAGAGAGCAAAGATGTTAAACAGGAGGAGGTTTCTTCGCCGATGTTTGTCCTGATACCAAGAGACTTCTTGGGATCTGAAAGGTCTGGAGTCACATGTAGGCCAGACTGGGTAAGAACAGCAGTTTTTCTTTTTTAAAAAAGGATATTAGTGAACCCGGAGGGTTTTTACAACAATCTATCATTTTCTTGACCACCATTACTGATACTATCTTTTTATTCATTTTATTTAATTGAATTACTGTATTTAAGTTCCCCTGCTGCCTTGGTGGGATTTGAACTCATGTTTCAAAACAAATTAGTCCAGGCCTCTGGATTATCAGCTCAGGAACATAACCATTATACTACTGTATCCCTACTTAGAATATACAGCACAGAAGCAGGCCATTTGGCCCAACCAGCCTATACTGATTATGGAATAGAATCATAAAATGGTTACAGCACAGAAGGAGGCTATTCAACCCATTGTGTCCGCGTGGGTTCTCTGCAAGAACAACTAACTTAGCTCCATTTGTTACAAATATGAAGTTTAGAAGATTATGTTTTGGGACTGTCTCTTTAATTTAGGGTAAAATGCAGGAATGAAGGGGTTATGTGACCTACTCTGAGTTCTGCCTGACAACAAGTTTGGTTGACTTGGTTGTTAAAGGTTAAAGGTGGGGAGGAGAAGATGACAAAGTGTTCCACCAAAGGAACAGTTTCTGCCTATTTACTCTGACCAGATCATTCATGATTTTGAACACCTCTATCAAATCAGTTTTCAACCTTTTTTCTAAGAAAAACAGCCTTAGTTTCTCCAGCCTATCTATGTAACTAAAGTTCCTCATCCCAAGAAGCATTCTGGTGTATCTTTTCAGCACTCCCTCTAATGCTTTCACATCCTTCCTAAAGTGTGGTATGCAGTATTGGACACAGTTCTCTAGTTGAGGCCGAACCATTGTGTTTTATAGAGGTTTATCATAACTTGTTTGCTTTTGTACTCAATAACCCTATTTATAAATCCCAGGATTCTGTATGCTTATTAACCACTTTCTCAATCTGCCACGCCACCTTCGATGATTTGTGCACATATACTCCAAGTCCTGCAGACCCTTTAGAATTATACACTTTATTTTATATTGCTTCTATTTATTCCTCCTACCCACTCTAAAGAGATATAAGAGGTTGAGCATGTCAGAGATCTTTACTGCAGTTGAGGGTAAAAGGCCCAGGTGGATTGTCAGAAGAAGATCTCAGGGGGAGCCTGGCTGATCACTGGGAGAAGAATCTACAATCAACAGGAGCTGGCCACTTGGGTGATTGCATGACCAATAATAAATAAGATTTGTGAGCTAGATATTGGTGAAGTATTTCATGTTAGGAGCATGATAACATATTTGGACATTCTAATGCAAGATATTTGTAAAGAGTTAAGAGTAACAAAGCAGCTTATTTTATAATTATTTTCTTTTTCTCTTGTTCTTTCTCAACCTATTAAATCTGTAATTTTTTTCTGCAATCAAAACAAAACTGTGCCCATTTTAAATCTGCAATTATGGTATTATGGCACAGCTGATGGTAAATGCCGAGTTGTTCAAATCCCAAAGGGAAACTTGAAACAACTGCCACAACTTGTTTTGCAATTTATATAAATTTTGAGATGTGTGCCCTAAATTCAGTAGTACTAAGACCACCAAGTCTTATAGGTTTTTACAAAACTAGATTAAACATTTATTAAAAGAAGAAGTTACTTTAAATTCTTACATAGATCTACAAATTACTACTAATGATAAGTTCTCAATCTCCTACTCAATCTAACTCCCAGTTACACATTCAGTAAGGCAACAATAAGACACATAGGCCAGGATTTTTAGCTCAGTGCAACAGAGTGTGAAATGATGTGTGATGATATCAACACGCATCCACGCAATAGCTTGGTTGGCGGGCACAAGGAGTCGGCAGCATGCCTGATGACAATTTTAAGGCCTATTAAGGCTATTAAGTTATCAATTGTCCTTAATTTTTCACTGCCTGTTCAACCTAATGGTTTATGGGCAGGCGAACAGGCCAAGCATTTTTTGGTCGGGATGTGGTTTCCAAAGGCGAATACAAATAAAAACTTTAATTTAAATTAAAACATATCCCTGCTCATGTGACAGAGTGACATGAGGGGACATGTTTTATTAAATTTTTCTGATGTTTAATAATTTTTTCAATATTTTTCTTCAACTCCCTGAGGCAGCTCTGTGCCTTGGAGATTATTCAGCACTCTTTCGCGTGCATGCGCGCCAGGCCTGCTCATGCTCCCCCCACCCGGACACTGGGCGGAGCTTAATTGGCCCACCAGAGTAAAATCGCGGTGCGCTGTCGATCATGGGTGGTAGTTGGCTTCTCAACCATCTCCGCCTGCCCACGCCGATCCCGCATGCCAAATCTCTTCTGCCCATAGATTTTAAATGACCCAGGCAAAGGAACATGTTACCCTGAACAAGTCGACTTCCAAGTGAGCTTTCTTAACTTCAGTCCTTTGAAGACAGCAGCTTGAGGCATAGATGCTGAAGGCTTTTTTACACTTGTAAGATCTTAAAATGCCTTCTTTTACACATAGCCCTTGCTCCTTCTTTATACATATCTTCCTCTTTGAATGCATATACCCATTGTTTCACAATGCCTTTGGACTTTATCTCCCTGATAATAAAACCTTCTCATAGCACTAAGTTTTAACAATAATCTTTGGGAAAAATGAACACATTTTCTAAATAAAAACAAAAAATGCTGGAAAAACTCAGCATCTGTGGAGAGAAAAACAGAGTTAACATTTTGAGTCTGGTTGATGCATTAGGAACGTTCCTAATAGCAAATAACAAGAATGGAATTCCTCTACCCAATCCTGTGGATAATCCTGACTGTACATTTTCATCATAGTTTAAGAGTTTGATGCTATCTTTCCAAAGCCCCTTGTGACCCAGGATAAACTGTTGACTTAACTTGTTTTATCCCCAAGCTATTCATTACTTCCTTAAACAGCTGTGACATAAAATTTGAGCCCTGATTTAATTGTATTTCCTTAGGTAAACCATATTTTGTAAAAAAAAATTAGTTAACTCTTCTACAATCTTCTTTATTGTAATGTTTCTCCAAAGTATTGCTTCAGGAAATCTAGCAGACACATCCATTATTATCAGTAAATACTGATTTCCATCTTTACTCTTAGGGAGGAGTCCTACATAATCAATTATGACCCGAGTAAAAGGCTCTTCAAATGCTGGAATTGGAATTAAAGATGTCAGCTTAATCACTGCTTGTGGTTTCCCTATCACCTGACATGTTCTATAGAATTTGACTACACCCCTATGCACTCCAAGCCAATAAAAATGTTTGTGTCTTTCTAATTCCTTAATGTCCCGCCAATGGAATTTCATGAGCTATCCTCAGAATCTCATTCCTATACCCAAATAGGATAACAATCTTATGTACCGCCCTTCAGCTTTCATTTGCTGAAACATGATATGGCCTCAATTTTCTCATTAAAATATTACCCTTAAGGTAATAACATTCTGGAATACATTTTACCTCTGTTTCTGTAAGTAAAGAGTAAGCTGTCTGATGTAACTGTTGTTAAACACTTCAGCTGAATTGTCCTTTAGTCTTTCTTCTTGAACAATGTTATCAAATGCAGTGTCAGCTAATTGGATTTCAACACCTTCTTCCTGCCCTTGAACTGCCTATCCTTCCTGTTTTTTATGTTTCACCCTGTGAGCCTGTGATCTCATTATCTCACAAACTGGAAACAATCCAGGAGGCTCGCTCTGTAACACACCTGTTGAAGACACCTCTACAGGCTGCTCAACTACCATAGGCATCACCCACATTTGTGATCCAGCTATATCATTACCCAGAATCAACTGAATCCCTGCAATGGGCAATTTTTACACCATCCCAGCAGCCACTTCACCTGTCCTCCATTTGCTCTTTAAATTTACCTTCTGTAATGGAATAGCTTTAACATCTCCATGAACCCCACTTATTATCTATCACCTGTTCCTGCAATACTACCTCTGAATAACAAATGTCACTATCCCACAACATTAAGGATTGACTAGCCCCTGTGTCTCTTCAAATTTTAACATCTTTACCTACTCCACCCTGTACACATGGAAGGACTCTCATCACAACAATGTGTCTAAACGTTTCTGCAACCTGCTCCTCAGAATTGTCTTGGGTAAATTGTGAACACATTCTCATTTCTTTACCTATCACTGATTCTCCCTGTTTTACTTGTACACAAGCCATTGGTTTTTCCTGTGCCTGAACCTCAGAACCCACAGTACTCTTATTTCCAGTACTTTTCTGCACCCCTATAATTCCAACTGATTTTCCCTGCAATTTCTAGCACACTGACTTTGTGTGCCCAACTTTATTACAATGAAAACACCTCAATTTTTGAATGTCACTTCTACCCTCAGCACAATCCTCTTTATTCTGAGAAAAAACTCCCTGGGAATTTCCACCTACTCCGTCTTTTCCTTGGCTACTCACCTTCCCACTTTATCCTTTTCCAATTTGAAAGGGTGACGAGAAAAAGGTTTAGCTCTATGAACTAATTCATAATCATCAGCTATCTCCACTGATTGTCTAACCATCTGAACCCTCTGTTCCTCCACATGAGTTCTCACTACCGAAGGAATTGAATCTTTAAATTCTTACAAAAGAATTACCTCTAAGAGTTGTATATGTTGTTTCTATTTTTAATGCTTGTATCCACTGGTCAAAATTACTTTGTTGTATTCTTTCAAACTCGATATAAGTTTGCCTAGGCTGTTTTCTCACACTCTTAAACTTCTGCCTGTATGCCTCAGGAACCAACTTATATGCACTCAAAATAGCCTTTTTTTAACCACACCATAATTCACCGACATTTCTTCTGAAAGCAAAGCATAAATCTCATGCACTCTACCCACCAACCTGGATTGTAACAACAATGTCCAGATTTCCTGTGACCACTGTTTATCATCTGTTTAGCTATCTTCTCAAATGAAATAAGGAATGCATCAACATCTTTTTCCTCAAACCTTGGAAGAGCTTGTACAAATTTAAAGATCTACCCTCTGGGTTTCAAGTTAAAGGTTTTTTCATCATCAGAACTTTCCTCAGAATCTGAGATCTCTTTTTTTAAAACTTCCAGCCTTTAAGTCAATATGCTCTCTTTCCTTAATTCTCTCTTCCATTGCTAACCTTTCCCTCTGGAGATCAAGTTTTTGCATTTCCATTTCTTTTTGAAATAATCTTTTTCTGCTGCCTCTGGTTTCAGTTTTCTCATTTCCAATTCTTTTCCTTTTTTGTTTGCCTCCAATTCAAGTTTTCTCAGATCCTTTGCTTGTTCAAATTCAAGCCTCTTCATTTCTAACTGACGTCTCACTACCTCCAGTTGTGACTCACTACTGTCGGGTATCACTTCCAACTTTAACTGCTGTGCTATACCTTCAATTATATCTGCTTTCTTAGCCCCTGCAGGTCCTCCCAATTGTAATTTATCCACCAGTTCCAGTAACTTAACTTTAGTTACCTTTTGTAAACCAGTCAAAGCTATAACTTCAATTCCCAAACAAGTCTGAGCAACTGCCAAAGCTGTATTGCAATCTCACCAGTACAAAAAGCCTCACCCCAACTCCTGAATTCAAAGCACCTCTTGTACTTGTAACCTTAAGATTCACCAACTCCAAAAAAAATCAAGGAAATTCAAATATATCCCGCAAAAAAGCCCCCAACTATGTTATGGCACAGCCGATGGTAAATATTGAATTGTTCAAATCCCAAAAGGAAACTTGAAGCAATTGCCACAGCTTGTTTTGCAATTTGTATAAATTTTGAGACGTGTGCCCTGAATTCAGTAGTAATAAGGCCACCAAGTCCTATAGGTTTTTACAAAACTAGACTAAACGTTTATTAATAGAAGAAATGACTTCAAATACATACATAGATCTACAAATTACTACAATGATAACTTCTAAATCCTCTACTCAATCTAACTCCCAGTTACACTTTCATTAAGGCAATAGTAAGACACATGGGGTAGAATTTTTGGCTTGGCGAGCAGGGGTGGGGCCCACATGTCAAGGCGTAAAATGATGCAGGGTGATGTCAGGCGTGTATCCTGACATCACCGCGTGTCGTTTAGATTTTCAGTTCAGCAGGCGCGCAGCAGAGTTGGCTGCGTGCCCGCCGAACAGTCAAAGGCCTATTAAGACCATTTAAAAGCTAATTAAACTAATAAACTGAGCTGCCCATCCAACCTTAAGGTTGGCGGGCAGGCGAAGAGCCCAGGCAGCCTTCTTATTTTTCATGGAACCTCAACCACGGGTGGGATGAAGTTTCATGAAATGTTTATAAATTGAATAAAAATTTTTATAAAAATTCATTGACATGTTCCAGCTCATGTGACACTGTCACATGAGGGGTTATGTCTTAAAATTTTTTCTCTTTATTTAAATTTTTAAAACTTAAACTAATCTCAGAGGCACCTCTGTGCCTCAGAGAGATTTCTGCATAGGCTCCAGCTCAGGGAACCATCCCCACCCCCGCCCCCACAGGGAGCGCATAGCGCCTCCGGGCGCACGTCACCAAGTAAAATGGCGGCATGGATCTGATCGGGCGGGTTGGGGGGGGGGTGGGGGCCAATTGGGTCCGCCCCCACCCACCCCCCCAATGGGAGGAAAATTGTCCCCTTAGATTTTAAAAGGCCTATGCAAAGAAACATGTTACCTTGAACAAGTCGACTTCCAAGTGAGTTTTCTTAACTTCAGTCCTTTGAAGAAAGCAGCTTGAGGCACAGATGCTGAAGGCTTTTAATACTTGTAAGATCTTAAAAATGCCTTCCTTTACACTTAGCCCTTACTCCTTTTTTATATATATCTTCCTCTTTGAATGCAAATATCCATTATTTCACTATGTCTTTGGACTTTATCTCCCTGATAATAAAACCCTCTCATAGCACTACATTTTACCAATAATCTTTGGGGGAAAAAAAACACTGTTTCTAAACTTCACCTGGCTAGGTGACACATTTCACCCCTCCTTTGAAAACAATGTAGTCTGCTTTATTTCAAAATGCAAATGTTCCCTTGACACCTATGTTTCTCAACTTTCCCATGTTTATCTAAGTAACATTTCAAACCTAACCTCTTAGATCAAAGCACCCAGACTAGCTGCCTCTAATTCAATTAATGCACACACACACCCCCCACTATTACTCTATTTTACAATAAATTCCAATAACATTATGAGAATTATTATATCTTCTTGAAATATGGGTACAAATAAATTAACAATTTGACAAAATGAACTATAATCTGAGTGAGTTTTTTTAAAAAAACAAGGCGGCTTACAGAATCATGACTCTCACCGGTATTTAGAACTGAATACCTGTTGGAGCATGACATGCATTCTTGGGATGGTTCTCCTACTTGACTGGTCCTTTTTGACTGTCTGTGGTTAGCCATTCCTTCACTGCCAGCATACCCTTAAGCTGTGAGATGACCAAATCCAGAAATATGCTATTCATGTTGCTCTCAGTCTCAATGATACACTGCAGTGATGCCAACTGTTGCTCAAGCTCCAAACCCCAGAGCTCAAGCTGCTGTGGCTGACAACACTTCCTGTGCATGCGCTTGTCCAGGACATGAGAAGCATCCCACATGGAACAGGATGTGCATTCCATGAGCCCAAGTTGCCCTAATGCACTGCTATTTATTTATTTAAATAGTAAGTTTAATAGTTTAAGACTCGCCAATCAGCTGCTTCTCCGGTGCTGATGCCACTTTATTTTATAGGGAGGTTAACAGAAATGTTCTTACTTAACTCTGATATTTATGCTCTACTCAAACTTCCCTTCATCCTTCCTTGTCTAACTCTATCACCATAATCCTCTATTCCCTTCTCACAAAAGGCAGATGGGAAAGGAGCACAATTGTGTCTGTGATCACTAAATCCCTAAATTGCTTGAATTTTTGTTGGAGGTAATGTTGGTGGATGTAAGGGCAAGAGGAGATAGGTTTATTAACACCCTAGAAAAGGATGGGTAGGTGGGTATGGAGAGAGGCAGCTCAGCCAATCAGTACTATCCCACAAATGATGCAGAAAGGTTTTAATGGCATCAGTTTGGCCAAGTACCCAAGCAGATCCTGAAATAATGCTGGAAACATGATTCAACTCCATGTCAACAAAGTAAGTAAGGAGATAAATGGGAGAGTTAAAATGCAAAAAATACCTTCCCAGCTTCCACATTCCTATCCCAAAACCCCAACCAATCACACAACACTCTACCAGCATTTCAATGTTCCTTTCTCCATTTTCTGGGACCAAGGGTGGTAGTATTTAATAAAAAGTGAAGAGATTTTTGCACAGCCTACACCTGAAAGCGTTAATAATGTCAGCCTGCAGACACCTGGGTGAAATTACATTTTGTATTAATTTTTGGCTGTTGCAAAAATGACAAATATTTAGAAAGGAAAATATCACAATAATCAGCAGGAAAGAAGTGTCACAGATAGAGGAACGTCAACTACCAAGCCTTTAAGTGGGCATGAAGAGGAAACTGAATGGATTGGAGACAGTACTGAAAAGCTACAGTCTTCCGATGTTCTTATTAAATGAATGGCCATTAATTGAATGGCCTGCCATCACTGTGGAGTCACTTCTGAATCATATGTAATATTGCACCCTTCTATAATGAAAAATCTTGTGTCCCTCACAGGTACTGGGCATTGAGACAATGAGCAGCCTGACAGCAACTCAGGGGATTCCATAACCTCAATCACCATGTCACTTTATTTACTCTAGTCCCAAACAATCCACTTGGAGGGTATCAATAATGGGGATTATAGGGTGAAGCACAGAGCAGTAGTGAGCAGAAGGAACTGGGAAGGGATGATAAAGATCTACCTCACTCTCCCCATAGTGAGAGGAAGGGCAAAATAACTGTCATTACTGAGGAACCCCAGGACTCAGATGCCCAGCCTTGAAAAAATCTATGATTCGAGATCAGGCAGTAGAGACAGTTTCCTTTATTATATTGGAGATAATGGATAAGTTAGAAGAGTGCACAGGCTACACCTGCAACACAATGCAAGAGATATGCTAGAACACTCTGGAGAACATGGCACTCCATAGACATCTGCAGCAACAAGATGTCAGGAAGAACATTGGAAGGTGATGATTACTAGAGTCACAGCTATAACTGTTTCCACAGATTACTTGCATGAGGCCTCCAAGCACATCATAGTTCAGAACTTTCAAAAGTTACATGGATCTATTTGGCTTCTTTTGATGCAGACGATCAGCCCTATTTGATCATAACTAGCAGAATGGGATGAAAGGAGTGGCTGCAGATGTTGCTGATGCTCATGATTGTGACAGTGGCTACATCAATCCAGTTCAGTCCAGTGCCAGCATAAGTGGGAACTTCTGGCCTGGCCCTACAGGCATTGAACAAAAAAATATCATGATACAAGAAGCAGGTCCTGCAAAGACAGCAGCCATCACTGAGACAAGTGCCACCTTTGTCCTCCAAAGCTCCATCAGGAGCTGGAGAAAAGTCATCGGTCGTGCCTGCAGTGGATATGTTACGACCAGGTGAGAAGGGGTGAACTGGCTCCCCTCTAGTCAACCTCTTTGGTTGGTCACAATAAAGGTTTAAGTTTCTTTTTCACAAGGATACGCTTTTCCAAATCAGAATGTATTGAACTATTTAAGCTGTGAGCAATGAGTAAATTAAACAAGGCTTTCTTGACTCAATGGGCGGAATCATCCCAGATTTGCAATAAGTGCAGTAGTGGGTGGGAGAAAGAACATTTTACCCACCAGCCGCAATGGTGGCTTTTCACAGCGTATCATCCCAATCCCCCCTCATTAATCAAGCATTCCCGGGAAACACTTTTTGGGGACGCAGGGACAGCCTCCGGTTCACCTGCCGCACTGTCACCTCACCTCTTCCTCATGACAGGCATCATATTTAAAATGTGGTCACACGCACACCTCTCAGTGCTTTCAGCCCAGGACTGCTGCAAAGGCTAGAAGACAGCAGCCCCGCACCCCCCCCACCCCCGCAATTCAGTGACACATCTCTGGAATGACGTTTGGACGTTATGGAGGCCCTGGCTCTGGCTGCAGGAAGGGGAGAAACATCACCAATCCAGCTTGTGAGGTGGTGGCAGCAGTGGTCAGTGTCAATGCCCTGCAAAAAAGGACAGCCACCCAGTACTGAAATAGGATGAATTGATTCATCCGTTCTGCCAGGGTAAGTCACTCTTCTCATCACTCTCAACTCACACTCACAAACCCATCACACATCCACAAGGATCTCACTCACTGCCAGTGCAAGGGACATCACCATTCATTCTCTCACACACCTTCATTGTCCTCATCCTGCCCATGGGACCACTCACCACCTACACACACTTATTATCTGGCCTGGCAGGCATCCTGCTTACACTCCAATTGTATTCATACGGGACAAGCTGGCACACAAAAAAAGGTCACAGACTAGTGGAAGAATGTCTGAAATCAAGGTCCTCGCGGACTTTGAAAATAGAGTCATCCAGCTAGCCAGCAAAGATCTGAGCTGCTCCTGTGCTGATGTGGAGTGCTCAACCAAGTGAGGATCCGACAGTGCAACATTCATCAGGCAACCATACTGTTTCAAAGGCTACTGCCATGTATTAAGTATCTCTCCTTGCTTTCGCAGGGACATCTGGTAAACAGCCAAGGAAGTCCATGACCCAGGTCCTCGACTCAAGCCCTGAAGACATCTCTGAAAAGGACTCTGCTAAATCCTCATTAAAGACCTGTCATAGCACTCATCCACACACACACACCACCCACCCCCCCCGTCACTAGTGCAGAGACAACTTGGGATTACAATCTGGTGAGCACATTGCATTTGCCTGATCCACAGCAGGCAGCAGCAGGGACTTCCCAGGTTTCCAGCATTTGGAGAACAGCTGGAGGCCAGAAATCTGCTGAGTCTGAGTCAAATGACAAGTCTCTGGAATCAGTCATATCGGAGTTGCTGGAGCTGCAAAGGCAAGCTCGGGAACATCAGGAAGGGGTGTCCTCTACGCTCCTCAGATTGCAAGGCATGATGGAGGAGTCTGCCTGCTTTCAGATAGCGCTGGTATGCCAATGCACCAAGGTCAAAACTGGTAGAATGGTGGTTGCCATGGAATCCTTAGTCCAGAACTTCAGTCCTACACAGCTGAACTCCATTGCTGACGCCACAGTTGGCCTCCAACAATTTCAATGCAAGAGGGGTGTGGGGCAGCTTGATCTCACTCCAGCTTCCCCTTCTCCTCAAAAAGTCATCCAGGGGCCCTCATGCACCCATTGGAAAGAGGATCAGCAGGCGCAACCCCCACAACTCAAAGGGGCTTATCGTTGCTGTCAGAATGTCCTGGGCTGGCGATACAGAGTTCCATCATTCTGTATGTGCTCCCAGCACCTTTGAGGTGAGGCTGGCCCCCCCAGCTCATCAGCATCTGTACCTGGTGACAGTGTGGTCCTGAATGATTCAGCTCACAAAGGATGACAAAGGAGTAGGAGAGGTTAAAGTTTCCCTGCTGCATCTCCATATGATCCTGTTCACAGAGCACAAACGAGGTATCATCAACCAGACAGAAGTCAGACATTCACATAAACTATGTGAGGATTTGTGGAGTGTCCCCACTGCATGTCATCATTATCCTCCTGGAAGGTAGGGATTATGGCCATCTGCTGTGTCTCCGTGGCAGGAGTCTTACGCTGAAGGTATGTGTGCTGCTATCAGCCAGACAAGAGTCAAACATTCACAGATGCAATGTGAGGATTTATGGTGTCTCCTCACTACATGTCATCATCATCCTCCACGAATCTAACAGCTATGAGGACCTCCCGAGCATGCCTGCCCCATCTGGCCAGTGCCTTGGCCTCATCACCATCATCCTCACCTTCAAGGACCTCCTCACCTTCATCTCCATCGACGTCCTCCTGATCTGAGGAGATGAGCAGCTCCTCCATTTCCTCCTCAGCCAGATTATCTCCCCGTTGCAGCGCCAGGTTGTGAAGGGCGCAGCAGTCGATGACGATGCATGACACCCTCTGTGGGCTGTATTTTAGGTCTCCACCAGACTGGTCCAGGCATCTGAACATCATTTTCAGCATCCGAGTGGTTTGCTCCATCAATGTGCAACTTGCAGTATGAGCCTCATTGTACCTTCTGTCTGCTGCAGTGAGGCCACTGCACAAGTGTCATCAGCCACATTCTCTATGGATAGCCCTTGTCCCCGAGGAGCCAACCCTTTAGCCTCTCTGGACCCTGGAAGACATCAAGAGATCTGAGACCTACTGAGAATGTATGAGTCGGGGAGGCTCCCTGGGAACTGTGCGCAGACCTGTAGGATGCACTTGTGGTGGTTGCACACCAGCTGAACATTCAGCGAGTGCAAGCCCTTGTAGGCTGATGTAGTTGACCGCTTGTTCCCACAGAGATCTGAGTGCCATGTGAGTGCAGTCGATGGCACCCTGCGACTGTGGGAAGCCTGAGATCTTGGCAAATCCCAGCGCTTCTGCTTCCTGGCTCTCATGATTCCGGGTGAAATGCACGAAGTTGTGTGCCTTCGTGAAGATGGCATCCATGACCTCCACGATATCCCAGAGGTCACCTGTGGAGCCCTGAAAGGAGCCACTGGCGTAAAAATTGAGTGCTGTGGTCACTTTCAAAGCCACTGCCAGTGGATGCCCTCTATGTCCCCGTGGCGCCAAATCCTGCAGCAGGTGGCATATGTGACCAACCAGTTCCTTGGACATGTGCAGACATGTGACACAGGTTATCAGTTATCTTCAGGAATAACAAGCACTGTCTGTTGACCCTGAGTCTAGTTAGGCGCTGACAGTAACAGCTCACTGTGGCTCTTCAGTGGCTTGCATAGGAGCTCCAGCCTCCCCTTCTTCCTGAAGGTGCTGCTCCTCCCTCTGCCCAGCCAGGTGCCTCCGTCGCTTTCTTCTCCTTCATCTCTACTCTTATATAGCTATGTCACCAGGCTCCATGCTCCTGATATACTCCTCCTGGAGGATGAAAGGGAGATGTGTGGGTTAGCTTGGATGTACTAAGAGCCTCTCTTGGTTAAGTGTGAAGGCCCTGAATGCATCCCAGAGAGTGTTGGCCACCACTTGGATGGCCAGAGTTTAGTGCATTGCATGGCTGCCCGAAATCCCACCTACCTCTGCCTGACTGATTGGCGGCAGCTTTGCCCATTGGACTGCATGCTGTGCTATCAGCTCAGTTATTCTCCTGACCTGCATAGCAAGGCTGCACTATTAGCTTGAACTATCGGGGAGACTGGTCCAAACCAGAATGATGACATTGCAAGGGGCTGAGAGCACCTCCACCAGTAACTGCTCCATGGCCAACTTTTGCAAGGAGATTGTATAACATGCCTATTTGTATTCTGGATTGCCTGAGAGCAAAAATATTGGAGTTACTTCCTGGTTAACGTGCATTGATATTTGTATTGAGGTGGTTTATATCACACAATCTACACGTTCAGTGAACAAAACTCCTTTTAATTGATGAAATTTCAGACAGGGCTGTTGTTGTCTGATTGTTTTGCTGTCATTCACTCAGATGACACACCACTTGTTGACAAGGGACAAAGTAAATCTGTATGCCAGGAGTGTACCTAGTTCCACAGACAGGCTTTAAGAGCCCAAATACTGAAACCAACAAGACCAGGGGCTTCATTGGGATCAGATGTTGAAAATAATTCTTAACTTTTTTGGGGCGCACTAACATTACACTTTAGCTGGTATTGGTATAACTAGTCTTAAGTTTTGCTCATATTTGACAGAAAATAGGAAGCCCTCCAAAAGAAGACCATCTTACCCAACTGGTCATTTGCATAAGTTAAAATAAGCTCCTTGCATTATCATTAAAGAGTGGGCAGAACCTGCTGGCTTTGTAGGTAACAACATCTCATTGTGCAGGACCAAGCCATACATACCAAAGACCCTGGTTCAAGTCTTGCCTGTATTGAGCAAGATGATCTCAATCAGGTCAACAGTTAGGCTATTTTAATTTGCCTCAGTGCTCCTGGACCAGGAAGGGGCCTGGTTTTCATTTCAGTCAAATAATTCACTGTCTAGACTCACATGAAGAATAGCAGATTGAGCGATGTACTGGAAAGCCATTCACTGCTTGTGGAACTGTACCTCAGCAAAAATTAGAACCTTTAGAAGAGGGTGGAGAGAACAAGGTTCCCTGTATATTGTAGGAGGATTATTCTGCAGAAAAGCTGTTTGTCAGGAGGGAGAATGTGCATGTTCTGGACAGTACTTGCATATTAATAGACTGTTATGGTGTTAGTTTGAAAAGAGATAATTAAATGAATATAAAATAAATGTGGCATAATTCCACACATCTTTCCCAACTAAAGGTAGAAGTTCTGGACCAGTACACAATTTCAAAACTGAAATATTTTATTCATTTAAGGCTAGAAATTATTGTTGGCATGTTTGAAAAATAAATGCCTACCATGTTGATATGTAGTAATGATGTGGACCTGGTGTGTAGGACATCATGTCAAAGTTTGTAGATGACACAGAACTTGGAAGGGATTTCTGATCATCCAGTGCCGGATGTTGGAATGCAATCTGATAATTTAGTGACAGTGAAGGAGTTCAGAGAGGTGGCTGTGGGGTAGAGCTTAGTGTCATCAGCAGATATGTGAAAACTGATGCTATGTTTTCAGGTCATTTCACCAAAGGGAAGAATGTAGATGAGAAATTTGGGGGGGGGAGGGTTTGTAGTGGGAAGCCAAAGGCTTTGGCTTCAGTCTTCCTGACATTTAATTGGGAAGAACATGGAAACAATCTGGAGGATAGGAACAGACTTCAGGAGGAAATAGACTGGTGAAATGGGAAGACACACATAAGATGCCATCTAAAGCACAGAAGTGTGAAGTGATCCATTTTGGTGGCAACAATGGAGGAGAGGCAATATAAACTAAACAGTACAATTTTTAAATGGAGTGCAGAAACAGAGAGAGACATAGGAGTATATATATGCAAATTTTTGAAGATCGCAGGACAGGTCAACAAGGCTGTTAAAAAAGCAACTGGGATGTTTGGCTTTGTAAACAGAGGCATAGCGTACACAAGTATAGAAGTTATACTAAGCCTTAATAAGTCATTGCCTGGGCCCCAGATGTAATATTTGTCCAGTTCTGGGGATCACACTTTAGGGAGGATGCCAAGTCCAAGGGTGCTGAGGGATGTGGGCCTTCAGTTATATGAATAAACTAGAGACATTGCAGTTGTTCTCTTTAGAGCAAAGAAAGTTAAGGGGACATTTAATTGAGGTGTTCAAAATCATGAAGGATTTTGATGGGGTAAGTAGAGAGAAACTTTTTCCAGTGGCAGATGGATTGGTAACCAGAGGACATAGATTTAAGGTAATTGCCAAAAGAATGAGAGATGAAATAAGGCAAAATCTTTTACACAGTTATGATGATCTGGAATGAACTGCCTGAGAGTGGTGGAAGCAGATTCAATTAAAACTTTTAAAAGGAAATTAAAGAAACACTTGAAGGGAAAAAAATGCAAGGTTGTGGAGAAAATGTAGAGGAATGAGATTAACTGGAAAGCTCTTTCAAAGAGCCAACAGAGGCACAATGAGGTGGAGAGTGGATAGTCTCCTACTGTGCCGTATAATTTCCAGGATATGAGCCAGTTGTGGCACAGCTCAAGAACTGTTTATGATTAGCTAAATTAACTCTGGAGATGTGGGTTATAGCCACATATTAAGGCCTGAAATGTTAATCATTAAAAAGATGTCAAGTTGTTTAAAATATATTGTGGTAATTTTAACCTGTGGTGATATTGTAAAACAGAGATGTCAATCAGCCACCTGTCATACACCTCTCCAGATTTTCATTTCCATTGAAATGAATAGGAACAAAGCCAACAGAGATGTAGAATGAGCATGCAATTCATTACACATCACAAAAAATCAAAATTATTCCCAATGAGTCAAGCAAATATATCTTGGTTGAAATGCTTGCCTTGGTATGAAAAGTCCAATTCAATTAAATTGTTTTAATGAAAAAAACAACTATCCCACTCTCCTATCTACATATGATCAAAGTATCTTACCAAATACTCTCATCAGAGTCAAAAATGACATCCTATGTGACTGTGACATCCTCATCCTTCTCAACCTTTCTACAGCCTTTGGCACAGTTGATCACACTACCCTCTTTGTTACTCACAATAAGAGGTTGTGGTGGAAGAATTAATCCAGACCAGTCTCTAAGTTAAAGCTGGTTTATTTCCAAGCCAACAACTCAGTGCTAATAGCTTCCACACAAAGTGTTCCAGCTGTACCTTTTTATTCTATTCAATTAGGATAATTAATGCCCATCACCTATTTAACTACCAATTGGTTTTAACAAGATGATTGCCATATTAACACTCTTTCGACAATTCTCCACTGTCGTCAAGCTGGGTGGGATTGCACTCACCTGTTTTCATTCTTATCTATCCAATCATTGTCAGAGTAGCACTTGTAATGGCTTCTTTTCCTGCTCACGCACCATTACTTCTGCTGTCCCCCAAAGGTCTAGCCTTCACCCCCTCCTATTTCTCATCTACATTCTGCCCTTTGGTGACATGACCTGAAAATATAGCATCAGTTTCCACATGTCTGCTGATGACACTAAGCTCTACCCCATCGCCACGTCTCTGGACTCCTCCACTGTCACTAAATTATCAGACTGCTTGTCCTACAACCGGTACTGGATGATCAGAAATCCCCTCCAATTAAATGCTGAGAAGATCGATGCCAAGTCTTTGGTCCCCACTACAAACTCCACTCCCTAGCAACCAACTTTGTTCCCCTCCCTGGCAACTGTAAGAGGCTGAATTAAACTGTCCACAACCTTGTTGTCATATTTGTTCCTAAGATGAGCTTCTGGCTACATAACAATGCCATCACAAAGTCTACCTATTGCCACCTTGTACCATCATCCAACTCTGCCCCTGCCTTAACCCATCTGCTGCTGAAACCCTCATCCCTGCTTCGATATCTATAAATTTACCCATTGCAACGGACTCCTAGATGGTCTCCCACATTCTACCCTCCATAAATATGTGGTCATTTAAAGCTCTGTTACTGTAGCAACCTGCACCAAGCCTTTCACCTAGCCCCCTGTGCTCATTGGCTCCCAGTCTTGATTTTAAAATCCTCCTCCTTGTTTTCAAATCTCTCCATTGTCTCATGCCTCCTTCTCTAATCTCCACACCCCCCCCCCCCCCCCCCCCCCCCCCCCCCCCCACCCCCACCACCGGCAACCCTCTGAGATACTTTCTGCTCATTTAATTCTGGCCTCTTGAGTATTCCTGATTTTAATTGCTCCGCCATTGATGGCTGCACCTTAAGCTGCCTAGGGATGGAGTTCCATCCCTAAGCTTGCCAGTTCCCTACCTCTCTTCTTTTAAGATGCTCCTTAAAATCTATTTTTTTGACCATGTTTTTGACTATCTCCCCTAATTATCCCTTTACGTTGCTTGTGTCTAATTTTATTTTATAATGTTCGTGTGAAGCACCAAGGGATGTTTTATTACATTAAGGGTGCTATATAAATTGTTGTTGTCAGTGCAGTATTTATGGATGAGACATTAAATCGAGGCCCTGTCTGCCCCCTCAGGTGGATGTAGAAGATCACAAGGCACTATTTGAATAAGAATAGGGAATTGTGTGTGTTCTGGCCAACAATTATCCTAAAGAAATACATAAAACAAATGTTCTGGATTTTTATTGCTATTCGTGGGAGCTTATTTTGGCTGCCTTCTTTCCTATATTACAACAATGACTACACCTCAAAAATATTTCATTGATTGTAAAGTGTTTTGTGACATCCTGAGGTCGTTAAAAGCACTTTGTAAATGTAAGTCTATATTTTTAGTGAGGATTCTCTTAGTATGAGTAAATTGTCAGGGTTGTTGCTTACAATCAGTTGATGAATATTGTTTTTTTATAAACAAAATGGTGACGTGGTTGGGAAAGATAATTCATAAATTCACTCCACAGCACCACCTACTGGTCCATAGTCTGCAACTTCATTGTGACAGTTGACATACCAAAAGTGATTGGGAAATGTTGAAATAACAATTTACAATTGGAGGTGCTGGCATAGATATTTGATGCAAACTATGACAACTGTAAGTAATACTTGTAGATAGGAAATGTGCATCCTATCAAGGTTATTAATAACAAAGATTCAATTATTGGAGACATTTTGATCAAATATTTATGGACTTGGCAGCTTCTACAAATACATGAGTATTTTCCAAAGCATTTATTATAAATATATAAATATTTAGAAAATGTTGTGCAAACTGTAAGGCAGTTAATATACTAGAACTCTAGCTTAAGAATTATAAAATGTAAAATAGCAAAGCTAACACTCAAACAAGAGCAAAACACTGCAGATGCTGGTACTCTGAAATAAAAACAGAAAATGCTGGAAATACTCAGCAGATCTGACAGCATTGATAGAGAGAGAAACAGAGTTAATGTTTTAGGTCACAAGCTTTTAAGAACTGTAACTTCAGTTTTAATAAGCTTTAAATTGCCATGCCCAAGATAATGTGAAACCAGTAAACATAGTTTCATTTCATCTTTTTTTCTGCAGTATGACTGGCACTTCTGCATGTTACTAAAACTAGGATTCTGGTTATAGCTCATCTGCAACAAGTACTAATCTTTGATATGTGATTTGAACTCCACATCAAATCACATCTGCACATTATGAGTATCATCATATGGTAATAGAGTAAAATTGATCCATTTACTGCAACCCTCACCACTCATTTACTCCAGCTGACCAAGAGTTCAGTGAGTTATGTCAACAATTCAACATCACCAGATATACTGGCAAGGCTTATTCAATCGTCTACCAGATCAGTATCATATAGGGCAGAAGCATTTGCCATCATCTTGCTTGAGCGTACTACAACTGTATCTGCAATCAGTGGATTTTGTTTTATTTCAACATTTCATTTTGCCAAGAACAGTTTAAAATCTCACAACAAACAAATGCTTAATAAATTTTATTTATGTTTCATTGTGAACAGAGACCTTCAGATAATTCCAGAAAATAGTGAACAAAGTCCACCTGCATTTAATTTTGTTTCATTAATTTTATGAAAGGTACTAGATAAAAATGTGTTGATTATAGATTAAATGAGGACTCCTACCTGCAAAGACTTCCAGCAGGCAGAGGAACTAGATAGGGAAAATTTGATACTATTGTAATTGTGCTTTATAGGCACAGCACATAATTGTGAATTTTGTTTTTATTCTAGATGCAGAGAGAAAATCTTTGATGAGAGTCTAAACCTCCAGGCAGTTTCATCCTTAGTTGTGCAGGCCTACATCATATCCCATTGTAATTGAACTGGAGCATTATTTTCATCATTTTAATAATATGACTGTAGAATAAAAGTAGTTTGTGTGTTTTCCTACAAGTATGTAAGTGATTCTCCAAAATAGTTTGGATTCTAGAAACTGGTTTTAATTTTCCAGTTGAGATTGATGATTTAGTTATCTTACTATCTGCTGTAATATGAATTTTTCTGAAAGTTTCGGTAATTAGCGATTGTACACTTTCAGTCTATTTTCAATTAATCTAAAGGTTCTTATGCAGTAGTAATTCAAACCACCAATGTTAATGTGTGATAACTGTTATCCTGATAAAAGTACATAATGAGAGAGAAAGACTTCAGCCTTACAATTTCCATGTAAATTCCAGAGTTGATTGAGCACATTCTTGGATGAAGTAAAATCTGGCCTTAATGACATCATTCAAAAGGGAATTCAATCAATTTCTAATTTAGCAGAGAGTGGAGGAGTATTACTTAATTTTTGAAAAAGATTTCAGAACATTGATTCTGTTCAGATAAAACAGCTACAAGCCCCTCTTGATCATAGGAAGTTGTAAAGCTCTCAGGAATATTATAAGCACTTAAGGTTACAATCAGAGTGACTGATAAAATTATGGGGACTTATAATTGTGGAAGGTCTCCTGAGGTCATAGAAGGTAAATGGTTCAGCATAGACAACTTGAAGATGCTCTACTTCATATGCAACCAGAGGGGACATCCAATTGTATATACGATGTAGTTGGATAGCCCATTAATATTGCCCCAAATTTGTGAATTCAATGGCTCCTAATTGCTTGGTCAATTGCAGACTTTGAAGTCTCATCCTTTCTCATCAATTTTGTGATTGGTTTATCCAGATTGAGAAATTAACTCAGAAGGGTTTAAAAACTTTCATCAAACTGCAAAGGATTCTGATTAAAAAACAGCAGTTCCTATGAAGATAAATTAATAGGTTAAACAATCACTCAAACAGGAAATGGGTTCTGGAGACAACGGCCTGGATTTTGTGGTAGTAATTACGTTGAAACGTTCAGCACTCATCACTATGATTCCTCTGAAAGAGATAGCAAATTCAAAATTAAATACAAGCGTCCAGAAGTTTCCATCGGTGATTCTATTTTTCCCCACATGGTGTGCTGTTGAATCCCCCAGACTGCAATCAAGTAGAAACCACTGAACTGAGAAACCTTGCCCTTTTACACCATTAATTTTGCTGTAAAAATCCTTGAGAAAGTTATACCTCATTGAATGAAATATAACTGGATCTTTAAGGGCATTTTAAAAAATTCATTCATGGAATGTGAGTGTCACTGGCTAAGCCAGCATTTATTGCCCATCCCTAATTGCCTCAATGCAATCACCTCAGAGTAAAGGCAGACAGACTCCTCCATCATGCCTTGCAATCTGAGGAGTGCAGCAGATATCCCTTCCTGATATTCCTGAGCTTGACTTTGCAGCTCCAGCGACTGTGACGTGTCAGAGTCCAGAAGCACGTCATCTGACTCAGACTCAGCAAATTTCTGGCCTCCAGCAGTCTTCCGAGTGCTGGACATCCCTGCCGCTGCCTGATGTGGATCAGATGGTACGATGTACTCACCAGATTGTGATCCTGAGGTTATTGTAAAGCTAGGTCCCACCGAGGTGTGCCTCTGCGCTAGTGGAGGGTGTAGGTGAGCGCTGGGACTTCAAGGAGGTGCCTCCAGATTCTTCTCCAGAGGTTTCTTCAGGACTTGATTGGAGGCCCTGGGTCATGAACTCCATCAGCTGTTTGGCAGACGTGTCTGTGAAAGCAAGGAAAGATAATTAGTGCATGGCAGTGGCCTGTGAAGCAGGACACATCACTCACACCATGGTTGTCTGATGGGTGTTGCACTGCTGGACCCTCAGTTGGTAGAGCACCACCGATCTCACTGTTGGCACAGGAACGGTCTCAATTGTTGCCGGCCAGCTGGATGGCTCTGTTTTCAAAGTCTGTGAGGACCTTGATTTCAGGCATGCCTCCACTGGTCTGCGACCTCTCCCTGTTGTTGTGTGCCAGCTTGTCCTGCATGAATAGAGATGGAGAAAGTGTAAGCAGGACATCTGCCAGGCCAGGTGATAAGTATGCCTGGCATGTGTGGTTGGTGAGTGATCCCATGGACAGGATAAGGATCATGACAGTGAGTGTGAGAGAGTGGTGATGTCCCTTGAACTGGTAGTGAGTGAGGGTCCTGTGGATGTGTATGGGTTTGAGTGTGTGAATTGACAGTGATGAGAAGAGTGACTTACCCTGGAGGAGGTCATTGACCCTCTTTCGGTCCTGGGTGGCTGTCCTTTTTTGAAGGGCATTGGCACTGACCACTGCTGCTACCACCTCCCAAACCTGACTGGTCACGCCACTGTCCATCCTGCAGCCAGAGCAGGGGTAGAGGAACTCCCGGGGGACTCCATGGCATCCAGTGACGCATTGTTGAACCTGGGCTGCAGTCTTTTTGCCCTTCATGGACATCTTCCCTCCAGCCGTTGTAGGCTGGAAACACTGAGTTGTGTGCGTGCAGCTGGACTTTAAATATGGCGCCCAGCGTGACGAAACGACAAGGTGATGGCAGGTGGGCAAATGACGTGTTTCCCGGGAATGCATAAATAATGTGACGGATTTGGGACGATACTGTGCGAATACCCACCATTGCAGCCGATGAGTAAAACATCATTTTATCTGTCCGCTACTGCACTTAGTGCAAATCTGGGACGATTCTGCCCGATGTCCAGTCTTCACATTGAGGTTACCATCCACCATGTTGTGTGGCACTGCCACCGTGCTAAATGGGATAGATTTTGAACAGATCTAGCAACTCAAAACTGGGCATCCATGAGGCACGATGGGCCATCAGCAGCAGCAGTATTGTATTCAATCACAACCTGTAATTTCATGGCCCAGCATATCCCCACTCTAACTTAACCATCAAGTCAGGGGAATCAATCCTGGTTTATTAAAGAGTGCAGGATGGCATATGAGAAGCAGCACCAGGCATATCTGAAAATGAGGTGTAAACATAGTGAAGCTACAACACAAGACTACTTGCATTCTAAACAGCGGAAGGAGTTATACCTAGCACAAAAGGAAGATGGTTGTGTTTGTTGGAGGTCAATCATTTCAGTCCCAGGACATGGCTGCAGGAGTTTATCAGGGTAATTTCATTGGCCCAACCATCTTCCACTGCTTCATCAATGACCTTCCCTCCCTCATAAGGTCCGAAGGGGGAATGTTTGCTGATGATTGCACAATGTTCAACACTATCTGTGACTCCTCAGCAGTCTGTGTCCATATAAAGCAAGACCTGGACAACATTTAGGCTTGGGCTGATAAGTGGCAAATAACATTCGGGCCACACAAGTGCCAAGCAATGACTACCTCCAACAAGGGAGGATCTAACCCTCTCCTCTAGACATTCGATGGCATTACCATTGCTGAATCCCCCACTGTCAACATCCTGGGGGTTACCATTGACCAGAAACTGAACTGGACCAGCCATATAAATACTTTGGCTACAAGAGGTCAGGGGCTGGGAATTCTGCAGCAAATAACTCACCTCCTGACTCCTCAAAACCTGTTCATCTACAAGGCACAAGTCAGGAGTGGGATGGAATACCCTCCACTTTCCTAGAAGAGTGTAGCTCCAACAACCTTAATGGGGAATTGATGGCATAGTGATAATATCACTGGACTAGTAATCCAAAGTGTCCGGACAGCGGATCACAGCCCGAATTACTTATGGGCATATTGAACTTTTTGAGGAAGACGTGTTTTTTTTTTAAAAAAGGACATACAAGGAAAAGCTGGCTGAGACTGTAAAGTAATATTTTGCTGAAAAATTCTTATGTGGATTATGCTTGACTGACTAGTCCAGAGAGCATGGAATGTCATGCCTAAAAAGGTGTCAAGGCCTACATCAGACAGAGACACTTGAAAGAGAAAGATGCAATGTAAAATGCTGAACTCCAATCTCCTGTGGCTGCAGAGATTGATTACCATCTCAGCAGAAACTATCTCCTATGAGCTATATGTCAGAATGTGGAACTGATCTGAGTTGAAAGCAAGCAGATTCTGGGCAAAAGACATGTTTGTTTTTCCCTTCTGGGAATACACAAGGAAGAGTTAAAAAGCCAACTGCAAAACTGGTGCCTGTGCGCTAGTTCTGGTGTTCTAGTTCTGTTGTGCTAATGTGCGCTATGAAGGTCACCGCTGAAGAACGTTAACTGGGCATCCCTGCAGCTTGCAGGTAAAAAAAGTCTCTGTTACTGGAGGTGTCACAGGTCAGCAAAGCCACAGTCAAAAAGGAAACAGGACAACTCCTTGACCAACCTGCAGAACCAAATGTCTCTAAACTAACTACTCAACTGCTAAAATCAGCTCTACTGGAATCACCCAACTTCACAGCTGCAACAGTTCATCATCTACTCCTCAGAGACAAGGCAAAGACTGAGTCGTATACTTTAAAAAATTTTTTTTGGACTCAACTTCTCATTTCAAATCTGTGTATCTATGTTGCATTTTTATTTTTTCTCATGTTTTAGCAACTAATAAACTTACTTTTTCTTTGACTCAAGAAAGCCTGGTTAAATTGGCTGCTTCTAAAACATAAATACATTTGGACTAGGAAAAGGCATCCATGGGGGAAGGGATCCTTTTTTAATTAAGCTTGTTGAGTCCAGCTGAGGGGGTTGAATAAAAGAGGGGAGTCAGTTCATGCCTCCTCACCTGGGAGTATAACAATTTGGAATATCTCATTCGAGATCATAACAAATACTGGAACTCCCTCCCTAACAGCACTGTATGTATACCTACACCACAAGGACTGCAGTGGTTCAAGGAAGTAGCTTACTGCCACGTTCTCAAGGGCAATTAGGGATGGGCAATAAATGATGGCCTTGCCAGTGATGCCCACATCCCACGAATGAATTTAAAAAAAGTAGTGAGCCTTGTTTAGGAATTGAAGAGGAGAACATTTTTGGTTCACTCTAGCTAGTAAGTACAAATGTAATCCTTAATGCAACTCCCAGACCCTACCCCAAATTTTAATATAAAAGCAAAATACTGCGGATGTTGGAAAACAAATAAAAACAGAAAATGTTGCAAAAACTCAGCAGGTCTGACAGCATCTGTGGAAAGAGAAACAGAAAACAGCACAATTGTCTGCTATTTTCCGTCACACATCTAACCTTACGGTTGGCAGACGAACGAATTGGCCAGGCGGCATTTACATTTTTCATAAAATCTCATCCAAGGGCAGGATGTGGTTTCCATTATGAAATAAAATAAAAATAAAAATCTGCAGGCAGTATTTTTATCATCTATATTTTCAGTTGCCTGATTGTGATGCTCGGACATTTTTTTTCTGCTTTTTAAAACTTTATTGGAACATTTTTGGGTCTGCAGCTCTTGGAGGCAGCTTTTTCTCAGCGCTCGCTCATCGTCCACCCTTCTCCTGCCTCCGCCCTAGCAGCGCTTAGCTTTTCAGCGTGCACTTCATGCTGGTTGGCCAGCCAGCGTGAAATTGCAGTTGGCATTCCGTTTCCCAGCCAATCCAAGGCCTGCCAATCGCACCTGCTCACCGAGCCAAAAACTCAGGCCGGAGTTAATGTTTTGAGTCCATATGACTCTCCTTCCGAGCTCTAAGTTTTTCCAGCATTTTCTGTTTTTATTTTACTACCCCAAATTTTCTTTGGTTTGTTCATTGTTTGAAGACAAATATTACCCACATGCCCTTTTTGGGCATCTGCATGCCATCCACCATTCATGTTCTTTAAAAATGGATGAATGAGCTGTTCATAGTCCTGTGCTCACCTGAAATTGCCCATTGGTGGGTGCGTGAGAGCAACCTTGTAATGTTCTCTTCCTTTTTATGAAGGAACACCTGACCTCTGTTTGGTGTCTCCTAACTGAGTGCCCAAGAGCTCAACATTTCATACTCATTAAACCAGGGTAAAAGCATTAGCTGGCTTGTGCAGTAAAATAACACCATTACTTAATGAACCATAATGCTCCAAATTCTGCCAAGATTATAAGGGAAGTTTCACATTATTCGCTGTGGATTTAAACTGAAATTTCAACCTTTGTATTTCATATCCATCCATGATTACAGATACTGGACATTCAGCATTCCTCAAAACTGTTGTTTTACGCATCTTGAGATTCACAGTCTACACCATGTGCTGCCACCAGTATGTCTCTCTCTCTCTCTCCCCAGCAGCACTGACTCAGTATCTCAAGATTGTGCTGGTACACAATCTCATTTCACTCTTCCCGCTTATTTGACACTTAAAAAAAAAAGAAAAATTTTTTCTCCCTTCTTCCAACTCAAGAGTCCCAACACCCCTCTGGATCTCTCTTCCCCTTCACTTCTCTCTGACCACATCACTTTTTCCAATCTGACCCCTTGCCAAGTATTCGCGATACCCTCTGACCTTTCCCTTTCTGTCCCTGAATGTCCATAGCAAAGGCTTTAAATTCATCTTTTATATCCTACTTCAATGAATTTTGAGCTCAACACATCACTGAGCTTTTCTCACATCACCTTTGCCTCCCCGCCCACTTCTTTGGTCAGAGTCTTCTTTCCTCCTCCACCACCCCCTGCCCCCACCACAACCTGATGCAGCAGAACATTTTACCTCTTCAGTATTCAGGGGGTAACACCGTGATATTTACTGTGCCTCCTATGTCCCCTGGACTATGACTCCATCACTGAATATCAAGCCATTGTTTCCAGGATTATCGCTGCTGGCATCTCCTCTGGAGATCTTCTCTCTGGGCCTCCAACCTCAGTCACTAAAGCTTGAACAGCTTGCTTGCTCCTACTTCTTTTCCCAAAATCCACATATAGGATTGTCTTGGTAGACCCATCATTTTAGCCTGTTCCTGCCCACATTGATTTTTTTCTGATCTTGACTCTATTTTCTCTCCACTTGTCCAGTCTCTTCCCACCTGTATCCATGATTCTTCCAGTGCCCTTTAACAGTTTCCAATTTCCTGACCATAATCATCCCAATTTCAGATGGATGTCCAATTCCTCTATACCTCCCTCCTTCCCTGTCAGAATCATCTGAGAGTCTCCACTTCTTCCTTGAATGGAGGCTTAACCAGTCGTCATCCACTACCACCCTCTTCCACCTGGCTAAACTTGTTCTCACATTGAACAATTTCTGGTTTTAACCACACAGATCTTCAAATAAAAGGTGTGCTGTGGGTAGAGGTAACAGAGGGTTGATGAGGGCAATATTGTTAACGTGGTACATGTGGACTTCCAAAAAGCATTTGATACAGTGTTGCACAACAGACTTGAGAAAAGTTATAACTCATGGAATAAAAGCAACATGGATACAGAATTAGCTGAGTGACAGGAAACAGAGTAATGGGTAATGGATATTTTTTGGGCTGGAGGAAGGTTTGTAGTTCAGTTCTTGCGGAGAACATAGGGCACATTCTACACCGCAGCAAATGCTGGGTAGGAACCCCGCCATAGAGAAGGCGAAATCTTAACACATGCTTTTCCTGATATATATTAATGATCTAGACCTTGGTGCACAGGGAACAAGTTCAAAATTTGCAGATAATACAAACCTTGAATGCATTGTAAACCATGAGGACGATAGCCTAGAACTTAAAAAGGACAAAGGCAGGTTGGTGGAATGTGCGGAGAAATGGGAAGTGATACATTTTGGTAATGTTATGGACAAGAGGGAGATCCGTTCAAACAGCACTAATTTTTCCACTCACCACCCATCCCTGAACAGAAATATGTTTTGATTTGTTTCCTTTTAATCAGCGGTGACATATTTCCCAACCCCTCAGTTTTTGTGAGATCCCCACAACAAACTCGAGGTAGGATGAACTCAAAAGTGAGTTTATCGCACACATTCAAAAAGCGTGAAAAGGAGGGTCCATAACATTTCCCTACACATACAGTAGAGGGCTAGAGAAAATATGGTTTTACAGTACAGAAACCACAGAGAAAATAAATATTGGTTCACATAAGGTCCAGAGTCCAGAATCAAAGTGCCATGAGGAATTCTTTCACTGAGGTCAGTGGGCTGAAAACCAGCGGTGTTGACTTCACAAGATGAAATAGGCACACGGATGAATCCATTTGTAGGCGATGGTACAAAACTTTCAGCAGAGGCAGGATAGATGGGACCAGGTGCCCAACCTGGCCAGAGCATCTTGTGTGGCCTGCTAGTCAACGTTAAAACAGCAGACTGGCTTGCAGCTCAGGAAGACAATATTAACTTGTTCAACCAGCCAGAGTCTTAGGTCATGTGACCTTACCTCGCCACAAGGTCATCAAAGGATGTTTATCCAGTGTCTGGAATTCAGCTTCATCTTCAAGACTGCTAACATCCCCACCATTACAAGTTAAAACAAATGTTTGAGAAGCCATTGTCTTCGTGAACTCTATGACTTTGCTGGCAAGCCTGGTCTATCAAATACAAATGGCCTTTGTGGAGCTTCCTTTGAAGCTGGGCTGTGCAATCCCCAGGTGGTCTGTTAGAAGCACCCCAGATATAACAAGATATGACATTTCCGAATCTGAGAAGTGGCTTCTTTTGATCTGGTGACTCACAGACACTAACTCACAGGAAGCGTGTCAACCATCTTAATGGTCTTTGTTCAGCCAAAAGGTCCAGTTTAAAATTATGAAATAGCCATGAGGATATATTTTATTCAAAAAATGTTAGGTTCTGTTCCATCACAGTAGGAAGAACAGAGAGTATATAAAATAAAGGGGGTGCAAGGGCAGCAGGACCCGGGTGTCTATGTGCAAATGTCATTAAAGGTAGCAGGAAAAGTTGAGAGCAGTTAATAAAGCATGCCCCATCCAAGGCTTTATTAATAGGGACATAGAGGACAAGAGCAAGGAGATTCAATTGAGGCATTCAAAACAGAATTAGATAATTATTTGAAAAGAAACAATGTGCAGGGTTATGGGGAGAAGGCAGGAATAGGGCACTAGCTGAATGCTCATTCAGAGAGCCAGTGAAGACGTGATGGGCCAAATGGCTTCCTTCAACGTTGTAACAATTCTGTGGTACCAATGGTTCGAAGTTATGCTTGCCTTTTTATGGAATATGCGGAACATTCCTTGTTCAAGCCTATTCAGGCCACACCTTCACCTCTTTTTCTAGTACATTGATGACTGTATTAGTGCTGTTTCCTATTCATATCTTGAACTGTAAAATTTCATCCAATTTGCTTCCAATTTCTCTTGCCTTCACATAGTCCATCTCTAACTCTTCCCTTCCTTGATTTCTCTGGATTCAACCGAGTTCAACAATTTCAGATTGTAACCTCTAACTCCATTTCATTTTCTTTTTCTTTGCTGGTTTTAGTTTTTCTCTGTATTTACTTTGCAGCTGATTATGATTCTACCATTCACATCTCCTTTAGACACATTTTTAGATTGTTATTTGTCCCATTACCCCTCCTTCTGGCCTTGTACCATGACACCGTTAGTCACTTAATCTCCCCTGCCCTCCACCCTACCACAGACGTTCTCTCGTTTTTGTTTAACCAACCCTCCCCATTTCACTTGCTCAAGCCCTGTTACATTTCTAACTTTTCCCAGTTCTGAAATGTTAACTCAATTTTCTCTCTGCAGATGCTACCAGATGTGCAGAGTATTTCCAGCATTTCCTATTTTTATTTCTAGATTTCCAGCATACACGGTATTTTGCTTTTCTACTAGTGAGTCTGTTGCTGCGTGTAGCTGTTACAGATGTAATCATTTTTTTGTAAACTGTAACCGTGCAATCCTCAACCGTGTCCGGCCCATCTGCCGCGCATCCGCCCTCACGCCTTCTCCTCCCTCCCAGAAACATGAAAGGGTCCCCCTTGTCCTCTCTTATCACCCCACCAGCCTCCTCATTCAAAGGATCATCCGCCGTCACTTCCGCCAACTCCAGCATGATGCCACCACCAAACATCTTCCCTTCACCCCCCTCTGTCGGCATTCCGTAGGGATCGTTCCTTCCGGGACACCCTGGTCCACTCCATCACCCCCTACTCCTCGACCCCCACCTATGGCACTTCCCCATGCCCACGCAAAAGATGTAACACTTGCCCCTTCACTTCCTCTCTCCTCACCGTCCAAGGGCCCAAACACTCCTTTCAAGTGAAGCAGCATTTCACTTGCACTTCCCCCAACTTAGTCTACTGTATTCGTTGCTCCCAATGCGGTCTCCTTTACATTGGAGAGACCAAACGTAAACTGGGCGACCGCTTTGCAGAACACCTGCGGTCTGTCCGCAAGAATGACCCAAACCTCCCTGTCGCTTGCCATTTTAACACTCCACCCTGCTCTCTTACCCACATGTTTGTCCTTGGCCTGCTGCATTGTTCCAGTGAAGCCCAACGCAAACTGGAGGAACATCACCTCATCTTCCGACTAGGCACTTTACAGCCTTCCGGACTGAATATTAAATTCAACAACTTTAGATCTTGAGCTCCCTCCTCCATCCCCAACCCCTTTCTGTTTCTTCCCCCTTCCTTTTGTTTTTTCCAATAATTTATATAGATTTTTCTTTTCCCACCTATTTCCATTATTTTTAAATCTTTTATGCCCCCCCACCCCCACTAGAGCTACACATTGAGTGCCCTAACTTCCATGCTTAATTAGCACATTCGTTTAGATAATATCACCAACTTCAACACCTGTGTTCTTTTGTCTGTGACATCTTTTGATGATCTGCTCCTATCACTGCTTGCTTGTCCCTACAACAACACCCCGCCCTCCACTTCTCTCTCCCTCCCACACCTTAAACCAGCTTATATTTCACCCCTCTCATTGTAAAGAAAAATCAGTTCTGTTGAAGGGTCATGAGGACTCGAAACGTCAACTCTTTTCTTCTCCGCCGATGCTGCCAGACCTGCTGAGTTTTTCCAGGTAATTCTGTTTTTGTTTTGTAATTTGTTGTTTGATTTGCTCTTCACAGTTTTGCTCTAAGGGCAGTCCCTTTGTCCAACTGAAAATATTTGTTTTTTTTCAAATAGATAATGGGCAAAAATTGCAATTAAATATTGTAAAGATACATACAAAATCTTTCATTAATAAGAGCTGGTTAAACAATGGACTAAAATTTGGGTTACCTGCATTTTCATGATTGGAGGCCACAATTCATGCCATGCCTGCACCAATTCTGATGGAGATTGGTTGCACAATTTTGATGCTTCCACCTCATTCAGATGATTATCATTTGGCTCCTTGCGGATCCGCACTGCATTATTCTCCAGTACTGCTGACAGCCTCTGCACACCGAGGGTCTCACAAAAGCATTGCAAGCAAGCTGTGCGCTCCAGGCAGCCTTCCCTTTTTAAATGAGCAGTCCCTATGAAAGGGATGTTGCACTAATGGATGGAAGGCTGGATAATCATTGTGGAAGACCGAGGCTGGAGGAGGGATGTTGCAAAGCACCAGGAAGAGGGCCCCAATTCAGTGAGACAGCAGGGCTGAGAGACACTCAGGTGGGGTTGGAAGCTGCTGCTTTCAAGATTTCAGTCAGCCAGGGAGAGGGGTGCGTTTCTGCTGCTTGGCCACTGTTGGCCTTGTGACATCTTCAGAGAGCAGCAACCCAGGAAGGCTGAAGAGGAGAAATAGCAAGTGGGGGACAGAATGAAGCAGTGTGAGTGAATAAGGAGGGTTAGGAAATGGAGATAAACACATGGGGCCCCTTTAGTCTGGGTTCGAAGATTGGGCCACAGGGCGGCCAGAGTGGTGGACCAGACAACACACAGCCCTCTGTCTCTATCCCTGGACTTGAGGTAAAGGGGGGGATGGAAAGGGGGAAGGGAAGGAAGAGAAATGATGCAATTTGTTTTATGAATAATTTTCAATGTGTCCCAGTTTTGACTTTTGAAAATCTGGTCACCCTAGGTGGGGCTGAGTGACCATCTCTATCGTAGTGCTGTGGGGGTTGGGGATTGATGAGTGACTGCCCCTGTCCCAGGGCAGTTGGGGGGGGGGGGGGGGGGGGGGCAGAGAAATGGGATGACAAATGAGTGACCACCTTGTCCAAGGGCTGTTGTTGGGCAGGGGCGGGGGCGGGGGGGGGGGGGGGGGGGGGGGGAGAAAGAGAGAAGTGCTCACCCTTGTCCCAGTGCTGTGGGGTGTGGGTGTTGAGTGACCACCCTTGTCCGAGTATTGTGGGGTGTGATGTTAATGAGTGACTGCCCCCTCTCCTGGGGCTGTGGTCCTGTGGTAGGGGGACAGAAGTGAGTGACCGCCCCTGACCTGGGGGAAGGGGTGGGGAGGGTGAGTGACCTCCCCTGTCCAAGGGGTGTTGAGTGACCACCCCTGTTCTAGTGCTGTGAGGTGTCGAGTGATTGTCCCTGTCCAAGGGCTGTGGGGAGTGTTGAATGACCACCCTTGTCCCAGTATTTTGGGGGGGGGGGGGGGTGGTATTACTGAATGACTGCCCCCGGGGAGGAGGGTCTGTCCCGGGGGAGGAGGGTCTGTCCCGGGACTGTGGAGGAGTGTTGAATGACCGCCCCTACCCCGGGACGGGTGGGGGAACATTGAGCGACCGCCACCACCGTTCCGATGCTGGGGCTGAGGGAGGGGAGTGTCGAGTGACCGTCCCTGTCTAGCTGCTGGGGTGTGGGGCGCGGGCTGCTGACCGGTAAAATCTGGGAAGACTCCCCCGCGCCACCTCGAGCCGCCCAACGGACTGAGTCATCTGTGCACGCGCTGGTCCTGACGTCGTGGTTACGCAGTGGAACATGGCGATTCCGTTGAGCAGTCGGTACTGCGGAGCGGAGCCCTTCTCAATGCGGGTGAGTGAGGACTCGGGAGGGGTGGGACTAGGACTATTCGGTAGAGCGGTTGCTGGGTCCGTGGAGACGGCCTTCTCTCTCTTCCCCCCCCCCCCCCCCTTTTTCGCGGTGGCCGGGTGAGCCGCATGTCACCTCCGCCGCCACCGCCGATATTAGACAGTGAGCTCCAACCGCCGATGCTGGCTCGCGCCGGGCTGGGAGGAGGCGGTGTGGTGCGCGGCACGGCGCAGCTCGAGCCCCCGGACCTGCGCCCTGGGCGGGTGGGCGGGGGACCATCAGCCTCGCGTCTCGCTCGCGCCACCCCCGGGGTCGGCTCACCTGTCGGCTCCTTCACTCCAGGTCACGCAGGAGCCGGAGCTTCAGCCAACAGCCAAAAAAAAAGGGAGCAACTGCAAGATGGGGATTCCAGGGGCTGTCCTGACGGAGCATGTTGGAGGAGAGGGGAAGGGTGGAGGTGGTGGTATTTATGTAAATTGTTTTTCACGCGCTGATTTGTAATGATTTTGCTCGAATAATTGATATTCCTAACAATGTAATTGCCATCTTTAACCTGAATCCTTTCACCTGTTGACATGCATTTGCAGAGTATCCATTGCTCAATATATTCTGTTTCTGGAACCATAACGAGTGCGATTTAGTATAATTTGTTTTTTTTAAAGTAATCTGAATGGGTATACTTTTATCTCTTGCATCTTATTGCTTATAAAGTGACATTTACTTTGTGTATTTTTTTTTAAGAGCAAGTGATGTAAATCATTTGAGTGGAAATTATTTGACCTATTTTCCAAAACCACACACACAAATGTCAGCTCTTAATCCATTGAAGTTGTGGATTGAGTTACCATTCGTTTATATACTGCCTAGCTTTATTTTTGGGCTCCTGTGGAGGTGTCATGAAATCAACAACTCAGGATATATAGGCTTATAATTGTAGATTGGATGCTGATTGTCATTGTGTTTCAGAATAATTAAAGAAAATGACCTCATAGCTGTCTTATCAGAGAAGATTGTTGATATCGTTTATGATTCGTGGTAAAATAGACTCAAAAGCATATTGGAACATTTAATGTGGCCTGATTAGGATTAGCTCTTTTCTTTTAGTAACTCCATTATTTGTATGCTTTTTGTTGCATAGGTACAACTTAATTCAGAATTAAAGATGGCGATGCCCTATTTAAACCGTGCTTAGAAATTCTGCACACCATCCCAGCCACGCAGATGACCTACTTCTATTTCTGTATTTATCTCACTCTTGATCTGACCAATAGTAAATCTTAGTTTTGAAAAGATAAATGCTGAAAACTTAGTGGGTCGGGGGCATCTATGGAGGGGGATACAAGGGTTAGTGTTTAAAGGTCAAGGACCTTTCAAAGAGATCTTTGACAGTGTCTTCTGTGATTCGATCCATTGTTTATCTTTCTGTAAGCACTCTATTTCCTTGTAAACTCACAATTGGGAATCTATACAGTTAAGCAGTAACAGTTGTATAGTATGTTGGAGTGGTAACACACTGCTCACCCAGGCTCTACTTTTCCTGTTCGATTTGGAGGAGTAAGGGAAAGTAAATGTATGTGTGTAAAGTAAGACCATCCAGGACTGGATGGGCTAAACTAAATTAGGTGAAGTAGCTCAATAAGCCCATTCATAAAAAATTGGAGCCAGATGGAGGCCATTCGGTCCCTTGACCCCCCCCCGTTCTGCCATTCAATAACATAATTCAATAAGATAATAACTCCACTTTCCTGCCTGCACCCCCCCTCCCCCGTAACCCTTGAGTCCCTTGTAGATCAAATATCTAACTCAGCCTTGAATATATTCAATGACTCAGCCTCCGCTGCTTTCTGTGGAAGAGAATTCCAAAGAATTCAGAAAAGAAATTCCTCCTTGCTGTCTTAAATGGGAGACCACCTTATTTTGAAACTGTGCTCCCTAAATTCCCCCATGAGAGGAAACATCCTCTTATGATCTACCATGTCAAGCCACCTCAGAACCTTATATGTTTCAATAAGATTAGCTCTCATTCTTCTAAACACCAGTGAGTACAGGACCAGCCTGTTTAACCTTTCCTCGTAAGCCAACCTCTTCATCCCAAGGATCAGCCTAGTGAACCTTCTCCGAGCTCCTTCCAATGCAAGTGTATCCCTCCTATGTAAAGAGACCAAAACTGTGCAGAGTACTCCAGATGTGATCTCACCAATGCCCTGTACAGCTGAAGTAAAATTTCACCACTTTTATACTCCACCCCTTTGCAATAAAGGCCAACATTCCATCTACCTTCCTAATCATTTGCTGTACCTGCTAAGTATTTGTGATTCCTGTGCAAGGATACCTGGATACCTCTACCATAGCGTTCTGCTTTTTAATGCTCCCTTCCAAAGTGGACAACCTCACATTTTCCCACATTACACACCATCAGCCAAATTTTTGCCCATGCACGAAACCTATCTTTATCCCTTTGCAGACTCTTTGTATCTTCCTCAAAACTTGCCCCCTTATCTATCTTTGTGTTGCCAGCAAATTTGGCCACAATGTCGATCCTTCATTGAAGTCACGAATATATATTGTAAGTAGTTGAGGCCCCAAGACTGATCTCTGTGGCACTCCACTAGTTACAGTTTTCCAACCTGAAAATGACCCATGTATCCCAACTCTTTATTTCCTGTTAGTTAATCAACACTTCATCCATGCTAATGTATCATCCCCAATACCATGAGCTCTTATCTTGTGTAGTAACATTTTATGTGGCACCTTATCGAATGCCTTTTGGAAATCCAAATACACTGCATCTACTGGTACCTCTTTATTCACCCTGCTTTTATATCTTCAAAGAACTCTAATAAGTTTGTCAAACACAATTTCTCTTTCACAAAACCATGCTAATGTTGCCTGACAGTATTCTGGTCTTCTAAATGTCCTGCTACCATCTCCTTAATACCCATTAAAACAGAATCCAGAGAGATAGATGGAAGTAGAAACTTCAACAAATACTTAACATACAGAATGCTGGAATTGCACTGCAGTTGGAAAGAAAAAAGATAATCTGTCAGTAATTGTGCTACAACTCAACGATTATGACTTCATGTGGTGTAAGGTCTGACAAAGAGGAACAGCTGAAAGATAGGATTGGAGAGAATGAGTGGTGAAGCCTGAGCAGACCCATGCTACAAATTTATTTGGGGAAAAGTAATTATTATCAGCTTCAAGTACTTACATTTTAGTTAGTTGTAAAATGGTAGGCATATTTATGAAATTATGTAAGTTTAGTTTGCCAAGGATGATTTAAACTCTTTTACGGTGATTCAAACATGTTGCCACAACTGGTCAAGACTGAAATGTGACTGTTCAAAGGACCTGGTAATCCTTCAGTCCTTGAAGTGGACAGAAACAAAGTTGAATTCAAATAGATCTGGTGGGTGGGCGGGGGGAGAGGGGAAGGGGAGGTGGCGGGGGGCAGGGTAGTGGAGTTCTCTAGAAGCAGTTGCATTTCAGCTTCCACCAAAATGTTTTGCTCTTAAAATACTTGTGCTACAGTTCTAATACAAATATTTTCAATTGGTGATGAAACTCTTGAGATTATGTAGATTTAAAAAAATATATATTCAGTGCTTTTCCCTGAATGAGATTTCATAAAACTCCTGTGTAGTTTGTGAAATTTTAATTTCTCTTTCTGATCCTTGCTGTGTACTTATGTTACTGTTTAATTTCTTTGATGCTTGCTTTTATCTGAACTAGTTGCTCTCTTATGCATCTTTTTATTTAACCTCCACTGGTGCTTAATTAAGTCACACAATCTCCGAAGGTCATGCCATGAAACTGGTGCTGTTACAGAAGTAACTATTTGCATTCATATTGCAGCTTTAATATAGTAAAATATCCTTGGGTGCTTCGAAGCAGCGTAATCAGTCAAAAATTGACATTGAGCCAAAGGAGGAGATATTAGGACAAGTGAGGTCAAGAAGATAAGTTTTAGGGTATGTCTTGATCAAGGAGAAATAGAGAGACAGGTCACAGATTTAGGGAGAGAACTCAACTCAGGTCCTAGAAGGCTTAAGGCACTCCCGCCAATTGTGGGGCAAAGAAAATGAAGGCTGTACAAGAGACTATGGTGGGAGGAAACAAAGTCCTAGAGTCCTCTGAGGTTTGTAGTGATAGAGAAGGTTATAGAGATAGAGAAGGGCCATGGAGGACCAGGGTGGTGGGGGTCAAAGACAATAGTTTCCATCTTCCCGATATTTATTTGGAGAAAATTTTGGCGCATCCAGGATTGAACATTGGGCAAGTATTTTGACAATGCTGGGGCAGTAAGAGAGGTGGTGGTGAGGTTAAGATGGGTGTCATTGGCATGCATGTGGAATCTGATGTTATGATTTTGGAGGATGTCATAGAGGGGCCCCATTAAGGTGAGAAATAGGAGAGAACTCGGGATAGGGCCTTGAGGGAACTCCAGAGGTAAGTATGGTGATCAGCAGAGAAATCACTGCAGGATATATGGCAATAACTGGTTAGGAAAGAGTGGAATCAGACAGGGTTTGATCCACAGCTGGACAATGGATAAGGGGTTTTGGAGTGCCATTTAAAGGCTGCAAAGAAATTGAGAAGGATGATGGGATGAAGCACATCATGAGCACAGTCATCTAAGATGAAATTCCCCCTTCCCATAACAATGTTTTAAGAAGAAAAGCAAGTGGCATCAAAAGAATGTCCCACTGATTCTTTTTACATTGTCAGATTTACACAGTTTATGAATCTGGCAAAGCACGTTTGTGATATTATGTGCTCATTCCAGTAATCTCATGTACCCATTTCCTTTTGGATATCAGCAGTAATTACTGCTGCAGATAAAGTAGGAAGTTTAATGTTGATGTTGTTTTGGAGAATAAGGTTGTGATCTACTTAGGAAACAAAATAGGCCAGTCAGTCCCTCGAGCCTGTTCCACCATTTGCTTAGATCATGGATTAACTGTACCTTAGCTCCTACCATTGCTCCATTTCTCATGATGCCCTCATCCAACAAAAATCTGTTGATCTGAGAGAACATCTTTTGATTATTCTAGGATTGTAAACTTCAGAGTTTCTAATGGAGACTATGTTATGTACAAGATTTAATAGCTGTTTTTTGAGATCAATTATAACCAATTGTTTTGCAAATGTAATTCAAAACTGATGCCCATTAATTAAGACGCTGCAGAGAATGTAACTATCCAGTATCCATTAATCAGAGAGCAGATGTTACATTGCCCTACTTATTCTTAAAGGCAGTTGCACTAAAAATACTGCCTTGTAAATAGAACGCTTAAACTTCATGTATTGCAATGAGATGAGGCACTACAGTAAAGAGGAGAAAATTAGAAGATTCTTTAGCCATTGCAGTGCTCATGAAATAACTTTGTTTGCCTGTCCCCTTAGACAGGTAATGTTGGTGATGGGGCAGTTAAAAGGAATGATATAAATATTCTTTTTCATATCAATTTGACATTTTGAGTGCTTCAGCTGCAGTTGAAAATATAAGGTTATTCTATCAGGAATGTGAACTTAAGTAAATTCTCTTGTAAAGATATTCTGACTTTTATTTAAAACCAGCCTTCTGACAAGGTTAAAACTCCTTAGTGTATGAAGATTTTGTTCTTTCAGCAAAATAACTGCAACTCTTCGGCAAAATCAGGAATGTGGTAGTAGTTATTTACCAGTTGCTTCCAGAGGCTGGCATACTGTAGTCATTTACCACTTTGCAGAGTAATTGATCTGTAACGCTCTGTATTTACAGTTTCATTAAATTTCCTGAAAAAATTCAGCTTATTTTAGAAAATAAATAGAGTAAAAATCGTGAATAATAGATTTTCCAATTTATAAATAAAAAAGAAGACAAACTTTAGTATTAGAAAAAGAGTTTCAAGAGTTTTCAGTCTTCTCACTTACCGTAAGACATAGGAGCTGAAGTAGGCCATTCAGCTCATTGAGTCTGCTCCGCCATTCAATGAGATCACAGCTGATCTGATAATTCTCAACTCCACTTTCCTGCCTTTTCCCCATAACCCTTGATTCCCTTACTGATTAAAAATCTGTCTATCTCAGCCTTGAATATACTTAATGACCCAGCTTCTACAGCTCTCTGCAGTAGAGAATTCCACAGAATTACTACACTCAGAGAGAAGAAATTCCTCCTCATCTCTGTCTTAAATGGGTGACCCCTTACTCTGAGATTATGCCCTCTGGTCCTAGAATCTCGCACAAGGGAAACAACCTCTCAGTATCTACCCTGTCAAGCCCCCTAAGAGTCTTATATGTTTCAATAAGGTTGCCTGTCATTCTTCTAAACTTCATTGAGTACAGGCCCAATCTACTCAACCTCTCCTCATAAAATAATCCCTCCATACCCAGGATCAACCTAGTGACTCTTCTCTGGACTGCCTCCAATTGTCAGTACATCTTTCCTTAGATAAGGGGACCAAAACGGTTCACAGTATTCCAGGTGCGGTCTAACTAGTGCCTTGTATAGTTTTAGCAAGACTTCCCTATTTTTATATTCTATTCCTTTGAAATAAAGGCCAACATTCCATTTGCCTTCCCTATTCCCTTCTGAACTTGTATGCTAGCTTTTTGTGATTCATGCACAAGGGCCCCCAAATCCCTCTGTGCTGCAACCTTCTGCAGTCTTCTTCATTTTAAATAATATTCAGCTCCTCTATTCTTCCTGCCAAAGTGCATAACCTCACATTTCCCCACATCATATTCCATCTGCCAGTTTTTGCCCATTCACTTAACCTGTCTATATCCCTCTGTAGACTCTTTGTGCAGGATTTTGCCCTTGGCAGGGGTGCTCAGCAGGGTCGATCAGGAAACCGACCACTGCCTGCGATGGGCTCCACACCGCGATTTCACGCAGGCGGGCCAATTAAGGCCTGCCCTGCCTGGATTGTGAGCGGCAGTGCTGAGCGGGGGAGGAGGGAGAGCCAGACCTGTCGTGCAGTTCGCACATGCGCGCAAAAGAACGCCTCAATCTCCCTGAGGTACGGAGCTGCTTCAGGAGATTGAAGCATCTTTTAAAAATTTTTAATAAAGACAGTGAAAATTTAATAAAACATGTCCCCTCATGTGACATGTTTTTAATTCCAAAATAAAGTTTTTATTTAACTCATGGATGAGGTTTCCTAAAAAATGTAAAGGCTACTTGGCCTTTTTGCCTGCCTGCCAACCATAAGGTTGGATGGGCAGCATAGATTTGAATTTAATTAGATTGTTAATGGCCTTAATAGGCCTTTTAATTATTGGCGGGCATGCAGCCGACTCTGGCGCACACCCGTCGAACGAAATATTGTGTGAGTGCGCAATGACATTGGGACGCATGCCTGACGTCACTGTGTGTCATTTTACACTCAGGCAGGTCGGGCGCACGCCTGCACGCCGAGCATAATATTCTGCCCTTTGTGTCATCCTCCTTACTTCTTGCATTAAGCTTTTTAAACTCTTCATTGATCTCCAACTATATGAACAATTACATTATCACTTTTGAATCGACTGGAAAACTAGTTTTTAAAGGTTGTTTTCAGCCAATGAAAAATTTATTTCTATCTTAAAATTGATGTGAGCCAGAACAGAATTGATAAAGACAAGAAAGGTTAGATAAAATTGGATGGAAATAAATCGAAATTGGAGGGGTGATGCTATAAAGAAATATAGTGTGACAGTTGAAGTATTGTCATTTTTGTTTATTTTATAGTTTAATGTTAGTATTTTTCTAATAAAGCAACTTTTGGCTTTGGCTGCACCACATTATTTTCAGTATTACAGTAGTATGCTGGGTTTCCAATGATTTACTCAGTGAGATGTGAATTTTCCCAAACCTGCCAGCAATCTAACTGTTAATTTATTGTAAAGGTTATTTGAATATTTCTTGCTGTTAAATTGGAGGAGTGATAAAACAAAACAGCAGAAATGACAACTGATGCTCTTTTATTCTTTCACGGAACGTGGGCATCTCTGGCTAGGCCAGCATTTGCTGCCCATCCCTAATTGCCATTGAGAAGGGGTAGTGAGCCACCACCTTGAAATGTTGTAGGTACACCCACAGTGCTGTTAAGAGGAGAGTTCCAGGATTTTGTCCCGGCGACAATGAAGGAATGGCAATATAGTTGTTAGTCATGACAGTGTATGGCTTGGAGGGGAACTTGCAGACGATGGTGTTCCTATGCATCTGCTGTCCTGTTCTTCTCAGTGTTAAAGATCGTGGGTTTGGAAGATGCTGTCGAAGAAGGCTTGATGAATTTCTAGCAGTGCCTTTTGTATATGGTATACATACACTGCTGTCACTGTGTGTCAGTGGTTGAGAGAATGAATGTTTAAGATGGTGAACGGGATGCCGATCAAATGGTCTGCACTGGAAAGGAACGCACAGAGTAAATAATACCATTTTGAAATCACAAGAACATCGGCCATTAATTCCGTCAGTTAGTGGGCCAGGTACAAATTGCATTTTCAAAAAAATGGATTTGGAATCGTTTCTATAACTGGGAACCTGTCAATGAAATTGTTAAAAATTGAAATAAATTTTAATTAATTATACAAGTTGCAATATTCTCTTAAGCATTTGAGCATAGAGTCCCTCCCTCCTATTTTGAATAAAATACATTTTCTCATTGCGATGTTCTACTAAAGTTGTATTACTGTTTATATACTAAATAGCTGATGTTTAAAACCATAGGACCAAAATGAATGATCATAAGGAGGAGTAAATATTTTCCCCATACTTAATCATGCGGGGGTCAAAAAATATGGAATATACGTCTTTGTGTTTAGATCAGTAAAAATGTTTCATACTTGTTTGTCAAAGCTCTTGATGCTTAAACTTGGGTCAGAGAGAAATTACGGCCTAGATAAAAGGTTAAGTACAAGATAATAGAAAAAATGTGTTTGCGCCCTAGCTGTAAAAGATTTTTAAAAATGTGTTTGAATCTCCACTTCTTGTGTTTAATTTTGTTGGAGTTTCCCATTAAAATTAATTTGTACGTCAATATTTGAATGGTGAGAGAAAATGATAAAGCCAATTTATGTAGTGTATTTATAAGATCACTTTTAAATCCTAGTGAAAGTGTTTTGCAGTACATATATAATGTGGAGAGCATCTGTCCATTGTATAATTGCTACTTGTGTTTTTTTGTCATATCTACGGATAGAAACCAAACCTTCCAGCTGTAATTTTTCACATACTGGATACTGTGGCTTCCGCCAATTGCTTGTGCAAATTTTGTGATATTACATTATCCAAGTCACATGATCAAGAAATGATGGCCAGTGCGAACTGCCACCCTGCTGAAATAATTGGGAAGTTGTGAACCACATGAAAGATGTCAACACTGATGGGGCTGCTTTTGTGTAAGCAGATGTAAAAAAAAATTCAGGCTGCTGATTATATGCTATGGTATCTTGGCTGAAATACAGAACCACATCAGATGTCTTAATTGGAAAAAATGCAAAGAACTGTATTTATCAAAATTGTATGGTTTTATAAAGTAACCCCAAAGTTGTAGAACAAAAAGTATCAGAAGGAATCTTGAGATAAATTTCCATGCTCTCTGCTGAAGTAGATGTTTCACCAACCTCAATATGTAGAGACTTTGTTTTATAAATACAAAAATCCTTATTTCCCTGCAGCATGAGTCTTTGATGTTGGCTGTGTCATTCAGAGGTGCAGTGAAGAATTTTGTACTTGTCAGAAAGGAATAGGGAAAATGGAGGACAAGACTGTCCATAATGTTTGCCATTGACCTCAAAGAAAGTTGCCCGCGAAGATTTAATGATCTTTGTGGCAGCAATTTCCCCTTTCCCTATGGCAATTTAAATCTGGTATTAAATCAAGGGCATGTCTTGGCGTGCAGCTGCAGTGATGACACAAGCAGGTAGGTAACCAATTAAATTTAAGTATCCAAACCAGCAAATCAGGAAGTTAAAAGCACCTAAAATTGCTTTGGCAAAAAATAACAGATTCTGCAGATACTGCTACAGTTATGTATTTGAATAAATGCTGGATGTAACAATAAATGCAGCCACTTTGAGAATGCTTATACAAAAAGCACTTTTGTACCATATGTAGTATTTTGAAAGAGTACATATATGGCAGAAAATGTACCTTATAGATGGGGAAGCAATAGTAGATAGTCAAATTTCCATGCTTTAGGACTATGTTATGGAATATCTTGCCACCAGTTGCTCACTTTCTTCCTTCTGTGTTTGGTGACAGTACAGTTCATAATGAACATAAGCAACAAAATGGAAAATTAATAGATTCTGCCTTTCCTACTGGAGTAGTTCATTGTCTTTTCTGCTCTGCCTATCTATGTTTCCCTTGGAAATCCTGTGTTAGATTGATGCTGATTGGCCATGGATTCAATTTGTCTGAAACTTCATTCATGAAGGATCACTACACTCTAGTGACTAGAGAATGGACAAGTAATAACAGAGGGGTTATGATCAGCTGTCTATTAAATATTAATTTGACCATGTTTATGGCTTAATGAAGGAGAAAAATTAAATATGCGATGTTTTCAGTAGTTACTTTTGACACCTTGAGACATCCCTTATGTCAAGTTATTTGCATGTACTTGCACTGTCAATCAAACTCAGTAAGTAGAAGCTCCTAGATGGATGCCACTGTATTTTCTGGCAGTAGTGCAAATTCAGATGATATCATAGATTTAATGTGACACTTTGGGGACTAGTCAGCTGAATTCAGTTTGTCTACCAGCATTTATAAAATGCTGTTTTCATGCCTCTTTGCATCCCACGTGCCCATGTTCCCTTGCCAGAACTTGCAGGAGCATGTTTTTGATATAATGCTAAAACTGTTGAATGATTTTGGACTTTGGGTAATATCGAGTTATTTTGGATGAAGGATTATGGAAATTCACTGTTTTCCATATAGTACAAATAATAAAGACTATGTTGATCATGCACAAGAAATCCAGCTTTTGTCCAAGCTGCAAGACCTTCAGGTAACAAGCATTTTGGCATGCATGTCAGATAGAATGTGTGTTATTCCTCATATTGTTTCATGTTGTCATGTTTAATACAATTTGGAATCAATTGAAATTTGATTAAAACAAATTGAATCCATGGCCAATCAGCATCAGTCTAACACAGGATTTCCAAGGGAAACGTAGATGGGCAGAGCAGAACAGTTTGGAATGTTATCTTGTCTCTATGGAACAAGATTAGTAAACACAAGCTTATTTCTTCCTAGATAATAGGATTTTGTACCCGAGGAATAGTTTCAGAATTGATAATTACAAACATTATTTCTTGCAGATGGGACGGCATTGTGACTAGATTATGACAAGTATGAAGGATGTGAATTTGATTTGTTGGAACTCGTGGCTTTATGGACACTGTACAATACCTGCCTGCAGCAAATTACTTTTTAATATCCATAACTATGATGTGATTTGGGATCATAGTTGTCAGAGAAATTTGTCTTCATGAAGATTCCTGACATTGGTGATGTGATGAATAAATTTGAAGTCCTTGGAATTGTAGGTGAAGGTAAGTTTGAGAGTTTCGATTGACGTGAACAAATATTCATATTGACATAACATTCTCCAGATGAACACATTTTCCCAGAATTTGTTGGAAAAATAATGGCACTGTTATTAGTTTGGTAAATGAAAGTCACTTGTGTCACAGAAGAGATACAACATTAGTTGTAAATCGCCATAAATTGATGGGTGATTTGTGGTGCCTTGTAAAAACCAGAACTCATCATCCACCTTCCCATGACTTTCATGATATTGTCCCATTTGTGTTTTTAAAATGAAATAAACTCACCGGCTAGTATTTAATGATAAGATTTATACTCCTGCATTGCCATTCAAACTCATAGGCTCAAAGAGGGAACAATGGAAAATATAATCTCATTGTTGAAGGTAGCAAAGTTCTGAGAGTAAAAAAATTTTTTGCCTACATTTCATTTCTGTCATTTTCCCCTCTCATCCAATTTGACCTCAACTGGAGTATTGTGTCTAGTTCTGGATGCTGCACTTTAGGAAGGACGTGAAGGCATAGGAGACTGTTTTCTGCACTTTCACAAGAATGGTTCCAGGGATAAGGAACTTCAGTTATGAAGATAGATTGGTGAAGTTAGGACTGTTTTCCTTGGAGAAGAGAAGGCTGAGAGGATATTTGCTAGAGCTATTCAAAATCATGAGAGTTCTGGATGGAGTAGATAGGGAGAAACTGTTCCAGGATCAAGAATGAGAGGGCACAGATTTAAGGTAATTTGCAAACGAAGCAAAAGCAATATGAGAAAAAGCTTTTTCATACAGTGGTCAGGGTCCAGAATGCACTGCACAGGAGTGTGTGGGAGGCAGGCTCAATCGAGGCATTCAAAAGGTAATTAAACTGTTATTTGAAAAGGAAAATGTGTAGGGTTATGGAGGGAAGGCAGGAGAATGTCACTAAGTAAATTGCTCAGTCAGAGAGCTGGTGCAGAAATGATGGGCTGAATGGCCTCCTTCAGCACTGTAAACATTCTGTGATTCTCGTTACGTTCTGTTATTTCCTGTACGCTTAAATTTCATTGGCTAAGGAGATTCACTAAGGTCCCAGATGCCCCTTTGACCTTGTCGTTACATTATAAATTGTTAGAATAATGCAAAGTGTTTTTCAAGCTGCAGGATGAGGGGAAGAAGTGTAACAAATAGAACCACTCAGTGAGGTGCTCTGGTCTAACAAATTCAGCCATTGTGTTCAGAATTTGAGCCTACATTTTAAATGGGGTTTTTTTTTGTTTGATGGCAAATTGATGTGACTGGTTTTTAAAGAATGCTTAATTCTAACTTGTTACTTTTTAAAAAGTAAGTTACAGTCTGCACCCGAAATTAGTTTGATGTTAGGGGGTTGGGGGGAGGGGGGGTGGTGGGCAGGGGGTTTAATGATTTTTAAGCTTGTTTTTCACTAAAAGCTTATATGTGTGTATGAGTATGAAGTCATTGTTAATTCAGGTCATAAATTTCATATTTTATGAGGAGTTTTACTCCATATACTCCAGTTTTCTTCTCCCATAAAATATCTTGATACTTTCTAGGAGCTCCGGTGGGCTATTTCTTACATTGTTGTTTGGTGACCTGCTTAGTTATGTCAGTGCAGTTCAGGAATTGACTGAATTCGTGAAAATAATCCAAGTTGTTGCACTGTCTAATTGATTTAATTTTCCTTACTTCAGAAGGGTAAAGATGTGTTGAGTAACTCACTGATTATGAATTTAAATTCTGTATTTTGACAAGAATTTGAAAAGCAATAAAGGAACAGATATCTTTGTCCCAATTAAAGGTTCTTTTAACATTTTGATCGTCCTCCTGTAATTTTCCTCCCAAAACACACAAAACATCTTTGCCCATTGAAAAGCTAAACCACACAAACAAAGAATGCCTCAGGCAAAATTCCTCCATCTGTGCATTGTTGGAAGATCTCAATCAGGGCAAGAATTGGGTGCAGTACCTCTGAAATAGCCAGGCATACATCAGCCAGTGTTCCACTCCTGATCGCAATTCAGGTAGCCCTACGAGGAGTGTATGTATCGACATCAGACAAGGATAAGATTGGGCTTGCTTCTGATGCTGCCTGAGATTGAATACTTCAATGTTAATCTGCTGTGTGTATAATGCCACCTGGGCAATATGCTGGAACGTGATCAGTGTCCATGGATTTGGAACCTGGCAATAAGGCAGTCCCTTTGCAGTAAAGGATTGAAAAGGGAAAAAAAATAAATGTTTAAGATGTTTGATTTCAATAACCGAAGGTATTTTTTTCTTCTTTTGCAGGAGCCTATGGGGTGGTACTAAAATGCAGGCACAAGGTTAGTAGCTTATTTGAGCCTTAAGTCTTTTGGGCAAAAGAAACTTTATAGCCATTAGAATTTGAAATTCACCATTTCAACTGCTCTATTGGTATAATCCATCCAGTAACGATGTAATTATTTTAAGTAATTATGCTTAATGTACAGAATGAGCTAGTTCTCTTTAAAGTTAAATTTTACCATTATCAGTGATGAAATTGCATTGAATTTCAGGAAATTTTGATATGCAAGATGAAAGGGAAAGTCAAAATCTGTCTAATTGCCTTTTTTGGGTAGTGTTGGGAATGAAGAACTTTATAGAGGGAAGAAAATAAATTAAGAGCCAAACTGCAGGATCAAGAGATCACAAATTGAAAACTTTTGCATTTTGTTTACCTGATGCTTTCAATACCACTTAATGTATAGTTTAAAAGGCTTCCTGGAAAAACACTATGGGAGTTATCTTCAACTTCAGTGGGGTCAGCTTGTGGGGTGGAAAATTGTTGTTAACTGTTTGGTTGCCTCTAGTTTTATTATTCCTTTCCACTAAAGTAAAGGAAAATGAATAATTTCATAAGACAGAATTGGAGAGGAGGTGACTTTATAAGTGAGGTTTATCTCTGCAATATCCCAATGATAGACAGGTCCCAACCTGTCATAACAATAATATGTATGTGAATAGCACAGTATGACTTGCTCTCTTAATTTTAAACCACATTTACCTTTAGCCTAGACCCTGTGACAGTGCTGACTTGATGCACATTTTTACCAGCTGAAACTGTGACATCTAATAGCACTGACAGGATGGGGTGCAACCTGGGAACTTTATGCCGTGTCTTCGTGGTTGTCCGTGTACTCATGCTACAATAGTGCTTCACATCCTGATGCAATCACATTGAATCTGATCAATACATATGGCAAACTATAGTATCAGATCATGAGGCCTATGAAAAAGGGCATATGTGCTTCCAGTGGCTGTAAAATGTTTGAATTGTTTATGATTGTGAGTGTCATTACTGGGTGTGAGTTTTGTCATCTGCAATCAGTGTCATCCTGGTAAAGTAGAAGTCTTTACTCATGGCTTACTTGGCACCCCCCGCCTCTCAGCACCCTTCTATAGCAGAGCTGTAGAGATCGGCAGTTCAGTTGGATGATGGCCATGGGCACAAAGCCATGTCTCATCTTCCTATATTTTGTAGGTTTCTGAGCAAAACAATATATTGTTTGGAAGCATTTTCTGTTCCTTATTTTTAAGAGACGTGGCTCAGTGTTAAAATACTGTAGGTTCTGGAAATCTGTAAAAAAAAAGATGCTAGAAGCACTTGGGTTTGACAACAACTGTGGAGAGAACAGAACAGAGGAGTTAATATTTCAGGTGCAGTTCCTTTATCAGAGCTGGGAGATATTGCAAATGAACATACTTCCCTTTATTCTTGAGGATTGCTGGAAAAAGAGACATTTTTTTGTTGAGGCTTTTTGTCTTGTCTCATCAGGACAATTCACAAGAAAATACCAATGCCAGGGGAAGCAACATATTTATACTGGATGAGAAGAGAGTGCTGATTGGTTGGCAAGTGGAATCTGATTGGTAGATGTGTTGCCATGAAGAATGCACCAGTTGATGGTGACTGACAGTTAACTGCCATGCATTGTTTGAAATTTAAACCAGGCATCTTGACTCTGATTGGTGAAGATATTGCCCTGGGGCATTAACCAACATATGGCTGTTAATTATTTTGTTTCGCTGAAACAGACACAATGTGTGTACATATTCCTTGTCTGCAAAGAACAAGGCCCTGTGTATTAATATATGTAGCTTCCATTACACACCAATGCGCCATACTGCGAGTCCGACCGATGATCTTACATTGGCTCTCAGCGCAATCCTTAGCACACTGAGGATTATTTAGCAAATGTTGTCCAATCATGGAATCACATATAATGTTGGACACTTCTGAGTTTTGAGAGCACAGGCTAATTGGGTACGGTCCGTACCTTGCTGGTTGTGAACAGCGGAAGGGACATGCTACTTGATACAATACGCCAGTCTTCAGGACGTACGGCTTACCTACCTAGCATCACACTGGCACTCAAACCACCTACCTCTTGATTATTTCCGATATGTGCATGATACTTTATATTTAAATCTGCAGCTGCATTCAATAACTTCCTTGCATGTCTTAATGTACTCCATCCTGCGCTCAAATTCAGAGCAAATGAACTCCCTTTCCTTGACGTACGAGTTGAGAAATCTGCCAGGGTGTTCCCTACCACAGTCTACCGCAAGCCTACCGTCACTGTTTGATACACATGTTGGGACTCTTATACCCGCTATAAGATTGGCCTTATCAGCAACCTCATAATTAGGATCCAAGCCATTTGCTCACCACGCAAGCTTGATGCTGAAATAAGGTGCATCAAAGACATCCTGTGGGATAATGGCTACTCTGATCAGATCATATCACACTGCATATAGTGCAAACTGATGAACAGGCCCAAGGCCATCACTTTTGGCCCTGAAATGTGCCCTATCTACCTCAGATACCTTGGAAGGGCAAGGTATCTCAAACATTTGAGCAACAGGTGAAGCTAGCTGTTTCATGCTGCTACTATTCAGTAGCAACACGAGTGGTATTCACCACTAACAGGATGCTGTCATCAAGCCAAAAAGATGTTCTATCACACAAATGAGTAATATGGTCTATGAATTTCAGTGCCAGTGTTAAGCTAGGTATGTAGGCCATACATCCCAAAGACTGGCAGATTGTATCAAACAGCGTGCCCCTTCTGCTGCTTGCAACAGATAAGGTACGGGCTGTACCATATCGTCCCATGCTTGCAAAATTTAAAAAAAACAGCTTCCAACGTTAGATGTGATTCTCTGATTGGACAACATTTTCTAAATAACCCTCCAGTTGCTACGAATTACACTGATATCAATTAGGCTCGCTGTGTGGCCTATTTGCGTGTACTGGAAGCTACATATATTAATACACGTGGCCCCACTCTTTGCAGACAAACAACATGCACACATATTGTGCCTGTTTCAGCTAAACAAAATAAGCAACAGCCGTTCACTGGTTCATACCCCAGGGCAATGTTTGACTAATCAGACTCAAGCTGCCTGGTTTAAATTTAAAAGAATGTTTGGCAGTTAACTGTCAGTCACCATCAACTGGTGCATTCTCCATGGCAATGCCTCTACCGATCAGAACCTATTTGCCAACCAATCAGCACTGTCTTTACATACAGTATAAATATGTTGTCTCCCCTGACATTGGTATTTTCTTGCGGATTGTCCTGCTGTGTGCAAGACGAAAAGACAAAAAATGTCTCTTTTTTCACAGCAGTACTCAAGTTCTGTACTACCAAATGACTATACCTTTATGCTGCTACTTTTTTAAATATAAAGGGGAAGAAGCACACACGAAAGACAGAATAGAATGACTTACCAAGAGCTTTAGTGGAAAACATGAAATGGTTAGGTGGCAGAAATAATAGCACAAGGCAATAGGAGAGATATCAAATTAAAGGCATCAGAATGCCTTGAGATTTTACGAGAGACAGAATTTCTGAATATTTGAGGAGGAAGGAGGGTAAGGCTTGTAGAAATGGAGAAATGAGAAACAACTGGCAAAGCAAGCGTATTCCAGTGGTCTGGAAGCTTGGGAGAAGAAATAAATGTGTTACCACCCAGAGGTGCAGACTAGCTTGATGGTCTGATGGAGCTCACCACCCCAAACACCAACCTGTGTTGCCCTAGTTTCTTGATTTCCCTCCACAAAAAATTAAGGGAGCTATAGCTAAGATCTGAGGTAATTAATGCCCATGTTAAGGCTGGGTGGGTGCAGAATGCCTTATTCAAAGATAGGATGCTGTTCCTTTTGTTGTCCAACTTGTGTCAAAATGATCATTTGTTTAGATGGAAGTGGAAACATATAATGAATTTGTAACTAGATTGTAACTAGACTTAAAAAAAATGCGTTCCTTTATGGACAGTGAAGGAATGGTGATATATTTCCAAGTCAGAATGCCTTGTGATTTGGAGGAGATTGTGTTCCAGTGAGCCTGCTGTCCTTGTGCTTCTAAGTAGTCAAGATTGTACTTTGGAAGGTACCATTAGAAGCCTTGATGAGTTGTTACATTGCTTCTTGTAGATTGTATACAATGCAGCCAAAATACAATGGTGGTAGAGGGAATGAATGCTTAAGATGCCCATCAGGGGAGTTTTTTTTCAGTGGTGTTGAGCTTCTTGAGTGTTGTTGAAGCTGCACTCACCCAGGCGAGTGGAGAGCATTTTATCACACTCTTGACTTGTGCCTTGTAGATGGTGGGCAGTTTTTGGGGAGTCAGGAGAGGGGTCAGTCCCTGAAGAATGCCCAGCCTCTGACCTGCTCTATGGCCCGGATATATAGGCGGTTTCTGGTTAATGATGGGGATTTCACATTAAATGACAATGGGAGGTATTTAGACTCTTTCTTGTTGACTGTATGTTCTATAATTTGAAAACAAGTAATAAAGAACAAGAGTTCAATTCAGTGCCTTTACTTTGGTGTCTCATTTGTTACAATATGAAGGGTTATTAAATTATACATGATGTATTAAATGTAGTTTAATTTCAAATGGTTCGCTAGGCAAGCATTCAGATATTAAAAGCTGAAAGAGGGATGACGTAGTAGTCAATGTAATAAAAAGTAAGTACTCACATCTGGCTATTTTCTGGGTGTTATCTGAAATATTCAAACTATCTGGCAAGTGGAAGACTCTGACGTAGTTGGTAGGAGACAGGATTGACTCAAAGATTGAACTGAGGAAGTTGGCTGGGAGCTTCTATTGTTTTCAGTATATTCTTTTGCAACTATTTACTGCTAACCATGTGATGCCATGTGATCAGTGTGTATTCATGGAGAAGAGGAACATAACGTGAATGCATGCAAGAATAGCTTTTATTTATACAATGTATTTTCAACCTACTGAAATATTCAGGTGCTTCACAAATAGGCAAAAGGAATGAATGGCGAGCCCAGAAATAAGATCTTGGAAGAGATGACCAAAGTGGTTTTAAGACTGTTTTAAAGTTGCAGGGACAGTGTTTTAGATTTGGAATGCAAGTGGTTAGTAAAGAAAAGAAATGCACAAGAGTTTGTCTCTGTCAATGGCAGAGTATTCAAATGGGGAATTTACACAAGAGATCACAGAAGTAAGGTGAGATGAGATTGTGGAAGAACTTTTGTTGAATGTTGTAGCCAAGTTCTTTTTAGATGCAAAATTGAGGGAGGACAGATAGGAAGTTAATTCAAAAAGAGCTTGGGGAATTGGTTAATATTGAAACCAAGAAGGTTGAGGAGCTGCTCAGTGCAGAGCACAGAAGAGAGAACATATAATCGAAGATATTGGTGTGGGGATTGGGAGGTAGGCAGACAAAGAGGGTAATAAATGGTAAAGAGTGCTGGAAAGGGAATATACCTGATATATATAAGGGAGAGGTCCCTCTGAAACTTTAGCCTGGGATTTCAAGGGACCCAGTTCCTATATGTTGCCATGAGGAACCACAGCTTGGGGACTTGCCATAGAGAGGCTGTGCACTGACAGGGAGAGACATTTGACTTTCTTATTCGCATTGCTGCTAGCCAGCAGTGTAGGGTGAAAATGAGAAGCAAACTAGCACACAAAAGAGGAAAACATGCTAACTTTCTTCACCCGATGTTAGATGCTGTTGGACACACAATGGCTTCAGAGGAACTCTGAGGCGGTTTGGCCCCCAGACATGCAGTGTATGGCACACTGGTGTGTGGACACGCCCTGGCACTCATGAACCAAACTTTCAGCTATGGGCAAATAGCTCTACTGCTTTGTGGATACCTCAGGAGAGTTGAAAGCTAAGGGAGTAAACCTTGACACAAAATCTGAAGTGGAGCCCAAAGGCAGATTTATGTCTAAACATGTCATCTTTCCGGCAACTCCCGCAACAAAGAAGGTGCTAAATGTAGTGCTTTGTATTCCTGTGGACTTGTGAATCACTTGTGCCCCTATAAATAGACATTGACTTGAACTGTTGCTGTAGGTTAGGATGTGCATTTTTCTAATGTGTATCTTTGTGAGTAACTTCTTATAAAATTGTGTAAATATTGTTTTGCTGAAAATCAATTTATTGATATCGAAAAGGAAAGCTTCCAGATATCTTCATGATGCATGTTGATGATTTCTTATGGGATGTACTGTGGAATTTGAGAAATATGTCATTAATAAGATTTCAGGTAGAATTTAAAATTGGGCATCAGGCTTGTGAAGTTTTAAAATATATTGGTTTAGATATTAAGCAGAGTTAAGTTTGGAATATCTTTAAATCAGCGATTCTATTTAGAGGGTGTTACTCCCATCTCAGTTAATAGTACAAGATTCTCACAGAAAGATTGTGCGTGTGCGCTACCTGGCTATGAGTTTTAAAATTTCAGGTTTCCTGGCTTTTGGACGAAATTCTAACTCCAAATTCTTAGCTACACTTTAGTTCCATACGCTCATGCGTGTACACACACATGTATGCATACGTACACACGTACGTGCGTACACTCACACTCACACACACGCTCACACACACAGACACTCACACACACGGTAGCTAAGCATTTGGTGTTAGAGTTTCACCCACAAGCCACAAGCCAGGAAACCTTAAATTTTAAAACTCCTAGCCAGAGAATTGGATTACAACCCTGGAGAAATTGCGACTGACAGCCTAGCTTTAGCATAATTACAGCTAGGACAGAAACAGCCAGAGCTAGAATTCTAAGCTAGGGAGATAGAGGAAGAAAGAAAAGCAGAAAGAGAGAGGGAAGAAAGAAATGTGGGAAGAGAGAGGAAGAAAGAAAAGCAGAAAGGGAGAAAGAGTGAGCTTTCCAAATGGAGATGAGAATGCTCGAACTGCGTAAGGACAGGTCCGCTGTGCCCACTGAAGGCACCCTTAGCTCAGGTCCGAGCATCGAGCTACTCATGTTTTTCATTTAACCCCAAGTTTGAGGAAGAGGTAGAAGCCGCCTTCATCTGTTTTGAAAGGATAGCTCAAAAAGTAAAGTGGCCAGTAGAGATCTGGGCTCTGCTGCTGCAAATCAGACTCACAGGCAAGGCTCACAAAGTTTACTCCCTGTTGCCTGATGAGAGTTTGTCAAACTGAGGTGGCAAAGAATGCTATTTTAAGTGCGTACGAACTGGTGGTGGGGTGTACCATCAGAAATTCCATTTTCTCCAAAAATAGCAGGATCAAATGTACGTTGAATTTGAAAGGCTTAAGCAGCTGGTGCTCGGTCGATAGATATGAGCACTTAAGAGTGAGGCCATCGAGAAATAGTGCTCCTCGAAGAGTTCAAAAAACCATTCTCCCTCTAAAAACACACAAAGAGGAACAGAAAATGGCAAGGGCCAAGCAGGCAGCAACCCTAGCTGAGGATTATGGGAGCTTGCCCGTGAGCCCTCAACCCAAAAGAAACCCTTCCTTAATCACCCCCAACAGCCTAAAAAGGATAGGAGGTGGAAGACCGATAGGAAGCTGAGCACCTATGGGAGAGAAGGGACGCTGGGAATACAGGGAGCCCTCCTCAGGCCATAAAGGATGGTGCTGAGAAGAGGAGTGAGGCCAGAAGCCTGTGTTCTATTACCATAAGGCTGGACACCTTCATGCTGAGTGCTGGAGGCTATGGGGAAAGCCTGTAGGATTTATTGGGGCCCGTACTTCCTGTGCAGAGAAAGGGAGACAGGTGGTGAGCATAGCACACCAGGCTACGGCTCTGACCGCAGCAGCAAGTCCCTGTAAACATGCCCCTGTGACTGTGGGTGAGTTTAGCAAAGTCCCTGAGAGTCACAAAGAGTTTGTGACCGAAGGAAGAGTGTCCCCATTTCCCGTGAATGAGGCAAGCCCTTAGTCATACTGAGGGATACTGGGGTCAGCCAATCTATACTTCTGAGAAGAGGCATGATCTTTCCCCCAGAGAGTGCAGTACAGACCCAAGTGCTGGTAAAGGGTATCAAAGGAACATACATGCCCATAGCTTTATCCAGGGTCTATCTGGAGTGCGACCTAATTTCAGGACAAGTAACCGTGGGAGCCATCTCTAATTTACCTGTGGATGGGTTTAACCTGCTCCTTGGGAATGACCCAGCGGGATTAAAGGTAGTAGCATCCCCAGTGGTTTTAGAGAAGCCAAGTGGGGTCAGAGAGGCAGAGCAGATATGGGAGAAAGTCCCTGGCATAGCGACCCAGTCTATGGCCAAACAAGTCCTGTCAGAGGTGGCCAAACCAGCACTGCAGACAGATGACCCTGCCATCTAGTCATCCAAAACCTTTTTTGGGTGTTTAGAAGGCCAAAGGATGTAATGAGTAGGTCTTCCTTGGTTGTAGTCCAGCAAGCTGACCTGGTGCTTAAAAGGTTAGTACAGACTGCCCAAACTGAAGCTGAAATGGAGGGAGTTGTGGAGAGCTATTATTTTAAAAATGAGGTACTGTTGAGGAAGTGGAGACCTCCTCACAGACCTGCTGGCAAGGAGTGTATAGTGATCCACCTGGTAGTGGTGCCACCTAGGTACCGAAGGGAAATATTGAGGCTAGTCCATGAAATCCCAATGGCTGGACTTGTCGGTATACGAAAATCCCGAGCCCTCGTAAGCCAACATCTTTACTGACCTCACCTCCACAAAGAATTGGTGAAGTTCTGCAAAACCTGCCAAACCTGTCAGGTAGTGAAGAAATCACAACCTGCAATTAAATCTGCACCTTTTGATTCCTATACCTGCCTTTGAGGAACCCTCCAGCAAGGTGCTCGTGAATTGTGTAGGACCCCTGCCAAAAACAAAAGGGGGCTACCAGTATATTATTATTATGGATGTGGCTACTTGATTCCCAGAGGCCATTCCCCTGAGATCCATCTCTGTCAAGGTAATGGTGGAGGGATTAACACAATTCTTTCCCCAATGTGGGCTGCCCACTGAGATCCAGTCGGATCAAGGCTCAAATTTCATGTTCCTGGAATATTCCTGGAAGTCATGGGTAACCTGGGAGTAACAGCTAAAGTCCTCAGCGTACCATCCACAGTCCCAAGGAGTTTTAGAACAATACCACCAAACCCTGAAAACAATCATCAGGGCATATTATCATGAGTAAGCCATGACTGGGTTAAAGTACTCGGTTTTCTTCTGTTTTCCACCAGGGATTCACACAATGATTCACCCAAAGGTTCACCCCTTTTGAATTAGTTTACAGACACCAAGGGAGGGGGCCCCTGAAATTAACCAAGGTGAAATTTCTAGAACAGAAGATAGAGGTCTCCATGTTATACATTGTTTTGACATGGCAGATGATGCGTGCCAGGAGAACCAAATCCACAAGGGAACTTAGCTATGCTATCACAATGGTTTTGCAATTTGTACGTATTATGAGATGTATACACTGAATTCAAAAGTTATGAGTCCACCAAGACCTTTAGAGATTTTAAAAATAAAATTAAAATATTTATTAACCAAATAGAAGATTTCAAGCACATACATAAAAGTACAATTTCTTAATACTATACCAACTCTGAAAATTCCTAATTACCTGACTCCCAGTTACATTTTAAGGCAACAGTCCAAAATAGATTTTAGATTTTTAAAAAAGCCAGCAAGTTAACATAGTACCCACTTGACAGTGGAATTCCAAATGGTTTTCTTCAACTTCAGTTACTGGACATAGCAGACTTATGCACAAATGGCTGGAGGCTTCCTTAAGGCTGTTTCACACTGTTGTTAGATCTTACATGGGCCCACCCCATAACCTTACATTCTCCTTTATATATGTTTCTTCCACTTTAATATGTAAAATCCATTGTTCCATATGTCTTTGGAACTATATCTTTCCCATAATATAAAAACTTTCATATTGCCAATATTGTCAGGAAGCTTTGGGAAAAATAAAGACACTCCTTAGCCTTGCTTATTTGGCTACCTGTAAACATACTAACATCCCTTTGAAATCTAGACAATCCCTTCACTTATCTAAAAATGTAAATTCCCTTACATGTTAAGACAGTGTCCATGTTTACTCATTAGCATTTCAAGTACATTTCTACACCTAGCTTCTTTTGATAATTTCAAGCTTGCAGTCCACCTGACTCCAAATGTAATTAAATCTCACAGAACCATCTACACTCACACCCATAATCTACTTTACAATAAACCAGAAAAATATTATGAAAACTATTATACTTTCATAACAGCCATATATTTGCGTCGGTGAGTGGCTAACTAGACCCTGCGATATGGCTTAAAAACCTTGCAAACAACTATGAAAAAGCAGGCAGGCAGAAATGCCGAGGCCCAAACCCTTCAGCTAGGAGTCTGTGCTTCCAATACAGGGTGAACCCCTGAAAACTTAGTTCAGTGGCCCATACAGGGTAGCAAAGAGAATTGGGGAGATAAACTATTTAATTGACACCCCACATGTAGGAAAAAACAGAGGCTGTGTCATGTCAACATGATAAAACGGTACCACAGCTGGGAAAGGGACAAGCAGGTAAGGGTCTATCTACCAGATAGCAAAAAAAAACTGGAGGGCGCAAGGCACAGTGAGGACGAATTAGGAGGAGGCCTGGGTGAGGTCCAAATTGAAGCCCTTACCATTTGGTTAACAAACATGCATATTTTAGAGAAATTAGACACCTATTCACCCATTTAGATGTGGAACAAAGAAGCGACCCGACAAGGCTGCTCAACTTGTTTAACAGTATCTGGAGACAAGCCAGGCTGCACCACTTTATCTTTACATGCTGTGGATGTGAAAGATAACCCCCCCCCCCCCGCCACGGTTAAGCAGAATCCCTACCGTGTAGACCCAGAGAAACTGATCCAAGCCCGAGAGGGGATCAGATATAATTTGGATCACAAACTAATCAAGCCCAGTAACAGCAGCTAGAGTTCCCCAGTTGTGCTTGTGCTGAAGCTGGATGGCTCCTCAAGGCTCTGTATTGATTACCAAAAGATTAATGCAGTAAACAAAGCTGATTTCTACCTGATTCCCCACCTGGAAGACTGCATAGACAGAATAGATAACAGAGCCTACATCACTAAGATAGACTTATTAAAGGAATACTGACAAGTGCCTTTGACCATCTGAGCGAAGGAGATCTCTGCCTTCATAACTCCAGATGTGTTATTTCCCGTGTCAGGTCATGCCGTTTGGACTCCAATATGTCCAACCACCTTTCAAAGGCTGATGAACCAGGTAGTGATAGACTGCATAATTGGGTACAAGTACATAGTGACACCTGGGAAAGCCACCTAGAACGACTCGAAGCCCTCTTCCAAAGGTTACAGTCAGCTGACCTAGTGGTCAGCCTCGCAGAAAACAAATTCGCTAAGGCTCAGGTGACCTAACTAGGACATGTGGTGGATCAAGGACAGGTCCTGCCCAAAGCTGCGAAGTTACAGGCAGTAGTGAATTTTCCCATCCCCACAACAAAACGGGAAATAATGAGATTCCTAGGAATGTGCGGTTTCTGCCACAAGTTCGTCCCTAACTTCAGTACCATAACTGCCCCACTAATAGACCTGTTACAGAAAAAATGAAGGTAGTATGGACAGAGGGATGCCACACAGCATTTGAGAAACTGAAAGCCATTCTAGCAAATGGATCAGTAGTTGTTTGGTAATACAGAGCTTGAGTGTTGTTGAAAAAAGACACATGCTGTCGAAGCGATTTAAGATTATCAGTCGGGCTCGCAGTGTGGCTCACTTACATGTGTTAGAAGCTGCATTTGTTCACACACACAACATGACAGCGCCCTGTCCTTTGTAGACAGAAAGAACCTGTACACATATTGCACCTTTTTCAACTAAACAAAACAGGCGACAGCCATTCTTTGGTTAATTCTCCAGGGCAATGCCTTGACCAATCAGAGTCAACCTGCCTGGTTAAACAAAGCTTGGCAGTTAACCATCAGTTATCGGTTAACTGGTACATTCTCCATGGCAATGCCTCTACCGATTTGAGTCAACTTACCAACCAATCAGCACTCTCTTCTCATGCAGTGTAAATTATTGTTCCCTTTGTAATTTGGCATTCCTACGAATTGTCCTGATGAGTGCAAGATGAAAAGCTTTGACAGCATGGACTAATAGAATTTCTCTGGAATATACAGTCAGCAGAGAACTTCAAGGGATTGCTTACCAAGCAGGGGAGAGAGATCAAAACACAATGCTGTAGTGAAACAGCTGAAGCTGTCTCCCTCTCGGAAGTATTCTGCCTGGATTTGCAAAGTAACCATCCTGAGAAGAGAAATTTATTGCAAACCGAGATCTTTTGGGAATAAAACGTGGAAATCTGCACCATACAACTACACCCAGGAAGGTAACTGACATAATGCCCACAACGTGGAATCACTGCATCATGACCAGCCAAGGAATAGCTAACCATATACTCCTTTGTTGTATTTTTTTCACGAACAGTAAAAAGTCATTGAGCCTTTCCTTTTATTCTGTACTGGTATGTGGGTCCAGACGAATGTGTGTGAGGTATGAATGGTGGTTGCGATTTACCTCATTTTTTAATATCAGGAAATAGTTTAAATAAACTTATATTGATCTTTAACAAAAACAGAATTACCTGGAAAAACTCAGCAGGTCTGGCAGCATCGGCAGAGAAGAAAAGAGTCGACGTTTCGAGTCCTCATGACCCTTCGACAGAACTTGAGTGAATCCATTGAACCATATTGAATCCACATTGATCTTTGTTTAACCTAAAAAAAACCTGTCTGATTCTTTACAACCTGAAAGTGTAAACAGTGGGGCTTCTACAGAATTGGTAAAATACACCGCCTCTAAATTCACTAAAAAACCCTGTTAAGGTCAGACCAGTGTCCATATGTAGCAAGACCTGGATAACAAGTGCCAGACAATGAACCTCATCAACAAGACAGAATCTAAGCATCTCCTTGATATTGAATGGCACTGCCATAGCTGAATCTCCCACGATCAACATCCTGGGGGTTACCATTGACCAGAAACTGAACTGGAATTACTATATAAATACTGTGGCCATAAGAGCAGATCAGAGATTGGGAATTTTGAGGTAAGTAACTCATCTCCTGACTCCACAAAGCCTGTCTACCATTCACAAGGCATAAATCAGTAGTGTGATGGAATACTCTCCACTTGCCTGGATAAGTGCAACTCCAACAACACTCAAGAAACTTGACACAAAGCAGGACAAAGCAACCTGCACAGTGGTGGCAGCATCCACAAGATATACTGCAGCAATTCACCAAGGCTGCTTTGTCAACGCCTTCCAAACCTGTGACCTCTACCTCTTAGAAGAACAACGACAGCAGCTGCATGGGAACGCCACTGCCTGCAAGCTCTTCTTCAAGCCACACACCAAACACACCTGACTTGGAACTATATTGTTGTTCCTTCACTGTCGTTGGATCAAAGTCCTGGAACTTCCTGCCTAACAGTATTGTAGGTGTGTGCTTACACCAGATGGACTGCAGCAGTTCAAGAAGGCAATTCGGGATGAGCAACAAATGCTGGCTTTGTCAGTGAAGCTCACATCCCATGAAAGAATTTTTAAAAAAAAGTCTGTAGGCTCTGCCAATATCCTGGCTGTAATATTGATGACTTGTGCTCCAAAATTAGCCACTCCCCAAGCTAAGTTCCAGTGCAGCTACAACATTGACATCTACCTGACAATTTGGAAAATTGACTACAAAATATGACAACAAAAAGCAGCACAAATCCAGCCTACCAATTCTATGAGCTGTGATCAACAGTATTTTCCAGTATCACATACTTGCCAATAACCTGTTCACTAGTAATTAGTTTGGGGTTTGTCAGGATACAGGAACATAAGGTGAAATCTGAAGGCAAGTGGAGACTAACTGCCCTTAACAAAGGCAGTATCTCACTGAGTGTGCTACCAAGTCAGTGAGGAGTTGAAAAGCTCTCCAGTGACTCATGTTAAACCTGGCACAATGAAAGATGGTTGTGGTTGTTAGAAGCCAAATTTTCCAGATCAAGTATATCGCTATAGGAGTAACTCTGAAGAATTTCCTAGTCCCAGCTGTCTTCATCTGCTTCATCAATGATTTTTCCCTCTTCCATAAGATCAGAAATGGGGATGTTTGCTGATGAAAGCACAGTGTTCAGCTCTTTTTGCAATTTTTCAGAAAATGAAGCAGCCCATGTTCGCATGAGACAAGACCTGAATATCATCAAAGCTTGTGCTGGTAAGTGGCAAGTAACATTTGTGTCTCACAAATGCTGGGCAAAGATCATCTCCAATGAGGGAGATGACTCCTTAACCACCTCCCCATGACATTTAATGGCATGACTCTAGCTGAACAAACCACCATCCAGGACAACTCATTGACCAGAAACTCAGCTGAATCAGCAAAATAAAGAGTTGACGTTTCGAGTCCTCATGACCCTTCAACAGAAGGGTCTGTTCTCTTGAAGGGTCATGAGGACTTGAAACGTCAACTCTTTCCTTCTCCGCCGATGCTGCCAGACCTGCTGAGTTTTTCCAGGTAATTCTGTTTTTGTTTTGGATTTCCAGCATCTGCAGTTTTTTGTTTTTATCAGCAAAATAAATGCCGTCTCTACTGGAGCAGGTGAGAGATTAGGTATTTTTCTGCAAGTGGCTCACTCCTTGACTTCCAGAAGCCTCTCCACCAGCTACAAGGCATGAGTCAGGAGTGTGGAATTGAATATTCTTCACTTGCTTGCGTGGGTGCAGCTGCAACAGCACTCAATAAGCTTAACATCGTCCAGGGTTAAGCAGTTTGCTTGATTGATACTTCATCCACTAAGCTGAACGTCCATAGAACTCTTTGAGGGATAATATGTGATACTGAGCCATATGGACCACAAACCCTTGTTCTATGCTTGTTGATAGGTTTTATTTGGGGAATCTGTGGGAAAAGTATATATGGTCTTTGTCTCATTTAGTAAGAAGAAATCTTGGATCTACCATAGCAACATGCAGCTCAGATGCTCAGTGGTAAAATTTCAGTCATGGTGTATGGTTGTGCCAGATACCATAAGACTGTTCCATCTATCCCAGCATGCACAAAGCATGCTTAACTCTATCAGCATTTTTCGGAGTCTCAAAATAAATGTTCCAGGTAAAGCAAAAAGGAAAAATGGTAAACACTGGACATTCCAAATAAAGCAAATGCTTGAAAGACATAGGTCAGTCAGCATCTGTAAAGAGGAAGAACGTATTAGGACCTTTTGAGCATATACCTTTCACCAGTCTGGTAATGATGGTGTGAGCAACTATCAGAGATGACTGAAAAAGCTGATAGAATTGTCAACTTAAAGCTAAATGCTCCTTGTTGGTAACTTGGTTTGTGTGTCATTTTGAAATAGATAACAATGTATAGTGTAACTTATGATGAATCACTGGAAATGCAGCATAAAATATGTCTGCAGTAATTGATGGTGCAGTGGGCCATGTTGTTAGAGATTTGGATTCGGAATGATAGATTGATCAAAATAGCATTGTGAAGCTACATTGTATGAAAACTTTAAATTTAAAACATTACAAATATTCCACTTAACAGAAGAGAATTTTTAAAGTATTTGTAAGAATTTTGTTCGGGTGCAAAATTGTACCTTTTCCTCAAAAGGGTTATGTTGCTGAGCACTTTCAATATTGCTCATGCCTCACTTACTTTATATGACCTTATTTTACTGCACCCTTAATTGATTTTGGTGGAGAGTATACCGCTGTGGCTTTGGAATGTAGGAATACCTGATCTGAAGAGAATTCTGCTGAAATTTCATTGTGATTATTGTTCAAAGTTTGTGTTTGCACTAAATACTTCTGGTTGACTTCAGAAAGCAGACACACACCAACAAATATTCTGAGAAAATTATAGGATTGATTATTGCCTTAAAATTTGATCTAATAAATTTTATCCTATTTTCTTCACCCCAATGATATTTTAATAAATATTTTGATGGTAGTTACTGAGCCATGCAATGTTTATACCATTATCAGTTTATCTGCTGGCATCTCTACCGTACAGCAGCTTTGAAATGAAATCAGACAAAAGATAGATTGTCAGATATATCTTTAGTTCTGTTTGACCAACCACACTTAGCATCAGACCACACTATCATATTTCATAGATAAAATCTTATTAAAAATAAAAACTAGAAAAACTAAAGATGCTTGAAACTAAACTTGAATTGTGTGTATTTGGTGCTAAAACTGGAACAAATCTTGTTCCTTCAAGCATCATCTGCCTTCAACTTTGATTGCTCAAAAGCCATTTGTAAAGATAGATAGAAAATGGGTCTCCAGCTGTTTCATACATGTGTTTCAATTCACCTTGCTTTGCTGTAGTCAAGAATTTGGTTTCAAACTGTAGTGAACTGCATTACTGGTGTTGGTTTGTCACTAAATTATGAGGTAACTTGAACCAAATTTGGGAGTGTTTTGTTACTTATCTAAGGCTAATGTAATTGTTTGATATCATGTAATATTATGCAACAGAAAAGCTTTAAATGAGTTCATGTCTGTGATTTTCATATAGCAAGGGTGTCAACAATGTTGCCTAAAGGTGCTGAGCGGCAGCCAACTGTCAGCACATAGATGACGACTTGGAGGAAGAGTGACTTATTTCCCTCATATGAATCTGCTTTGGAACATTTTGCAGGGAGGGAAGTTTGAAAGCAGGTTGATTGGCCTTTAAGCAATAAATCTGTGTCGCATAGCAGAAGAAGTAGACGAGAGGAGGGGGAATATATTTAAAACTAAAAGACATTCCAAGCTGAAACTGTCATTTTACCAACTTGATGAATTGAATAATCATTTGCAGTGATAGTGCAGGACCAGTGATTCTTAAAACTAAGTGATGCAAGGCCTGTAAAGGTGGTGTGTAGGTAGAGATTGGGAGGATCAGCCTTGATACTTTTTTGATTTGGTGAAGAAGTTGGGTAAAAGTTGGAAAATTGGTAAGTGAATGTTTTTGAACTTTAGGAATATAAGGAGTGGAGTCAGTGTAGGGCAGATAGCAGAAAATGGTGAGCGTGCTTACTTGTGAAGGGAACTGTAAACAGCTTTAGACAAATTTAGACAGTTGGATAGATAGATGGGAGGAAGAATAACAAAAGGAAATATGCACTACATGTTAATATCAGAAAGACTTAAAATTTCAGTTCAACAAGTTATTAAGTGGGAGGACAAGGTAGTAAAGCTCAGGGGAATCTGAAATTTTATAAATAAGGACAGAGTACAAAAGCAAAAAGGTAATGATAAATCTATGTCAATCATTGATTAGAATGCTGCTTCCAATTTTGGCCACCTATTTTAGAAAGGATGCCTAGATATAGGGAGATATAGAAATATTTCCTCAGGTAATATCAGAGATGAACATTGAATTAGGAGGAGAAACTGCGACTTTTCTTTCACTCAGATAATAGAAAGGAAATCTATTAATAGTGTTTTGAGGGGCTTTGAGGAAGTAAGTAGGGAAAAATAATTTCTGCTGCTTGCTCATTAGCTCTTAAGTTTATGATCATCACTGAAAGCATGCAAATTAGCAGAAGTTATTATACACAGAGATTAGTTGGTAAAAGAATCAGAGGTGTGATTAAGGGATTTTTTTTACTTAGCAAACTCTTATGGTCTGGAATGCATTGGCTGACAGGATGGTGGAAGCAGTTTGAGAAATAACTTTCAAAAAGGAATTGGATAAATAAATACTTAAAAGAAAAAATGAAATTCCACACATGTACTTTTCACTTTCTGGACTAGAGCTGAAGGACAGTGGAGAAAGGGCAGGAGAATTTGACTAATTACTCTGTTTTTAAAGAGCTGGCACAGGCAGTGTGGACTGAAGGCTTGCTGTGTTGTATCATTCTATTATTCTTTGAATTGTTAATTCATGGAATGTAATGGATGCAAAATGTATAATGAGTCAAAGTTAGTCGAGAAATAACAGTGCCCATTATTAATGCACAAATTGGCCAGGAACTTGTGGCAAGGAATAGATGCCCCGTGAAATGCGTATTGATACAAGTTACTAGACTATTTGCGCCACGCCACCTTTTACCTTTTGAAAACAAGATCTTCCCCTTAATGACCCTGTGATTTTCATGAAGTTGCTGCATTTATGCATTAACGCTCATTAAACTCGCAAGTTAAATCTAGTAATTAATGATTAAGTATTTTTTTTAACAATGTGGTAATTGTTAATCTGAAACAAAATCAGGAATAAAAACAGCTCTGAAGAAGAGTCATACGAACTCAAAACACTAACTGTTTCTCTCTTCACAGATGCTGCTAGACTTGCAGAGTTTTTCCAGCATTTTCTGTTTTTGTTTCAGATTTCTAGCATCTGCAGTATTTTGCTTTTATCGGTAATTGTTAATGATTGCCAATGAACCTCTAGTCCAGAAAGTGAAAAATTACATGTGTGGAATCTCATTTATTGAGGTAGTGAATTGTTGGAGATTTCAAAATGATAAATGTTCAATTTTGTATTTTTTTCCTTTCTCCCTCTCTTTGCCCCTCAATCCAGTATTTTGTCCTCCTGCTCTTTATCTTTCTGTACCTGATTTGACGTTGAATTCATCCACTCTAATTCACACTTCTCTCTGTCCTTGCTCTAGATTTCTCAATCCTTTAATCTCATTGGTTTAAGGAGTTATGCTTTCCAAGGTCCCAGAGGCCTGTTGCCCTCACTGCACTGTTAACAGCTTGCACTGAAAGCAATTTGCTGGGTAAATAAAATTAACTCTGGCCTAATAGCTTTTAAAGGGGATAAATATTTCAAGGTGAAGTATTTCTCAAGCATGGGAAAAGGGTCAGCATATGAATTTTAGGTGCGTTACTTCCATGTGCAGCCATATCTCACAGTGACTGAGCATAATATTTAGGGTGATGATAGCCTTCAAGGATTGATTATTTTCTCATTAAAATTTATACGGGGAAAATATTTTAAACAACCTGAATGATTTTTGTTCTGACAAATGGCTTGATTGGAGAGAGTGATTCAGTTGTTATGACTTGGGCAATTTGTCATTGTAGCTTGGGCAACTCACTAGTTAGATTTTGTATGATGAAGTGTTTGAGAATATATACGCCTTCACTAATGCAAATGTTAATTAAAATTATTTTGATAGATACCATTGATAGCTTTAAGATGTTAGTTTGTACCCCAATCAATTATACGGGCCTGAATTTTTCCGGCGTTGGACGGGCTCAGTGGGAGTAGGCGGGGACAGTCATGGAGCCGATCGCTGTTTGCACTTGGCTCGGCACCGCGATTTCATGAGGGCAGGCCAATTAAGACCCACCCAGCGTGGATCACGAGTGGTAGCGTGAGCGCTACCTGTGCAGGCGGCAGGAGGAGGGAGAGTCAGGTCCAGTGTTCTCTTGCGCATGCGTGCGGAAGAGTGCTTCAATCTCTCTGAGACACGGAGCTGCCTCAGAGATTGAAGCGTTTTTTAAAGAAATTATTAAAAACATTAAAAATTTAATGAGGGACATGAGATGGGACATGTTTTTATTTTTCAAAAAAAGTTTTTGTTCACTTTGTAAAAGCTTTAGGAAACCTCATCTTGCTCGTGGATGAGGTTTCCTTCCTTTTTGCCTGCCCGCCAACTGTTAGTTTGGATGGGCAGCGTAAATTTGGAGTTAATTAGTACGTTAATGGCCTTAATAGGCCTTTCAGTTATCAGCAGGTGCGCAGCTGACTCTGGTGCACGTGCGTCTGCCGAACAAAATATCACGGGACAGCGGGATGATGTCAGGACGCACACCTGCGTGTCGTTTTACATTCAAGCATGTCGGGCCTGTCCCTGCACGCCGAATGTAAAATCCCGGTCATGGTTTCCAATCCCAACTGTGCCTAGTACTGTGTGGAGTGACAGGATGAAGACAAAGAGCAATCCTTTGTCTGAACTTAAATTGTAATTGGTGAAGATCTCTCAAAGATTTGATTTCCTTCTTAACCAAGGCTCTTCACTAGACAGAGGCAAAGAAAATACCTCAAAAAGTGCTTTGTTTTCTCTCATTAGCTTAATGCAGTTTGGTTCCTGTTTTATATTCAGCAGCCCCTTGATTGCTGTTCACACTTCTGTTACGAGACCAACAATATTTTGGTACTTCCGTCTCAAAAGGTTCCTGCTTACTGTTGTTAGGCATCAGCTGTTTAGAACTTGTCAGCCCATCAAGTGGACAATTAAAGATTTATGGAATGAGAAGAAACAAAGATTTTTTGCACATTTTGACTAACCTGATCAACACACAACCTGTTTATGGCTGAAGTTTCTTTTGGATGCTTATAGTTGGGATGCAATATTGGTTGAGGGATTGCTCAGCTGTTCTCATATTATGCTTCTGTAAATGAACACCATGTTGCTTTGTAAGTGTGCATGTGTTTTGGAATTTAATGAATTTAATGGAATTTATTGGAAACTGAATTAAGCATTGTTTGGAAAAGTTCAGATATAGTAGTGTCTACAATGTTAACTTGATTCAGATCTCACTCGGGTGTTTATTTGGCATGATAAACTGCCCTGTAGCTGAGGTATTTAAGTATTTCATGTCTCAAAATGTTTGCCACATATAGGGTAGTAATATGAACATACAAATTAGGAGCAGGGTTAGGCCACTCAGCCCTTCAAATCTACTACGCCATTCAATAAGATCATGACAGATCTGATCGTAACCTCAACTCCACATTTCTGCCTACCCTGATAGCCTTTCACCCCCTTGCTTATCAAGAACTTATCTACCTTTGCCTTAAATATATTCAAAGACTCTGCTTCCACCACCTTTTGAAGAAGAGTTCCAAAGACTCACGATCCTCAGAGAAAAAATTACTCCTCCTTTCTGTTTTAAATGAGCAATCTCTTATTTTTAAACAGTGACCTGTCGTTCTAGATTCTCCCACAAGAGGAAGCATCCTCTCCACATTGATCCTGTCAAGACCCCTCAGGATTTCATATGTTTCAATCATGTCACCTCTTACTCTTCTAAACTCCAGCGGATACAAGCCTAGTCTATCCAATCTTTCCTCATAAGACATTTCTCCCCGATCCAGGTATCAGTTTAGTAAGCCTTCTTTGAACTGCTTCCAACACATTTACATCCTTCCTTAAATAAGGAGACCAATACTGTACACAGTACTCAAGATGTGGTCACACCAATGCCATATATAAGTAAAGCATAACTTCCCTATCCCTGTATTCAATTCCCCTTGCAATCAATTGTAACATTCTATTGGCTTTCCTACTTGCTTGCTGTACCTACGTACTAGCCTTTTGTGATTCATGCAGGAGGATACATAGATCCCTCTGTATCTCAGAGCTCTGCAATCTTTCACCATTTGAATAACATGCTTCTTTTTTATTTTTCCTGTCAAAACGGTCAATTTTACACCATCCCACATTATACTACATTTTCCATGTCTTTGCCAACTCACTCCACCTATCTATTGTCCCTTTGTAGCCTCCTTATGTCCTCTTCACATCTTACTAGCCTACCTATCTTTGATTCATCAGCAAATTTAGCAACCATACCTTCGGTCCCTTCATCCAAGTCATTTATATAATTAGTCATTTGGTAGTACAGAACTTTGAGCATTGCTGAAAAAAGGGACATGTCGAAGCTTTTTATTTTGCACTCATCAGGACACTTGGCAAGAATGCTAATATAAGGGGAAAACAACAAGAGAGTGCTGATTCGTGGGCAAGGGGATTCTGATTGGTAGAGACATGCCATGGTGACTGACAGTTAACTGCCAAACATTGTATGAAATCTAAATTGGGCATCTTGACCCTGATTGGTCAAGTCATTGCCCTGAGGAATGAGTCAGCTAAGGCTGTCACTTATTTTGTTTAGCTGAAACTGGCGCAATATGTGTACATGTTCTTTCTGTTTGCAAAGAACAGGGCCCTCTTGAATAATATATGTGGCTTCCAGTAGAGGCAAATGCATCATACTGCGAGCACGACTGATAATCTTAAATTGGTTGTTAGCATAATTCTTAGCACACTAGGGATTATTCAGCAAATGTTGTCCAATTGTGGAATCACATCCAATGTTGGACACTATGGGCAGAATTTTGTCCTTGGTGGGCGTGCGGAACACCAAAACAGGGCCCGCCGCCATTTTGAGTGGGCGGGCCAATTAAGGCCCACCCAGCGGCCTCCCCGACAGGAAGCGCTATGTGCTTCCTGTACAGGGGAGGGATTCCCCATCTGTCAAAGTGTGCTTTTTCACGCACGTGCGCGAAAGAGCGCACTGCTCCCTGAGACAAAATGCTGTCTCAGGGAGACTACTGACAGTCCAAAAACCTTTAAAAAAAGAAAAATTAAAAAGTTATTAACATGTCCCCCTCATGTTACAGTGTCACACGAGATGGGACATGTTAATAAATGTCACGTAAAATGTATTAAAGTTTTTAAAAACGGACATGAAACCTCATACCGCTGGTGTTTGAGGTTTCTTGTATTATCAGAAGCCCGCTGGGTTGGACGGGCAGGGCCTTTAATTATCTTAATTACTCTGTCAATGGCCTCAATTGGCCATTGACAGGTCAGCGGGTGGACAGCTGATTTCGCTGTCCGCCAGCCTTCTTAAAAATTTAAAGGGACTGTGATGACGTCGGGGGTTCCTCCCGACGTCCCGCGTCATTTTCCTGTTGGCGAGCAGGCCCTGACCCCAAATTGCCGACGGGAAAATTCAGGCCTATGTTTTGAGTTTTGCAGGCATGGACTGGCTGGGTATGGTCTATACCTTGCTTGTTGCATACCATGCCTAGGACATGCTGTTTGATGCGATCTGTCAGTCTTTGGGACGTACAGCCTACATACCTAGCATCACACTGGCACTGGATTCATATACCACATTACTCATTTGTGTGATAGTCAGAACGTCTTTTTGACTTGATGGCAGCATCCTCTTAGTGGTGAATGCCACTCGTGTTGCTACTGCACAGTAGCAGCGTGAAACAGCTAGCTTTACCTGTTGCTCAATTCTTGAGACACTTGCCCTTCCAGGGTTATCTGAAGTAGACTGGGCACTTTTCAGGGCTGAAAGTGACGGCCTTAGGCCTGTTCATGAGTTTGAGTGATATACAGCGCAAAAAGATCTGATCAGAGGTGCCAATATCCTGCTGGATGCCTTTGATGTGCCCTATTTCAACATCAAGCTGGCACAGTGAACAAATGGCTCAGGCCCTATTTACAATGTTGCTGATAAGACCTATATTATCACATGTGGAACTGTAAGGGACCCAACATGTATATTGACCAGTGAATGCCCTGGCAGATTTCTGACTTAGTTCGTCAAGGAAGGGGAGTTCATTTGACTGCTCCATTTCAAAGGTGAATTTGAGCGCAGGATGGAAGCCGTTAAGATATGTAAGGAAATTATTTATTGCAGTTGTGAGTTTAAATATAGTGAACATATCATCTACATGTTGGAAATATGTGAGGGGTAGGAGGTTAGGTGTCATTCCAATGAATACATGTTTCTCATGGAACCCAACAAAGATATTTGAGAGAGCTAGGCCTAGAGGGGATCCCATGGCAACACTAGCTATTTGGGTATACATGGTGTTATTAAAACTGAACTCAACTGCGCGGGTTGCTGAGTTCATAAGTTCAATGAATACTGATTCACGTAATGGTGGCGGGTCTAGATCGCCATGATATAGTGTTGCAGCACAAATGTCTATGGCTTCCTTAAGTAGAACATTGGTGAATAGCTAGCAATGTCAAATGAGCACATGGACACAGCATTGCTATCGATATGCAAGTCCTGTGTGGCCTTCTCAAATGTGAAGGAATTCTTCACTGCGTATGTGGAAAACTTGCTCAAACCTGGTTGTAACAATTGCCTAACCATTTAGCCAGTTCATGTTGTGCAGAACTGATCATAGATAAGTTGGGAGCAAAGGGACACCACTTTTGTGTGCCTTGGGCAGCCCATGCATATGCAAATTTAGTAAGCCTTGTGGACAAGCCATGTCATATATATCATGTGGCTGTTCATCGTGCTTACACAAGTCCAGCACATGTCTTTTTAACTTCTGAGCAAGGCTGTCCGGCCATGTTGAGCGGCATTCCAATGAATATGAATTTGGACCCATCATTAAGAATGGCGTGCATTTTGTTGTTATAGTCATGCTTGTTAAGGATGACTATTCCCGTCCCTTTGCATACAGGACTTGCATATCGATAGCAATGCTGTGTCCATGTGCTCATTTGATATTGCTAACCTATTCACCAATGTTCCACTTAAGGAAACCATAGGTATTGGTGCTGCAGCACTTTATCATGGCGATCTTGATCCACCAACATTGCATGAATCAGTACTCATTGAACTTATGAGTTCGGCATCTCGCACGGTTGAGTTAAGTTTTAATGACCCATGTAGGCCCAAATGTGTTGCCATTGTGAGAATAGATTTTTTTTTATATTTTGAGGGAATATTGTGTTATTCTGTAAAAAAAAAGTAGCTGGGTGTTTGTGTGTGATTCAGTTAAGCTGGACAAGAGTTTGATAAGAGTCAGGTTGTCTGGGGGTGTGGAAACATGATAGGGATAAGAAGTGTTAAGTTGAGGCACAAGTAAATAGGTTAGATCTAACATTTGTTTTTCTTTGATAAGTAGAGAGTTTGTTTGAATTTCAAAGGGGAGTCAGAGGTAAAAAGGAAAATGTTTGCATCTTGCAGGCATCCATAGGTAAATAATAGTGGGGTTATTATATTTTTATTGCCCCAAAAGTAAAGACAAGATGGGAGCATGAAAGATCTTATGTTTGGAAGGGTTTGAGTTTCAAAGGGGTGTGACAACAATGGGACTGAGATGAAAGGGGAAAAAGGTATATTAGAGTTACTGTGGATAGTTAGAGAGAATTATTGAGCTGGAGAGATGGCTGTATAGCTGTTAAGCTGGAGATGGCTGGAGATCGTTGGAGCTGTTTGAGCTGTTGAGAAGTCTTGGGCTGCAACAAGCAATTTTATTCTGAAGTGAATTCCATCGTGGGGTGGTAGAGGGTAAAGTACATGTGGTACATCTTTATTCAAGTGACTGCAGTTTGCCTTGCATAATGTTACTAGATCTCATATATAAATATCTATAAGGGAGTGTTGCCTGGAAAGTGTTTGCTTGTGGGTTTGATCAAATAGGGAATTTTGGGTAATATTTTGTAAGACTATCCATAATTGTATAATTGTAATCTTATGTTTAAGTTTTCTTTTCTTTCTTGTTAATAAAACTTATAATTTTAAAAAACCCAAAAGTCTTAATGGATCTGTCAAGAAAACAAGAAATTGTAATATTTTTCTTCTGGTAATAATCCTGGCATATTTTCTTTTGTACTGGAAGTCAAGCTGTAATTGATTTAGAGCTAGTGTGACGGCAAGCGTATAAAGTCAACAGTAAGAAGTGGTTTTGATATGTTAATGAACCAAGAGGAACTTCATTCAGAGTTTTATATAAAGCAGTAATAGGAATAGTTTGAATTGAGTTGTTTTATTTCAAAGGGGGATAAATGCAGCTTGTAAAAAGGAGTAAGGAAGGGAGATAAAGATTGAGTAAGTTTGTTTTTACAAGCCTAAGAGCTAAAGTAAAGAACAACTTAATCAATTCTGGGAAGAAAGCATTTCTGAAGGGACTGGCTGAAACAATAGAGAGATCAAAGGGAAGGAACGCATTTAAGGAAAACAAAAACAGAATTACCTGGGAAAACTCAGCAGGTCTGGCAGCATCGGCGGAGAAGAAAAGAGTTGACGTTTCGAGTCCTCATGACCCTTCAACAGAACTGTTCTGTTGAAGGGTCATGAGGACTCGAAACGTCAACTCTTTTCTTCTCCGCCGATGCTGCCAGACCTGCTGAGTTTTTCCAGGTAATTCTGTTTTTGTTTTGTATTTCCAGCATCCGCAGTTTTTTGTTTTTATCTCTGCATTTAAGGAAATACTGAAGGCCTATGTGAGGGGGTAGCTGGTCAGATCTCCCAGAAGACAAAGGGTAGCTGATTAGATGTTCCAGGAGACAGCAGGATAGCTGGGCGGAACTCTAAGAAGACAATGTGAACAAGGCCAGACCTGAAGACCCAGTTGCTGTCAGCCCTCAGGATACCCCAAGGGAAAAAGGCATGGTGTGGTAAAAATTACTAGAATTCTATAGATTTTTAAATCTATAAGGATAGTTGCTGAACAGAAAAGGGAAAGGTGAGCTGTGAGGGTAGTTAAGCTAAGATTTGTGGAACTGCTTTAAAGCACTGCTTACTGTGTGAAGCCATTCTTGTGTTTAAATGTAATTGTGTTTTACTTTTGCCTTTATTCTTTTAATAAATCTTGACTATAAAATGATAACAAATAGTTGGGAAATCATTTCCTGATTTCAGAACTGCTCCTCATTCTATACAAATTATAAAAACCATTTTGGCAGCTATTTCAAGTTTCCCTCTGGGATTTGAGCAGCTTGGCATTTACCATCCGCCGTACCATAACAGACCTCTTACTGTTGAGACCAGTATGTAGTCTTGCTATCAGAACACAAAGAATGGTTGTGGCCCGTAAGCCAAGTTTCCCTCTGGGATTTGGTTTGTGCAGCAAATAACACTGGCTGTGGTCATAACAAATTTGGGGGCTCGTCCAGGATTATTAAAATTCCTTGATTGCTTTGGAGTTTATGAATCCAAGGGATACGAGTACAAGAAGAATGCTAAACTCAGGAGTTTTGAGTTGAGGAGTTTTAAAGTGGTTAGACTGCAATGTGGCTTTAGCAATTGCTTTGACTTTTTTGGGAGTGGAAAATATATGTGGAGTATTTGAAACCCCTGATTAGAACTCAGTTGAAAGAATTAGCAGAGAAAGTGAAGGTGGAGACAAAAGGGGAATTCCGTAAGGCTGATATGGTTAAAGTACTTAACCAGCATTTAAGGTTGAAGGAAGGGATACCTGAAACTACTGTATCACAGCTGGAGGTAGTAAGACTTCAGTTGCAAATGAAAAAGCTTGAACTTGAACAAGCAATGGAACTGAAAATAATTGAATTGGAAAAAAGAGAAAAAGAAAGAGAAATGACAAGACTGGAAAAAGAAAGGCTGGATCAAAGAACTAGAAATAAAAGAAATTTAATGGGAAAGAGAGGAGCTGCAAAAGCAAAAGAAAAGATTGCAAGAGACAGAAATACAAAGGCTTGAACTTGAGCTTGAGAGAGAGGAGTTAGCAATTGAGGAAAGAGAGAGGGAAAGAAATAGGGAACTTCTAGAGAAAAAGAAGCTAGACAGCATGAATTGCCGAAAGTGAAACTTCGAATGAAGGAAGGCAGGAGAGAGATAATGACTTTGATTCCTCGGAGGAATTTGATTTAACTAAAAATCTGCCATTAGTGTGTAAATCTGCATAGATCTTTTGAAGGATTGAAAGATCTTTTACCTCATTTGAAAAGATAGCTATGAAATTGAATCGACCAAGAGGTACTTGGGCTATCATGTTACAGAGTGTCTTTTCAGGTACAGCAATGAATGTGTATTCAAGCGTATCGGAGGAGCAGTCTGCTGATTACGAAACAGGAAAGAAGGCAATATTAAATGCTTATGAGTTTGTCCTTGAAGCGTTTCAGTTGAAGTTTAGCACTTGAGGGTAAAGATTTCATCAGGCTTATGCAGAGTTTGCAAGAGAAAAAGAGATTATCTGGGACGAATGGTACAGGGCATTAAAGTTAGATAAGACTTTTGAAAACCTAAGAGAGGTTATGATTATGGAAGAATTTAGAAATAGCATTCCAGTAAACATTAAGACGTATTTAGATTAAAGACAAAGCAATAAGATCAGGGAAGCTGCTGTTATAGCCAATACATATGATATTTTACACAAACAAGAAAAAGGGTCATATGGTAATCAGGAGGAAAGCTGGAAATTTAGAAAACCTAGTGATGATAAAAACGTTAGCCATAACGATCAAGCTGAAGGATGTCAGCCTACTCCAGATGGAAAGATGGAAAGTAGAGTTGAAGGAAGGAAATTGATATGTTACCATTGTAATAAGGCTGGACACATGAGACCAAGTTGCTGGAGGTTAAACGGGAAACCTACTGCGGTAATTGGAACTCAGAAAAGTTCTGGAAATAAGACTACTGTGGGCAAGAAAACCCAGTGGTTTGTGTGCAGGGAAGAGCAGGAAAGGATATCAAAATTTTAAGGGATAGTGGGGCTAGCCAGTCCTTAATATTATAAGATAGTGCTGTCTATTGTCTGGAAGGGGTATTGCAGGACAAGATATTAATTAAGGGAATCCATGGCGAAATCAAACCTATTTCTTTGTGTACGGTAAATTTAAAAAGTGATTTGAAAGCAGAAGAGGTGATTGTTGGGGGTAGTGGAGAAATTGCCCATTTCAGCGGTTCAGTTTATTCTAGGGGGTGATATAGCTGAATCACAGATATGGACAATGCCTACTATAGTAGAGACACAAGCCCATTGAAACACAAGCAACGGAGGTGTTACAGAAGGAGCATCCTGGATTGTTTTCAGATTGTGTGGTAACGAGTTCACAAACACACAAGTTTCAACAGGAGGAGGAGGAATCTATAAAACGGGGAGGATACTGAAATTCAGTGGGCTGGATCAATCTTTGAAATGATTACTCAGGAGGAGAGGAGTAAAGAGGATGAGGTTGAGGTGTTTAGTTCAATGAATTTAGTGGAGTTACAACAGAAGGATTCAGATTTGAAGAGATTATATCAGACAGCTTATTCTGAAACAGAAGCAGAGTGCATTCCAGAGTGTTATTACATTAAGAACAATGTGTTACTGAGGAAATGGAGACTGTCTCATGTTCTAGCAGATGAAAAGTGGGTGTTACTATACCAAGTAGTAATACCATCTGAGTGCCGGAATGAAAATTTGAGATTGGCTCATGAAATTCCAATGGCTGGACATTTGAGAATTAGGAAAACTCAGGCTAAGATACATAAACATTTCTATTGGCCTGGACTACATAAAGATGTAGTCAAATTCTGCCAAACATGTCACACATGTCAGGTGATAGGAAAACCTGGGGCACTAATTAAGCCTGCACCTTTAATTCCAATTCTAGCATTTGAGGAACCTTTTAACAGAGACCCAATTGATTTGTAGGACCCCTCCCTAAGACTAAAAGTGAAAATCAGTACTTACTGATGATCATGGATGTGTCCACAAGATTTCCAGAAGCAATACCTTTAAGGAAAATTACAGCAAATTCTTTATAAGGCTTGGATTACCAAAAGAAATACAGTCAGATCAGGGATCGAATTTTATATCACAGCTCTTTAAGGAAGTACTGAACAGCCTAGGAGTAAAGCAATTTAGGTTGTTAGCCTATCACCCTGAATCACGAGGAGCCTTACAAAGGTGGCATCAAAATTTAAAAACTATGATTAGAGCATATAGTCAAGACTATCCACATGATTGGGACAAGGGATTCCACTCCTGTTATTTGCTATTAGGGATGCCCCTATTGAGTCAACAGGGTTCAGTCCTTTCGAGTTAATTTATGATCATGAAGTGAGGGGACCCTTAGACTGATTCAGGACAAATTAGTGAATCAGAGTTCTGAAATTATGTGACAGAATTCAAAGAGAGATTGAGTAAGGTTTGTGAATTTGCTAGAAAGCATTTAAAGATATCTCAACAAGTGATGAAGGCAAAGGCAGGCAAGAGGGCAAAGGCTCGCAGTTTTGTGGCTGGGGGAAGATGTGTTAGTATTGTTGCCAGTTTCAAGTGAACCATTAAGGCAAGCATTAAGGAACCATTAATGGACCTTACCAGACTTGAAAGAGACTGAGGGAAGTAGACTACATCGTGAGTACCCCAGATAGAAGAAAGAGGCAACAAGTGTGCCATGTAAATTTGCTCAGAAAATACTCGCCAGAGAGAATAGTCAGGAGGAGGTACTGGTAGTTGTAAGTAAAGAGATGGAGGTAGGAGTTAAGGATTCTGAAATTGATCTTCCTCTAATTAAATTGGACAATAAGGGAGTGCTTAAGAATCTAGATGTGATTTTGGATTACCTTCCAAAAAATTGTTGGAGTGATTTAAAAGAGCTATTGCAGTCACACAAAGCAATTTGTGGAAATAAACTGGGGAAAATGGATTTAGCTGTACAATTCATAGTCAGTAAGGCAACACCCATATAGATTAAATCCAGTAAAATTTGCTCAAGTGCAAAAAGAAATTGAATGCATGCTTCAAAAGGACATCATAGAACCCAGTCACAGTAATTAGAGTTCACCTATTGTAATGGTGCTGAAACCAGATGGATCACAAAGACTATGTATTGACTACCAAAAAGTGAATGCAATAACGAAAGCAGATTGATATCTTTTTCCACAATTGGAGGATTGTATGGAGAAAGTGGGACAGTCAACATTTATCACAAAAATTGTCTTGCTGCAGGGATATTAGCATGTACCCTTATCGGAAAGGGCAAAAGAGACATCGGCTTTTGTGATGCTGGAAAATATAATTTTTTCCAATATTACTGTGGGATACTATGAAGCAAGCTTGTGGGGGCTGTGTGTATGTTGGGTTTGTGTGACAAATTTAATTAAATTGAAGACAGTCAGACTGCAAGGTTTAAATCGTCAAAGGGGATTGGTGTAAAAGCAGGCATTTTGAATTGGAGATGGATGAGCTAAGGTGGAATCCCAGTAGAAACAGCCTGAATAGGAACTTGCCTTAGGAGAATGACACCTAACCACCTATCCCTCGCATATTTTCGATATGTGGATGATATGTTCGCTATATTTAAGTCTGCAGCTGCATGTACTAATTTCCTTACATGTCTTAATGAGCTTCATCCTGCACTCAAATTCACCTTTGAAATGGAGCAGTCAAATGAACTCCTCTTCCTCGATGTACTAGTTGAGAAATCTGCAAGGGAGTTCTCTACCATGGTCTACCCCAAGCCAACCTTCATTGATCAGTATACACATTGGAACTCTTACAGTTCCATGCTTCTAAGATAGGCCTTATTGGAAACCTTGTAAATAGGGCCCAGGCCCTATTGCTCACTGTGCAAACTTGATGCTGAAATAGGGCACATCAAAGACATCCTGCAGGGTAGTGGCTATCCCGATCAGATCATTTGTATATCATGCAAACTCATGAACAGGCCTAAGGCTGTCACTTTTGGCCCTGAAAAGTGCCCAGACTACCTCCCCTTACCCTGGAAGGGCAAGGTATCTCAAAAGTTTGAGCAACAGGTGAAGCTAACTGTTTTGTGTTTCTACTACTCAGAAGCAACACAAGTGGTATTCACCACTAACAGGATTCTGCCGTCAAGCCAAACAGACATTCTGCTTATCACAGAAATAAGTAATCTGGTCTATGAATTCCAGCGCCAGTGTGATGCTAGGTATGTAGGCTGTTCGTCCCAAAGACTGGCGGGTTGTAATGAACAGCATGTCCCAGCCGCTGTTTGCAATGGGCAAGGTACAAACTGTACCCAACCAGCCAGTGTTTGTAAAACTCAAAACAGTGTCCAACATTAGATGTGATTCCACGATTGGACATTTGCTAAATAATAGTTTGCTAAGAATAATGCTGACAACTAATTTGAAATCATCAGCCGAGCTCACAGTGTGGCGCATTTGAGTGCACTGGAAGTTATGTAGATTAGTACACAGGGCTCTGTTCTTTGCAGATAGAAAGAACATGTACACACTTTGTGCCCGTTTCAGTTAAACAAAATAAGTGACAGCCATTGGCTGACTCATTCCTCAGGGCAATGCCTTGACCAATCAGGGTCCAGTTGCCCACTTTAAATATCGTACAATGTTTGGCAGTTAACTGTCAGTCACCATCACAGGCATTCTCCATGGCAACGCCTTTACCAATCAGTGTCCACTTGCCAACCTATCAGCATTGTCTTCTCATACAGTATAAATTGTTGTTTTCCCCTTATTTGGTAAGCTTGCAGAGTGTTCTGATGAGTGCAAGACAAAACCTTCGACATGAGCAATACTCATTTATATAAATTATAAAAAGTTGAGGCCCCAGCACTGATCTTTGTGGCACACCACTTGTTACATCTTGCCAACCAGAGAGAGACTCATTTATACCTATCTTGTTTTCTGTTAGCTAGCCAATCTTCTATCCATGCCAATATGTTACCTCCTACACCATGAGCTTTTTTTTTTGCAATAACCTTTGATATGGCACCTTATCAAATGCCTTCTGGAAATCTAAATACAGTACATCCAACTTTATCCTCATCCCTTTTATACCCTTTATCTACAGCATATGTTACTTCTTCAAAGAATTCTAATAAATTGGTTAAACATGATTTCCCTGTCACAAAACTATGTTGACTATGCATGATTACCTCCTGAATTTATCTAAGTGCCCCGCTATAATGTCTTTAATAATAATTCTAACATTTTCCCTTTAACAGATGTTAAGCTAACTGGCCTGTGGCTTCCTGCTTTCTGTCTCCCTCACTTTTTAAATAAAAGAGTTACATTCACTATTTTCCATTCTAATGGAACCTTCATCGAATCTGGGGAATTTTGGAAAATTAAAACCAATGTATCAACTATCTTACTAGCCATTTCTTTTAAAACCCTAAGATAAAGCCCATCAGGGCCTGGGGTTGTCAGCCTGCAGCTCTAACAATTTTCTCAGTACCGCTTCCATGATGATTGTAATTTTCCCCAAGTTCCTGTCTTCTATTTCCTGATTTACAGCTATTTCTGGGATGTTACTTATATCCTCCAAAGTGAAGACTGATGCAAAATACCAGTTCAGTTCATCTGCCATCTCCTTATTTTCCATTATTAATTCCCCAGGCTCACTTTCCACAGGTCCAACGCTCACTTTGTTAACACTTTTCTTTTTTAAATATCTATGGAAACTCTTACTATATGTCTTCATATTTCTAGCTAGCTTTCTCTTGTACTCTAATTTTTCCTTCCTTGTCAATCTTTTGGTCATTCTTTGCTGTTTTTTATATTCTATCCAATCTTCTGACCTGCCACCCATCTTTGCACAATTATATGTTTTTTCTTTAAGTTTTATACTGTCTTTCATCTTTTTTAGTTAACTACAGTTGGTGGGCCCTCCCCTTGGAATTTTTCTTTCTCATTGGAATGTATCTATTCTGTGTATTCTGAACCACCCCCTTAAATGTCCGCTACTGCATCTCTGTTGACCTATCCCTTAACCTTTGCCAGTTCACTTGAGCTAGCTCTACTTTCATGCCCTCAAGTTGCCCTTATTTAAGTTTAAAATACTTGTCTTGGACCCACTCTTCTCTCCCTCAAACTGAATGTAAAATGCAATCGTATTATGATCACTGCTACCTAGGGGGCCCTTCACTACGAGGTCATTAAGTAATCCTATCTCGTTGCACATGGCTTCATGTACCTACTGAAGAAGAAACAGGCCAATAATTTGAAACAAAACTGCTGTAGAATTTGAAACCAAAATTGAAAAAATTGAAAACACACAGCAGGTCAAACAACACCTGTGGAGAGAACAAGACTGTTTGCCAATTTGGTTGCATACCTTTCTTCAGAATTTGGTTATGATCTCTAATGCCTTATTTATTTCATATGTGCATATTGACCTAAAGAAAATCATAACTCCAAACAATTGTCCACCATAGGGATGAAGCTCTTCACAGGCTTGTAGTTTCTTAGCTTTCATATTTTAGTTTCACTCAAATTTAGGAGGTCTGTGGTATTTATTTGAAATGCTGTAATAAGAGGATACTAAATTGGACGTGCTGGTGAAAATATTTTTTAAAAAGTACTTTTTTTTCCTGTTCTTTCTCTCTCTCCATTTTATCTGTTACCCTTCTTCTTTGAAGATAATAACTTGAAATATGGTCCTGTAAATGGAAACCTCCCCTACTTTAAAAAGAGGCCATTCTTGATATGAAAACCTGGACAGTGAGTGTCGGTAACCACATATACTCTGGGCACCATCAGATTCGTGAACTTCACAGAACATCAACTTGTATTCAGGGAAACCTTTTACATGAAGGAACAACTAGATATTGAACTTTTTGTGAGTGGGGATGGTAGTTGCCTTAAAGTATATAATTATGCAAGATGATTTGTTGATGTTATTCCATTCTTTCTGCTGGCAAACAGGAAGCAGAGAGTGGGCCTTTTTATGTTGGCAAGATGTAACGAGTGGTGTACCACAGGAAACAGTGCTAGGACCTCAACTGTTTGTATAAATGTCTAGGATGAAAGGAAGGATGGGATGATTGGTAAATTTGCTGATGACACAAAGATAGGTAGGAAAGTAAGTTGTGAAGAGGACATGAGGCTACAAAAAGATATAGATAGGTTAAGTGAATGGGCAAGGATCTGGCAAAAGGAGTATAACGTGGGAAAATGTGAAATTGTCCATTTTGGCAGGAAGAATAAAAGAGAAGCACATTATCTAAATGGTGAAAGATTGCAGAGCTCTGAAATGCTGAGGGATCTGGTTGAATTACTGCTTAAATCGCAAAAGGCAATTATGCAGGTACAGCAAGTAATTAGGAAATTTAATAGAATGTTATTATTTATTGTGAGGGGAATTGAATATAAAAGTTGGGAGGTTAAGCTTCAGTTATACAGACAACTAGTGAGACCACATCTGGAATACTGTGTACAGTATTGATCACCTTATTTAGGGAAGGATGTAAATGCATTAGAAGCAGTTCAGAGAAGGTTTACCAGACTACTACCTGGAATGGGTGAGTTGTCTTATGAGGAAAGGTTGGACAGGCTAGGCTTGTATCTGCTGGAGTTTAGAAGAGTAAGAGGCAACTTGATTGAAACATATAAGACACTGAGGGGTCCTGACAAGGTGGATTTGGAGAGGATGTTTCCTCTTATGGGAGAATCTAAGACTAGGGGTCACTGTTTAAAAATAAGGGCTCACCCATTTATAGTGGAGATAAGGCTAAATTTTTTCTCAGAGGGTCGTGAGTCTTTGGAACTCTCTTCCTGAAAAGGTGTTGGAAGCAGAGTCTTTGAATATTTTTAAGGCAGGATAGATTCTTGGTAAGCAAGGGGGTGATAGGTTACCAGGGGTAGGTGGGATGCAGATTGGAGATTACTATCAGAACAGCCATGATGTTATTAAATGGAGGAGTAGACTTGAGGGCCGAATGGCCTAATCCTGCTCCTTGATCGTATGTTCGTATGTAACTCTTAGTTGCGGTTCTGTAGCCAGTTACCATATACTTTCACTAATGGTAGGGATTCAACCTGACACCTGCTTTTAAAAAGTTGGGTACCTCTGATGTAGAATGGAAGCAAGCTGTTTGACACTGCAAGGTTTGAAAGCTGATCCCATTCCTGTCCTTGGCTGACTTGCTATCAGCATCTTACAGCTGATTGTTGGATAGTGATCAGGATTGGATACCCCTGCTCATTTTTCTATTTCTCTTTTTTCCCTTTTTTCACGTCCCTCGTAGATCCTAAAGTGAACTTTATTGCCTGCATCACTGTTAAAGGTAATATTCAGACTTCAACACAGTTTGGGACTACTCCGATATTCTTTGGCTCAGCAGCATAAGATTTATTCACTGAATCAGTTGAGGCGAACACATGTCCACAATACAGGCCATTTTTGAAACTTAGAATATTGAAGTTGGATAACTTGAAACATTCTAGTTCAAATTTTTCAACCTGTATCACTGAATATAAACGGAAAGGTAATGGTGTTTTTTTTTTCTTTTGAAGACATTTTTGTAGTAGGAGTTTTTTGTGTGATTGCTCATATTAAACAGTCAAGTTTTAACTTGTCATTTGGCTGTGGGTTTTCAATAGCGTGTAGAGTATTTGTGCAGAGGTACTGGATGTCACTGCCAATACTGAGGGCCACACCGAGATCAGCTTATTTTCTGTCAGTGGTTCTTCTGTTGGGTGTTACTTGATGCCACTGCTGCTGTATTCTGTTATTCCCTATGGCATCATGAGGCGATTATTAATGATCGGATGTCAATAGTGTCCTGTAACAATGGGTTTGTTGACACCGAAAGCGACTGTCTTTTGTGGATTATAATAATTGAGAATGGTCCTGCTGTGTTTTGTAGGTTTTTGTATACAAAAATAGTGATCAAAAAATATTAATTCCTTTATCCAATTAATGTAGTTACATTGAAAGGCTAAAACACAAATCACAAAGGTTTTTCAGTGCTTTTGTCCCATAAGAATTTTACCAAATCATGTGGCTTCCCTATCTTTCCCCATGTACAAACCCATTGTAATTATGCCAGTTGTCTCTTGCATTTGGTTTTACTTGCTTTGCATTCCCAAGTTCAGTACAAAAATTCTGTTTTCTAGATCTGGATTGGATTATTTTTAATATATTTTAAATGCTCCGTGCTATTGATTTTCTCATTTCACACAGTGGTTATGTTACTGAACTAGTAATACAGAGGCCTTGCTTAACTATCTGGAGACATGAGTTAAATCCTCCCACAGTAGCTGGGGAAATTTAATTCAACCAGTTAAATAAACCTGGAATTAAAAGCTAGGGCTGGATTTTCGCTGTTGGTTCTGATGCCACTGTTGGGAGCAAACACAGGTCTGAAACCCATATTTGCCAGTCCTCTCCCAGGATGCAGAGGGTGATTTTTAAGCCCTCCAGCACTGAAGCATATGCAGCTCTGCTATCAGAGGTGCAAGCTGCTGATGTAGGTAGGAGAAAGAAAAAACTTTAACAAATCTATAAAATCATAGAGGCCACAACTGCTGGGCTGTCATCGTGAAAGGGAACCCAGTCCACTGGACAGTCTGCATCTGCACTGTCCCTGTGGCTATGACAGGTGTGAGATGAGTGGTTCCCCTAGCTGGATGGATTGCTGCCACCACCACCTGACTGACACCGCCGCTGGGAGGCCGCCTCCGTCCCTTGGCTGTCTTTCAGCCTCACTGGGAGGTCCACATGCTGACTGGAAAATATGAAATACTGGGTGTGACTACCAGTGTTGAGGGCCTCATAATTTCCAGTTGGCATGTCAAAAGTGACTTAGTAAATCCCTTCATTTGACCTAATTGGCTATCTGTCACTTGCAGGTATTGTCACTAACCCCACCCCCCACACCCACACCAGCCATCCTGTCCCCACAAAAATTGACCTAAGGTAGGACCATGGTGGAAAACCAGCATGCCGGCCAGTAGTATGAAATTGTGGGCCTGACTGCTTGCAGGCCCATCTCTGCAGCTGAATAAAAATTTGGCCTTTAGTATTAATAATGGTGACCATGTAATGACCGGATTATTATAAAAATCCATCTGATTCACGAATTACTTTAAGCAAGGAAATCTGTCATCCTTAAAAACAAAAAAACTGCGGATGCTGGAAATCCAAAAGAAAAACAAAAACAGAATTACCTGGAAAAACTCAGCAGGTCTGGCAGCATCGGCGGAGAAGAAAAGAGTTGACGTTTTGAGTCCTCATGACCCTTCGACAGAACTTGAGTTCGAGTCCAAGAAAGAGTTGAAATATAAGCTGGTTTAAGGTGTGTGTGTGGGGGGCGGAGAGAGAGAGAGAGAGAGAGAAGTGGAGTGGGGGTGTGGTTGTAGGGACAAACAAGCAGTGATAGAAGCAGATCATCAAAAGATGTCAACAACAATAGTACAAAAGAACACATAGGTGTTAAAGTTAAAGTTGGTGATATTATCTAAACGAATGTGCTAATTAAGAATGGATGGTAGGGCACTCAAGGTATAGCTCTAGTGGGGGTGGGGAGAGCATAAAAGATTTTTAAAAAATTTAAAAAAAAATTTTTTTTTAAAAAAAAAACGGAAGGGGGAAACAGAAAGGGGGTGGGGATGGGGGAGGGAGTTGTTGAATTCAATATTCAGTCAGGAAGGCTGTAAAGTCCCTATTCGGAAGATGAGGTGTTGTTCCTCCAGTTTGCGTTGGGCTTCACTGGAACAACGCAGCAAGCCAAGGACAGACATGTGGGCAAGAGAGCAGGGTGGAGTGTTAAAATGGCAAGCGACAGGGAGGTTTGGGTCATTCTTGCGGACAGACCGCAGGTGTTCTGCAAAGCGGTCGCCCAGTTTACGTTTGGTCTCTCCAATGTAGAGGAGACCACATTGGGAGCAACGAATGCAGTAGACTAAGTTGGGGGAAATGCGAGTGAAATGCTGCTTCACTTGAAAGGAGTGTTTGGGTCCTTGGCTGGTGAGGAGAGAGGAAGTGAAGGGGCAGGTGTTGCATCTTTTGCGTGGGCATGGGGTGGTGCCATAGGAGGGGGTTGAGGAGTAGTGGGTGATGGAGGAGTGGACCAGGGTGTCCAGGAGGGAGTGATCCCTACGGAATGCCAATAGGGGGGGTGAAGGGAAGATGTGTTTGGTGGTGGCATCATGCTGGAGTTGGCGGAAATGGCGGAGGATGATCCTTTGAATGCGGAGGCTGGTGGGGTGATAAGTGAGGACAAGGGGGACCCTATCATGTTTCTGGGAGGGAGGAGAAGACGTGAGGGCAGATGCGCGGGAGATGGGCCGGACACGGTTGAGGGCCCTGTCAACGACCGTGGGTGGAAAACCTCGGTTAAGGAAGAAGGAGGACATGTCAGAGGAACTGTTTTGGAAGGTAGCATCATCGGAACAGATGCGACGGAGGCGAAGGAACTGAGAGAATGGGATGGAGTCCTTATAGGAAGCGGGGTCCTCAACCGTGTCCGGCCCATCTCCCGCGCATCCGCCCTCACACCTTCTCCTCCCTCCCAGAAACATGATAGGGTCCCCCTTGTCCTCACTTATCACCCCACCAGCCTCCGCATTCAAAGGATCATCCTCCGACATTTCCGCCAACTCCAGCATGATGCCACCACCAAACACATCTTCCCTTCACCCCCCCTATCGGCATTCCGTAGGGATCGCTCCCTCCAGGACACCCTGGTCCACTCCTCCATCACCCACTACTCCTCAACCCCCTCCTATGGCACCACCCCATGCCCACGCAAAAGATGCAACACCTGCCCCTTCACTTCCTCTCTCCTCACCGTCCAAGGACCCAAACACTCCTTTCAAGTGAAGCAGCATTTCACTTGCATTTCCCCCAACTTAGTCTACTGCATTCGTTGCTCCCAATGTGGTCTCCTCTACATTGGAGAGACCAAACGTAAACTGGGCGACCGCTTTGCAGAACACCTGCGGTCTGTCCGCAAGAATGACCCAAACCTCCCTGTCGCTTGCCATTTTAACACTCCACCCTGCTCTCTTACCCACATGTCTGTCCTTGGCCTGCTGCATTGTTCCAGTGAAGCCCAACGCAAACTGGAGGAACAACACCTCATCTTCCGACTAGGCACTTTACAGCCTTCCGGACTGAATATTGAATTCAACAACTTTACGTCGTGAGCTCCCTCCCCCATCCCCACCCCCTTTCTGTTAAAAAAAAAATTTTTTTTTAAATTTTTTAAAAATCTTTTATGCTCTCCCCACCCCCACTAGAGCTATACCTTGAGTGCCCTACCATCCATTCTTAATTAGCACATTCGTTTAGATAATATCACCAACTTTAACTTTAACACCTATGTGTTCTTTTGTACTATTGTTGTTGACATCTTTTGATGATCTGCTTCTATCACTGCTTGTTTGTCCCTACAACCACACCCCCACTCCACTTCTCTCTCTCTCTCTCTCTCTCCGCCCCCCATACACACACCTTAAACCAGCTTATATTTCAACTCTTTCTTGGACTCGAACTCAAGTTCTGTCGAAGGGTCATGAGGACTCAAAACGTCAACTCTTTTCTTCTCCGCCGATGCTGCCAGACCTGCTGAGTTTTTCCAGGTAAATCTGTCATCCTTGTCTGGTCTGGCCTATATGTGCCCCTAGTTCCACAGCAATATGGTTGACTCTTTTCTGCCCTCTGAAATGGCGGAGCATGCTGTTCGTGAATGCTCATCACAGCTTTGCAAGGGTGTTGGTGGTGGTTAAGAAATGCTGGTCATGCCAGCGACATCACATTCAGTGAATGATTTTTTTTTAAAATTCAGTTTACTGATTATACAAAGCTAGGTGGAAAAGTAAGTTGTAAGGAACTTAGGAGCAGGAGTAGGCCATTCAGCCCTTCGAACCTGCTCTGCCATTCAATAAGATCACGGTTGATCTGATTTTGATCTCAACTCCACTTTCCCATCTGTCCCCCCATTACCTTTGATTCCCTTGTCTATCAAAAATCTGTCTAACTCTACCTTGAATGAATTCAATGACCCAGCATCAACTGCTTTCTGGGGAAGAGAATTCCACATATTAATGACCCTTTGGGAGAAAAAAATTCTCTTACCTCTGTCTTAAATGTTAGCCCGCTTATTAAACTGTGTCCCCTGGTTCTAGTCTCTCCCACAAGTGGGGACATTCTCCCAGTATTTACACTACCACAACCCCTCAAGATCTTATATGTTTCAATAAGTTCACCTTTCATTCTTCTAAACTCCATTGGGTATAGGCCCAACTTGTTCAACCTTTCTTCATAAAATAAGCCCCTCTTCCCAGGAATGAGCCAAGTGACCCTTCTCTGATCTGCTTCCAATGCAATTATTTTTTTTCAAGTAAGGACATCAAAGCTGTACACAGTATTCCAGATGTGGTCTCACCAAGGCCTTGCACAGCTCAGTAAAACTTCCCTACTTTTATCTTCCATTGATCTTGCAATAACTACCAACATTCCATTTGCCTTCCTAATCACTGGCTGTACCTGCATATACTAACTTTTTATGTTCATGCACCTGGACACCCATATCCCACCGTCCCACTGAGTTCTGCAATATCCCTCCATTTAAATAGTATACTGTTTTTCTGTTCAAAGTGGACAAGTTCATATTTTCCAACATTATACTCCATCTGCCAAATTTTTGCCTACCCACTTAACCAGTTTGTATCCTTTTGTAGGATCTCTATCTCCTCTTGACAACTTAATTTCCCACCTATCTTGATGTCATCGGCAAATTTAGCTACCATACATTCGGTCCCTTCATCCAAATCATTGATGTAGATTGTAAATAATTGAGGCCCTAGTACTGATCACTGATCATTTTGCTTGTTACAACCTGCCAAACTGAAAAAGACTCATTTATCCCTACTCCCTCCTTCCTGTTAGCTAACCAATCCGTTATCCATGCCAATATGTTACTCCCAATGCCAGGTAATCTTATCTTGAGTATTAAGGAGGATGTAAAGAAGCTGCAAAGGGATATAGACAGAAGTATTGCTGAAAAAAGAGACATGCCTTGACCAATTAGGGTCAAGCTGTCTAGTTTAAATTTTAACAATGCCTGGCAGTTAATTGTCAGTCACCATCAGTGGTGCATTCTCCATGGCAATGCCACTTGCCAACCAATCAGCATTCTCTTCATATACAGTATGGATTGTTGTTTTTCTCCTTATATTGGTATTCTTGCAAGTCTGATGAATGCAAGATGAAAAGCTTGGACATGTCTCTTTTTGTCAGCAATACTCAAGTTCTGTACTGCAGACGGTTTTTTGGATATAGACTAGTTAAATAATTGGGCAAGAAGGTGGCAGATGGGAGTATACAGTGGAAAGTGTGAAATTAACCACTTTGTATGCTAGAGTGGAAAACCAGCATACTTTTTAAAAAGTGAGGGATGAGTAAATGTTGGTACTCTGAGGGATCTGGGCATCCTCATACAGGAATCACAGAAAGTTAACATACAGGTACAGCAAGCATTTAAGAAACTGCATACACCTTTATTTCAAGGCTATTTGAGTGTTAAACTAATTAAGTTTTGCTGCAATTATTTAGGGCTGTGTACAAATTTGGCCTACCTATCTAAGGAAGGGATATATTTGCCTCACTAGAGGCACTATATTGATTGCTGGGATGAGAGGGATGTCTTATGAGGAGAGATTGAGTAGAATGGGCCCTTGTTATTTGGAGCTTAGAATAATGAATGGGTGATCTCATTGACACATACGCATCTCTTAAAGAGCTTTACATGGTAGATGCTGGGAGACTGTTTCCCCTGGCTGGAGAGTCAAGATCTTGGGGTCATGGTGTCAGGATAAGGGGTTAATCTTTTAGGACTGGAGAAGAGTGTCCTGCAGTCAGCATCATGGTGAAGCAGCCTGGGGAGAGTGTCCTGCAGTCAGCATCGTGGTGAAGCAGCCTGGGAAGAATGTTCTGCTGTTAGCATCACTGTGAAGCAGCCTGGGAAGAGTGTCCTGCAGTCAGCATCATGGTGCAGCAGCCTGGGAAGAGTGTCCTGCAGTCAGTTTTTGTTGAAAATAACAAGAGTGACATCACAAGAGAGAACGGTGGAGAGATCAGAACCATCTTGAGTGTGGGGAAGCTTCAAAAAGTGACGTCAGCACAAAGGTGAGAGCTGATTGGTGAGTAGTGAGTAATTGTTTTTCTCCAGTTTTTTTTCTCTAGTTTAAAATAGATTAAGCTAAGGAAAGGTAAGAGCTCTAGTTTTTATTTAAAGTGCATAAATAATTTAACTTTTTTACTGCATTTAACTTAAAGTAAGGGTTTTTTTTTCAACTAGAGGCATGGCAGGGCAGCTCAGTCCCATGTTATGTACCGTTTCGTGGATAGCACATTTTTAGACGTGATCACCCCACAGCTTATGGAAGTGCAGACAGAGAGGGAATGGGTGACCATCAGTTAGAAGAAAGGTGTCAGGCAGGTAGCCAGGAAATCCCCAGAGTGCATCTCGCTCGAAAACCATTTTTCTGTGTTGGAAAACGGTGAGAGCGTCAGTTCCTCTGGGGAGTGCAGCCACGCTCATGGCACTGTGAGTGGTTGAGCTGCACAGAGGGGGAGGTAAAAGAGGGGAAGAGAAATGGTGGCAGGTTACTCGATAGTAAGGGGAACAGACAGGCGTTTCTGAAGCCGTAAGCGTGACTCCAGGATGATATGTTGCCTCCCTGGTGCCAGGGTCAAGGATGTCACTGAATGGCTGCAGGACATTTTAAAAGGGGAGGGCAAACAAACAGAGATCGTGGTACATATTGGTACCAATGACATAGAAAGAGGGATGAGTTCCTGCAAGCAGAGGTTAGGGAGCTAGGAAACAGATTAAAAAATAGGACCTTAAAGGTAGTAATCTCTGGATTATTTCTGGTGCCACGAGCCAGTGAGGTTAACCAGGAGGTTAGTCCAGATGAATGCGTGGCTGGAGAGATGGTGCAGGAGGGAGGGCTTTAGATTTCTGGAACATTGGGACCGTTTCTGGGGGCGGTGGGACCTGTACAAGGCGGACGGGTTGCACCTGAACCGGAATAGGACCAACATCCTTGCAGGGAGGTTTGCTACTGCTGTTGGGGAGGGCTTAAACTAATTTGGCAGGGGGATGGGATCCTGAGAGGAGGTTCAGCAGGGGGAGATGCACAGCCAAAATTAAAAGAGAGAGCAAGTGAGTCTGGAATGCACAGAAGTTATAGGCCAGTTAAGGCACAACGGCGCTTGGCAAGGTTGGATGGTATTTATTTTAATGCACGGAGTCTGACCAATAAGGCAGATGAGTTGAGGGCACAAATTAACACGTGGAAGTATGATGTCATTGCTGTTACAGAGACATGGTTGAGGGAGGAGCAGGGCTGGCAGCTCAATATTCCAGGATATAGGGTCTTCAGGCAAGACAGGGAAGGAGATAAAAAAGGAGGTATTGCAATATTGGTCAAGGAATCAATTACAGCAGTAAGAAGGGATGACATCTTAGAAGGCTCCTCAAATGAAGCCATATGGGTAGAAGTGAAAAACAAAAAAGGAGCAATCACATTGCTGGAAGTGTACTATAGGCCCCCAAACAGTCAGAGAAGTAGAAGAGCAGATATGTAGGCAAATTTCAGAGAAGTGTAAAAATATTAGGGTAGTAATAGTGGGGGATTTCAACTTCCCCAACATCAGCTGGGTTAGTCATAGTGTGATAGGTTTAGAGGGAGTGGAATTCTTAAAATGCATCCAGAAAAGCTTTTTAAGCCAGTATGTAGAAGGTCCTACAAGAGAGGGGGCGATCCTGGACTTAATTTTAGGGAATGAAGCCAGGCAAGTGGTAGAGGTATCAGTGGGGGAGCATTTTGCAGATAGTGATCATAACTCAGTTAGATTCAAGGTTGTTTTGGAAAAGGGCAAGGATGGGCCAGAAATCAGTGTTCTAAATTGGGAGAAGGCCGATTTTATTAAGATCAGATATGATTTGGCCAGAGTGGACTGGGAGCAGCTACTTTTAGGTAAATCTGCGTCAGAACAGTGGGACTCATTCAAGAAGGAAATAAGGAGAGTACAGGGCCAACATATTCCAGTAAAGACAAAGTGTGGGACCAACAAATCCAAGGAACCCTGGGTGTCGAGGGATATACAGGATTGGATAAAGAGAAAAAGGGAGGCTTATAGCGGATACCGAGGGCTCAAAACAGCGGAAGCCCTGGAGGAGTATAGAATGTGTAGGGGTGAACTTAAAAAGGAAATTAAGAGAGCAAAAAGGGGCATGAAGAAACATTGGCAGGTAAAATAAATGAAAATCCAAAGTTATTTTACAAGTACATTATGAGTAAGAGGATAATTAGGAAAAGAGCAGGACCCATAAAGGATCATAGTGGTAATTTGTGTGTGGAGCCGGAAAACTTAGGTAGGGTTCTAAATGAATACTTTCTGTCGGTGTTCACAAGTGAGAGGGGTGACGTGGGTATGGAAATCAGGCAGAAGGACTGCAATATAATTAAAGAAATTAGCATAGAAAGGGAGGAGGTTCTAAGTGATCTGGCAGGCTTAAAAGTAGATAAATCTCCAGGCCCGGATGAAATGTATTTCAGGCTGTTGAGTGAGGCAAGGGAGGAGATAGCAGGGGCACTGGCAATAACTTTCAAAACCTCTTTGGCCACAGGAGAGGTGCCAGAGGATTGGAGGATAGCCAATGTGGTATCGTTATTCAAGAAGGGAGGAAGGGATAAACCAGGGAGCTACAGGTCAGTCAGCCTAACCTCAATGGTGGGGAAACTATTGGAAGCGATTCTGAGGGACAGAATTAATCTACACTTGGAGAGGCAGGGATTAATCAAGGGCAGTCAGCATGGTTTTGTTAAGGGGAGGTCATGTCTGACCAGTTTGATTGAATTCAAAGAGGTGACCAGGTGTGTAGATGAGGGCAATGCATTCAACGTAGTCTACTTGGACTTCAGCAATGCTTTTGATAAGGACCTGCACGGGAGACTGATAACGAAGATAAGAACCCATGAGATCCAAGGCAATATGGCAAATTGGATCCAGAATTGACTGAGTGGCAAGAAGCAAAGGGTGATGATCGAGGGGTGTTTTTGTGACTGGATGCCTGTGTCCAGTAGGGTTCCAGGGATTGGTGTTGGGCCCTTTGTTGTTTGTGGTATATATAAACGATTTAGACTTGAATGTAGGAAGGTTGATCAGTAAGTTCACGGCTGACACGAAAATTGGTGGGGTGGTAAATAGTGAGGAGGATAGCCTTAGATTACAGGAGGATATAGACAGGCTTGTCGGATGGGCTGATCAGTGGCAAATGGAATTTAATCCAGATAAGCATGAGATGACTCACTGGGGCAGAGCAAACACGGCACAGGAATACACGACGAATGGTAGGACCCTGGGAAGTACCGAGGATCAGAGGGACCTTGGTGTGGGTGTCCACCAGTCCCTCAAGGTAGCGGGACAGGTAGATAAGGTGGTTAAGAAGGCATATAGGATACTTGTCTTTATTAGCCAAGGCATAGAATATAAGAGCAGGGAGGTTATGCTGGAACTGTATAAAACGTTGGTTAGGCCACAGCTAGAGTATTGGTGCAGTTCTGGAATCTGCATTATAGGAAGGATGCGATTGCTCTAGAGAGAGTGCAGAGGAGATTTACCAGGATGTTGCCTGGCCTGGAGTGTTTTAGTTATGAGGAGAGATTGGATAGACTGAGGTTATTTTCCCTGGAGCAGAGGAGATTGAGGGGGGACATGATTGAGGTATATAAAATTATGAGGGGCGTAGATAGGGTAGACGGGAAGGAACTTTTCCCCTTGGTAGAGGGATCAATAGCCAGGGGGCATAGATTTAAGGTAAAGGGCAGGAGGTTTAGAGGGGATGTGAGGAAGAATTTTTTCACCCGGAGGTTGGTGGGAATCTGGAACTCACTACCTGAAAGGGTGGTGGAGGCAGAAACCCTCATAACATTTAAGAAGTATTTGGATGTTCACTTGCGATACCATGGCATACAAGGCCTAGTATTAGAAAATGGGATTAGGATAGTCAAGTACTTGTTTGACCACCACGACTTGATGGGCCGAAGGGCCTTTTTCTGTGCTGTAGACCTCTTTGACTCTGACTGTTAGGGCAGACCTCAGACCTTGAGATCAGCAGGCTTTTTGCTCCCCGCCCCGCATTTATAACCCTAAAGTGGAGGTTGAATTCAGTTATTTAAGTGCTGAAAACAACTATTATTCCTCCCTGTCATTGGTTTCTTTTTGTTATGGAATATTTTGAGATGTAGACTCATTTATAAATACTGCAATAATTGTTACATTTAAGCACAGTTGTTCTCTTTCAGACTAAGTTGTAGATTTGACTGGAAATATGAGTGGTCTCTCATTCATCAGTGTGTGTGATGCATTGCACAAGATTTCATAATTTGCAATAACAGTGGTTGTTAGACTATAAGTAATGTATACACATTGCGAACTGGGCAGGGAGAAGGAGCTGTTAGCTAAAAACTGCAATTATCAGCACGTTGATTTCAACCAAGTTCAGAAGCATTGGATGCAAATCCAGCATTTGTGTATTTGTTGTCAAGGTCCTCTCCAGTCAAAATATGTTCGCAATTCACTTCTATAAGCTTTATTGACAATTAAAAGATAGTTTGAGATTGTATCGTACCTGAAGTAGAAGTAATTTTTTGATCTTTCAAATTCACACAGTATAAATGTTAGCCGACAACTGTCTACTTCCCACATAAAATAGTTGTGGTGTTATATCTTCTAGACTGCTTCGAAATTGTTTTATTGCTGACTTTCTATTGTATCTTTGTATCTGTTGTATTTCTGATAACAAGGGCAGGGTGCTTGGTGCAGTAATTAGCAAGCTTGATTAATCTTCCAAACAGTGCATAATCTTCATTAATATTAAGTCCTATGTTATTTTTTTCTTACCTTTAAGTTCAGGCTTGTTTGTCACTTTAAATTACTCAAGAAAAGAAAAACCCTATTTATTCTTCCACTTTCAAAAGAAATCCATAAAGCAGTACTGGAGTTGAGAAAATGTTAGTTATGGACCCATTAATAATCTGTAGGAAAGTTGTTGTGCTGAAGTACATAATAAAAAATGAGAATGGATTTTTTAATTTAAGGTTTATTTTGTCTTTGAGTCATTTACTGTCACTGAGGAGTTGAATCAACCATGTGATTAGTTAATTGTAGTGGTTTGATTTGCACAAAGAATTCTTGCATAAGGCACCTGCTTTTTAGTAAAGGTCAACTGATTTTTTTTCTTGAAAATTATTTACTTATATCAGTATCCTTTGTTAATGAGGCACTAATTTAGGCACATATGTTATATCTGCAGCTGACCAAAGGTAAACAGCTGAAACCTGCTCGTTGTAGAATTTAGCATTTTTTGGTACTCAAAAATTGCCTAATCCAAGCAGTTTTTATCAGTACTTATTTAAAGTACATTGGATTTAGTTAGTATGCCAATTTCCCCACATAAAGGAATGCATATTAACTGACTGTATTTCAGAAGAATTTAGAAACATGAACTGGGAGCTGAAACTGGAAATCAGCATCCAGATGAGAAAAATAATTAATATTTTGGTGTGACACTTTATCAGAACTGAAGGATCTATTTAGAAAATTTGATCCATCTTTGTATAGCTACTAAAAATGTTAGACATTCAAAACTTACACACATTTATGAGCCAAAGTAGAATTCTTCACAGCACATTTCATTTACACATCTGATAATGTACAGTACTTTTGGCTGAAATTCTTTAATAGATCTTTCACAGTCGTGTGTGAGCAGTGCAGTTCTTAAATTAATTTTGAAACCCAAGCATGACCTATATTGCATCAGCTAGCAGTGATTATATTTGCTTCTTACCGGCTGTAGATTAGTGTACATTAATATTTTAAGAAAAGACTACCCAGTTACTAAACAATCTTAGACTTAATTAGCGTAGTTGCTGAGTAACAACAGTGACACCAACAAAAGAACTGCCAATTCTCTGATAGCATAATGATTCTGGTTACTTTCCTGAAAAAGGAATGCCTTTCAGGATTCAGTTAGCTAGATTAATATTGAATTTGCACTTACTCTGCCCATCAAGTCAGATAATGTATATTACACAAATTTCTCCTCCTCACTTGCTACAATGGTTTCTTACCTTCTGCTGCACCTACATAAAGTATTTATGCCAGCACTTAAATCTTGTCACTAGCCAATCTTCATGCCAGAAACAGTTTGGGTAATTTACTGCCCAGTCATTTGCAGGAAAATGTATCGAAGGACATTGTGGAATCAGTTCTGGGACTCAACTTTTTCATTGTCCCCATACACCCTTTTGTGTATACACACACACACACACACACACACACACACACACGCACGTTGAAAGAACAAGGAGTGTTTGGGAATTCAGCCAGCTGTTTCTGCTTGTCCCTTTAACTATTCTGTGTTAATTACTTGGTAAAATTCCTTGTGATAAAAGAAATCGAAGAGCAGCATTATTCACATTTTTCTGTAAATGTAACAAAAATGTTACATGAGCACGTTTGTGCGTCAGCTACCTTGGAAGAGCTGTGTACATTAACAAAGCATTATTTAATGCTTCCATTAGCTAGTCGATTCAGTTTTGCTGCTTGGTTTCTGTTAGCAGCCATTTCCACTGATTGAAGATACCACATATTATCAACCTTAAAGTACAGTAATAATAAAATTTAAGGCCACAAGGTTAAATGATTATGAATAGGCACAACCTGAGGTCAATTTAAGCTATTTTGTGTTTTGGAAGAACTTTATTCCCTGACAGAGTCATGGATGTACAAGCACCTGACCAGCTAAATAGAAAAATTTCAAAAAAACTTATTTGTATTCTCCTAGCCTTTTTATTAAAGCATGGCACAGACATTTGTATGTATACAATATAGTATGTATGTATATCATATGCATCTGTGATGTTGCATCATGGGGTAATTAGATTCTGCAAAAATTAATTAGGTTCTGGCCAATGGTTTCTTGTGAATTTAAATTACTTCCTTTAGGACTTTGAAACATTTCAACTTGCAGGTTAAGTAAAGTTTGTGTTTTGGTGGTAGATCAATGTTGCTTCATCTGGCATGCAGGTGGATAGACCAGTAATCTTAAAAATATAAAATTTTGATGCCTAAAACTGTAACCAAATTTATTATGTTTGAGAGATTTAAAGGCTAATGTTCTGTTTGCTAGCTGCCCTTATTTCTCTCAATTCAATTTTACTTATGAAAATAGAGCAAGATCACTTGTATGCAGCTCTTCTTTTGGTAACCATATCTTGTGAAGGGGTTGGGGTGGTGGTGGTGGAATATCAGAAAACAGCATCTGCCTCTTAGTAGATTGTGAAATATATATTCACTCTGTTGTTTCTTTAATTGGTAAGGAACCAGGGGAAACGATAGAACTGCTTTTGGCACCAGTGGCTAGGAGGGGAGCTTCCAGGTGGTGGTGTTCCCATGTTTCTGCTGTCCTCGACCTTCTAGATGGTAGCAGTCATGGGTTTGGAAGGTGATGTCTAAGGAGCCTTGGTGTGTTTCTGCAGCGCATCTTGTAGATGGTGCACACTGCTGCTACTGTGTGTCAAAGGTGGAGGGAGTGAATGTTTGTGAATGGGGTGCCAGTCAAGTGGGCTGCTTTATCCTGGATGGTGTCCAGCTCCTTGAGTGTTGTTTGAGCTGCACTCATCCAGGCAAGTGGAGAGTATTCCATCACATTCCTGATTTGAGCCTTGTAGATTATGGACAGGCTTTGGGGAGTCAGGAGGTGAGTTACTCACCGCAGGATTCCTGGCCTCTGAGCTGCTCTTGTAGCCACAGTATTCATATGGCCAGCCCAGTTCAGTTTCTGGTCAATGGTAACCCCCAGGATATTGGTAGTGGGGGATTCAGCCATTGAATATCAAGGGACGATGGTTAGATTCTTCCTTGTTGAAGATGGTCATTGCCTGGCACTAGTGTAGGGCGAATGTTACTTGTCAGCCCAAGCCTGGTTGTTGTCCAGTTCTTGCTGAATTTTGACATGGACTGCTTCAGTATCTGAGGAGTCGTGAATGGTGCTGTCCATTGTGCAATCATCAGCGAACATCCCCACTTCTGATCTTATGGAAAGAAGGTAATTGATGAAACAGCTGAAGATGTTTGGGCCTAGAATACTACCCTGAGGAACTTTTGCAGTGCTGTCCTGGTGTTGAGATAACTGACCTCCAACAACCACAGCCATCTTCCTTTGTGCTAAATATGACTCCAACCAGTGGAGAGTTTTCCCCCTGATTCCCATTGACTCCAGTTTTGCTAGAGCTCCTTGAAGTCACACTCAGTCAAATGCAGCCTTGATGTCAAGGGCAGTTACTCTCACCTCATCTCTAGAGTTCAGCTCTTTTGTCCATGTTTGAACCAAGGCTGTAATGAGGCCAGGAGCTGAGTCACCCTGGTGGAACCCAAACTGAGCACCAGTGAGTAAGTTATTGCTAAGCAAGTGCTACCTGATAACACTGTTGGAGCTCAAAATACAGTGGACCTATGGCCAGGTTGTTGTCCAGTGAAGGTATAACTCTATTTTGAATGCAGTAATATACTAAACTTTAATTAAACAACTGTTCATAATCAGGAGGTTGGATGCCTTTGGTTTGAAAGCAATGAATGACTTGGGAATGGAAATACTGAGGCTGGGCAGGGATGACAGTGAGGGTTGGATTTTGAGACAACTGTGAAAGGAATGCTGTCCTCGACCTTCTAGATGGTAGCAGTCATGGGTTTGGAAGATGATGTCTAAGGAGCCTTGGTGTGTTTCTGCAGCGTATCTTGTAGATGGTGCACACTGCTGCTACTGTGTGTCAAAGGTGGAGGGAGTGAATGTTTGTGAATGGGGTGCCAGTCAAGCAGGCTGCTTTATCCTGGATGGTGTCCAGCTCCTTGAGTGTTGTTTGAGCTGCACTCATCCAGGCAAGTGGAGAGTATTCCATCACATTCCTGATTTGACTTGTGAAAGGAGATAGAAGACACTGATGATGTGTAGTTGGAAGTGTTCAGGATGGGGTTGGGGCAGTGACCTAGCTCCTCGAGCTTGACATCTGGAAATGGAGCCACTTGTCTGCACATTGGAGGTCATGTGTGAGGTGTGGCAAGGTCTTAGGCAGCAATGAAAAAAAAGCAACACAAGTCTATGGACCATGAGTGTGAGGACTACAGAGTATGTAGAGGTGTTGATAATAAACTAATGAGGAAAGTTGCAGAGTGGTCACAACTAAAGAAACTCTGGACATAAGCTTGTTTAAAGTTATGGAAATACCAAATAGGAATTGCTTTTCAAATATAACATAATGTCTCCAGGAGGAGGAAAAAAGCTAATGCGTGCAATCTAAAAACACGAGGGAGAGAAAGTCCAGCTGTACAAACAAAGCTGTAGGAAAAGAACAAGGATCTGAGTGAGGGAGGCTTCTTGGCATAAAACTTATTGGATGAATTTGAAAGGCGCAATGACAATTTAATGAATTGAAAGAAATTTTAAGGATTTTTGAGTGGTTTACAGTGAATTATTTAGCTTTTCAAACAGTGAAATTTACTTTATGATCTGTCGCCTAGAGTTGATGGGAATCCACTGAAAGCATTTGCACAAAAGGATTTTAGAAGAATGAGAGGTGATTTTGTTGAAACATATAAGGTTCTGAGGGGGCTTGACAGGGTAGATGCTGAGAGGATGTTTCCCTTTCTGAGGGAATCTAGAACTAAGGTGCATAGTTTAAAAATAAGGGGTCTCCTGTTTAAGACTACGAAGAGGTATTTCTCCCAGAGGGTTGTTAGTGTTTGGAATTCTCTTTCACAGAGAGCAATGGAAGTTGGACAATTGAATATGTTCAAGGCTGAGTTAAATAGATTTTTGATTGACAAGGGAGTCAAAGGTTATTGGAGCCAGGCAGGAAAGTGGAATTAGAACCATTATCAGATCAGCCATGATCTTACTGAATGGTGGAGCAGGCTTGATGGGCCAAAGGCCTACTCCTGTTCCTATTTCTTCCGATCTTAATAAGTGTTCTGAACAATTTCACGAGTTGATTTTTGTGGTTGTGATTGTTGATTGTTTGGAACTTTTTTTGTTACTTGTTGTGGTTATTCATTGATAGCACTTTGTTGCTTGCTGGTTAATGTATTTTTTCAACTTGTTGCTCCTAGTCAAACAACATCTTGATTTTAAAATTCTCATCTTTGTTTTCAAATCCCTTCATGGCCTTGCCCCTCCCTAGCTCTGTAATGTCCTCCAAGATATCTGTGATCCTCTAATTCAGGCTTCTTGTGCATTCCCAATCAGAATTAACAAAAACAAAAATAAAAATACCTGGAAAAACTCAGCAGGTCTGACAGCATCTGCGGAGAGTAACATAGTTAACGTTTCGAGTCCATATGACTCTTCAACAGAACTAAGGAAAAATAGGTGAAATATAAGCTGGTTTAAGTGGGTGGGACAAGTAGAGCTGGATAGAGGGCCAGTGATAGGTGGAGATTGTCAAAAGATGTCGTAGGCAAAAGAACAAAGAGGTGTTGACGGTGGTGATATTAGCTAAGAAATATGCTAATAGGGTACATTAAGGGTAGAAAGCAGGACGAGCGAGGTACAGATAGCCCTAGTGGGCATGGGGTGGGGGGAAGGGATCAAAATAGGCTAAAAGGTAGAGATAAAACAATGGCTAGAAATACATTTAAAAATAAAGGAAATAGGTGAGAAAAAAAAATCTATATAAATTATTGGAAAAAAGGGGGATTGGAAAGGGGGTGGGGATAGAGGAGAGAGTTCATGATCTAAAATTGTTGAACTCAATATTCAGTCCAGAAGGCTGTAAAGAGCCTAGTCGGAAGATGAGGTGCTGTTCCTCCAGTTTGGGTTGAGCTTCACTGGAACATTGCAGCAGGCCAAGGACGGACATGTGGGTATGAGAGCTGGGTGGAGTGTTGAAATGGCAAGTGACAGGGAGGTCTGGGTAATGCTTGTGGACAGACCGAAGGTGTTCTGCAAAGCGGTCACCCAGTCTGCGTTTGGTCTCTCCAATGTAGAGGAAACCGCATTGAGAGCAGCGAATGCAGTAGACTAAATTGAGGGAAGTGCAAGTGAAATGCTGCTTTACTTGAAAGGAGTGTTTGGGCCCTTGGACGATGAGGTCTTAGCCTATTTCGATCCCTTCCCCCCACCCCACCCCCACTAGGGTTATGTGTACCTTGCTCGTCCTGCTTTCTACCCTTAATGTCACCTATTAGCATAATTCTTAGCTAATATCACCACCGTCAACGCCTCTTTGTTCTTTTGCCTATGACATCTTTTGGCAATCTCCACCTATCACTGGCCCTCTATCCAGCTCTACTTGTCCCACCCCCCCTTAAACCAGCTTATATTTCATCTCTCTTCTATTTTTCCTTTGATTTGTTGAAGAGTTAAAAGGACTCAAAACGTTAACTGTGTTCCTCTCCACAGATGCTGCCAGACCTGCTGAAGTTTTTCCAGGTTTTTTTTTGTTTTTGTTTTGGATTTCCAGCATCCGCAGTTTTTTGCTTTTAACCCAATCATAATTACTTTACCATTGCCAATCATAATTGCTGCACCATTGGTGGTTGTAGGTTGTCTCTGCCTCAAGCTCTGGAATTCCCTCCCTTCACTCTCAAGTTGTCTTCCTCCTTTAAGACACTTAGCTCTTTGACCAAGCTTTTGGTCATCTGACCTAATAGCTCCTTATGTGGCTCAGTGTCATACATTGCTTAATGATGCTCCTGTGAAGCGCCTTGGGATGTTTCATTATGCTAAAGGTGCTTTATAAATATAAATTGTTGTTGTTTGCCTGTCTGTTTAATAACCATTGACGAAGTTTGTATTGTTTGGTGACCTGTTACAGTTTATATTTTTGTGAATTACAAATGTGACAGATGCTTTCCAAAGCCTTTGAGATGCACATGGAAGTCAAAACTTACTTTGATAGCCAATACAGTAATACCTCACTTAACGTTAATCTGTTCAACATTTTTTTGTTATAACGTTGCCAATGCAAAAGGGAGAATATGTGCACTGCTTGCCGCCACTCTCCCGCCCTGCTCACCACTTCACTCACTGTCGCAATCCCACTCTCTCCTGGCTTGCTTACTGCTCTGATCACCGCTTTACTCCAAATCTCCAAAAGAACCATCGATTTGTTGTTTCCACATCCAGGTAACGAGACTGAGAGGTGGGACTTGCTGGGAACCTAACTCCAGTTTATGCATTAATTCTTATGGGAAAATTTTATTTGCTTAATGTTGTCTAGCTCAAAGTTAAACTTCTCTTGAAAGCAATTGGGAAGTTAAGTGGGAAATTACTATACCTGCATTTATATAGCTCCTTTTCTCATGAATGTCTCAAAATACTTCAATGCAGTGACTTACAGTTTGGAGTAAGCATTTCCTGGGCAGTCATGGTAGCTATTCTTCACCCAGCATTTGTTTCATAAACAACCTTCTTTGCTTGTATTGTTGAAGCTAGATGCTCGGCATAGTGAAAGAATGGCCTAGCATCTCCAAATCACGGTAAGCTCTTTCAATAGAGCAAATTTTTAAATGTGCAGGAGGATCAGTCCAGATTCTGTGTCAAATCCCGGTAGGAGCAGAAGTTCACAACCTTCTGATCCAAAAGTAAGCTTTACCAATTAAACCAAAGTAACACACTGCCTTAATAAAAGCAAAATACTGCGGATGCTGGAGTTCTGAAATAAAAGCCAAAACTGCTGGAAAACCTCAGGAGGCCTGGCAGCATTTATGGAGAGAGAAATAGCGTTAACGTTCTGTGTCCAATATAACTCTTCTTCAAAACGGATGAGAGGTGGGAAGGTGATGGATCTTATGCTTTTGAAAAGTTGGTGGGGGGGTGGTGTGGGGGTGGGGGCAGGTAGAGCAAAAGAGAATGTTAGAAATAGGATAGAGGATGGGGCAGATTAAATGACAAAGATGTCATGGAACAAAAGGCAAAGAGAGGGGTAATGGCAGTATTAAAGACACAAAGCATTGGTTCATACAGATGTTAATAGCAGAATAAAGGTCAGCATTGACTCAAAGCAAAAAATCAGAACGTATTAATAGCAAAATAAAGGTCAGCGTTTTCTGAGAGCAAAAACATGAGAACAAGACTGGCACTTGTTCGGGGATGGTGTTGGCTGGGGGAGGGTGGGAATCAGAATGGAGGACAGAGCACATTGTTTGAAGTTGTTGAAGTCAATATTGAGCCCAGAAGTCTGTAAAGTGCCTATTAGGAAGTTGAGATGCTGTTCCTCTACTTGTGTTGGGCTTCACTTGTTCTTTCATTAAACAACTTTCCCTTTAACTTGTCTCACTTCCTCCGGATAAAAGGTGTGGTTATGGGTACCTGAGTGGTCCCTGATTATACCTGTCTCTTAGTGGGGTATGTGGAACACTCTTTGTTCCAGTTCTACTCAGGCCCCCTCCCACAACACTTTTTCCGGTGCATTGATGACTATATCGGTGCTGCTTCTTACTCTCGTCAGGACCTGGAAAAATTCATCAATTTTGCTTCCAATTTCCATCCCTCTCTCACCTTCACGTAGTCACCTCCGACAGTTCCCTTCCCTTCCTCGACTTCATTTCTGGAGTTAGGCTGTCCACTAATATTCATTACAAGTCCAGCGACTCTAGAGCTACCTTAGCTACAACTCACACCCTGCTTCCTGTAAGGACTTCATTCCATTCTCCCAGTTTCTCCAGCTCCGTTGCACCTGTCCTGATGGTATTACCTTCCAACATGCACATCTGACGTGTCTTCCTTTTTCCTGATTCCACACCCCCACCCACTGTGATTGACAGGGCCCTTAACCATGTTCAACCTAATTCCCACGCTTCTGCCCTCACCACTTCCCTCCCTCCCACAACCACAATATGGATCCCCATGTCCTTGCTTTCTATCCCACCAGCCTCTGTATTCAAAGGATTACACTCCATCATTTCCAACTCCAGCATGATCCCACCACCAAAACATTCTTTCCTTCACCTCTCTTGTTAGCCTTCCGAAGGGATTGTTCCCTCCACGACACCCTGCTCCACTTCTCTATCACTCCCAATAGCTCATCCCCTTCCCACGAACCTTGCCACGCAACCGCAAGAGGAGTAACACCTGGCCCTTTAATTTATCCCACCTCACTGTCCAAGGCCTCAAACACTCGATCCAGGTGAAGCAGCAATTTACTTGATTTCTTTCAATTTAGTTTAGTGTATTCGCTGCAATATAGTCTCCTCTACACTGGGGAGACCAAATGCATACTGGATGACTGCTTTGTGGAACACTTTCACTCAGTCTGCAAGCATGACCCTGACCTTCTGGTTGCTTGCCAGTTCAATTCACCATCTTGCTCACATTTCTGGCTTTAGCCTACTACAGTGTTCCAGTGAAGCCCATTGCAAGCTGGAGGAACAGCACTTCATCTTCCAATTAGGCATTTTATAGGTTTCTAGACATAATATTGAGTTCAACAACTTCAGACCATTAGCTCTGTCTTCCATCTTGATTTTCTTCCCCCAGGTTCCAGTCTATATCTTGCTCTCATGTTTTTGCTTTCAGAAACGCTGACCTTTATTCTGCTATTAACACATTGTATTATTTTGCTTTCAGACAGGATTGACCTTTATTCTGTTATTAACACCTACTCTGGACCACTACTTTGTGTTTGTAATACCACCATTACCACTCTCTTGCCTTTTGTTCCATGACATCTTTGTCATTTAATCTGCCCCACCCCCTATTTTATCCCTGATTTTCTTTTGCTCCATCACCCCCTCCACCATCCCCCTTACCCCCTCTTTATCACCAGCATAAAATCCATCACTTTCTGACCTCTTTAGTTCTGAAGAAGTCATATTGGACTCAAAACATTAAATCTTTTTCTCTTCACATTTGCTGCCAGGCCTGCTGAGGTTTTCCAGCACTTACTCTTTTTAACACAATGCCTTTCTGTTTGCTACATCTGACCCCTCTGCTCCAGCTTGACAATTAGAAAGATAGAAAAATTTCTATAGAGCTTTTCGCAACTGCAAGATATCCCAAAGTGCTTTACATATGAACATATGAAATAGGAGCAGAACTAGACCATTTGGCCCATCGAGCCTGCTCTGCCATTCAGTAAGATCATGGCTGATCTGTGTTTCGAGTTCTACATTCCCATCTACCCCTGATAGCTTTTGATTCCCTTGCCTAACAAGAATCTATCTACTTCTGCCTTAAAAATATTCAGTGACCCCATTTCCACTGCCTTCTGAGACACAGAGTTCCAAAGTTACACGACCCTCTGAAAGAAAAAAATTGTCCTCACCTCTGTCCTATAAGGGTGACTCATAATTTTACAACAGTGCACCGCAGTTCTGGACTCACCCACAAGAGGAAACATCGTTTCCACATCTAACTCATCAAGACCATTCAGGATCTTATATACTTCAATCAAGTCACCCCCTCACTCTTCTAACCTCCAGTGGAAACAAGCCCAGCCTGTCCAACCTACCCTCATAAGACAACCCACTCATTCCAGGTATCAATCCATAAACCTCCCCTGAACCGCCTCCAACACATTTACACCCTTCCTTAAATAAGGAGACCAAAACAGCTCACAATATTCGAGATGCGGTCTCATTGATGCCCTGTACAACTGAAGCATAACACCCTTACTTTTATGATCAATTCCTCTCATAATAAAGGATAGCATTCCTTTCGCCTTCTTGATTACATGCTATACCTGCATACTAACTTTTTGTGACTCATGCACTAGAACACCTAGATCCCTCTGCACCTCTGAATTCTGCAGTCGTTCTCTGTTTAAGTAATACTCTATTTTTTGTATTCTTCCTGCCAAAGTGAACAGCTTCACATTTTCCCTCATTATACTCCATCTGCCAAATTTTTGCCCACTCACTCAAATTGTCTATATCCGATTGCAAACTCCTTATGGCTTCTTCACAACATACTTTCCTATCAATCTTAGTGTCATCTGCAAATTTAGCTACCATGCCTTTGCTCCCCTCATCTAAGTCATTGGTGTAAATTGTAAAATGTTGAAGCCCCAGTACAGATCCCTGCGGGACCCCACTGGTCACATCCTGCTAATCAGACAAAGACCCATTTATGCACGCTCTCTTTTTTTTCTGTCAACCAGCTAATCCTTTATGCAGGTTAATATGTTATCCCCCACACCATGAGCTTTTATTTTTTGCAATAACCTTTGATGTGGCACCTCATTAAATGTCTTCTGGAAATCCAAGTACAGTATGTATACAGGCTCCTCTTTATCCACAGCACATGTTACTCCTTCAAAGAAGTCTAATAAATTGGTTAAATATGATTTTCGTTTCACAAAACCAGGCTGATTCTTCCTGATTACCTTGTGTTTTCCTAAGTGCCTAGCCATGACCCCTTTAATGATCGACTCTAACACCTTCCCTTTGACAGACGTCAAGCTAATTGGCCTATAGTTTCCTGTCGTCTTCCTCCCTCCCTTCTAGAATAGAAGTTTAAATTTGCTACTTTTCCAGTACGATAGAACCTTTCCAGAGTCTAGGGTATTTTGGAAAATTAACACCAGCGCACCTACCATCTCATTAGCCACCTCTTTTAAGATCCTATGATTAAGTCCATCAGGGCCCGGAGACTTGTCAGCCTGCAGCTCCATTAGTTTGCTTAGTACACCTTCCCTAGTGATTGTAATTTCACCAAGTTCCTCTCTCCCCTCCACCTCCTGATTTATAGCTTTAATTGGAAATTTTTTAATATTCTCTATAGTGAAGACGGAAGCAAAATATTTGTTCATTTCATCCATTATTTACTTATTAAGTACATAAGAAATAGAAGCAGGAGTAGGCCATTCAACCCCTTAAGCCTGCCCTGCCATTCAATAAGATCATGGCTGATCTGCCTCAGGCCTCAACTCCTCTTTCATGCCAGCTCCTCATATAGCCTGCAACTCCCCGATATTTCAAAAATCTATCTACCTCCTCTTTAAATACTTTCAGTGATCTAGCCTCCGCAACTCTCTGGGTTAGAGAATTCCAGACGTTCACCACCCTCTGAGAGAAGAAATTCCTTTGCATCTCAGTTTTAATGAGTGTCCCCTTATTCTGTACCTATGTCCCCTAGTTCGAGATTTCCCCACTAGTGGAAACATCTTCTCAACATCTACCCTGTCAAGCCCCCTCAGAATCTTGTACGTTTCAATAAAATCACCCCTCATTCTTCTAAACTCCAATGAATAAAGGCCTAACTTGTTTAGCCGTTGTTGAGAAGTCAACCCTTTCATCCCAGGAATCAGCCTAATAAACCTCTTTTGAACTGCCTTCAATGTTAGTATACCCTTTCTTAAATACGGGGACCAGGTACGGCCTTTCCAACACCCTGTACAGTTGTAACAAGACTTCCATATTTTTAAACTCCAACCCCCTAGCTATACAGGCCAAAATTCCATTTGCCGCCTTAATTACTTGCTGTACCTGCATGCTAATACAATGTGTTTCATGCACAAGAACACCCAGATCCCTCTGTGCTGCACTTTTTTGGAGTCTCTCCCATTTAAATAATAGTCTGCCTTTTGATTCTTCCTACCAAAGTGCATACTTTCTTACATTAAACTCCATCTGCCAAGTTTTTGCTCACTTACTCAACCTATTCCTTATTACAATTAACTACCAGCCTCACTCTCTAGATGACCAACATTCACTTTTTCTATTTAAATGCCTGTAGAAATTCTTGCTATCCATTTTTGCATTTCTAGCTAGCTTCCTCATCCTCTTATTTCTTTCTCCTGATTAACCTTTTAGTCATTCTCTGCCATTCTTTATATTTTGACCAATTATCTGACCTGCCACTCATCTTTGCACAGCTACATGCTTTTTCCTTAAGTTTAATGCGTTCCCTAACTCCTTTAGTTAACCACAGATTGTGGGTCCTCCCTTTAGAATTATTCTTTGTAGTAGGAATATACTTATTCTGGCAAATGAAGTATAATTGCTGTTGTAATTTATTTTCTTCATTCATTGGATGTGAACATTGCTGGCATTTATTGCCCATCCCTAATTGTTCTTCAGCAGCTGGTAGGAAGTTGCTATTTTGAACCACTGCAGTCCAAGTGGCGTAGGTAAACCCACAGTGCTGTTTGGGAGGGAGTTCCAGGATTTTGACCCAGCAATAATGAAGGAACGACAATATAGTTCCAAGTCAGAATGGTGTGTGACGTGGAGTGGAACATACATTTGGTAGTGTTCCCATGCATCTGCTACCCTTGTTTTTCTAGGTTTTGAGATCATGGGTTTAGAAGGTGTTGCTGAAAGACCCTTGGCGAGTTGCTACACTGCATCTGATAGATGGTATGCCAGGGTTGGGCAAACTTTTTGTCCGGAGGACCACACCTGGGCACAAAAGTTCTATGGGGCCCACAAATGCTCGAGAAACTAACAAGTAAAATGTAGATAAATTTTGATACTAATAAATGTAAAACTTTTATTATGATTATTATGTCATCAGAACGATGCATTACACTAATTAAGCAAAATGTACTTCCTTCTTCACCCTCTCTTGGCTTAATGTGAATGAGGAGCTGAGATGCTGGTCAGTTAACTGGGATCTGTAGCAAGATTTGTTGTATTTCAGCAGGGAAAATGCTTATTCGCCCACAGGTAGAGTTGAATAAAGCGATGATTTTCTGCGTCACCTTTCAGATATTTAGATTCACTCCAGGCAGCCTAAAACCTGCCCCTTTTTTCTGGATTGTATTCTTGCTTGGAAGTGGCATCTTAATTTTAGAAAATGTTCTGTTATGTCAGCCCTTCCTGTTATATTCTTGCATTCTCTAGTCCTCCAGCATGCTTGCATCTTTATGCTGGCGAGCAGTTTCTGGGAAACTTGGTTCTTACTTTTTCATAATTACAAAATGTTAAGGGAACAGTAGATTACACCCAGAGAAGGTTAAATGAAGCCAGAAAATTAATGTAGGGAAGTACAGCCAATGAGGTGATAGCCAGAACAGCATTTGACCTAATCAAGCATTTGAATCTGCCCTGGAGAATCAGCCTTGACTTTTGTACTCAAGTCCTGGACTGGGTCTTCAAGCCAGAACCATCTAACTCAGGCAAGAGCGCCACCAACTGAGCCTCAGCTGTCACAGGATTTCAGTTTTTCCATCCACCCTTAAATGTTTAAAATGCACAGTTTGCCGGGGTCCATCCACCAAGTGTGGGAGGACTTGTTAAAGGGTTACTGAGATTGCTTGTGGAGACCTTCAGTCTTACATACCTTGAGATGTGCTGCAGATATTGTAGTTTTCATGCTTCGATATTTCAATCTCTTACACATCACGCAATTGTAAATGAAGTATTTTGCTGGGCTTACAGATCTGCTACCCTCTGTTCTTTGGCCAACTCTCTCAAATTTGTTTCCTCTGGTTACTAACCCTCTGCTTTTTAAAAATTCATTCATGGGATGTAGGCGTCGCTGGCTAGGCAAGCATTTATTGCCCATCCCTAATTGCCCTTGGGAAGGTGGTGGTGAGCCGTCTTTTTGAACCTCTGCAGTCATGTGATGTGGGTACACCCACAATGCTGTTAGGGAGGGTGTTTCAGGATTTTGACCCAGCAATATTGTCCAGGTCTTGCTGTATTTGGACATGGACTGCTTCAGTACCTGAGGAATCGCGAACGATGCTGAACCTTGTGCAATTATCAGAGAACATCCCCACTTCTAACCTTATTTTTTTATGCATTCACAGGATGTGGGTTTCACTGGCTGGACCAGCATTTATTGCCCACCCCTATTTATCCTTGAGAAAATGGTGGCGAGCTGCCTTCTTGAACTGCTGCAGTCCATGTGATGTAGGTACACCCACAGTGCTATTAGGAAGGGAGTTCCAGGATTTTGACCCATCAACAGTGAAGGAATGGTGATATATTTCCAGGTCAGGATGGTGTGTGACTTGGATGGAAAATTCCAGATGGTAGTGCTCCCATCTATCTGCTGCCCTTGTCCTTATAGATAATAGTGGTTGTGGATTTGGAAGGTTACTGTCTAGGGAGCCTTGGTGAATTCCTGCAGTGCATCTTGTAGATGGTGTCACATGTTGCAGGTGATTGACCCCCAACAACCACAACCATCTTTCTTTCTGACTCATGTGGTCGAGCACAACTCTGCTGCTGCTGATGGCCCACAATGCCTCATGGATGTGCAGTTTTGGGTTACTAGATCTGAACAGTTTCTCCTTATTTACCTATTCAATATCCTTCATGATTTTGAACACCTCTATTAAATCAACCCTTAATCTTCTCTGTTCTAAGGAGAACAAACCAGTTTCTCTCATCCTGCCACTTAACTGAAGTTCCTCATCTGTGGCACCTTTATAACTGTGGCTGTAAGAAAACTATCATGTGAGAAGTAGACAGCACATATGCACATGTAAGATTTTTCTATGGATTGCAGCTCACCACCACCTTCTCAAGGACAATTAGCGATGGCCAATAAATGCTGGCCTAGCCAGTCCATATGCCATGAATGAACTAAAAAATTATAGATATATAAACATTCAAGTGGGTGAAGACACACTTCAGTGTATTACTCTGTCACTGGAAACCTGAAGGTCCTAGGTTCAAATCTTGTATTTACAGCACCCCCACAGTACCAGACCTAAGCAAGAATCAGCACCTTCAGTGAGGTAATGAGGAAAAATGGGGAAACAAAACTATATAAGAGTATTAAAACCTAAATGAAAAATAATTTGATATTTGAAATTACAGTGCATTTTTTTTTTACAAGTATATGTATTTCAAAACTGCAGCAAACTATGAGCTAATCTTGAATCCGCACATACTTTGCACCGCTCTCATTGCTGCCCCACATGTGCTTGCCTCCTCTAACATGGCAGTCGTGCTTCCCAAGAAACGCCAGCCTCTGACCACCAATCATGGGCCAATTCCAACTTAATTTGTAGTACCTCCATTGGCCTTGAAGTACTTCTGTTGGAGTTTCTAGTGCAGCCATGGCTGGATCAGGAGCTCCCTTTGCATATAGCCCGCAGGGTGTAATTTGACCAGGTCTGTGGTACACACTGCTGCCACTGAGTGCTGGTGATGGAGGAGTGAATGGTTAAGGTGGTGGATGTGGTGTTGATCATTCAAATTGCTTTGTCCTGGATGGTGTTGAGCTTCTTGAGTGTTGTTGGACCTGCATACATTCAGGTAAGTGGAGAATATTCCATCACACTCCTGACACTTACCTTGTGGTTGAGGTTTTAGGGAGTCAGATGAATTATTTGCCGCACAATTCCCAGCCTCTGACTTTCTACTGTAGCCGCAGTATTTATGGAGCTGATCCAATTCTGTTTTAGATCAATGATAACCCCAGGATGTTGATAGTGGGGGATTCAGTGATGGTAATGCCATTCAATATCATGGGGAGAGGGTTAGATTCTCTTTTGTTGGAGATGGTCATTACCCTGCTCTTGTGTGGCACATATGTACCTTGTCATTGTCACATATCAGCCCAAACCTGAAGGTTATCTTGACCTTGCTATATCTAGGCAAAGACTACTTTATATAATCATAGAAGCATCATAGGACAGAAGGAGACCATTTGGCCAATTGAGTCCATGCCAGCTCTCTAGTGCAATTTGGTTAGTCCCATTCTCCCACTCTGTCTCTGTAACCCTGCAGATTTATTTCCCTCAAGTGGCTATCCCAGTTTCCTTTTGAAATCATTGATAATTTCTGCTTCCATCATCCTTGTAGACGAGTTCTGGGTCATTACTATTCACTGCCTTTTTTTAAAAGATTCTTCTTCACATGCCCCCTGCATTTCTTGTCCAAAACCTTAAATCTGTTTCCTCTAGTCGTTTGTACCAACAAATAATAGGAACAGACTTTATTTGTCTACCTTATCTAAAGCTGTCATAATCTTGTGCACCTCTACCAAATCTCCCCTCAATCTCCTTTGTTCCAGGGAGAGAAACCCCAGCTTCTCCAGCTTATCCTGGTAGCTGAAATCCCACCTCCCTGGAACCATTCCGGTAAATCTTTCTGCACCTTCTAAGGAACCCTCACATCCTTCCTAAAGTATAGTGACCAGAACTGGACACAGTACTCTAGTTGTGGCTAACCAGAGCTTTAAAGCAGCTCAGCATAATTCCCTGTTTTTGCACTCAGTGCCTCTGTTCATGAAATCCAAGGTCGCATATGCTTTGCTAACTACTCTCAATATGCCCTTCCACCTTCAAAGATCTATACATATGAACTCCTAGGTGCCTCTGCCGCTGCACAGACTTTGGAATTCCGTAACTAAGTCTCTATTGTCTCTCTCTATCCCTTCTGCCAAAGTAAAACACCACACACTTCTTGTTATTAAATTCCATCTCCAACCTGTCTGCTCATTCTGCTAGCCTATCAGTGTCCTGTTGTATTCAATTGGTATCATACTCATGAGGAGTTGCGAATGGTACTGTGCACTGTACAATCATCACTGAACATCTCTACTTCCAACTTATGTTGGAGGGAAGGACATTGACACAGTTGAAGATTATTTGGTCTATGACACTACTTTGAGGATCTCCTGCATGGATGCCCTAGGATTGAGATAATTGGCCTTCAAGAATCACAGCCATCATCCTTCGCTCAGCATGACTCCAACCAGCGGAGAGTTTTCCCACTGATTCCCAGTGACTTAAATTTTGTTAGGGCTCCTTGATGTTGAGGGCAGTCTCGCCCCACTTCACCTCTGGAATTCAGCTCTTTTGCCCATGTTTGTACCAAGGCCTTAAAGTTGTCTGGACTGAGTGGCCCTAGTGGAACCCAAACCAAATATCCGTGAGCAGGTTGTTGCTGAGTAAGTGATAGTGCTGTCGATGACACTTTTCATCACTTTGCTGATGGTTGAGAGTAGACTGATAAGGTGGTAATTGAGTTTCCCCCCCCGCCCCCCAAATCACATTTACCTTCTTTTTCTTAGGGCCTTTTGATGTCAGTGGCAGACTCACCCCATTTGGCTTGTGGAATTCAGCTCTTTTGTTCATGTTTATACCAAGGCTGTAAAGAGGCCTGGTCTGAGTGGTTCTGGTGGAACCCAAAGCAAACATTGGTGAGCCGCAGAGTAGACTGATGGGACAGTAATTGGTCGGATAGGATTTCTCCTTTTTAGGGGCAAGGCATACCCAGGAAATGTTTCACATTGTCGGGTGGATGCTAGTGTTATAGCTATATTGAAGCAGCTTGGCTAGGGGTGCGGCGTCTTCTGGCGTAAAAGCCTTCAGTATTATAGCTGGGATTCTGTCAGGGCCCATAGCCTCTTGCTGTATCCAATGCCATCAAGCGTTTTTTAGCTATGACATGGTGTGAATGGAATTTTCTGAAGACTGGCATCTATGATGGTTTGAACCTCAGGAGGAGGTTGAGATGGATCATCCACTCACCACTTCTGAAGATGGTTGCAAATGTTTCAGTATTGCATTTTGCACTGATTTGGTGAACTCTGCCATTACTGAAGATGGGGATGTTTTTGGAACTTACTCCCCCAGTTAATTGTTTAATTGCCCACCACCACTCATGACTGGCTGCAGAGTTTTGATCTGATCTGTTGGATGTGGCATCACTAACTCTATCTCTATTATGCTGCTTCTGCTGCTCTGCATGTATCTGGTGCTATGTTGATGTTTCACCAGGTTACCACCTCATTTTTATGTATGTTTTGTGCTACTCCTGGCATGCTCTCTAACACTCCTCTTTGAAACATGGTTTGTCCCCTGGCTTGATGGTAATAGTAAAGTGAGGGATATGTCAGATCATGAAGTCACAAATTGTGTTTGAATCCAATTTTGCTGCTGCTGCTGGCCCATAGCACCTCATGGATGCCCAGTTTTGAGCTGCAAGGTTTATTCTAAATTTGTCCCAGTGAGAACACTGATAGTGCCATACAACACTCAGCTATGAAGAGAGACTGGATAGGCTAGGGTTGTTTTTCTTAGAGCAGAGAAGGCTGAGGGGGAACCTGATAAAGGTATACAAAATTATGAAGAGTGTAGGTAGGAAGAAACTCTTCCCCTTAGTGGAGGTATCAGTAATCAGGGGAGATAGATTTAAGGTAAGGGACAGGAGATTTAGAGTGGATTTGAGGAAAAACTTTTTGACCCAGAGGGTGGTTGGAATCTGGAACACATTGACTGAGTGAGTGGTAGAGACAGGAACCCTCACAACATTTAAGAAGTATTTAGATGAGCACTTGAAATGCCATAGCATACAGGCCTATGGGTCAAGTGCTGGATTAGAACAGATAGGTGCTTGATGGCTGGTATGGACATGATGGGCTGAAGGGCCTGTTTCTATGCTGTATAACTCCATGACTCTAATACGATAGAGGATTTCCTCAGTGTCAAGTTGGACTTCATCTTCACAAGGACTGTATGATGGTCACTCCTACCAATACTATCATGGACAAGTAGATTGGTGGGGGCAAGGTCAAGCAGGTTCTTCTTTGTGTTGCAGGTGACGGGAGAACTAACAAGCCCATTCTGGCAAATATCTCCTTAAGAACTTGACAAGCTTGGTCAGTAGTGTTGCTGCTGAGCCACTCTTGGTGATGGACATTGAAATCTCCCAGTCAGAGTGCCCTTGCTACCCTCAGAACTTCTTCCAAGTACTGTTCAACATGGAGGAGCACTGATTCATCAGTTGAGGGAGAGCAATAAGTGGGACTGAGCAGGAGGCTTTCTTGCCCATGTTTGACCTGATACTATGAAACGTCATGGGTCTGGATAATTCAGGAAATGTGGCAGCTAATCTACATGCAACAAGATTTCAGAAACAGCAGTGTGATAATCACCAGAAAATCTGTTTTTGTGATGTTGTTTGAGGGATAACCGCTGCTGCTGTTTAAACTGTGGACAGAATCTTTTGTTTCCACCTAAGGGAACAAGCAGGGTCTTAGTTTAAGATCTCACTGATAGTGCAACAATCCCCAAGTGTCGATCTGAATTTGTGCGCTGAAGTTAGTTGAGTGAGTTTTGAACCCTCCACCTTCTGTGGGTGTGGAGTCACACGTGGACCAGACTGGATAAGGATGTATCAATTCCAGATTTTTTATTAATTGGATTTAAATTCCACCAGTTCTTCAGTGGGATTTGAGCCTGTGTCCCCAGAGCATTAGCCTGGGCCTCTGGATTACTAGTTCAGTGACACTACCATTGTCTCCTCCTGCCCTCTCCACTCCCTCACCCCCCATCCCCAACAAATGTGTAATGCCATGTGATAAAATGATGGCCTTGGGATTTTATTTTTGCTAATTTTGATTTTCATGTGTTGTAGGAAACTAATGAAATTGTGGCTATCAAGAAGTTCAAGGACAGTGAAGGTATGTGCAACTTGTAAGAATATTCATAAAGAACAAATTTCTGTACTGCCGAATGATCATGTCAAGTTCTACAGCTGGTGATGACTATAAAACAAGTTATTTCCTACGTAATGTGATCAATTTTATAATCTTTCCTGACACATAATATACCAAAACCTTGACATATAGCTTCATATTAACGACCATACAGTAATAACAGTCACTTCAATAACAATAATACTCGTTTCATGGTAACACTTTGCTTTACTCCTCATTATTGAATGATTTCCTGTCTTTTTAACGTTCCTCCCATCTTAGCAAGTGGAGCATAGTCTGAATGTACGTTTAACATGCATTGTAATCACTGTCCCATTTAAGTAGCATGCTTTCTTTCTGATGGCAGTTACAGAGATGAGGAGGAGCATGGCCGGTAGGGATTTGAAAACGAATCAGAATTTTAAATTAGAGGCTAATGTAGGTCTGCAAGCACAAGGCTGATTGCTGAACAGGACTTAAGAATTTAAAAAAGTATGAAATAGGAGCAAGTGTCAGATATTCAGCTCTTCAAGCCTGCTCTGCTATTCAGTAATATCGTGGCTGATCTTCTTGGACTTGAACATATTCAACGACTGTGTATTCACGGTGAGTACAAGTTAGGATATGGGCAAGTAGAGCTTTGTGTGAGATTATGTTTACAGAGGGTGAAAGATGGGAGGCTGATCAGATGAACATTGGAATCATGAAGCTTGGAGGTTACAGTTTGAAAGTGACATACTCCAATCACAAACAACAATCTTCAACTTAAACAAAGTCAACTACATAGATAAGGTGAAGACCTAGCTACATATCTCATCACTGGAGTCTCTCACCTTTTAAAAAATATTTTGCTTTTCTATGCTTACTACCAAAGTGGCATTTCCCCACATTACATGCCATTTGTCATCTTGTTGTCCACTCAGTTAACCTGTATATATCTCTTTGCAGCCTCTTTGTGTCCTTCTCACAGCTTACATTCCTACCAAGTTTTGCATCATCAGCAACTTAGATACGTTACCCACTATCTTTTCCACTAAGTCGTTAATATCCATTGTAAATAACTGAGGCCCCAGAATTGATCCTTATGGCATTTCACTAGTCAAAGCCTACCACGTTAAAAATGCCCATGTTTGCCTATGTTTCTGGTGTTTTCATGTAACACTGGCATAAGCAGGTGTGAACTTGCAATGCTGTTTATTGTGGGAGAAACACAGTTGTTTTCATCCTAGTCTGGCTACAGAGGCAAATATAGACAAGAGCACAACATCTGAGCACCACACATTGTCTGGGTCCCTCAGCAGTCGCAGGCAGCAAGCTCCCAGCCAGGGATGTGCTGAAATCAGCTGATCAAAGGTTATGCAAGAGAGCCAGTCAGGGAGGGTCTGTGCTGGGCCACACTGTCAAGTTTGAATATGACCACCTTAATTTCTTGTTCAGAAAAATCTAATTAACATACTACAAAACCCTGCTGTAATCTACCTGGGTATAAACTACACTCTTCTGACAGCCAGTGATGACGCAGCATTTAGTTCTATGACTTGTGTGTGGGTCAGTGACAAAAAGTGGGAAAAAAAGCAACGCAGAATCAATTTAAATATTTAAAAAATTCCCATATTTTGATTACATTTTCTCCCTCAAATTGAGTGGTGATTGTGTGGCCCCTTTCCACCCCGAAGTGGGGCAGAGGGGTTTGGGAAGAGGGGCTGCTAATGTGAGTGAGTGTGTGGGGAGGGGAAACATAGAAAATAGAAAAATGGGAGTAGGTAATTTGGGTGTGTGTGTATTGTGGGGGAGAGGGGATGATTAGAATGTGCGTATGGAGAGAGGCTTCACTGAGTCTTTTGTCACCATGGAATATGGGGAGTTTGGCTGAAACCTACAGAAAATCATATTACTTTTAGTATTGGCTATCCCTCAGTAGTGAGAGTAATTGTCTTCTATGAGACTGAAGAGGCTGATGAGGCCGATTCTGGATCTGCAGACTTAACAGCATGTTGGGCATTTGTTGTCATGCGGGATGTCTAGTCATGTATTATTAGTTCAGTTCATGGCATGTTCTTTTTGCCGTTCTTGATTTTCCTCTTCACTTTGTCATCTTTGAGTCTCAAAATGCTGGGATCCTTCCTGCAGACACTGCTGCCATCTGGTTCAGTCCAATACGATGGGGTCTCTTTTTTTTTATTCGTTCGCGGAATGTGGGCTTCGCTGGCTGAGCCAGCATTTATTCCCCGTCCCTAGTTACCCTTGAGAAGATGGTGGTGAGCTACCTTCTTGAACCTCTGCAGCCCATGTGGTGTAGGTACACCCACAGTGCTGTTAGGAAGGGAGTTCCATTATTTTGATCCAGCAACAGTGAAGGAACAGCAATATATTTCCAAGGCAGGATGGTGAGTGACTTGGAGGGGACTTCCAGTTGGTGGTGTTCCTATCTATCTGCTGCCATTGTCCTTCTAGGTGGTAGTGATTGTGGGTTTGAAAGGTGCTGTCTAAGGAGCCTTGGTGAATTCCTGCAGTGCATCTTGTAGAAGGTATACACTGTTGCTACTGAGCATCGGTGGTGGAGGGAATGAATGTTTGTGGATGTGATTGGTAAGTGGATCAAAGGTTACGGGGAGAAGGCGGGAGAAAGGGGTTGAGAAACTTATCAGCCATGATTGAATGGTGGAGCAGACTCGATGGGCCGAATGGCCTGATTTCTGCTCCTATGTCTTATGGCCAATCAAGGCAGCTGCTTTGTCCTGGACGGTGTCCAGCTTCTTGAGTGTTGTGGGAGCAGCAGTCATCCAGGCAAGTGGGGAGTATTCCATCACTTGTGCCTTGTGGATGGTGAACAGGTTTTGGGGAGTCATGAGGTGAGTTACTTGTCGCACAATTCCTAGCCCCTGACCTGCTCTTATAGCCACAGTATTTATGTGGCTAGTCCAGTTCAGTATCTGGTCAATGGTAACCCCCATTGATAGTTGATAGTGGGGGATTCAGTGACGGTAATGCCATTGAACATCAAGGGATGGTTGGATTATCTCTTGTTGGAGATGGTCATTGCCTGACACTTGTGTGGTGTGAATTTTTCTTACCACTTGTCAACCCAAGCCTGGATATTGTCCAGGTCTTGCTGCATTTGAACATGGATTGCTTCAGTGTCTGAGGAGTCAGGAATGGTGTTGAACATTGTGCAATCATCAGTGAACATCCCCACTTCTGACCTTAAGATGGAAGGAAGGTCAATGATGAAACAGCTGAAGATGGTTTGGCTGAGGACACTACCCTGAGGAACTCCTGCGTGATGTCTTGGAGCTGAGATGACTCACCTCCAGCAACTACAAACCATATTCCTTTGTGCTAGGTATGACTTCCGACCAGCAGAGAGTTTTCCCCTGATTCCCATTGGCTCTAGTTTTGTTAGGACTCCTTGATGCCACACTCGATCAAATGCTGCCTTGATGTCAAGGGCAATCGCTCTCACCTCACCTCAGGAGCTCAGTTCTTTTGTCTATGTTTGAACCAAGGCTGTAACGAGATCAGGAGCTGAATGATCCAGGCGGAACTCAAACTGGGCATTCGGTGAGCAAGTTATTGCTAAGCAAGTGCCGCTTGATAGCACTGTTGATGACCCTTTCCATTACTTTACTGATCATGGAGAGTAGACTGATGGGGCTGTGATTGGCCGGGTTGGATTTGTCCTGCTTTTTTGTGTACAGGACATACCTGGGCAATTTTCCACATAGCCGTAGATGCCAGTGTTGTAGCTGTACTGGAACAGCTTGACTAAGGGTGCAGCCAAATCTGGAGCACAAGTCTTCAGTACTATTGCTGGAATATTGTCACTGCCCATAGCCTTTGCAGTATTCAGTGCATTCAGCCATTTCTTGATATCACGTGGAGTGAATCAAATTGGCTGAGCACTGGCGTCTGTGATGCTGGGGCTTCCAGAGGAGGCCAAGATGGATCATCCACTCAGCACTTCTGGTTGAAGATTGTTGTGAATGTTTCAGCCTTATCTTTTGCACTGCTGTGCTTGGCTCCTCCATCATTGATGATGGGGATCTTTATGGAGCCTCCTCCTCCAGTGAGTTGTTTAATTGTCCATCACCATTCACGACTGGAGGCAGCAGAACTGCAGAGTTTAGATCTGATCCATTGGTTGTGGGATTGCTTAGATCTGTCTATCACTTGCTGCTTATGCTGTTTGGCACGTAAGCAGTCCTGTGTTATAGCTTCACCAGATTGACACCTCATTTTTTCGGTATGCCTGGCGCTGCTCCTGGCATGCCCTCCTACACCCTTCATTCCTCCATTCTGAGTCTGGGAAGAGTGTCCTCTGGAGTCACTGTCGCTGAGTGAAAAAAAACAAAGAGTGACATCACAGGAAAACCGTAAGTTCATTGGTTGGTAAGTAACTGCTAGTTTGAACTACTTATTCTAAATTGAATTACCCGGAAAAACTCAGCAGGTCTGGCAGCATCAGCGGAGAAGAAAAGAGTTGACGTTTCGAGTCCTCATGACCCTTCAACAGAACTGGGTGAATCAAAGGAGAGGGGTGAAACATAAGCTGATTTAAGATTTTTTGGGGGGCGGGGGGGAGTGGGGGGGCGGTGGTGTGGTTGTAGGGACAAGCAAGCAGTGATAAGAGTAGATAATCAAAAGATGTCACAGACAAAAGAACACAGAGGTGTTGAAGGTAGTGATATTATCTAAACAAATGTGCTAATTAAGAATGGATGGTAGGGCACTCAAGGTTTAGCTCTAGTGGAGGTGGGGGGGGCATAAAAGATTTTAAAATAATGGAAAAAGGTGGGAAAAGAAAAATCTATATAAATTATTGGAAAAAACAAAAGGAAGGGGGAAAAAACAGAAAGTGGGTGGGGAAGGAGGAGGTACCCCCTTTCTGTTTCTTCCCCCTTTTGTTTTTTCTAATAATTTATGTAGATTTTTCTTTTCCCATCTATTTCCATTATTTTTAAATCTTTTATGCCCCCCCACCCCCACTAGAGCTATACCTTGAGTGCCCTACCATCCATTCTTAATTAGCACATTCGTTTAGATAATATCACCAACTTCAACACCTCTGTGTTCTTTTGTCTGTGACATCTTTTGATTATCTGCACCTATCACTGCTTGCTTGTCCCGACAACCACACCACCAACGCGCACGCCACCCCTACCCCCCCCGCCCCCCCACCACCCCCACTTCTCTCCCCCCACCACCTTAAACCAGTTTATATTTCACCCCTCTCCTTGGATTCACCCAGTTCTGTTGAAGGGTCATGAGGACTCGAAACGTCAACTCTTTTCTTCTCCGCCGATGCTGCCAGACCTGCTGAGATTTTTCAGGTAATTCTGTTTTTGTTTTGGATTTCCAGCATCCTCAGTTTTTTGTTTTTATCTATTCTAAACTGATTTCAGATGAAAGATGACTACCGGGGCCCAGGATCGGAGGCCTAACACTTCAGCTTCAACTCAGCAGAGAAAGCAAATTCCAGTTGATTTTAAAAAGTATATTTTGAATCTCTATTCTAACTTGCTTTCAAATTAAAGGTAAATAGTAGAAATATTTTACAGATTGATAAACTAAAGATCAGTAGGAAATTTAAAAACAAATTGAAAAGCTAATGAAATAAAATAGAGATGCAGGGCCAGGCGATGTGATGTAGCTGCATGATGTGGGAGCTGGTGGCCCCCCATTGTGGTTCCTAGTGACCACATCTGTAGCAAATGTTGGTTGCTCGACGAACTCTGGCTCAAAGTTGATGAGCTGGAGTCTGAACTTAAGACACTGTGACACATCAGGGAGAGGGAGAGTTACCTGGATGCTGTGTTTCAGGAGACAGTCACACTTCTTAGATTAACTACCTTAAGTTCGGCCAGTGGTCAGGAACAGGAGGGTGTGACTATGAGTGAAGCAGGTAGAGGGATCCAGGAAGTAGCACTGCAGGAACCTCAGCCCTTGCCCTTATCCAACAAGTTTGAGATTCTTGCTCCCTGTGTGGACGAGAGTGGAGTCTGTAGGGAGGTTGAGCAAACTGACCATAGCACCGTGGTACAGGGAGCCATTCAAGTAGGGGGAAAAAAGAGAAATGTAGTTGTAGTTGGAGATAGTATAGTTAGAGGAATGGATACTGTTCTCTGTAGCCAGGATCGAGAGCCCCAAAGGCTGTGTTGCCTACCTGGTGCCAAGGTTAAGGATATCTCATCTGGGCTGCAGAGGAACTTAGAGTGGGAGGGGAAAGATCCAGTTGTCGTGGTCTACGTAGGTACCAACGATATAGGTAGAATGAGGAAAGAGGTTCTGCTGAAGGAATACGAGCAGCTAGGGGCGAAATTAAAAAGCAGAACCAAAAAGGTAATAATCTCCTGATTACTACCTGAGCCACGAGCTAATTGGCACACGGTCAATAAGATTAAAGAGGTAAATGCATGGCTCAAAGATTGGTGTGGGAGAAATGGGTTTGAATTCATGGGACATTAACACCAGTACTGGGGAAAGAGGGAGCTATTCCGTTTGCACGGGCTCCACTTGAATCATGCTGGGACCGGTGTCCTGGCAAATCGCATAACTAGGGTTGTAGATGGGGCTTTTAACCAAATAGTGGGGGAGAGGGTTCAGTTGTATGGAAATATAAAAAAAAAATCAAAGTTTAAGGAGAGGGTAAGAGTGCAGGTTAGTGATGCGGCTGATTGTTACGAAAAAGTGAAAGGGAGGGACAGTGTGTGTGAACGCCATATTGCACCAAAGAATCGTATTAGAGTAGGGAAAATTGACAATAGGGCAAACTTAAAGGTATCTGAATGCGCATAGCATTCGGAATAAAACTAATGAGTTAACAGCACAAATAGAGATAAAAAGGTATGATTTGGTGGCGATTACTGAGACGTTACAGGAGGACAGGTTTTGGAGTTGAATATCCAAGGGTACTCAGTGTTTCGGAAGGATAGGCAGGAAGGAAAAGGAGGTGGTGTAGCTTTGTTAGTAAAGGAAGAGATCAGTGCTGTAGTGAGGAATGATATAGGCACTGGAGAGCAAGACGTAGAGTCAGCCTGGGTAGAAATAAGAAACAGTAAGGGAGAGAAGTCCCTGGTGGGAGTAATTTATAGGTCCCCAAACAGTAGTTCAGCAGTAGGGCACAGTATAAACCAGGAAATACTAGGAGCATGTAAGAAAGGCACGCAATAATCATGGGTGATTTTAATATGCATATAGACTGGACTTATCAAATTGGCAAGGGTAGCCTCCAGGGAGAGTTCATAGAGTGTATTAGAGATTGTTTCTTGGAGCAATATGTTGTTGGAACCAACCAGGGAGCAGGCTGTTCTGGATTTGGTTTTGTGTAATGAGATGGGATTAATTAATGATCTCATAGTAAAGGATCCTCTAAGGAAGAGTGATCATAGCATGCTAGAATTTCAAGTTCAGTTTGAGAGCAAGAAACTCGAATCCCACACTAGTGTTCTGGAGTTAAACAAAGGTAACTACATAAGCATGAGGGCAGATTTGGCCCTAGTGGACTGGGCAGGAAGACTACACGGTAGGACAGTTGATGAACAGTAGCATATTTTTAAGGAGATATTCAATTCCTCCCAAGTAAAATATATTCCAAAGAGGAAGAAAGATGGTAAGAGGGGGAAAAAGCATCCATGGCTAAGCAAGGAAGTTAAAGATAACATAAAGGCAAAAACTAAGGCATACCAAATTGCAAAGATCAGTGGCAGGCTGGAAGATTGGGAAACTTTTAAAGATCAACAAAGGGTTACTAAAAAAATTAATAAAAAAAAGCAAAGGTAAATTATGAAAGAAAACTAGTGCAAAATGTAAAAACTGAGAGCAAAAGCTTCTACAAGTGTATGAAAGGAAAGAGAGTAGCTAAAGTGAATGTTGGTTCCTGGTAGGATGAGACTGGGGAGTTAATAGTGGGGAACGCAGAAATGGCAGAGATGCTTAATCAATATTTTGTCTCAGTTTTCACGATGGAGGACACTAGTACCACCCCACTAGTAACGGGTAGTGCAGCGGGTATAGAGAAGGAGGAACTTAGAACAATCACCATCACTAGAGAAAAAGTACTGAGCAAACTATTGGGATTAAAGGGTGACAAGTCCCCAGGACCCGATGGCCTACATCCCATGGAGATCTGTTTCTGACACAGCACTTACTGCAGACTTATCAGCGTATTGGAGCTCAACGACTGACGTTGGGGTGTTCTTAGTTTTTGATAGGAGTTATCCAGATTAAATAGTTTACTGTTCATTTGATAAATAAGCCACACTCCAGCAGGGAACTCGTCTTTAGTCAGATGGTGATGAAAACCAACACATGAGAATAACAAAGCAGCAGGAGGTGATGGAATCCCCGCTGAAATCTTTAAGTGCAAAGCAGAGGACCTAACATTATGACTCCAAGCCCTTATCCTACAGATCTGGAATGAAGAGCAAGTCCCGAATGACCTCAAGGACACCATGATTGTGATAAACTCAAAAAATGGAGCAAATCCAACTTTGGAGATTAGAGGCATCTCTCTACTTTCCACTACAGGAAAGATCATTACAAGAACCTTTCTGAATCGACTTATTACACTTACTGAAGAACTACTCCCTGTATCTCGATGTGGATTTACGCCATCAAGAGGCATGCCCAACAGGAATTTTACAGCTTATCAACTACAAGGAAAATGTCACGAACAGCATCAACCTCTCTATATTGTGTTCTTTGACTTGACAAAGGCCTTCAACTCTCTAAATTATGAGGCACTGTGGAAGATTCTGATGAAGTAATGATGTCCTCAAATTCATTACCATCCTTCGCCTGCTTCATGCGAGTGGTGGTCCTTAACAATGGATCCATTGCAGACCCTTATGAGGTTAAGACAGGAGTAAAACAAGGTTGTGTCATCACTCCAACTCTTCTTTCTCAATGAAATAATAATATTTTTACCAAAAATGCAGACTGTCATATTTATATATTACTATACATTGACCTATAATATCTGGATTTTAATAATTATATACTGAATATTACAGTGCTGCTTTATTGCTGTTTTGCTTTTAGTATCAGGGTTAATGTTAATTTTCAACGTGTGTGTGCGCGTGCTTGTGTGTGCACGTGCGTGTGTGCGCGCGTTCGTTCGTTCGTTCACGGTGTTATGATCCATTTGGGGACCAATAATTTAGTAACTCAGTTACTTACTAGGAGAATAAATCCACTAGATTCCACTGTTTAAAAAATTACTACAATAAAGTCAATATTATACTCCAACATACATAATTAACATGAGGTAAACATGAATTAATAGGCAAACTGTGTTTGAAGACACCAGAAACTGCACATTAACTAGCAGATGCAACCAAGACAGATCCCACTCGTTTCTCAACAACACACCCAGATGTCAGCAATCACTGAGAGTCACAAAATCCTTTAAACTCTGTCTTCCTCAATCTCTTTCGAGGACGTAGCTTTTGATTTCCCTCAATAGCTACTCCAGCTCAAGACTGCCCCAACATCTGCTTGCCTCCCAGTTGCTCAATCTCTTCTCCTGAGACTGGGTCCTACTGGATTCCCATGCTGCACCTCAGCATCTGATTGCCGGTACAATTACAGCTTTCTGTCGCAGCTCTGAGCAGAACACTGCTGCTTCTGGGCATTCCTTTGCCCCAACAGCCAGCTTCACTGAGCTGGCATTGCCCTGGGTTTCTCTGAGCTCCAGTCTCCCCGGCTACACTGAGCAAATACTGCTTTTGGGCTTCCCTGATCCCCACTCTCAGTTGCACCAAGCTAATACCGCTCCTGGGCTTCTCCTTGGCCCAGTTCCCTCAGCAGCACGGTGCTAATGCCAGCACTTCAGTTGCATGGAGCTGACCTTCCTCTCCATTAGCTCCTGACTAACTTTTGCTCTGTACCCAGAACAACCAGTGTTGGTTGTTTCGCCCATCCCAGCACAGAAACACCCTGCCTAATCCCTGCAGCTGAGGAAGAACACTGGACTGAGCATGCGTGGACTGTCCCCCACCGCACTCTGCACTTGCGCTGGAACTCCTGGCATCCCAGGATTTGTAGTCTTTGGCCTCTGCCCATAAAACCATCAAAACAACCCAGGAATACAAATTTCCCTCATTTTTCCCCAGTGGATTTCCAGTTTCTTTACATGTGCTTATAACATGTAACAAATAGCTTGTTGCATTCTGTTCTGGTGACCTTTTTATTTTTTCACAATTAAACTTTATTTCAAGAGTTACAAGAGCTCAACCAAAACAAAACAAGTACATATAACAAGTAAGATTAGCAGGATTTAAATATCATTGAATAGTCATAACTCAGAGCCTGCCTTTTTTCCAACATTCTTTCTCTAACTCTGCAAAGAATGTCTCAGCTAAGTCCACAGTCACCCTCTTCTTTAGCTGTAGGCCTAATTCCATTTTTGAGTTCATTTTGAAGTTCATTTTCTAAATTCAAATGTGGTAAATTCACATTTTGATAAGTTCAAAATGAATTATTTGTGTGTCAACAAATTGTTTCTTCTTTGATCAAAATCCCTTTTGGTTTGTCCAATAAAGTCGGTGAGAGGATTTTTATGTTCAAGCAGAAGGGTTTGATATTCTTGTTTGGTTTGATCTTTGAACAATTTAAAATCTTTCAGTTTCTCCTGATCCCATTCAGAATATGCCTTATTCTTTTCAAACGATGTTAGCAGCTTCCTTATTCTGGACTTCTCTTTTCTAACACTTCAAGCCTTCCACACAATTTATGAACCACATCATTCCAATCCTCTTGAGGTTTTAAAAGGTCTTTTGTGAACTGTCCACTTGCCTGGATTCCTGCTGCGCTGTATCCGGTGTCCCAACACTGGCAAGCACTCCTAGTTTGGTGTCAGATGTCATTAAACCTTAGGGTAATTTTGAGGTCTTAGTTTTTCCCATTGGAAATACTTATTTTGAAATTCTGCGGAACCCTTATACAAGTTTGACAACTTCATATGGGCATTCCGTTTATTTCCGAATCTTTCCTCTATGATTGCTGACTGCTCCTGAGACTCTTCCAATTTACTTGTAAGATCCTCAATCTATTACTCAAAAATTTCCTTAGCTGCTTTTAAAGTCGGGATTGCTCTTCCATGCCGCACACCTCATCCTTTTTGTTCTCTAGGTTGTGTCGGAATTCGAGAATTTCATTGCTCTTTTCACGCTCCAGTAGCTCATAGTCTTGGTTTCTAAATCTACATTCAACCAACTGTTCTGATTCATCAGTAATTCCTTTTCCTGCTCAAGGTGTTTTTCACAGTACTTAATAGAGATTTCTGATACATGAAGCTTATCACATTTTAATTGAAGATCTATCTTTGTTGCATTTGTTTATCATTTAGGCATTTTAAATACTCATTCAAGTGTTCAACTTCCTATGATCAATGCTCAACTGTTCTCATTTTTTCATTATCTAACTCATCTTTCATGTGTGAATATTGGTTCTCTACTCTGATCAGTTTTTCTTTCCATTCCTCGGCAATAAACTTCTCGAGTTTGGCCACAAGAGTTTTGGGAAATTTGGCAAGTTCAGCAAGATTGCGTAACTGCTGCAACCCAGTTGCCACAATGTTACCGTTTGTGCCTGCCAACTCATTACCCGGCATAAAATCTACCCCTTCAATCGGTATATAAGGAACAATTCCCACAATAACAACTTCACTTACTAAGTCACTTCATAAATTGACTCTATACAAGGTTCGTAGATCCTTATTAATACGTTTTCTTTCATCAAACCATCCGGAACACAAGTTCTACCATCAGCTGACATCAATGACTGAACTGCCCCAGTGTCTTTCAAAATATTAATTGATTGACCTGATTTGTTGGAGGAGTGAGTGAATATGCTTCTCTCTTAGAGACAAAACCTTTGTAACCTCCTGTAACCTGACTCACTTCAACAGTATTTAGGGAAAATTTCTCTAGACTATCCCTCATTCTAGTAGTTCATTGTAGAAAATCACACCCAGATAAATTGGCCCTCTCCAACAAAGACATAGCAACTGACAAAGCCATCACTGCCTTTTAACAAGTATAGTAAAATTCATTGTGAGATCCAGTTAACCGTAACTTTAGCAAGTCCCAGCACCCATATCCATCTGTGGATTCAAAATTCTGCAAAGCTCCCCCAATTTGTTACGGCCCCATGTGAAATGTCCAAGTTTCTTTTTAGTTATTCTTTCATGGGACCTGGGCAAGGCTGGCATTTATTGCCCATCCCTAGTTATCCTTGAATTGACTAGTTTGATAGCCCATTTCAGAGGGCAGTTGCTGTGGGTCTGTAGTCACATGGGGGCCAGACCAGGTAAGAATGGCAGATTTCCTTCCCTAAAGGACATTAATGAACCAGATGGGTTTCTACATCAATCAATGATAGTTTCATGGTCACCATTACAATGATTAGCTTTCAATTCCAGATTTTATTAACTGAATTCAAATTCCACCATGGTGGGATTTGAATCCGTGTCCCCAGAACATTAGCCTGGCCTCTAGCCAGTGAAATTACCACTATGCCATCGCCTTCCTGTAAATTGTTAAGGTCCCAAACCAGATCCCAAATTTTGTTACAATCTGGCTAGGGACCAGTAACCTTTTGTTTAAAGTAGACAAAATTTGAAACCCTAGTTACTTACTAAGTGAATCAAGAGTCCAGATTCCATGGTTTTAAACAAACAGAGGAAATTTTACTACACAAGAGTCAACAAAGCAAACAGTCAGTTCTGTCTATCTTATACTCTAACATACGGCATGAGGTAAACATGAATTGACAGGCGAACTGTGGTCGAACACAGGACAAACTGCACATGGCAGACACAAACAAATCAGAACCCAAAAACCTTTAAGCAATCCACCCAGATGTCAGTGATCACTGAGTCACAAAATCCTTTAAACTCTGTCTTTCTCACGAGGGATCTCAGCTTTTCTCTTTTGAGGATATAGGTTCTGATTTCCCTCTCAACAGCTAAACCAGTTGACACTGCCACAATGACTGCTTGCCTCCCAGTTGTTCAAGCTCTTCTGAGACTGTGTCTCAATGGATTCCCAAAGTTGCACCCCAGCACCTGGTTACCAGCATAATTCCGGCTCTGTAGCTACTCCGAGCAGAACACCACTACTTCTGGGCTTTCCTTTGCCCCAACATCCAGATTCACTTAGCTGACACTGCCCTTTGTTTCTCTAAGCTCAAATCCCCCCAACAGTGCCGAGCAGATACCATACCTCATCTTACCTGAGCCCCACTCTCCGCTGCACTGAGCAGATACTCCATCTGGGCTTCCCTAAGCCCCAGCCCCATAGCAGCTCGGAGCTAACGGCCGCACTTCAGCTGCATGGAGCTGACCTTCTCCGACTGCTCCTGACTGACCTTGTCTCATGGGCTAACCTTTGCACTGTATCCTGGTCCCATGGTCGTTGTTTTGTGCCACTCCACAATGCAGGCGCCTTGCCCAATCCCTGCAGCTGCAGAGGAATGTTGGATCTGGCATGTGTGGCCTGTCACCCTGCCACGCTCTCTGCTTGCACTGGAACACTTGGGCATACAAGCAGTTGTAGTCCTCGGCTTCCACCGGGAGTTGTAGTCCTCGGCCTCTACCAGGAATTTCCACCAAAGCAACCTGGGAATATAAATTCCCTCACAATGGGATGTGGGTGTCTTTAGCAAGGCAGCATTTGTTGCCTATCTCTAATTGCCCTTGAGAAAGAGAAATAGTGAATTAAAATGGGTTCACGCTGGAAAATTGTTCGCAAAGCCCTGCCATAGTCCTTTGCTTCACATGTACCAATCCAACAAGGTCATGTTTTGTTGTTAATATGGACTTCATCCTGTATTATCTGCACTGAGCTGTATTGAATGCTGATGTGCAGAGGCCACTTGGGTGATTTGATACAAACGCATTGGCCCACAGACTTGGGGATGGCAATAGAAGCTAAACAAAGGGAAAACTAATGTTTCTACCAGCTTGAAGTTTAATAATTCCATTCTGGAAGCATTTGCATTTCACTACAGATCATAAAAAGTATTATCATTACATGATTTCTTGTCACAAAAAATTTTCAGACCTTTTTGTCTTCTGCTACTAATTTTCAGACTATTTTGTCTTTGGCCACTCTCACCCCCAAAACTTGTAAATGTTGATATTCAGAGAGACTTGAATGTCCTCATATAAAGAACAAAAGTTAGCATGCTGTTTTAGCAAGCAATTAGGGAGGTAAATGGCATGTTGGCCTTTATTGCAAGAGGGATTAGTGTACAAGAATAAAGAGGTCTTTCTACAAAGAAGTGTCTAGTGAAATAGTTGATGCATTAGTTTTAATTTTCCAAAACTCCCTAGATTCAGGGAAGGTCCCATTAGATTGGAAGATAGCAAATGTAACTCCATTATTCAAAAAGGGAGGGAGACATAAAGCGGGAAACTACAGGCCAGTTAGCTTAACATCTGTCGTAGGGAAAATGTTAGGAGCTATTGTTAAAGAAGTTATAACAGGGCACTTGGATAAGCTCACGGTCACCAGGCAGAGTCAACGTTGTTTTGTGAAAGAGAAATTGTGTTTAACCAACTTATTGGAGTTCTTTGAGGAAGTAACATGTGCTGTGAATAAAGGGGAACCTGTGGATGTACTGCACTTAGATTTCCAGAAGATATTTGATGAGGTGCCACATCAAAGGTTATTGCGGAAAATAAAAGCTCATGGTATGGGGAGTAACATATTGGCATGGATAGAAGATTGGCTGGCTAACAGGAAGCAAAGAGTAGGCATAAATGGGTATTTTTCAGGTTAGCAAGATGTAACGAGTGGTGTGCCACAGGGATCAATGCTGGGACCTCAACTGTTTGCAATTTTTATAAAGGACTTGGATGAAGGGATAGTCGCCAAATTTGCTGATGACACAAAGATTGATAGGAAAGTAAGTTGTGAAGAGGATATAAGGAGGCTACAAACAGATATAGATAGGTTAAGTGAGTGGGCAAAGATCTGGCAGATGGAGTTTAATATGGGAAAATGTGAAATTGTCCATTTTGTCAGGAAGAATAAAAGAGAAGCATATTATCTAAATGGTGAGAGGGTGCAGAGGGATCTGGGTGTCCTATTGCATGAATCACAAAAGGCTGGTATGCAAGTGCAGCAAGTAATTAGGAAAGCTAATAGAATGTTATCATTTATTGTGACGGGAATTGAATACAAAAGTAGGGAGTTTATGCTTCAATTGTACAGGGCATTGGTGAGACCACATTTAGAGTACTGTATACAGGATTGGTCACCTTATTTAAGGAAGGGTGTAAGTGCATTGGAAGTAGCTCAGAGAAGATTTACAGACTAATATCTGGAATACGTGGGTTGTCCTAGGAGGAAAGGTTGGACAGACTAGGCTTGTATACGCTGGAGTCTAGAAGAGTAAGAGGCGACTTGATTGAAACATATAAGATCCTGAGGGGCCTTGACAGGGTGGCTGTGGAGAGGATGTCCCTTCATGTGGGAGAATGTAGAACCAGGGGTCACTGTTTAAAAATAAAGGGTTGCCCATGTAAGACAGGGATGAGACAAAACTTTTTCACTCAGAGTGTTGTGAGTCTTTGGAACTTTCTTCCTGAAAAGGTGGTGGAAGTACAGTCTTTGAATATTTTTAAGGCAGAGGTAGATAGATACTCGGTAAGCAAGGGGGGGATAGGTTATCGGTGGTAGGTGGGATGCAGATTTCATGTTACTATTAGATCAGCCATGATCTTATTAAATTGTGGGGCAGGCTTGAGGGGCCGAATAGCCTACTCCTGCTTCTTGTTCTTATGTTCGTAATCCTGTAGAGCTTCAGTAAGACTACACCTGGAATATAGTGTGCAGTTTTGGTCTCCGTATTTAAAGAAAGATATTAGAAGTAGGACAGTGAAGGTCCACTAGATTGGCCCCTGGGATTAGAAGATTTTCCTATGATAAGACATTAAGTAAATTGGGTCTGTGTTCTTTGTAGTTTGGAAGAATGAGAGGTGATCTCATTGAGACATATAAGATTCTGAAAGGGCTTGATAGCATTCCCCTGGCTAGGGAATCTAGAACATGGAGGCACAGTCTCATGATCAGGGGCCAATCATATAGGACTGAGATGACGAGAAATTTTTTCACTCAATCCAAGATGGTTGTGGATGCTCCATCACTGAATATATTTAAGGCTGGGATAGGCAGATTTCTGGTCTGTCAGAAGATCAAGGGATTTAGTGAGTAGGGAAAGTGAATTTTAACCATGATCATGTTGAATGACAGATTTATTCGCTCATGGGATGCAGGATTCGCTGACTAGGCCAGCATTTATTGCCCATCCCTAATTGCCCTTGCATTTAAGGAGCAACCACATTGCTGTGGGTCTGGGCGGCCGATTTCCTTCCTTTAAAGGACATTAGCGAACCAACAATCGACAGTGGTTTCATGGCCATCATTAGACTTTTAATTCCAGATTTTGTTTTATTAAATTCAAATTCCACCATCTTCCATGGTGGGATTCGAACCCAGGGCCCCAGAGCATTTCTCTGGGTTACTAGTCCAGCGACAATACCGATACACCATCGCGCCCCACCCCTTTGTGATATGATTTACTCCTGCTCCTATTTCTTATGTCCTATATATAGGAGCAGACTGAAACTGTGGTTCTTGGGTTTGGAGGTGAACGTTTTTAATGTGCAGCCCTGCAAATAAAAGCTTATAAAGTGTATAGGTATGCTGTACCCTTGACTGTCTGGCTTTCAGGAATAGAACAACATTTGTTCATTTTAATGAAACTGTTAATATTAACATTAAAATAAAATAAAACTTACCTACTTAAACAATTAATTGGTACAGGGAAGAAATCCTTGGACCACACGCTAGGAAGTTGTCAGGCAGTTAAAATAGAAATTAATTCAATTTCATGATAAGTGTTTTGAACTATAACTCTTGTTAAAACTATTTCAGAACTGTGCCAAATTTCAGTATTAAAAATGGAATTCTTATATTGCTTAGCTATCTAAACTTGAAGCAGAAGGGATTAGCAAAAAGATGATATTTTATAGTTGATTCTGGTTTGATTAATTTTGTAGGATCAGAGCATCATCTTTGGCTCTGCATTTGCTTCCAGCAATGTCAATGTTATGATAGCAACTGTTGACACACAAGACTGTAACTTGGGAAATTCAACTTTACAATTGAAGAATTTGAACAAATATTTTTTGTTCACACCTTTGCATACATCAGCATCAAAGCACATTCCTGCTTTATCCCCACCCATGAGTACAGCTGCCCAGAGTATCACTGCCATCTAGTTTGCTGCTTCTCTGATGTATATTGGTGCTGATGAATTAAGAAAACTATGAAGAACTAGATCCCTTTGTCGTGGATCTTGTGAAATCCTTGATTTTGACAGCACTTTTTGGTCCTTGCTAAGCATTTTAGTTTCCCCTTTAGCTGTGTTTCCCATTGAATAAAGTCTGTGACCATAGCCATCTTTAATTAATGCACTATTTTCCCTCCTCTTGGTTAACATAGTTGAAGAAATGTTATTTGTTTCACTCTGGACACTCATTTGGGATTCCTGGATTGGGTTGGAGTTGGTGAAGATGGAAGAGGTTATGCAAACTTCTGACACTTTCCACACATACTCTTCCAAACAGACCCTGGTCAAATCTCATTCAGAGTTCAATTTCATTTTAGGCAGTGATAGAATTCTAGGCCTACTGGTCTCATTTTCTTTTGTTACAATTCTTGTTACAATTGGCTTATATTTGAGAATTTTGCACACGAAAGACAGATCCCTAGAGCTCTGATGCAAGAGGAAGGACAGGGATGCTTTACAAGTAAGTGACTGATGAACATTATTCAATGTGTGGTACAGATTTAGTCCATAGGATACCTGGGGCCATATCAGGCCAATAGTTTTTCTCCTTGAATTTTCAGAAGTGTATATTCACTGGTGTGTTACGACAAAATGTTGAAAATGACAAAGGATTTCAATTGGGTACAAACACAAGTAAACAATTTCCTCTTGTAGGAGAATACAGAACCAGAGGGCATAAGTAATCTTAAAATTGGGACTAGACCATTTAAGATTGAAATCAGGAAGTACTTATTCACAAAAAAGTTAGTGGAAATCTGGAACCCGCTCCCCCAAAAGGCTGTGCTGGCTGAGTCAATTGAAATTTTCAAAATTGCGGTCGATAGATTTTTGTTAGCTAGGAGTATCAGGAGATATGGAACTAAGGTGAACTGAGTTGATGTACAGATGAGCCATGATGTAACTGAATGACAGAACAGGCTCAAGGGGCTGAAGGCTGAATGTCTTTGTGTTGTTCCTATGAATACATTGATTCATCCAGGTAGCTGGGTATGATTTTAAATTCAGTGAGAACATTGTAAGTGATGAAACAGGCAGACTGTTTGCTTGACTTGAGGTTTGATTAGGCCTGGAAGTGTCCAACAGGTTGATGCGATGCATCTAGTGTGTGGGAGAGTTAGCATGCTTTCTGCTTTTACATGCTAGTTTGCTTTTCATTTTCAGCCTATACCGCTAGCTAGCAGTAATACAAAAAAGAGAGCCAAAAGTGTAAATCTCTCCATCAGTACACAGCTTCATCATTGGCAAGTCCTCAGCTGTGCCTCCTTGTGGCAACGCATGGCCCCATGCTAAAGCTTCAGATGAACTCTGAGGAGGTTTGGCCCCCACACATGCAGTGTGCAGGCCCACTGGCATGTGGACATGCCCTGACGCTCATGAAACAAACTCCCAGCTATGGGAGAATAGCTCCACCGCCTTGTGGGTACCTCGGGAGACTTGAAGACTAAGGGAATAAACCCTGATTTAAAAAATAGGGAGTGGAGCCCAAAAGCGGAATAAAGTATAATTATGTCACCTTTCTGGCAACTTCTGCAAACAAGCTGGTGCCAAACGCAGTATTTTACATTCCTTTGGACTCAACTGGGTGATCAAGAGCGTGAGATGCTGACATTTGGGCAGCTTAGAGTCTCCATAAATTTTGCCCAGGCTTATATCATGGAGAGGGCACTCCAGTTTTGCTGCAGAGCATTAACAAAGCTTGAGAGACAGCAATTACAAGAGATGAATCCAACATGATTGGTGCAGAAAATTGGTGCTACAGGCTGTCTCTGATGGTGGGAGGGACCATCGTGTCCCACTGGTCAGCCACCACCCACCTCAAGTCAGACAGCCCTCGAATAGTAAGGTGCCAATTCACCAGGTCCATCTGCTTCAATGGGTGCTTAGAGCTTAGAGCCTATGCTCAACAAATGGATGGAATCCACAACAGCAGACAAACAAGTGAAACAATGGAAAATAAACCATTTGCCAACTCTTCAATTGGAACGTCAGGACCATGTGCACAGGATTGACAGACAAACTTGTATATGTCGATGACATTGACATGGAACTTAATAGGTTGAACATTGACATAGGTTCCCCACAAGAGACTACTGAGAACAGATCACTGGAAGATAGATGTTAATGTTCAGCTGGCAGGGGAAGAATTTGGAGGAAACGTGAGCAAGTTGTAGGCTTCACTGTAAGGAACTAACTACTCTTGATGATAGAACTCTCCACAAATGGTTCAGAATGTATTCTCTCCATCTGCCTCTCAACTCAAATAGGGTCAGTTAATGTCATGACAATCTATTCTCCAACACTGTGCTGCACTGCAGAGGTGAAAGACCAGTTCTGTGAGGAGCTTGACACTTATTAGCAGAATCCCTAAGTCAGAGCATCTTTACTTACTGGGGGATTTCAGCACAAGAGCGGGCCCTCCTGCCTCAGATATGGCCTGGGAAAGAATGAGAATGGATAGAAACTACTTGAGCTTCTCTGCTATCATAAGCTTTGTGTAACTAACACCTTCTTTATGAATAAACCACACGGTTTCCTGGAGACATCCAAGATCAGGGATTCAGCACCAGCTGGATTTGATCATAACCGGACGAGACTTTGAACAACATTCAAACATATGCAGCTGCCACAGTGCTGACTAGGATGCAGATCACTTCCTGGTGTGCATCAGAGTTAGGATGCAACCCTTGAAATTTTTTCATTCAAAGCAGAAATGCTGTTGTCATATTAATGCCAGCCATACTGCTTACCCAAAGAAATACTAACAGTTCCTTGACTCAATTGAACAAGTGCTCTCCAGCATTCCCCCACACAGTGCAGAAACAAAATGAAACATAATTCACAATAGCATCTACAACATGAACTCTCAACATGTGGGAAGCAAGAGCGGAAAGTGCTGACTGGTTCAAAGATAACGTGACTGTGATGGAATCTATCATTGAAGCCAAGCATCTGTTTTTATTAATTACAAGAGAGGTCCAAGAGAGAAGACTCTAAATGCACTGAGAGCCACTTGAAGTAAAGTTTAACAGATCACTAAGTGTTGTGCCAATGACTACTGGTTACAACTTCTTCAGAATATCCAGATGTCTATCAACACAGGAAATTCAAAAGGCATGTGTGAAAGGACCAATAAGGCAACAGGTTCATCAGTAAAGAAAACAGCTCCACTGAAATCAAAAGTGGGGACGTCATCACCAACTGCAATAAATGGTTGGAGAGATGGGTGGAACACAACCTTGAGTTGTACTCTGGGGAGAACACTGTCACCGAGGAAACTCTAGACATTTTAGAAATCCTGTCTGTCATGTGGCAAGTAACATTCGGGCCACACAAGTGGCAATGCCTATCTCCAACAGGAGGTAATCAAACCATCGCCCCTTGACATTGAATGGCATTACCATCACTGAAAACCCCCCACTATCAACATCCTGGGGGTTACCATTGACCAGAAGCTGAACTGGACTAGTCATATAAATAATGTGGCTACAAGAACAGGTCAGAGGCTCGGAATCCTGCGATGAGTAACTTACCTCCTGACTCCCCAAAGCATGTCCGCCATCAAGGAATACTCCTCACTTGCCTGGATGAGTACAGCTCCCACAACACTCAAGAAGCTTGACACCATCCAGGACAAAGCAGCCTGCTTGATTGGCACCCACAAAGTGGCTCCTTTTTGGGCTCCACAGGTGACCTCTGTGGGATATTGCAAACCTGCACGCACAAATGCACCCATGAGGTCATGGACGCCACCTTCATGAAGGCACACAGCTTTGTGCATTTCACCCAGGATCAGGAAAGTCAGGATGCAAGAGCAGTGGGATTTTCCCAGATCTCAGGTTTTCCACAGGTGCAGGGTGTCATCGACTATACTCAACGTGGCAGCAAGCGGTCAACTATGTCAACTGCAAGGTCTTGCACTTGTTGAATGTTCAACTGGTGTGCGACCACCACAAATACATCCTGCAGGTCTGTGCACGGTTCCTAGGGAGTATCCACGACTTCTACATTTCAGAAGGCCTGAGATCCCTGACATCTTCCAGGTCCACAGAGGCTGCAGGCTGGCTCCTTAGGGACAAGGGCTACCCGCAGAGGATGTGACTGATGACACCTGTGCGGCGGCCTTAGACTGCAGCAGAGAGAAGATACAACGAGGCTCATGCTGCAACTCGCATCTTGGTGGAGCAAATATTCAGAATGTTGAAAATGAGGTTCCAATGCCTGGACTGGTCTGTTGGAGTCCTGCAATATAGTCCACAGAGGGTGTCGTGCATCGTCATCGTCTGCTGTGCCCTTCACAACCTGGTGCTGCAATGAGGAGATGAGCTGGCTGAGGAGGAGATGGAGGAGCTGCACCTCTCCTCCAAAGAGGAGGACGTTGACAGGGATGAGGGTGTGGAGGTCCCCAAAGGCGAGGATGCCGGCGATGAGGCCATCTCACTGGCCAGATGAGGCAGGTCTGCTCGGGAGGCCCTCATCGCTATTAGATTCATGGAGGATGATGATGACATGCAGTGAGGAGACTTCATAAATCCTCTCTTTGCATCTGTGAACATTTGACTCTTGTCTGGCTGATGGCACCTTGCGTATCCTCTGTGATAATGCTCCTGTCTTGGAGACGCCGTGGATGCCTATAGTCCCTATTTTCCCAGAGGATGATGACAACATGCAGTGGGGACACCATAGATCCTCACGTAGATTATGTGAATCAAAAACAGAATTACCTGGAAAAACTCAGCAGGTCTGGCAGCATCGGTGGAGAAGAAAAGAGTTGACGTTTCGAGTCCTCATGACCCTTCGACAGAAGTATGTGAATGTCTGACTCTTGTCTGGCTGATGGCACCTCGCTTGCAGTCTGTGAACAGGGTCATATCATGGAGATGCAGCAAGGAAACTTTAACTTCCCCTGATCCTCTGACATCATTTGTGAGCTGAACCCTTCAGGACCACACTGTCACTGGGCACAGATGCTGATGGGATGGGGGGCCAGCCTCACCTCCAAGGTGCTGGGAGCACACAGAGAGAATGACGGAACTCTGTATCGCCAGCCCAGGACATTCTGACGACAACGATAAACCCCATCGAGGTTCAGGCATGACTGATGTGAACAGTAATAGTAAAGGCACACCATCAGTGTGCTGGGAATGTTGTACAAAGCACAGGGAAGAGGCCCTGGAGTGAGGCGCCTAACTTTATTTTGTGCAGGGACCAAGGTTTCACAACTGAGCGACACGAACATTGCTCATCAGAACAAAGAGCCATAGGCAAAGAGACATTCTTGGGAGTTTATTAACAAAATTAACATTATGCACAAGTGATTAACACTCATGCCCAGGCTGTGCAACTACATCTTCTTAACTTAGGCTTGGCTTAAATAGCCAAGTGGTTATGGTACTGGGTTTGGAACTCCAAGATCAAGAGTTCAAATCTCACAATGGCACCCTATGAAACAGATGGAAACGGGTTTGTACTTGAAAGAGTTACATCTTCTTAACTTAGGCTTGGCCTAAATAGCCAAGTGGTTATGGTACTGGGTTTGGAACCCAAGATCAAGAGTTCAAATCTCACAATGGATAACTATGAAACAATGTAACTTCATCTGAAACAGATGGAAACGGGTTTGTACTCGAAAGGGTTACAAAAGAAAGAGATGCTAAACCACGAAAATCACATTTTGCTTGGCCTAAATAGCCAAGTGGTTATGGTACGGGGTTTGTAACCCCAAGATCAAGAATTCAAATCTCACAATGGCAAACTATGAAACAATGTAACTTCATCTGAATAGGAACAGATGGAAACATGTTTGTACTCGAAAGAGTTACATCTTCTTAACTTAGGCTTGGCCTAAATAGCCAAGTGGTCATGGTACTGGGTTTGTAACCCCAAGATCAAGAGTTCAAATCTCACAATGGCAAACTATGAAACAATGTAACTTCATCTGAATAGGAACAGATGGAAACATGTTTGTACTCGAAAGAGTTACATCTTCTTAACTTAGGCTTGGCCTAAATAGCCAAGTGGTTATGGTACTGGGTTTGTAACCCCAAGATCAAGAGTTCAAATCTCACAATGGCAGCTTGGCCTAAATAGCCAAGTGGTTATGGTACTGGGTTTGGAACCCCAAGATCAAGAGTTCAAATCTCACAATGGCAAACTATGAAACAATGTAACTTGCTTGGCCTAAATAGCCAAGTGGTTATGGTACTGGGTTTGTAACCCCAAGATCAAGAGTTCAAATCTCACAATGGCAAACTATGAAACAATGTAACTTCATCTGAAACAGATGGAAACGTGTTTGTACTCGAAAGAGTTACATCTTCTTAACTTTCCTAACCCTGTCACTACACCATGGTGCTGCCTCCGCACCCACAGTGGAGGTGGAGGCAGCCTGCTGATTGCTATGCACTGCCTGTGATGACCTGACAGGTGTGTCCTCTGGAGGGCTGAGACCTGGTGGCCCTGGCCTGCTTTTGGGGTCCTGCTGTGTGACCAGTGTGGAACTGGTCTGGAGCTGCTGGGGTTACAGGAACAGGGGATTCGGATGGGCTGAACACTCCTGGAGTCACCTGGTGGATGGCCCCGAGGTGTGCACCTGCTGATCCTCCTCCCTGTGGGTGCCCAAGGACCCCTAGCTGACCCCTTGAGGAGAAGGGAAAGCTGGAGTGAGATAGAGCTGCTCCGCACCCCTTTCGCATAAACACTGTTGGAGGCCAACTGTGGCGTCAGTGATGGTGTTGAGTCCATGCAGCTGTGCAGGACCAATGTCCTGGACCAAGGCCTTGATGGCAGCCACCATCCCACCAGTGTTGACCTCAGTGCTTTGGCATGCCAGCGCTATCATCTCAGACTGAAGGCAGACAGACTCCTCTATCATGCCTTGCAATCTGAGGAGCACAGCGGACATCCTTTCCTGATGTTTGCGAGCTTGCCTTTGCAGCTCCAGCAACTGAGGTATGACCGAGTCCAAAGGCTCATCACCTAACTCGGACTCAGCAAATTTCTGGCCTCCAGCAGTCCTCTGAAGTGGAAACCAGGGAAATCCGTGCTGTTACCTGCTGTGGATCAGACAGTGCATCGTGCTCACCAGATTGTGACACCAAGCTACTCTAAAGCTTGGTCCCACTGAGGTGTGTGTGTCTGCACTGGTGGAGGGTGTGGGTGATGAGCGCTGTGACTGGTCTTCAATGAGGGTTTCAGCAGATTCCTCTTCAGAGATGTCTTCAAGGCTTGGGTTGTGGACTAGCTGGGCTGTTTCCCAGAAGTGCCTCCGAAAGCATGGAGAGATAATTAGTGCATGGCAGTGGCCTGTGAAACAGGACACATTACTCACAGCATGGTTGTCTGATGGATGTTGCACTGCTGATCCTCACTTGGTTGAGCACTGTTGACATGCCCTTCAGCACAGCTATGGTCCAGAATTTCGCTGGCCAGCAGTGTGACTCTATTTTCAACGTCTGTGAGGACCTTGATATTGGGCATTTCTCTACCAGTCTGCGATCTCTCTCTCTTGTGTGTCAGCTTGTCCTGCATGAATACAGATGGAGAGCGTGTAAGTAGGATGCATGCCAGGCAAGAGGATAAGTATACCTAGCATGTGTGGGTGGTTCCATGGACGGGATGAGGACAATGAAGGTGTGTGTTGGAGTGTGAATGGTGATGTCCCTTGATCTGGTAGTGAGTGAGATCCCTGTGGATGTGTGATGGGTTTGTGAGTGTGTGAGTTGAGAATGATGAGAATGGAGGAGATCATTCGGTACTGGGTGATTGTCCTCTTTTACAAGGCGTTGGCAGTGAACACTGCTGCCACCATTTCCCAAGCCAGATTGGTGATGTTGCTGCCTGCCCTGCAGCCAGAGCAGGGGTCAAGGGCATCACAGCAGTCCTCCACGGCATCTAAAAGGCATTCCAGGAACGTGTCACTGAATCGGAGGGCTGCAGTCTTCCTGTTTCTCGGGGCCATATCTTCTGTTTTGTAGTCCTGTGCTGGAAGTGCTGAGAGGTGTGCATGCAGCTGCACTTTAAAAGATGATGCCTGGCATGAGGAAGCGGCAAAGTGATGACGTGGCGGGTGAATGAGAGGTCGCCTGCCAGTGACCCGACATGTTTCCCGGGAATGCATGATTAATGAGGCTGGATTGAGATGATATGGCGTAAAAAGCCGCCATCGTGCCCGGCGGGTAAAAAGTTCTTCTTCCCACCTGTTACCGTATTAGTGCAAATCTGATTCTGCCTGTAGACCTTTAAGAAAAATAATGATTTGGTAAAATAACTCATTGGTTAACAGGTCAGTTACATGTTATAATTACGAACACCAACAAATTTCAGCACTGCTTCAGTTATCGACCTTTCAAGGTGAACAGCTTCTGCAATAAGTTATCTGACTGTTCAATTGGTTTTCTTTGGGAAATTGTTGTTGCATATCTGAGTTCAAGTGATCCAGGAAGGTAAACACTAGAAACTTACCTTGCCTGTCATGCTTGATGATCACACATTTAAGCTCAGTTCATCCTGCCACCACTAATCAAGAACCCAGCACCTTTGGCAACATGAGGTTTCATCTTTCTTGACTTGTGGATAAAGGAGGCATCCAAGAAAACGTGTATTGGACCCCTTTGTCAATCTTGTAACTGATATCATACTGACCCCATGAGAGCAAATTAAACTTTGTAATTTATTTTCTCCTTTCAATGAAGAAGATGAAAGAACTATTTTGAAAGGAAAGAAGAAATGAAAGACAAAGCTTATGTTGGTTTACTTCTTTCCTTCAGGCAAAATCCTTTTAAACTAATGCATATTTATTTAGTGTTTAATGAAGCCTTACGTTTTAATCAATATTTGAAGGGGAAATAAAGTTACCGCATGTAATATTTAGTGTTTCTTTTCCAGAAAATGAAGAAGTTAAGGAGACAACGTTAAGAGAGCTTAAAATGCTCCGTACTCTAAAGCAAGAAAATATTGTTGAACTTAAGGAGGCTTTTCGAAGAAGAGGAAAACTTTATTTAGTGTTTGAATATGTAGAGAAGGTGAGTGATAACAGAACAGCTTCTAAGTTAGAGATTTTTCTGTCTGATATAAGTGGCGCTTTCTCCTTCAATAGCTTTAGGTGGGAAGCTTTCCCCACTTGGTGAATGTGCAAATGCATCACGTGATGTGGTAGTCAGGTGTGCAGATTACAAGGATCCCAGTTTCCATCTTTGTTCTGCTAGGCTAGAAGATGTCAGCCAAAGAACTGACTGAAGTAAGAAGGTGATCTCATATTTGCCTGGGCATAGGATGAGGAAATGAACCCAGGGTTCCTGCCCCTGGTCACTACCCAGTGACCATTGCTGGAAATTTGCAGTGTGCGCAGATAAGAAGATTGACAATGACTTGCAAACATCCCATGGCGCTTCACAGGAGCACTATCAAACAAAATTTGACATTAAGCCACATAAGATGTTAGACCAGATGACCAGATGATTGATCAAACAGGTAGGTTTTAAGAACCATTATAAAGGAAGAGAGAGATCGGAAGGTTTCGGGAATGAATTCCAGAGCTTCAACCTTAGACAGCTGAAGGCCTGCCTGACGATGGTAGAATGATTAAAACCAGGGACGCATGAGACTAGAACGTCACCCACAATCAAGTCTTTCTAAACTCTTCTGTTGAGGCAAACGTGACAAATAGCCCTTTAGCCAAACTACTGGAGAACTCCCAAGATTAATTGTGCCTCAGCTTGACTCACTCCCTTCAAAATAGGGTTGGAAAAAATGTCACTATGACGGTGAAGGGCAAAAGATTGCACAAAATATGAGATATTGGTTTCGAAATTTGCTGGTGTGCTTATTAAAATAATTTTGCTTAATTTGTTGCTGGTGAAAATATGGATAATGAAGGAACTTATGTTATAAAGCTAACTAACATTTGATGTTCCCATTTTAAAAATATCATTGCAATATATGCTTTCAAATGATTCTCACTATCCAAGTGCAGTATTTCTAAACTTAGTAAGATTTGCTTTTCTGTTTACCTCTTTATGACAGTATGGAAAGAACATGTTTGTTTGGTTTTCAGAACATGCTTGAATTACTTGAAGAGATGCCAAATGGTGTTCAACCTGAAAAAGTGCGAAACTATATCTACCAACTAATCAAAGCAATTCATTGGTGCCACAAGAATGATATTGTCCATCGAGGTAACTACTACAAAAGTAACAACTTTGGAATCCTTTATTTCAACAACAACACATATATCTTCATTTTCTGAAATACCGGGAAAAACTCAGCAGGTCTGGCAGCATCGGTGGAGAAGAGCACAATTGACGTTTCGAGTCCTCATGACCCTTCAACAGAACTAAGTAAAAATAGGAAAGGGGTGAAATATAAGCTGGTTTGGGGGGGGGGGTGGTGCTGCTGTTGGGACAAGAAGAGCTAGGTAAATGGCCAGTGATAGGTGGAGATAACCAAAAGATGTCACAGACAAAAGGACAAAGAGGTGTTGAAGGTGGTGATATTATCTAAAGGAATGTGCTAATTAAGGGTAGAAAGCAGGACAAACAAGGTACAGATAGCTCTAGTGGGGGTGGGGTGGGGTGAAGGAATACTAAAAAGACTAGAAGGTAGAGATAAAACAATGGACAGAAATACATTTAAAAATAATGGAAATAGGTGGGAAAAGAAAAATCTATATAAATTATTGGAAAAAACAAAAAGGAGGGGGAAAAAAACGGAAAGGGGGTGGGGATGGAGGAGAGAGTTCATGATCTAAAATTGTTGAACTCAATATTCAGTCCGGAAGGCTGTAAAGTGCCTAGTCAGAAGATGAGGTGCTGTTCCTCCAGTTTGCGTTGAGCTTCACTGGAACAATGCAGCAAGCCAAGGACGGACATATGGGCATAAGAGCAGGGTGGAGTGTTGAAATGGCAAACGACAGGGAAGTCTGGGTAATGCTAGCGGACAGACCGAAGGTGTTCTGCAAAGCGGTCATCCAATCTGCGTTTGGTCTCTCCAATGTAGAGGAAACCGCATTGGGAGCAACGGATGCAGTAGACTAAGTTGAGGGAGGTGCAAGTGAAATGCTGCTTCACTTGAAAAGAGTGTTTGGGCTCTTGGACGGTGAGGAGAGGGGAAGTGAAGGGATAGGTGTTGCATCTTCTGCGGTTGCATGGGAAGGTGCCGTGGGAGGGTTTGAGCAGTAGGGGGTGATGGTGGAGTGGACCAGTGTGTCCGGGAGGGAACGATCCCTGCGGAATGCCGCCAGTGGGGTGAAGGGAAGATGTGTTTGGTGGTGGCATCATGCTGGAGTTGGCGGAAATGGCGGAGGATGATACTTTGAATGCGGAGGCTGGTGGGGTGATAAGTGAGGACAAGGGGGACCCTATCATGTTTTTGGGAGAGGGGAGAAGGTGTGAGGGCGGATGCGCGGGAGATGGGCCGGACACGGTTGAGGGCCCTGTGGGTGGAAAACCTCAGTTGAGGAAGAAGGAGGACATGTCAGAGGAACTGTTTTTGAAAGTGACATCATCAGAATAGATGCGATGGAGGCGAAGGAACTGAGAGAATGGGATGGAGTCCTTACCTGGTCCTAGGAGTGGGAAGCAAGGCGGGCCAGGGAACTTAATTGAGTGGGAGGCCAAAAAGCAGGCAGGGAGCCTGGGGCAGGGAGGGAGGCAGGCTAGAGTGCCGGATTGGGAGGAAAGGCAAGGATGGACATGGGAGTGAAGGAAAGGGCCTTGTGTCTTGGATGTGGAGCTGTCAGTAGATGGGGGGTGTGGGTTTCTCGGCAGGGTGTGAGGAGCTATAGTCAAGGTAGCTGTGGGAGTCGGTAGGCTTGTCGTGGATATTGGTGGACAGTCTATCATCAGAAATTGAGACAGAGAGGTCAAGGAAGGGAAGGGAAGTGTCAGAGATAGACCATGTGAAAATGATGGAGGGGTGGAAGTTGGAAGCAAAATTAATAAATTTTTCCAGATCCCGACGAGAGCATGAGCAGCACTGAAGTGATCATCGATGTACTGGAGAAAGAGTTGTGGGAGGGGGCGGAGTAGGACTGGAACAAGGAATGTTCCACATACCCCATAAAGAGACAGGCATTTTGTCTGTGACATCTTTTGGTTATCTCCACCCATCACTGGCCATTTACCTAGCTCGTCTTGTCCCAACACCCCCCCCCCCCTCCTTAAACCAGCTTATATTTCTCCCCTTTCCTATTTTTACTTCGTTCTATTGAAGGGCCATGAGGACTCGAAACGTCAACTGTGCTCTTCTCCACCAATGCTGCCAAGACCTGCTGAGTTTTTCCAGGTATTTCTGTTTTTGTTTTGGATTTCCAGCATCCGCAGTTTTTTGCTTTTATCTTCATTTTCTACCTTACTTCATCCTTTTCAGCCAAATACTTAAATTTGTTGTCACAGGAATTCTTCTGAGATTATGTGAATTCACTCAGCATTGTGCTACTCTTGTAATGGCCACGTGGAAAAGTCAAACATGTTATTGTAACTGATTTTGCCAATTGCTTATCTTTATGTGTGAACTTGCAATTGCTCTATTTGTAAAAATTAATTTTACGTGGAACACAACATATTGAGGACCGAGTCTTCCATCCAATACACTGATAATTAGGGTGCAAATTTTTCTGTGTACAATGATAATAGGATATTAATTTTGTATTTGTCATCTGCTCAGACATAGGGCGGAATCTTGTGCTGGTCCTGGGAGTGGGAAGCAAGGCGGGCCAGGGAACTTAATTGAGTGGGAGGCCAAAAAGCGGGCAGGGAGGGAGACAGGCTGGAGTGCCGGGTTGGGAGGAAAGGCAAGGATAGACATGGGAGTGAAGGAAAGGGCCTTGTGTCTTGGATATGGAGCTGTCAGTAGATGGGGGGGTGTGGGTTTCTCGGCAGGGATGGTGGGAAAGGGTGGAGTCGGTGCTGTCTACAGTGAGGCCTTGGGGGTTGAACTAAGGCTACTGGGCAGCGGACAGAACATTGATAGTGGGAAGGGGGGGGGTTGTGTTGCAGTAGGGTGGCAGATCCAGGATAATGTTGGGTAACAGATGGTCTCATGGAGGGTTATAATGGAAATAGAGAAGACAGTTGGCATGGATTACAGGAGGGGTCAGGTCATGGGGATGGTAGCAGGTGTAGGCTCAGAGGAAAGTGAAGGGTGATGGTTATAGTGTTGAGGGTGATGGTTATAGCGTCAAAGATAATAGAGGGGGGAAGAAATGATTATATTGGATTGGCCTAGTATTAGGAGGTTGGTGGGTGTCAGGGTAGGAGATGGAATGTGTTTAAAAGGTGACACGCACCTTTTTTTCAGTATCAAAGGGAAAACGTAGTTGCTGTGAAATTGTGATCCCTTGAAATGAGAGGAGGGTCTTCATATGTGGTTGGAGTTAAAGGTGAACCCAATTGGCCAACTAAAGGAACACCTTAATAATCACGAGGATGAGATGCATGCACCGGTGTGTTCTCCTTGGTATGGTCATGCTCCGAATGCAGTAGCATTGATTCCTGACCCATTGGTCTCCTTCCAGCTGGATCCCAGCAAGATCGGGAGCTGGAGGAGAGTATGAGCTGAAGGACAGCTTCTGACTGAGGCATGGAGGGAGTTGGTAGCATCATGGGCATTTGGGGGGTGTGGGTGAGGGGGTTGGTAGGAAGGGCACTGGACCATGAACCTCTATGTCAGAAAGCTGGAGGTCCAGAATGACTGTGGGAAGAGCAAGGGATATAATACCATGAATGGTATTCCCGAGGTCTTGAGAATGATAGATGGTGGGTTGAGGGTTAAGGGTGTGGGGGGCACAGTGCTGGTTGGGAACCTCAAGGATCCCTGATAGCTGTTCATGACTGATAAGGGGGTGAGTGGAACTTATCTGAAGTCAAGGCAAGGGTGTCTTTGGCCCTCGAATGATGGAGCAGTGATAGGTGGTGCACGGTCATGGTCTCCAATTTGAGTGTCAATGGTTCAGCCTCCATGCATATGGCTATATTAACAAGAAGAGACTTTGGCATTGATCCTGCAGGATTTGATTGATCGAGATGGGGTGGGTGGGGGCCAGGCTTTGTCCGGTGCTAAGTATAGGGCTTCCCATTGGGCAGAAATGCTTAGGACAGGAGGGAGGGCCTCAAAGAATATGCTGACCAGATCGATCCTTGCAATTTGTTCACAGGTAATGTCATGCAGACATGATGGGACAAGTGAACCCAGCACTTCTGATAACTGGGTTGTAGCTGCGGAGGAACTACCAGAGAGTGGCCCAGGCCATGCAGAGCAACTGCCAGACCATGCAGGGAGAGGCAGTAGATGGTCAAGCAGCGAGATGTGGTAACTCACATATGCCAGCTGCTTCATGAAGACCTGTGTCCACGAGGACTGGGAGGCAATCCAATGCCTGAAGCGTTAAAAGTGACAGTGGCATTGAACTTCTTCAGCAGTGGCTCTTTCCAGGGCTTTACTGGGAACATGTGTGGAATATCTCAGTCTTCCATGCACAAATGCATACAGGAAATGACAGATGCCCTCTTTGGAAGAGCAAATGGTTTAGTAAAATTCACTATTGATCCCAAGAGCCAGGCAGCCAAAGCAGTGGGGCTTGCTGCAGTTGCAGGATGCTTGTGCCAATCACCTTAAATCTGTGCCCTGGTAATTGACTTCTCCGCTCGGGAAAACAGGTGTTTCCTGTCTATTCTATCTAGGCCCCTTATAGTTTTGTATACCTCATTAAGTCACCCTTTAGCCTCCTTTGTTCTAAGGAAAACAATCCTAGCCTATCCAATCTTTGCGCATACTTGGAATTTTCAAGCCCTGGAAACAATCTTGTAAATCTCCTCTGTACTCTCCCCAGGGCAATTATGACCTTCCTGTAATGTGGCGACCAGAACTGTAGACAAAATTCCAGATGTGGCCTAACCAGTGTTTTATACAGTTTCAGCATTACATACCTGCTTTTGTATTCTATATCTTATCCAATAAATGAAATATGCTTTCTTTACCACCATATCCACCTGTCCTTCCAGGGACCTGTAGACATACATTCCAAGGTCTCTCACATCCTCTACCCTTCTCAATACCCTCCCGTTTATTGTGTATTCCCTTGCTTTGCCCCGCCCCCCAATGAATTACCTCACATTTCTCTGGATTAAATTCCATTTTCATTGTCAAAACTACTGGTATTGTGATTCCGCTGTATGGGCCAATCTGAAATGGAGCACATCCAACTTGTGCGAAATGTGCTGCTCAGACAACATTGCGGCGTTACTGCCAGTAGGAACGCAACACAACCTGCATAACACTGCATATTCCTGTGGCCTCTGGAACATGGAGCTGCAGCCGCTTTCAACAAGCAGACCCATATGCATGATACATTGGAAGCCACATGTAATCTTAATTTGGCACAGATACACTCATGTCTCACTGACACATTCTCCAAATAGGGGCAATGTATGGCAAAGAAATCTGTCATGTGGACACCAGTAAGACAAACAATGACTCGGAGGGCTGTTAACCTGGTGAACAGTACTTGATGGATTGCCAGATGCATTCCAAGACTGCAACTTTATAAATGGTTAACGACAAACTTTACAAGGTTCAATCCTACAATTGTCAGTAGACCCAGATGCTTCTACTGATGATGTGACACAATAAATGGTATATCCATAGGCCCACATCATCTGAGACTGATCAGGAACGACATGCAATGCTCTTAAATGCATGCAACCACTGCAGCAACTAGCAGCATAATGAAAATACAACAAACATAACTAAAGTGAAATTAAACATATATCTACAATAGTGTTTCATATAAATAGCAATTAGACACCTTTGTGTCTTTATAATTTCTAAATCTTTCTATTACTGCTCCTTGGTGCAGCCACAACATCCACAGCTGAGGTAGAGGCAGCCTGTTGATTGCTGTGACCCATTGCCTTAGCTGACTGTGGTGGCTGCCCTCTGGTGGTCAGAATCCGTGAGATTTCTGGCCTGCTAAGGGTCTCCTGCACAGGTGCAGGTGCACCCTCCTCAGCCTGACCTGCTAGAAGCAATGGGGTCATTGGCAGAGGGCTGGTGGAGAGGCAGGGCACCCTTGGAGGTGATGAAGCCCCTGGGGTGCCTTGCTGGCACTCCTCCCTCTGAGAAAGTACCTCATGTGACTTCTTGAGGAGAAGAGCACTTGGAAGAAGGTCGAGGTGTTTTTCCCATTCTTGCCTAGCCATTGCTGCACTGCACCTATGCCCAGTGCAAAGGAATGCAGTTCCGAGCACATATCCACCAGCCACTGAGTACTCTGGTGGACAAGGCCCTCCATGGAGGTTGCCACTTATTCTGTGGAGGAAGCCAAGCGCTCGTAGGCCAGGGCCATGACCGTACTCATAGGGCAGGCCCGGTGGGTGGGCCCAGAAGCAGCCAGTAAGTGCCTGCCACCCACGAATGACCCATGACCATGATTTCACACTGGCTGACCAATTAATGGCCAGCCAGCATGAAACATGCGCTGAAAGTCTCAGCGCTGCTGGGATGGGAACAGGAGGAGACCGAGCACTGAAGTCAGCACGGGCGAAGGGGAGCACGCAATGAAAGCGCCCTGAGGCAGAGAACTGCCTTAGGGTGCTGAAAAATTTGAAACCATCAAATAAAGATTTTAAATTGTGAGAAAAAATGTCCACACATCAGACTCGCTCACCTAAATGTATTGATTATGAAATTTCTGCCCAAATATTTTTTAAAAATTAGTATCGGAAACCCCATTCCACCCTTGGAGCTGACTCTCACGCGCGCCCACCAACCGAAATATCACACGGGTGCACGGTGACGCAGGATGCTCGCCCGACGTCATTGCGCACAATTTTACACTTGGGTGTGTTGGGCGCGTGCCTGCACACCGACCAAAAAATCCTGCCCATAATGTGGTTACGGTTAAAAGTGCTTATGGTTAAGCATAATCTCTTTTTCCACCTAAGTTTCATACATTAATCCTATATGTGCATTGGTCAGCACAGGACTGGAGACACCCTCACTGGACTCTGCGGAGGCGCTGGCCTCTCTGTCGGCACACTCTTGGCCACAGTCCTCCTTTGCCAGTTCTGTGGCCTCCTCCTCAGCTGGAACGAGGAGTTTGAAGCCAAGGACCCCTCCTCCAGTCTTCTCTCGCGCACGCCGATTGTGAGCTCTTGTCTACTATACTCAAACAGAAGGATTGGATGTTGTCCCAATGGGTCCATAACCAGTAAATGAGCATAAATATCTATGACATGTCCTCCTGTGTCCACCCGAGTAAGTGTTCTACACACATGCACCATCCTGCAGCTGGAACATCTTTTAGAGCATGAAGTGGCTCTCACATTCAGTCCTAAGATTTTCCCATTTGATGCTGAGGTCTGCATCCCTAACTCCTGTCAGGCATCCATCTGCACTTGCACATCTTCATTGCTTACTGCCCTTATGAATACCACCTTGCAATGAAAACTAAGTGCCACTTACCCTAGCTGCGTGCGGCAGATCGTTCATCTTCTTCCTGCACTGCACCCAGTTTTTACTGTGGACCCCTTGGGCTGCTGACATGTGATTCCATCTCTGTCCGGGCACCTTAGTCACGAGTTGGGTGTGTCTCATGCTGCCATCCCATAGAAACAGGACCTCCCATCTTTCTCAGATAGCCTTGAGGAAGACCTGCAGTGAGGCATTACTAAACAGGGGGGGCCACTTTCCGTCTGTGGTCTATCATTTTGCATGGGGTGAAGGGAGCTGACAAGAGGTGAAGGAGTCCAAAAGGATACAGGTGAGGAGAGTATACACAGCTGCACTGCCAAACACGACCGATGTCCGGCGAGGCTCCTGGATTGCAGGGAATGAAAGCCTGTCCGGGTGCTCTTTAAATATACCGCCCTGACCTTCCACCCCATGAGTTGGGGATGGGGGCATCAACTTCATGCCAGTTTGTGCCGCAAGATTCACTGTGCTCTTTGCACATGCATATCTACTGAGCTGACCACCGAGTAATCGCAAGTGCAAAAAACCATTCTGCCCACCAGCGAAGGTGACACTCATTTCTGGTCCTGATGCTGAACTTCTACTCCGGGACAGAAGATTCCGCCCATGGATTCAGTCTTCATTCGAACACTTGAAATAGGAGCAAAAGTAGGCCTCGCGGCCCCTCAAGCCAGCTCTGCCATTCAATAAGATCATGACAGATCTATTTGTGTTTTGAATTCCACATTCGCATCTACCTCTGATAACCTTTAATTCCCTTGCCCAATGAGAATCTATCTACCTCAGTCCTTAAAAATATTCAACAACACCACCTCCATTGCCTTCGGAGGCAGAGAGTTCCAAAGAAGCACAACCCTCATCTCTGTCTGAAAAGGGCAACCCCTAATTTTAAAACAGTGCCCCCTATTTCTGGACTCACCCACAAGAGGAAACATCCCTTCCATGTCCACCTTGACAATACCGTTCAGGATCTTATATACTTCAATCAAGTCACCCCTCACTCTTCTAAACCAGTGGAAACAAGCCCTCATAAGACAACCTGCTTTATTCCACCAATTAATCTAGTAAACCTCCTCTGAACCACAGAGGTGCAGAGGGACCTAGGTGTTCTAATGCTTGTGTCACAAGGACCCATTTATGCATACTTTCTGTTTTCTGCCTGCCAGCCAATCTTCTATCCATGCTAATATGTTACCCCTACACCGTGAGCTTTTATTTTCCGCTATAACCTTTGATATGGCGCCTTATCAAATATCTTCTGGAAATCCAAGTACAGCACATCTACAGGCTCCCTTTTATCCACGGCGCATGTTACTCCTTCAGAGAACTTCAGTGAATTGGTTAAACATGATTTCCCTTTCACAAAACCATGCTGACTATTCCTGCTACCTTGAGTTTCTCTAAGTGCCCAGGTATAATCCACTTCATGATCAATTCTGACACCTTCCCCGCGATAGACATCAAGCTACCTGGCCTGTTGTTTTCTGCCTCCCTCTCTTCTTGAATAGAAGGGTTATATTTGCTACTTTCCAGTTTGATGGAACCTTTCCAGAATCTAGGGAATTTAGGAAAATTAACCAACACATCTACTATCTCATTAGCCTGTTCTTTTAAGACCCTTGGATGAAATCCATCAGGACCCAGAGACTTGTCAGCCCTCATTTACATCAGTTTGCTTAGTACTGTTTCCCTAGTGATTGCAATTTTACCAAGTTCCCCTCTCCCTTCTACTTCCTGATTTACAGCGATTACCTGAATGTTTTTATATCCTCTATATGAAGACAGAAGGAAGATATTTGTTCATTTCATCCACCGTTTCCTTATTATTTACTTTTAACTCCCCAATGTCGCACTCTAAAGGATCAACACTCACTTTACTTACTCATTTCCTGTTTAAATACCTGTAGAAACTCTTGCTACCCGTTTTACATTTCTAGCTAGCTTCCTGTCAAACTCCTCTTTCCTTCTCCTGATTAACCTTTTAGTCATTCTCCGCCATTCTTTATATTCTGACCAATCATCTGACCTGTCACTCATCTTCATGCAGTTGTATGCTTTTTCCTGAAGTTTGATGCTTTCCTAAACTTCTTTAGTTCATGTTTTCCAATGGAAAACAGATTTATAGGGTTAGGGTTGCTGCAAGTACTGACTTTAGAGCTATGATCTTAATTTGAAATGAAATTAATATATTACTGGGAGTTATTTTTCCACTTTTGTATTTTTCCTCATCTTTAAGGCAAGACTCCGAGTGGGGTGTGGATCATTGTTGCATACTGTGTTTTGGTCTCTTGTCTGTGTAGTTATTCTTTATGTGTCAATTACAGTGTTCTGTGAGTATGAGTGTTCTGCACTTGGATTTCCAGAAGGTATTTGATAAGGTGCCACATCAAAGGTTATTGCGGAAAATAAAAGCTCACAATGTAGGGGTAACATATTAGCATGGCTAGAAGATTGGCTGGCTGGCAAAAAACAGAAAGTGTGCATAAATGGGTCCATGTGACACATGCACTAGAACACCTAGGTCCCTCTGCACCTCTGTGGTTCAGAGGAGGTTTACCAGATTGATAGGTGGAATAAGTAAGCTATTTGATATTGAGGAGTGCGGAAGAGATCATAGCTGAGCTTGATCTTGTCCATGGGCGTTTTCAAGCAGGAATCAATAGACAACAAATGGGATCGAGTCACACACTGATTTTTTTCCCACCCCGCCCCCATTTCCCCCAAAGCACAGGTCCTTGAGGCTAATAAAAGTATCCATATGACTGCCCAACTAAATTACCCCATTGAGCACAGATCAGGGATTAAACCACCTTGATCTGCATGACTCAGTTCCATGTGAGGTGAGGTGAGGTATTTTGGTAGGAAGAACATGGACAGACGATATAAAATGAGGGGTAAAATTTTGAAGCAGGTGCAGAAGCGGAAAGACCTGGATGTATATGTGCATAGATCATTGGATAGGTGGAGAGAGCAGTTAATAAAGCGTGTTGCATCCTGGGCCTTATTAATAGGGGCGTAGAGTACAAGAGCATGGAGGTTATGCTGAAGTTATATAAGACATTCATTAGACCTCAGCTGGAGTATTGTGTACAGTTCTAGGTGCCACATTATAGGAAGGATGTGAATGCATTGGAGAGAGTGCAGAAGAGGCTTACAAGAATGTTTCCAGGGATGAGAAACTACAGCTATGAGGATAGATTGGAGAGGTTGGAACTGTTCTCCTTAGAGTCAAGAAGGCTAAGCGGAGATTTTATAGAGATGCTCAAAATCATGAGGGGGCTGGACAGAGTAGATAGGGACAAGCTGTTCCCGTTCGTAAAAGGATCAAGAATGCGAGGGTACAGATTTAAAGTGATTTGCAAAAGAAGCAAATGTGATGTGAGAAAAAACTTTTTCACACAACCAGTGATTCGGTTCTGGAATGCACTGCCTGGAAGTTTGGTGGAAGCAGGTTCAATCAAGGCTTTCAAGAGGGCATTAGATGATTATTTGAATAGAAACAATGTGCAGGGGTATGGGGAAAAGGCAAGGCCCTAGGTCATAGTGCTCATTTGGAGAGCCGGTGCAGACAAGATGGGCAAAATGGCCTCCTTCTGTGCTGTTAAAATTCTGTGATATGTCAGCTCGTGCGCTCACAAACTGATCCACGATATGGGGCTCCATTAATGTAAATACTTCAAATAGAAGATGCTATTTTAAACTTTTCCCCCGCTTCTAGGTGATTTTCTGTCTGCTCCGTTCCAGCCTCCCATCCAAAATTCTATCTTAGATGAAAGCTGGGCAGCCTGCTGCCAAGTATCTTGTTGCTTGCCCAATAACTGTCTGATTGGAGACCAGAGTCTATGGGACAGACTAACACAAGTCTTGTTTTGCTTTGTCACCCCTTGATTACACAGTGTAGGAACTTTGACATGGACTTTGTGAGGAATTACAGCGTGCATCTTTTACCTTTGGTGCAAAGCATTGGCACAGCTAGGCCAGTTAACAATGGCACTTCTATGTAAAAAAGATCGATGTAGAGAAAATTGTTGACGAGCAGGTCACAAAGGCAACTATTCATTTTCTTCATTTGCTTTGATTATAAACTTAATCCATATCTAACTCCATTTTAATGAACAAAGCTTTAGTAGAAATTGATTTGCACATCCTGCAAAGTTACCATATTACTGTCTCAACAAACCAGACTGCACACATTCTGTTGGTTCTTTTTCTGTAACTTTGCTTTTTTACTGATTCATTTCACGCTTCTGAGAAACTGGACAAGTAGGATAATTTGTAATGGACTCCAGAAGTAGTTACTTAAAGCTTATGCTGGTTAGTTATCCATTGTTAATTCCATATTGCATCATGTTCCTTCCTGGAAACAAAGTAATTCTAGAATAGTTCCACCTAATTTAGTAAGGGGGATTAATTTTTCAGAACTGAGATCCTATTTCAAATCCTGGTTAGCTAACTGTGGTAATATGTTCTTTTTTAGACATCAAACCAGAAAACCTTTTAATCAGCCACAATGATATGTTAAAGTTGTGCGATTTCGGTAAGTCATTCGTGAATTATTCTTCTGACATTCTTCCTCATTAAATGAATATATTGCTTCACAAATCAAGCAGATAACCTAGATGCTAGATCCAATTGTATGTAACAGTCTATTAGATGCAATTGTAAATTTTATCAAATGCTTTTATAGTGGAAAGTCCACAACACATTTAGAATCATAGAAAATACAGCACAGTATTTGGCCCATCAAGTTGGAGCTGTCTCTTTCAAAGAGCAATCCACCTAGCCCCTCGCCTATCCACTTTCAATATTAACTTGCAATTTTTTTCTCTTTCCATTATTTTTCCAGCTCCTTTTTGAAGGCTACTATTGAATTTATCCATCATCCTACTGGCATTGCTTTCCATATCATAAATATTTGTTGCCTAATAGGGTTTTTTCTCATGTCACCTCTGGCTCTTTTGCTCATCTCCTTAAATCTGAGCCATCTGCTTAGCAATCCTTCAGCCATTGGAAACAGTTTTTCTTTTATTCACTCTCTCTAAACTCTTCATGATTATAAACACCTTTGATTAAATCTTCTTTTAACCATCACTGCTTTTCAGAGAACAGCCCTAGCTCCTTTAATCAACCCTGTAACTAATATACTCATCCCTGGAACAATTCTAGTAAATTTCTTCTTCACACTGACCAAAGCCTAGATATCCCTCCTAAGGTGTGGTGCTCAGAATTGGGCACAGTACTCCTTCTGGGGCTGAACTAGTATTTTTAAAAGTTTTAACATACCTTCCTGGCTTCAGTACTTTATACCTCTGTTTATATAAAGCCCAAGATTCCATATGTTCTAATAACCAGTTAGCAAAGAGGGAAGTTCCACTATTAATCTGCTTCCTTAGACATGACTCCATACAAAGCTGGCAGGAGGAGTTGGTGGTTATCTTGTTTTTAAAAAGAAAATTATCAATGTATTGATACATTAAAGGCTCGGAAGCTGGCTTTTGCACAGTGGCAGCATTCCTATCTGTGAATCACTGGCTACAGAGTTCTTTCTATGGACACAACATATCAAGTCTGTCTTTGAAAACCAATCTGATATTTATCAACCATAATAAGGGATTTTCAATCACAGGACTTTTGGTTAGATATGACCGTGTGCATATCTTGAAGCATGCTTATAAAAGGGGTTTAGGATTCAGCAAATTGGATTGATTGATCAGAAAAATTAAGTGATTTTGGACACTGAATTATTTTTTTACATAGCTTGAAGATACCTTCCTGCTTGGAAATGATTATCAACTTGTAAAAGCATGAGCTGCTTCAAGTTTAGTATTTTTTAGATAAAAGGTTTATGGCTCGATTTGCATGTATGCACAAATTACTTCTGTGGCAAAATTAGTTTATGATTTTTTAAAGCCTGCAAAACATACACTATCGGATACTTTATTCATATACACCCATAATTTGTTGGCAAAACGAGGGTACATTAAAGGCACACATTATTGGTGTATCAGAAAAATCCAGCTACATGTGGAGTGCAAGTGGTTTGGCATGAGGTTCAAATTGCCACAAATTACTAAACATTTTGTGCTGCTCCACTGGAGCTCGCTGTCAAGCTTCCCATAAGTATAAACAAGTTTCTCCATTTGGACTGTTAAATTGAATTAAACACACCGAAGAAAGTTAGGTCTGCTATTTAATGGTGTATGGACTCTTGTTATTAGAGAAAATTATATTTCCAACAGCTTTCCACTTTAAACTAGTTAGCAATAATAAAATAATTGCTCTGCACATGCCACATTAAGTATGTAACCAGGTTACAAGCTAAAATGTTTGGTTAAATTGATTAAACTGGATTGTTAAATAGATTGTTGTGGATTCTGTCTGGGAGTCAAATGGCTAAATTCATATCAGCTTGTTGGAGTTTAGAGTTACCCAGCTCCTTTCCCCCCTCTTCCCCTCAAAAAATGGGGGTCTATTAATTTATGAGTAACCAACAATCGCTGCACTAATTTCACAAATAACACTAAAAAAACTATATCTTGGCAAAAGGTTGCTTTATTGATATGTTTTGTATCATGCATAGCCAAATTAACTAAGAGCCACGTTTTCCTGCATATACTTTAGTGATCAACTTCATTTAAATAATCAGATGTTAGGCTGCTACTTAAGAGCTTTGCTAACTATTCAAATCCTTAAATTTCATTGGTTCAGGAAATGGATTATTGATCTCATTGTTCATCAAAGGCCCAAATGCACCATTGACCTCACTGCACCATTACAAATTGCACTGCTAAGCAATTTGAGGCCCAAAATTAATTAGAGTTGAAAGGTGAGGGGGGAAAAATTCCAACTTACAGCATTCAATTTGAGATTTTGAGCAAATTCTGGGTCGTAGTTTGCTTACAGAAAAATGTGCATAATTACATCTATACAAATTCTTTGTGTGTGGACATAAAGCAAGGTCACAACTTTTCAGAGTTTGAGTTTTATCTTGCAATATTTAAATCCTGTTGGCGTCCTGTTTCAAACTCTCTTCAACAAAAATTGAGATCTATGGAAGTGAATGAAAGGAAAACTCAAACACCAGAAGGTCAAAAATTTGAATTTAAGCATATGTTCCTCAGGTTGACGAGGCACTCGCCTGCTCTTGGGGGTTTAGTAAATGAGGGGATATCACATGGCATTAACCTTTGACTGGGAAGAGAAATGTCACTGAAAACCATTATTGGCTGTGGAGAAGTTCAGAACAGACTATTGTATCATTGTGCATTGCAAAAAGGAGGAGGAAAAAAATGCATTTAAATAAAGCCTTTCACACCTTTCGGATACCTTAAAGTGCTTTACAATTAATATATTACTTTTAAAGTGCAGTTACTGTTGGCAAATGCAGCAGAAAATTTGTACAAAAGCAGTTTCCACAAACAGCAAAGAGCACACCATCCAGCCTTTTGGGCCTGTTCCACCATTCAGTCATATAATAGCTGTTCTGTATTTCAACTCCAGAGTTTTAAGGCTGTGTTTTTCTGTTCTGGATTCCCCTATCAGAGGATTTTTTTTGTATCCACCCATCAAATCCATCAATCATTTTAAATACCTCAATTAAATCATTCTTCAGTCTTCTAAAAAAGGGAATACAGGGCAAGTTTATGCATGTTGTACTTATAATTTAATCTTTAAGCCCTGGTATCATTCAGGGAAACCTGTACAGTGCCTCCTCCAAGGCCAGTACAGTATATTCTCCCTGAGGTACTCTGACGGGGTCTGAACCAGGCTTTGTATAAGTGAAGCATAACTTCCTCCCCATTGTATTCTAGCCCCCTTGAAATAAAGGCTAATATTCCATTAGCTGATTCATTTTTTTGAGTTTGTGCACTAGATTCTAATGATTTGAGTACATGAGCCCCCAAATCCTTTTGTTCCAGCAAGTTCCTACTCTTTCACAATTCCGAAATTATTCTGATTTATCTTTCTTGGGTCCACTTTGAGTACTCGACCTTCTTAGAGATGGTGGGATTGATGCTTTGTAGGATGCCACCTGCTGGCTCCAGTCTTACTGACTTCAGTGCTCATGTGGGAAACGATGGGGATACCTGGAGAGGGGTGATTGGGAAGAACGGCCTCTCTGATCTGAAGCCAAATAGTAAGTTGTTACTGGACTTCTGTGCTAGTCATGGATTGCCCATACGAACACCATGCTCGAACACAAGGATGCTCATAAGTGTACCTGGTACCTTGGGTTGCAGGTCAATGATCAACTTTATAGTAGTGTCACTGGACCTAAGGCCGTATGTTCTGGACACTCAGGTGAAGAGTGGGCGGAGCTGTCAACTGAGCACTACTTGGTGGTGAGTTGGATTTGGCGCACAGGATGTGGGCCGGGCTGTCATGGGAGGCCCAAATGTACTGTGAGGGTTATCTGGGAGTGTCTGCCAGACATTTCTGTGCTAAATGATTTCAACTTGCACCCCCCCAGAAGAATTTTTCTTGTATCCTGGTTGAGGTCAAGGACATTAAGTCTGAATGGACCATGTTCAAAACCTCAATTGTTGAGGCAGCCATGAAAAGCTGTGACTTTTCTGTGCTGTGCTGCCTGTCATGGCGGCAAACCTAGGACCTGCTGGTAGACACCAATGGCATGGGAGGCTGTCAAATCGAAGAAGGAGGCCTACTGGGCAATGCTCATGGATAGGTCTCCTGATTCAGTTGAGAGGTACCAGCAGGCCAAGAGGGCTACAGCAGCAGTGGTCGCTGAAGCGAAGGCTCGGGCTTGGGAGGAATTTGGAGAGGCCATGGAGACTGACTGCCGGATGACATCAAAGTTGTTCTGGCAAACCATTCGGTGCCTTAGGAGGGACGGGAGGGATGTCGTCCAAGCTGTTCTCAGCAAGGATGGGGATACGCTGACCACAACCATGGAGATCACCGAGAGGTGGAAGGAGCTCTTTTGAAGAACTCCTCAACCTGGTGGATACACCTTCCTTATAGGAGGCAGCGCTAGAACCCTCTGGTGAGATCAGATCTATCTCTGTTGCTGAGGTTGCTGTGGTGGTCAAGGACCTCCATAGCAGTAAGGCAGCAGGAGTGGACAAGGTTCGTCTGGAAATGTTGAAAGCGCTGGATAATGTTGGTATGTCATGGTTAATGCACCTCTTCAATGTTGCACAAAAGGTGGGGACACTGTCACTGGATTGGCAAACTGGGGTGGTGGTCCCCAGTTTCTTTAAGAAAGGGGGCCAGAGGGTGTGTTTCAACTATAGAGCGATCGGACTCCTCGCCTCCCCAGGAAAGCCTATGCCAGAGTGCTGGAGAGGAGACGTCATCAGTTAGTCGAACCTCAGTTTCAGGTGAAACAATGCAGCTTCCACCCTTAGCCGTGGAACAGTGGAGCAGCTCTTTGTCCTCTCACGGATATTTGAGGGTTCGTGGTAGTTTGCTAATCTGGTCTACCTCTGTTTTGTAGATCTGGAGAAGACATACGACTTCGTTCCTCAGGATATTTTGTGGGAGGTGCTGTGGAAATATGAGGTGCTAGTGCTGCTTCTGCGTTCTGTCAGGTTCCCCTATTCGCAGAGCGAGAATTGTGTCCAGATTCTCTTAGTTAAGTTGAACTTGTTCGAGTTGAGCGTTGGACACCGCCAAGGGTGTGTCTTGTCTGCACTCCTGTTCCTGATTTTCATGGACAGGATATGAAGATGCAGCCAGAGAGGACCTAGTTCGGGGGCTAGAGAGTGGCTTCTCTGCTGTTTGCAGATGATGTTGTGCTTCTTGCCTCATCTGACCGTGATCTCCAGCATGCATTCGAACGTTTCGCTGCCGGCTGTGATGTGGATCAGCACCTCCAAATTTGAGGTCATGGTTATCCCACGGAAAAGAGTAGGTTGCTCTATCCAAGTGAGGGGGGAACAGTTTCCCTCAGTGGAGGAATTCAAGTATCTTGGAATCTTGTTCGCGAGCGACGGCAGGGGGAAGCATGAGATTGACCAGCAGAACAGTGCATCAGCTGCAGTTTTGCGGGTGCTCTACCGGGCTGTGGTGGTGAAGCGGCAGCTGAGTTTTAGGATGAAGCTCTCGGTTTACCAGTCGATCTACGTCCCCATCCTCACCTATGGCCATGAACTGTGGGTAATTACCAAAAGGATAAGATTGCGGATACAAGTGGTCTCTGGGACAGGATGAGGATTTCGGCAATCTGGGAGAGCCTTTGAATAGAGTTGCTGTTCCTCCGGATTGAGAGGGACCAATTGAGGTGGTTCGGGCATTGACAAGGATGCCCCCTGGTAGGCCCTTGCTGGAGCTGTACTGAGCACAGCCCACGGGGTGGAGACCTCAAGGCTTACTCAGGACATGCTGGAGGGATTACATCTCTCAGCTGGCCTGGGAACATCTGGGAATTCCCCAAGAGGAGCTGGAATCTGTGGCTGAGGAAAGGGAAACCTGGTCGGCCCTGCTCAGCTTACTGTCACCACGACCCTTACCAGGAAAAACGGTGTGAAAATGGATGGATGGATGGGTCCAAAATAAATGACCTCACAATTCCATCCGCCACAACTTTGGCATCTCATTTAATCTGTGCATCCCATTGTAACTTTTCTTCTCCCATCTAAACTTCTTATCCTAACTTTGTGCTATCTTCAAACTTGGTTGCACATCTCCCCATTCCTTCACCCAAGTCATTGATATATATTGTGAAAAACTGATCCCCAGTATAGATCTCTGGAGAAACACCATGCTTGTAATTTGTAATTTTGTAAATAAATATAAAAGTATGTGAAGGTTGTCACCAATTCTATCCTTCACCAACTGGCTTTCTGGACTAGAGCATGGTTGCAGAGGATGATTGCCTATTGGTGAAGGAGAGAACTGGAGCCAGTCTTTACGCACTTCTATATTTATTTAGAGTTACACATTACAAGCATACACCTGCCAAACCAACATCCACAGTTTCAGTCTGTGTCTATTTCTAAGGATTCAACTGAATCACTAGTTAATGTCCACCCCCTGCATACAGTTAACATACCATATGTCATATCCTGTCAATTGGAGAATATTCTCTTTATCCCTACTCCTGACACACTGTTGTGCTACCTGTGTTGGGCTTATTTGCTGTACAGCAGTTATTTATTTATCTATTTTGACTGCTAACTGATTAACCATTAATACTTAATTATGGTTGTGATGGATTTAATTTGATTTCTTAGTGTTATTTTTATTGTTTAGTTTATGTAGCCTGTTTTGCCTTTTGTTAATGTCAATGTTCATTCATTTAATTTTTATTTACTTAACTTAAAGCTGTTGCAAAGGTTTTCGGTCTTTCCTCCTCTTTATTAATTCTCCTTCCCCCTTCTCCTCCTCCTCCTCACTTCCACCATACCCCCAGGGTCGCCACAATGCTGATTGTTTACCCTTCTCACCACTGCGTCTTTTGATCTGGTCTGAAGTCTTTCTCCTCTTCTTCCTTGCAGTCTCACCTCCATTGTTTGCCTCACCACATTTCCTCTCTGTCTCTGCAACAGATAACCATACCACTTCAATCTCTTTTCGGCCACTTTCTTTGGTGCTCCCACAATCTTCACTGACTGCACCGCCACCACCCGCCCCTGCCTCCCCCCTGGCATGTGCTGGTCCTTGCTAGTTCACACATCTATCTTATTTGTACCCAGTCATTGTCCCTCTTTTCTTGATGTTGCCCAAGTTCTGCACCATATGTATTAATGTCTACTTAAATTTTTGTAGCCTCATAATCTACTACATTAAGTATTAAATGGTGATTAAATAATTTAGCACTTGCTTTAAAATGTTTCTCAGTTAATTTATTTCATAGTTGCTTCCCCTTCTGCATTGAATTCCCATTTGTACCAAATGCCTGTCTTTCAAGACCTCACTCTTAACCAACTCACTCTGCTGTGCTTCCAGCTTGAGCATGGCTCTTGCAAATAACATCCTTTATATACCTTCAGGTATATCAGTTGAAATTGTTCTATCAGCGCCAAACACTCAATATTGAATAGGCATCTGCTAGTGACTTGTTTGCAGTGGATTGACAGGTAAATAAGCTTGAGCTGCAGTTTGATGAAATATAATTTCTGTGCAACTTACCCACCATTATTACCCACAATTTATCTGCTACTCACTACTGAATTCCCACTTTTAACAAATTCCTGATTTCAAAGTCCACTATTCCTGGCTCATTTTTTTACTAGCCCATACTGCCCTCCTCTCAGCACAAACTGAAAATTATAAATTATTGGATAATCTATTTTTAGTAAAGTTAGCAGAGGGCTGAATGTTGGCTTGGGCAGCCCCAGAGCTCCCTCCTCTTACTCAGATAGTGTCATTGGATCATTCATATCCACCTGAGCAAGAACACAAAACTTCAGTTTAATGTCTCGTCCAAAAGGTGGTTGGGCTGTAACTTCCAGGCTCCCCAACATCAGATTGGGGGGATACCCCAAAGATGCGCTGGGGAACCCCTCTTGGAACTTCACAGGTAAGTATTTGCATGACAATTGCCCAGAAGTGCAAACTTCCTCTGAGCAATTATCCTGCGCTGTGAACATCCAAAAATGTGACTTAAATCGTAAACTTCGGATGATTCCAACAGGGTTACACCAATAGTTACTCAGACAATGTTAGAAGAATTAAAACCTCTTAAAACTCCTAGGTAACTATTGTAAAGATCCAGACCAATCCCCTCACGGGATTCCCCCAACACCCCTGACCACCCACCATTCCTCTGTCCCTGACTAACCACTCCCCACAGCATTCCCTACCATCGGAACCCCCATGGGATTTCCCCCACCTGCATGGGACTCCTCACCCGACCAATCCCACCATTGCGGGCCCAACTCTTAACCCCGACCTGACCGGACCCCCATCCCAGCAGTCCGAACCCGAACCTCCCCACCCCCGAGGTCCAACTAGACCCCCACTCCCCGTGATGTCCGTCACCCCCTCTGAAATTCTAACACCACCCCCCACCCCCGAATGTCCGACATGCCCACTCCCCTAAATGTCTGGCTCGCTCTGCCCCCACCCCTCCCGAATGTCTGGTCTGTTCCACCTCATGTCCAACCCAGCCCCCCACCCCCAATGTCTGACTACCACCACACTGCCCCAATGTCTGACCCCCTCCCCCGATGCCCACCTGACCTCCAATTCCCCCTTACCCCCAAATCCTGTCCACTTGCCTTAGGCACTTATATTCTCCCTGGCCTGTAAATTTCAATTGGACCTTTAAACTTTCCTGGTTTACAGCAGCTTGTACTGTAAATAGGGGGCATGTCCTCCTTCAAATCAACTCTGCTGAACTGCGATGCTAGACTTCAGAGACAGCTGTGCTGCCTTGACCTCAACTGGCCTGAGTTGGAATGTCAGGCAGGACAGGCATGGAATAAATTTGGCGTAGATAAATGGGCACTAAGTGGCAATCCGATGCTGATTGCCACTCTGAGGAAGTTACGGCCCAGTATCTCTCGCAATGTAGCAGCCCCATAGTATGCAATGATGAAGAAGATATTTATTGCTGTGTAGAAGGGAGAAAGTTTAGTTTCTTTGGCTTTTCAAATGATCTTAGTTCTAGATTTCACTATTATGTGTATTCAAATTAATCCAGTTGTGTAATCATAAGATGGTTTTGTTGTGTCTTTATTTTAGAAGTTATGCTTTTTAAAAAAAACTTTTGATAAATAATTTTGTTTGTTTAGAATGTTTCAATTCTAGTCTTGGCCTCGGGTGTTTGAAGCCTCATACTCTAATAAAATGGTGTTGTTTCATATAAAATACTTCACGGTATGCTGAAATGACAGACCTTTATGAATTTGCATCTGTCCGTGTGTCTCTTCAGCCTTTCAGCTTTGCATTAACTCATAATGCCAATAGGGACAACTTGGGGGTCAGAATTTTTAGCTCGGCATGTGGGCATGCACCCAACACGCCCAAGCGTGAAATAAAGCACGTTGATGCTGGCCGAGTGTGTCAACGTCAACACGCGCTCTTACGATATTTCGGTAGGTGGGTGCGCAATGAAGATGGAGGCGTGCCCGCCATTAATTAAATGGCCAGTTAAGGCACTTGAGACACCAATTGTCTCGGTATTTACGTAGCCCGTGCGATTTTCAAGCTGTCGCACGGGCTAAACAGGCAGGCGGGCCGGCCACAATTTCAAAAACTTCATTCACGGGCGGGATAAGAGCTTGTAAATGTGAGTAGTTTGTAGTTTAGGATATAACTTGCTGCTGGTCGCATCTTCATTTCACTTCAGCAGTCAGTGTTGTTTTCCAGGCCCCCAGAGGATTCAAAGCACTTGGGGCCTTCCAGGTATCAGACAGCCTTCCCTTACCCTGGTAATGGGGATTGTGGTCTCCGCTGGAGGCACCTCCTCTGAGGAGGAAGAGAGGGCCAGAAGGGGGAGGAGGCCAGGTGTCCCTAATTCAGCCTCCAGGGGAGCGACCTGTGGGAGGAGAGGTGTAGGCACAAGGGGCCCAGGGCCAGTGGGAAGTCCAAGGTGGAAGGGGTCGCAGAAGATACCGCTATCCTGTTGCCAGGGTTTATAGGCAGCAATGCAGCTATCTCAATGTGTCTGAGGTGCAATGCCGAAGGAGGCTCCGCCTCTCGAGGGAGACAGTGACCTCCATTTGTTAGAGGATCGGCCCTGAGATCAACTCTGATTGCGTGGGTGGACATCCTAGGCCACTGGCTTTGAAGGTCATGGTGACCCTCAACTTTTATGCCTCCGGCTCCTTCCAGGGCTCAGTGGGGGATCTGTGTGGAATCTCCCAGTCAGCTCTCCACAGTTGTGTCAAGCTGGTGACAGACACTCTTTTCAGGCGTGCGTTGACTTTCATTGACTATCATATGGACGAGGCCAGCCAGGCAGAGTGAACCAGAGGCTTTGCAGCAATTGTTGGGATCCCCCACATCCAGGGGGCAATTGACTACACACATGTGGCCACCAAAGTGCCAGTGGGTGAGCTGGGTACCTTTGTCAACAGGAAGGGATTCCACTCCATGAATATGCAGATAGTGTGTGATCACAGGATGCAGATTCTGCAAGTCTGTGCAAGGTACCCTGGCAGCTCCCGTGACACCTACATCCTGAGACATAATAAGGTGCCGTGCCTCTTCAATGCTTCAGTCCATCTGGATGGATGGCTGCTGGGTGACGAGCGCTATCCCCTCAAATGATGGCTCATGACGCCTCCCCGCCACCCAAGAACAGAGTCCAAGCAGCGGTATAACAGGAGCCACGCCTCCACAAGGGCGGTGGTAGAGAGAATCATAGGTCTTATCAAGATGCACTTCTGGTGCCTGGACCGTTCAGGGGGCGCACTCCAATACCCCCCAGATCATGTGTCTCTGATAGTGGTTGCATGCTGCGCTATCCTCAATCTGGCACTTGAAAGGGGGGACGCAGCGGAGGAAGAAGATCTTGATGCAGCTGCACAGGCAACAGACGATGAGTCCAGTAGTGAGTCTGAGGATGAGCACGGTCAAGAGAACGCTGAGGGCATAGACGCTGACCTGGGCAACCTCCAGGGAGGCAGGGATCACCCAGGACACTTTGATACAATGCTCCTTCAGCTAGCCTACCAAATAAGAGCCACCACCACATGCCAGGGCTGCAGGCTCCATACTCGATCCCTGACAGGACCAGTTCCTTGGTCAACAACACACACTATGTGCCATTTCAATAAAGGTTAAGGAGAAACACGCCCATCATAACATCATGGCTTACCCTACACCTGCAGAACAAATGAAGCATCCAGAAGCCAGCTGCACAAACACACATTTAATTAACTGGTGCCTGGCAAACATTCTACAAATTAACATTGACAGGTGTTTTCCATCACACCAATAAACACTGAACGGAAAAATGGAGGAAACAAATATCACCCGTGATCATGGTGTTGTGATTAAGGTGCTTTAAGTTTTCGCTTGTGGGTGCTACGTCTAGGTGCTCCCCCCTCGCTGGCACCAGCATTGGAGACAGCCTGCTCACTCTGCTGCCCTGTTGGCCTTGATGAATTTTGCGGGCGTCCTCTGGCCCGTGGAGCCTGTGCTGGCCCCTCCTGGCATCTCCCCAGTCATCGCAGCCTCTTCGGGTGCCACGGTCAGTAGCAGACGGGTGGAGGAGCTGCTGCCCTCATCCAGAGTGCCTTGAGAGGAGCCCGCAGAGATGACAGGCAGCTCGTGCGCCAACGTGTGGTCGCTCTGGACCTCTCTGCTCACCACTGATGGACGGGCACCTAGTTGGGATACTGGCTGCCCAATCAATCTCCCACACTGACACTGACCACCTGAGATCATTGCCGGTGTGAGGACTTGCAGGTCCGAGCGCATCCCAGGAACCCCCGATTCAGTTCCTGGAGGAGCCTCTCCATAGAGTCGCCACTCTCTCCTTGGAGGAGGCATTGCGCTCGGCCATGAGGGTCAATGCATTGCTCATGCTCTGCAAGGACTCTTCCGCAACAGAGACCATGGCATGCATTCCCTCATGTATCTCCGCCAGATCCTCCCACACACCCTGCTGGATGTCCAGCATCTGCTGCCTCATGGACGATTCCAGAGGCACATCAGCCATCAAATGAGCATTGTCCTGGTCCCCAGCCATCCTTCAACTGTCAGCGCCCTGGGCACTCTCTGCCTCCACCTGCACCTCAATCGATTGCGAAGTTCCCTCGCCAATGTGTACCGAGATAGCCAGCGATCTAATGCCCACCGAGGCTTCTCCATGGCCATTATTATTGATCTGTTAAAGTGAACAATTATATGTGAATACCCTTCTGTATATTTCTCCTACGAGTGCCTTTTAGTTTCATCCAACTTGAATTTAATTGTTTTGGCTTTTGTGATAATATCCATGCCATTGATGACCTTCAGTCTGATTCCAGAGATACAAGATGGCCACCGTGTGCATTTGTGTTCTGCTAGAGTTTAATTAAATTTTTCACTCAGAGCAGAAATGTCAAATCTTTTGGAGTTCTGCGTGGTCTCCCATTTTCCACCCTACATAGACCTGTTCTCATTTAAATCTTTGCTGACTATGTATTAACTTGCTCCAAGTCTCATTTATTCATTACATCTATGCTTGCTGACCTACACTGGCTCCTGGTCCGACTGCCTCAATCTTAATATCCTCACCTGAGAGGCCCCCCCTGGCCTCTTCCTTGACTATTTCTGCAACCTTCTCCAGCCCTACAAGCCATCACGATCTCTGTACTCCCTCAATTCTGGCCTAATCCACAACTTCAATTTTATTTGTTCCACCATTGGTGACCATACTTGAAACTGCTTGGTTCTAAACTTTGGAATTCTGTCCCTAAATTTCTCCATGTCTCTACTTGTTCTCCTTTAAGATGGTCCGTAAAACCTACATCATTAACCAAGCTTTTGGCCGTCTGCAAGTTGTTGTTGTTGCCCCCTATACATGCAGAAAGTGATTCCATACATAACATACACAATGTTGAACTCCCATAATAAAAGAATGAAATTTCAATACATGCAAAATGTGAGACTCACAAAAATAAGTAAAGATGATCTCTATTACAACTCCTCTCTCAAAGCTTTCCTTTCCTGTACCACTGCAGCTTCCATCTGCTATCTGCCCAGAAGTAAGTTAGTTTTGAATAAAATGTTTAATATTCAGTGAGAGTAAATGTATGACCTTTAAACAAAAAGTTAGCTTTTCAGAATGAACGGGACTACAAATTTCTTCAAAAAAGTTGTAGAAAATACTTTTGTAGTTGGCAACTGCAATTATGTTTTACTGAAACCCTGGTGACAACCCTAAATTCATTTTTTAAAAAATGTTTCTATATTAAGTCTTGGAATTTTTAGACATTAAGTATTTATCTTTGGCATTTGGAGACTTTGCTAAGACATAACATGCTCACATTTTTGCCTTCTGATAACACAGGATTTGCTCGGAACTTGTCAGAGGGCAGCAATGCGAATTACACAGAATATGTGGCCACTAGGTGGTACCGATCACCAGAACTACTACTTGGGTAAGTTGTTGAGCTGCTCCACAGTTGTCAATTAGAAGATTATTATAAAACATCAAGTTGATTCAGTGGACTTGTTAAAAATGAAATGAGTACACATTGAAATTACCTAATATATTGAGAAACCCAGTGAATTTTCCTAAGACTCATGACAAAGTGAATCTTTTAAGGACTGTGGTAGACAAGGAAGCCAGTTGATTCTGTCCCCAGTTAATATCAGAACTCTGCTGTTTTTGACAAATCCAACAACACAACATTGGGAAGTGGTTTATTTGGAAGACGTCTGTTTTGCTCTGTCAATGCAAAAGTTCTAAAAATAAAACAGGAAAAGAAATGGAATAATGGGAACTTCTTTAAACACTTTTTAAAAATCTATATATCTTGTCTCTTATTTTCAAAACCAGTGGAACATTTCTATAATTATGTGATTGATTACATAAGTGCTATGTTGTATTCATGGCTCATTTAACTGGAAGGCTAAGAACAGTAAACACAACAGAATTGAGAGTGACCTCCAAATAGTTTTGAGACTTAACTGATTGTACACTGCAAAACTCGCACTCTTGGTGTAACACCACTTCGCTGTCCACTAATCCTAATTCAGGATTTGCTTTGCATGTGATGATACATGTTACTGCATAGAGGAAGGTCATTGATTAAGTCAGTACAGTCATACAGGTTCGAGCTATGAAAGTCATTGGCTCATAACAAGGAAACAAAGGTTCGACATCAACATAGCGCTGCTGTACCGTTGTGAACAAGTACTCAACTCTTCCATTGCCACCAAAACTTCCCCTTTAATGGTGAGCTGTAGCTGACCTTTCTGTGCCCCAGCCATGTTGACCATATATAAAGCTCTCTAGATAAACCTTTTTATGTGTCTAAATCAATTGGGGATCATTTTTTTAACCAATTTTGACAATAAACAGACACAATTGCTGAGAAATGATGATAGTTTTATTAGAAAAAAATTAGAAAAAGTATTGGAAATGTTTGACCAGATGACTCATTAAGGATCAGTAATTTCAGTGTCAATTTCAATATCTTCCTTCACCTTGGCCTTTAGTTGTTTTCCTTTCAGGTCTGCCTCTCTGTGGTAAAGGACAAAGTTCACCTTTACATTGGGTTTAGTGGCATATTGAGTTTACTGGCTCCTGATGTGTGGCAGGCGTGGGTGGGGTGGGGGTGGTCTAATGCAGGTAACAGCAAACTCTAAAGTAACTTCCAGATTTTCTAAACTCAGGAAAATACCGTGAAAAATATCATCCAACAAGTTCAATTTGGAGTTGCCACCAGCTGTGAGAGATAAAAACTTCATTAATCAGTTGACATATCACAAAACAAATCCCAGTATAAAAGAAGGGGAAGAGAGCCACTGAATACCAAGCCATTTATTTAATACTAAACCTTAACGTAACATTAATTACATGCAAGTAACAAGAGATGATAGTACTTGTCATTATTCTGCTTAATATTGCATCAAGCTGAGAAGATATTCCTGCTCGGCAGTGTGTTGAAGTCACATGACGAATGCGTAGGTACAATGTGGGTGTACCTACACCACATGGACTGCAGTGGTTCAAGAAGGCAGCTCACCACCACCTTCTCAAGGGCAACTAGGGATGGGCATTAAATGCTGGCCCAGCCAGCAAAGACCATGAATGAAGAAAAAAAAATAACTAAATAAATAATTGTGCCTTATTCAAATACTGTACATTCTTGTGCAGAAGTCAAATTTTTGAGACCAATTTTTTAGACCAAAAGTCAGGGGACAGGGGGTCAACTTCCATGTGGGTAGTGTTTTCGAGGTGTTGATATACATGCTTAATTTGGGCCTAAATGAAATCCAACAAAGACCATCACAATGGAATAAAGTAGAAAGCAACAACACTAAAAAAATTCATAATAATTCTCTAACATGTACTTATTTTACAACATTGCAAACTATATTTCATCCATGTGTATTGTCAGCCATTATTTTATGATATTACAAACAATGCCTGTTTCATCCAGTGCAATATAAATATACACTGTAACAAATTAACTAAGATTTCACATTGAAACCCTTTGAAATCATCTGATCACTATCTCAATCACCGAACAATTCATCCCTATAACCTGGTTGAATAACATCAATGCATAGATCCTCCTGGTCTTCATCGGTAGTACCCCTAACTTCGATATCATCATTCCACAAGTAATTGTCCTCGGTACCATTGAGCACATTCGATGTTCCACATTTTAGAAATTATTTTTTGACAATGTTGTGGTCAAGTTCATTCCAACGTCTGCAACCCATTGACACTATGTTACTAGTGAGGATGCTCACATAATTCTGCCCTTAGTGAATGTTTTTTCACCTTCCAACATCCAAATGTTCCACATTTTTTGAATGCTGTCCTTGAGAGGTTTGTTTTTACACATATCCAAGGGTTGAACAACACTCTTAAGACTGCTGGGAACAACTGTCAACAAGGTGGGATTTAAAATGTCCCAGATGAGCAAGTTATTATCTTTGTGTAGTCCTCCTGCACTTCTTTTTGATCAATTTCTTGCAATCACTGTCATCCATCCAGCCTTTCATGTGAGCATGGACAACAATGCCTTTCGGAAATTTCTCCTTGGGGAGAGTTTTGCGCTTAAATATCACCATTGGCTTTTGTTTTGTGCCCATCTACCATACAAGATGGAACTACTGTGAACCACATCTTCTTGAGACAAGTTGTCCTTATAAGGACGTTTTTCACCAGCCTTGAGACCGATATTGTTTGCTGGCATGTCGAAGTTTATTGGTATTTCGTCCATATTTCCAATGCCATTGTGTCTCCTGCCAATGCAAGGTGGCAGTCTGCGCATGCGCACTGATCTACACGTGCAAAATCTAAGGATGTCACTCCACTGTGCCCAGCCTGCCAGTATCACACTGTGCATGCGCTGATGACGTCAGCACACTTCCCAGGGAGTGTGTCAGTATGCACAGGGCACCCATGGGGAGTGTTGGGCAGTATTTACAAGGGGTCCGCATCTGCTCCTCCTCACCCCAATTCCCCTTCAAGAGACACAGCATAAAGAGAAAGAACAAAAAGATCTTCTGCAGACAAGGACTAAGAAGCTGATAAATTGTAATAAGAGATGGAATCCCTGGGGAGTGTGTCTGCAGTATCATTGTTTCCCCATGCAGTGGTTCGAGACTGAAATAAACAGAGGCACAGTAGAATACATAACACATTCATATTGTTAAGTTTCGGCATTTTCTCCATGTGTGCATTTAGAACTGTTAATGCCATTTATCACTGTTGGTATAACTCTGCTCCAAGTGCACATTGAAAGGCTGTGATGATTTGAGCAGCACCAACTTTAGACCCTGGCCACTGCTACTCCATTGCATGACATAACTGAGTAAAAAAGTCTAACTGTGCATGCAAGGCATTGGCAGCAAACATAGCCTTCCAATGCAGGCCAATTGATGCACATTTTTCTATCATTGCTGGATGGTGGAATTTGATGATCATATCTTTGAGTTTAGGTGGCAGATGGTGTGAAATTTTTGCTTTTTCACAGAGTATTAAATCATGCTTTTTCATGAATCTTGTGCAGCACCTGACATTGACCTTGAATTCTGGAATACTATTTTTCTTCACTTCTTTGAGGGTGTAGAGTCAGATGACTCCACAGGTGATAATATGACTATTTTGCCGATGCTTGTTAACCCATTCTGCCGCTTTTTTTTCCTGGTGAGGCCATTTTCTTGGTCTTCCTCTGTTAGCATATTCTTATGCCTCTTTTTCAGTTTACTAGATACTTTTCTCCATTCTCTTAATTATTTTCTTGGAAACATTAAAGTCTTTGCTGCAGCGTAATTATTAGTCTTCATGGCGAATGCTACAGCCTTCATTTTAAATTGAGTTGCATACTTGTACTTCCTTGAAGGCCCCATGATGGATCATATGTAACAGATTAGTCTTGTCAATTGGCTGGGAGATTGCCGCCAGAATTGACGGAGCGAAAATCTAAAGGTTCCTCCATGTGCAGTATTTACAAGGGGTCCGCATCTGCTCCTCCTCACCCCAATTCCCCTTCAAGAGACACAGCATAAAGAGAAAGAACAAAAAGATCTTCTGCAGACAAGGACTAAGAAGATGATAAATTGTAATAAGAGATGGAATCCCTGGGGAGTGTGTCTGCAGTATCATTGTTTCCCCATGCAGTGGTAAATTAATGAATTGTAGTAATTACTAGTAAGTAATTTATAATCACAACATGGCTTGATCCCTGAAAAAGTAGAATTGACTTTTACATAAGGTATATAAAAAATTACTTTTTTAAGCCATAAGTCATGGGATCAATGTTTACACGAGTACATTTGATAAATGGAAGCATGAGGATAATATAAGGGGATGCAGTTTATTTCAAATGATGGCAGGTCTCCTCCAGTCAATCAGCATCCTAACTTGGAAATATATCGCCGTTCCTTCACTATCACTGGGTAAAAAACCTGGAACTCACTCCCTAACAGCACTGTGGGTGCACCTCCACCACATGGACTGCAGAAGTTCAAGAAGGCAGCTCACCACCACCTTCTCGAAAGCAACTAGGGATGGGCAATAAATGCTGGCCCAGCCAGCGAAGCCCACATCCCGTGAAAAAAGGTCAGGAGCCATGGGTTTGCAAGATTTGACTCCTATCTTGCATTCTTTTTATTGGATGCAAGTTTCATGACTTCAGTGACAGGATACTTAAACTTTACTCTTTTACATGATCAGGATGCTTTTACTTGTCCATTTAAGCACAGCCACAGCTACTTGGCAGTATTCATTTAAATTCAGCAATTGGACAAGTTAACTATTTTACCACCACCTCCCTGCTTGCCCCACCACCGTGTAACTTATTGTAAAATAGGATAAAGGTTTGCAGGGTTAGAGACCTTTACATCGTTTATGGGTCAGTTGAAGCTGTTAATTTTACTAATTTGTGATTTACTAATTAGTGAACATCATTATATAGTATGGCTTAGCTGATTTATATTTTCACAGACTCTTGCAACAGATGTATTTGAACTATATGTAACTCCTAGGGTGGGAGGTGGGGTGAGTGGGGATTGATGTTCTGTAGCAAAATCATGTTGCATTGCCTCTTTACATTAATGTCAGACATCGATAATTGCCCATCATTAATATAAATTGAAATGGCAATGCTTTTTCAAAATAAGTCTGAAATATTTAAGTAAAAATGGCATTTAGTCATAAATTAAAATTTTAGATGCTTAACGTACTATGTTTCAGAATTTTAGATTTCAGATTTTTTTTTGTCATGTTTACCATCTTGACACCCATTCCGCCCCCATCCCCAAAGAGGGGGAAAGCTGTCTTTTGTAATACGATATAAAATGCATCATTCTACTTGTATTTTGGTTTCCTTCTCTTCCTTTGCAGGGCTCCATATGGAAAGGCTGTTGACATGTGGTCTGTGGGCTGCATTCTTGGAGAATTAAGTGACGGACAACCACTTTTTCCAGGAGAGAGTGAAATAGATCAGCTTTACACAATCCAGAGAGTATTGGGACCACTGCCACCTGAGCAGATGAAGCTCTTTTACAGTAATCCTCGCTTTCATGGCTTGCGGGTACAGTGTTTAAATATGTTGAAGTCGAATTAAGAATCAATGTGCACCCAAAGTTCTCCTATAGAAAGATTATCATAAGTATATTTATTAAGATGATAAGCTAGATTGTTCTGATCAAATGCTTCAAATACGGTTTACAAACTACAAACTGGAGAGAGTTGGATTGCAATCATTGAGCTTGTTTCTTTACAGAAACATCATTGAAACTAAAATATATATTCAGATGAAATTGGCATTAAAAAATTAAGTTTGTCACAAACTCCTTTATGAGCTGTCGATCAATTTCTTAAAAAAATTAATTGATTATGACTTTTAAAAATGGGTTGAAATTAATCAATTAAAGTTTTAATCTGTTAACCTTGGTTTTAATTGTGCCTTTAATTGATACAGTTGTTGTATCCATCTCTGAGCTACGTTCCTGACCTGTAATTTTTACATTAAAAACCTATTGATTGTCTTGAATCTAACTGGCCCAAAAATTGTCTTTCAGTTTACTATCCTTGCTAACTTACCACTCTTACTAACTTACTTCCCACTCAAGGCTTCCTGCCACCTGCTCAACGCCTCTCTTGCTCTCTCCCCCTCACCTCTTTTTTCTCCTGACCCCTTTGCCCCCTGCTATTCGCCATGCTTCTTGCCGCCTCATTCACTCCCTCCTGCTCCCTCCCACTCCCTGCCCTTCTCCCAAGCCACTTGAGACAGCAAACAGGAAAAAGAAAGCAGTGATGAGATCGAGAGAGGGAAACAGTGAGTGGGGATCAGCAATTTAGGAGGTCAGGAGAGGGAAGTGGTGAGCAGGGGTTCAGGAGAGGGAAGTGTCGAACGGAGGGAAGAAGAGGTTATGAGAGTGAAGCAGCGAGTGGAAGGGAATGAGCGGGTAGGGAGAGATGGTGAGTGGAGTTATAGAAACAAAGAATGTAGGAGCAGGAGTAGGCCGTTCGGCCCTTCAAGCATGCTCTGCCATTCATTATGATCATGGCTGATCATCCAACTCAATAGCCTGCTCCCGCTTTCTCCCCATATCCTTTGATCCCTTTTGCCCCTAGAGCTATATCTAACTCGTTCTCGAAAACATGCAATGTTTTGACCTCAACTACTTTCTGTGGTAGCGAATTCCACAGGCTCACCGCTCTCTAGGTGAAGAAATTTCTCCTCATCTCAGTCCTAAATGGTCTACCCCATATCCTCAGACTGTGACCCCTGGTTCTGGACTCCCCCACCATCGGGAACATCCTTCCTGCATCTACCCTATCTAGTCCTGTTACAATTTTATAGGTTTCTATGAGATCCCCACTCATTCTTCTGAACTCCAGTGAATATAATCCTAACCGACTCAATCTCTCCTCATATGTCAGTCCCGCCATCCCAGGAATCAGTCTGGTAAACCTTCGCTGCACTTCCTCTATAGCAAGAACATCCTTCCTCAGATAAGGAGACTAAAACTGCAAATAATAGTCCAGGTGTGGTCTCACCAAGGCCCTGTATAATTGCAGCAAGGCATCCCTGCTCCTGTACTCGAATCCTCTGGCTATGAAAGCCAATATACCATTTGCCTTCTTTACCCTCTGTTGCACCTGCATGCTTATCTTCAGCGACTGATGTACGAGGACACCCAGGTCTCGTTGCACATTCCCCTCTCTCAATTTATATCCATTCAGATAATAATCTGCCTTCCTGTTTTTACTACCAAAGTGGATAACTTCTCATTTATCCACATTATACTGCATCTGCCATGCATTTGCCCACTCACTCAGCTTGTCCAAATCACACTGAAGCATCTCTGCATCCTCGTCACAGCTTATCTTCCCACCCAGCTTTGTGTCATCTGCAAATTTGGAGATATTACATTCAGTTTCCTCATTTAAATCATTAATATATATTGTGAATAGCTGGGGTCTCAGCACTGATCCCCACTTGTCACTGCCTGCCATTTGGAAAAAGACCTGTTTATTCCTACTCTTTGTTTCCGCCAACCACTTTTCTATCCATCTCAATACACTATGCCCAATCCCACACACTTTAATTTGACACACTAATCTCTTATGTAGGACTTTGGCGAAAGCCTTCTGAAAGTCCAAATAAACCACATCCACTGGCTCCCCCTCATCAACTCTACGGGTTACATTCTCGAAAAATTCCAGTAGATTTGTCAAGCATGATTTCCTTTTTATAAATCCAAGCTGACTGTCCGATTCTGCCACTGTTTTCCAAGTGCTCAGCTATTAAATCTTTTATAATGGATTCTAGAATTTTCCCCACTACCGACGTCAGGCTGACTGGTCTATAATTCCCTATTTTCTCTCTACCTCCCTTTTTAAATAGTGGGGTTAAATTAGCTACCCTCCAAACTGCTGGAACTGTTCCAGAGTCTGTAGAATCTCAGAAGATGACCACCAGTACATCCACTATTTCTAGGGCCACTTCCTTAAGTACTCTGGGATGTAGATTATCAGGCCCTGGGGATTTATCGGCCTTCAATTCCATCAATTTCTCCATCACCATTTCCCTACTAACACTGACTTCTTTCAGTTCCTCCTCCTCACTAAACCCTGTGTTCCCCAACATTTCTGGTATGTTATTTGTGTCCTCCTTTGTGAAGACAGAACCAAAGTATGTATTTAGTTATTCAGCCATTTCTTTGTTCCCCATTATAAATTCCCCTGTTTCTGACATTTGTCTTCACCGATCTTTTTCTCTTCACATACCTATAGAAACTTTTACAGTTAGTTTTTATGTTCCCCACAAGCTTACTCTCGTACTCTATTTTCCCCTTCTTAATCAATCCCTTGGTCCTCCTTTGCTGAATTCTAAAGTGCTCCCAATTCTCAGGCCTCTTCTTTTTTCTAGCCAATTTGTATGCCTCTTCATTGCATCTAATACTATCTCTAATTTCCCTTGTAAGCTATGGTTTGGCCACCTTTCCTATTTTCCTTTGCACCAGACAGGAATAAACAATTGTTTCAGTTCACCCATGTGCTCTTTCAACGTTTGCCATTGCCTATCCACCATCATCCCTTTAAGTAACGTTTCCCAATCCATCATAGCCAACTCACGCCTCATACCCTTGTAGTTTCCTTTATTAAGATTCAGGACCCTAGTCTCAGAATCAACTACGTCACTCTCCATCTTGATGAAGAATTCTATTATGTTATGGTCGCCCATCCCCAAGGGACCTTGCACAACTAAATTGCCAATTATTCCTTTCTCATTACACAATACCCAGTCTAGGATAGCCTGTTCTCTTGTTGGTTCCTCAACATATTGGTCCAGAAAACCATCCCGTATATACTCCAGGAATTCCTCCTCTATGGTATTGTTACTAATTTGCTTTGCCCAATCTTTATGCAGATTAAAGTCACCCATAATTACAGATGTTCCTTTATTGCATGCGTCTCTAATTTCCTGTTTAACGCCATTCCCAACATCACTACAGTTTGGGGGTCTATATACAAGCCCTACTAATGTTTTTTGCCCCTTAGCGTTTCTCAGCTCTACCCATAGAGATTCCACATCGTCGAAGCTAATATCTTTCCTCACTGTTGCATCAATTTCCTCTTTTACCAGCAATGCAACTCCACCGCCTTTTCTTTTTTTGTCTGTCCTTGCTAAATACTGAATGTTGGATGTTCAGTTCCCATCCCTGGTCACCCTGCAACGATGGCCTGAATTTTCCCATTGGCAAATTGGGGACGGGGCCTGCTCGCCAATGGGAAAATGACGCGGGACAATGTTGGGAGGAACCCCCGACGTCATTTAAATTTTTAGGAAGACGGGTGGACAGAGAAATAAGCTGTCTGCCCGCCGACTGTCAATGGCCAATTGAGGCCATTCACAGGCTAATTAAGATAATTAAAGACCTGCCTGTCCAACCTTAAGACTGGCGGGCAGACCAGGAGCCCCAGCGGGCTTCTGATAATACATGAAACCTCATCCACTGACGGGATGAGTTTCATGTCCATTTCTTAAAAATTTAATAAAGTTTATGTCCTTTTTATTAACATGTCCCATCTCGTGTGAAGCTACATGGGATGGATCATCCATTTGGCACTTCTGGCTGAAGATTGTAGCAAATACTTCAGCCTTATCTTTTACACTGATGTGCTGGGCCCCTCCATCATTGAGGATGGGATATTTGTGGAGCCTCCTCCTTCAGTGTGTTGTTTAATTGCCTGTCACCATTCACGACTGGATGTGGCAGGACTGCAGAGATCAAATTTGATCTGGTTGTGGAATCACTTATCTCTGTCTGTCACTTGCTGCTTATGCTGTTTGGCATGCAATTAGTCCTGTGTTGTAGCTTCACCATTTTTAGGTATTGCTGTTTCTCACATGCCTTCTTGCACTGTTCATTGAACCAAGATTGATCCCATGGCTTTGTGATGATGGTAGAGTCAGGAATATGCTGGGCCATGAGGTTACAGATTGTCGTTGAGCACAGTTCTGCTGTTGCTGATGGCCCACAGCACCTCATGGTTGCCCAGTCTTAAGTTAGATCTGTTAGAAATCTATCGCATTTAGTACAGTGGTCGTGCTACACAACACGATGGAGGGAATCCTTAATGTGAAGATGGGGACTTTGCCTTCACAAGGACTGTGCGTTGAGCTCCGCATTTAGAAAGAAGTGCATCAGTGAATTCTGTATTTAGAAAGAAATGCATTTTTTTAAAAGTAGCAAGCAACATTAAAAAAAAAATTACTATTTGTCAGTTTGTTTTACAGTACTGCTGCTTTACTCTGTGTCGCGTTTGAAACGGAGTGTAAACCTAGAATTCAGTGTTAAGTTTGTTAAACATTACCTGCTCCAGATGAGAGATATCCTAGGTTGCTGAGGAATTATGTGGAATTGGCCACAATCATTCAGTCTTCCTTGGATATGGGAGTGGTGCTGGGGAACTGGAGGCTTACAACTATTGCACCTCATTCAAAAAAAGGGAGAAGAATAAACCAGATAGCTACAAGTCAGTAGCCGAATATCAGTGGTGAAGAAACTTCAAGGCCATAATCTATAACCAAATTAATTGTTATTTTGTTTTCATTTATCAATTCATTCTTCCAATGTAGGTTTGTTCAAGGCAAATTGTGTCTGTCAAATCTGATTGAGTTCTCCATTGAGATGACAAAAAGGGTTAACGAAGGTAGTCAAGTTGATGTTGGTTCCATGGACTTTCAAAAGGCATTTGATAAAGTGTCACGTAATAGATTAATAACAAAATTGAAGCCCATGTGATTAAAAGACAGTGGCAGTGTGGAAATGAAGTTGGCTGTAAGATAGTAAGTCAAGAGTCGTCGGTGCATGGCAGATAATGTAGAGGAGTTTGAAGCAATACTTTTTGGAAGGAGGGATGTGGAGAGTCAATATACGCTAATCTTTGAACATGGCAGGATAACTTGATGAGGCTGTTTAAAAAGCACACGGGATCCTGGGTTCAATAAGCAGAGACAGAGTACAAAAGCAAGGAAGTTACATTAAACCTTTATAAATCACTGGTTATCCCTGGGCTTGAATATTGTGATCAATTCAAAGAATCACACTTTAGGATTAATGTCAAGGTAGTGGAAAAGGTGCAGAGGACATTTATTAGAATGGTATCAGAGATGAGGGACTTAAATTATATGGAGTGGCTAGAGAAGCTGTGCTGTTCTCCTGAGAGAAAAGCTGGTTAAGGGGATCTTTAATGGGCGTGTTCGAAATTGAGATATTTTAATAGCATAAAAGTGTGATGAGAAAAAAAACATTTACACAGTGAGTTGCTATGATCTGGAATGCACTACATGAAAGGCCAAAAGAAATAGATTCAGGAGTAATTTTAAAAGTGGATATGTACTTGAAAAGGAACAATCTGCAGGGCTATGGGGAAAGAGCAGGAAATTGGGATTAAGTGGGCTGGCAGCAGCCTCCATCTACCTTAGCCTCACTCTTCCAAACACTGGTGTCACTGTTGACTTGGGAGAGTATTGCATGTTGAGAGTTTTTTCCAGCTGGCATACTAATTATGTATTTTGATACCCTAATAAATACTGTGATATGTTGTTAGAATACTTGTATCTTCATCAGAATTACTTGCCTGATTTAGTTGATCAAGTTGCTTCTATAAAGTGATTCTGAGCATGAACTGGAATGCAAAAGCTGGATCATATAATACATCTTAAAGCAAAATAATTATGTCTCCCAAAAAAACACAGCAGTTTGCCAGTTTTATTATTATGAGTTTATATTTACTCTCAGCATAAATTCTGCATTAATGTGCATTAAAAAATTAATCTTAAAAAATAAAGTTAACTGATTAATGACAACCCTTTTGGCTGTTGGATGATATGCTTTCAACAGTTGTATAATACATTTAAGGGCATTTTCTAATTTTTAACAAAAAATGAAATGCATATATATTCTGCTTATAGTTCCCTGCAGTAAACCACCCTCAGACTCTGGAGAGAAGATACCTAGGCGTTATTAGTGGAGTTATGCTAGACCTTATGAAGGTATGAAACTTTGATGTGGCATTAATTAAATATTTTGGAGTGGATATGGTTTTAGCTAATCCTGTAGCAGAATGATTCCAAGGAATGTCTTTTCCGGTTTTTTTTTTGCATATTCTGTTTGCTTCTTGATTAATGGATATTGACTAAGATCTTCTGCCCCTAAGGTCTCTTGTAAATGGTGTGTATGTTTGAATTAAAACTAAACATAAAATGATACTATGGGGTATATGCCATGGACAAAAACAAGCTACCCTTGTAGATTGCAGTGTGTGAATAAATTTGTATGATCAATTTTGTCTTTTTTCTTTTTGAAGAACTTGCTGAAACTGAATCCATCTGAAAGATACCTCACAGAACAGTGCTTAAATCACAGTGTATTCCAGACTCAGAGACTGTTGGACAGGTCAAGTGGTACTTCTCCAACACGATTAGCTAAAAGAAAACCTCATCATGTAGAAAACAGGTAAAAATATATATGACTATAGAAATTCTATTGTGCCTCTGTTTAGCTACCTGTGCATTCTGGACCATGTCAAACGTGATCAGGCCTCACTCTCTTCTGTCAAAATTGGCCGCTACACTAGAATTACTGCCTACTATATACTAAAACCCCTCTTCCCTGCCTACGCCACCCATGCCTCCAGCAAGTGTGAGGAGTTCATGGATTTCTTTGTCACGATATTGAGACCATCCATTCAGCTAGTTCTGCTGTTTATTACTCATTCCCCTTGCAAAACAAGGCTCTCCCCTGCCCTGGTCCTGAACCATGAACTTCTTTATGACCTTTCTCCCCTAATGACCCTCCCCAAGCTCAACTTGTCCAGAAACCCCACCTCCTGCTTTTTGACCCCATTCCCACTAAAAATGTTCACACCCTAACTTCGTTTTTTTAGTCAGCTGATGTTGAAGTTAAGAACATAAGAAATAGGAGCAGGAGCAGACCATATGCCCCATTCAGTATGATCACAGCTGATCTTATGCCACAACTCCATTTTCCCACCCACTCTCCATATCCCTTGATTCCTCGAGTGACCAAAAATCTGTCTACCTCTGCCTACATAAATTCAACGATAGAGTATCTACAACACTGGGATAGAGAATTGCAAAGGATTTACAATCCCTTGAAGTGAAGAAATTTCTCCTTATCTCTATCCTAAATGATTGTTTCCTTATCCTGTGACTGCTTCTCTACCCCCATTCTCAGTTCCCCAATCAGGGGAAACAACCTCTCGGTTTCTACCCTGTCAAGCCCCTTAATAATCTTCTATGTTCCATTAAGATCACCTCTCATTCTTCTGAACTCCAAAGAATATGTGCCCGATTTACTCAACCTCTCACCATCCTGGGAAAATCCTCTCATGCCAGGAACCAATTTAGTGAACCTTTGCTGTACTGCCTCCAATGCAAGTATATCCTTCCTTGGGTATGGAGATCAAAGCTACACACAGTATTCCAGGTGTGGTTTCACCAAAACCCTTTACAATTGTAGCAAAACTGCCCTATTCTTGTATTCTAATCCCCTTGCAATAAAAGCCAACATGCAATTTACCTTCCTAATTTCTTGCTGTACCTGCATGCTAATTTTGTGTTCATTGTACGAATACACCCACGTTACTCTGAACATCAAATTTATAAGTTTCATGTCTTTTAAAAGATATTCTGCTTTTCTATTCTTACCATAAAAGTGAATATCTTCACATTCTTCCCGCATTATATTCTATCTGCCACCTTGTTGCCCACTCATTTTAACCTGTCAAATTTGACAGGTTGCACTCTCTTTTTGACCACCCCTGAGTTTACATTCCCACCAAGCTTTATGTTATCAGCAACCTTAGATACATTACTCTTGGTCTCTTGATCTAAGTCATTAATATAGATTGTAAATAGCCGATGCCGCAACACTGACCCTTGCGACACTCCTCTAGTTATAGCCTGTCAACTTGATAATGCCCCATTTATCCTTACTCTTTGTTTCTTTGATTGTTGAATCTAATCTGAATATCTGACCATACTCGAACAGCCTGTGCTTGCAAAACCTAAAACAAAATGTCTCTTGTTAGATGTGATTCCGCGATTGGGCAGCATTGCTGAACAATCCTGCGTGCACTAATAGCTATACTAACAACCAATTTGAGATAATCAGTCAAGCTCGTGACGTGGCTCATTTATGCTTGATAGAAGTGACATACTTTCATATGCAGGGACCTGTTCTGTCCAAACAAAAGGAATATACTCCAGCCTTGCATCTTTTTTGAATTACCCGAGAGCTTGGGGAGCCTATAGTTCCTTATTGCTTTCTCTGTGACAATGCCTCTGCCATCCAGATTATACTTGCCAACCAATTAGCACCCTTTTCTCCTGTAATATAAATTGTGATCATTTGAAATTTGCCATTCTTGCATTTGGCCTTATGAATGCAAGACAAAATGCTTCAGCAACATGTCTTATCTTTTCTGCAATAATCTAGATTTAAAAATTCAACCTTACCGTGCTGAAGAAGTATAAGTAGATATATTACACATTTTTTTTGTTTCTGTGCCGTAAATTGTAGGATAAATTATAGCAGCATAAGCTTCACAAGCAATCTGTCATCATATATACTGTCGTGTTTTTAAATTCCTGTGTAGAAAATTAATCTTACTTAGCAATATACAGAATAATGGCCTGGGTAAATTTACTTTCAAAATCCTATTTTATTTTATTTTATTTGAAAGAAAGATATTTCTGTAAACCTTTAACTACTTTTTATGAAAATATTTCCTTCCTCGTGTTTAGTTAAGTGTATATTGAACATCTTAACACAAGCACAATACTGTGGATGCTGGAAATCTGAATACAGAAAATGTGGTAACACTCAGCGGGTCAGGTAGCATCTGTCAAGAGAGAAAGAGAGTTAATGGCCTGGATTTTGCAGTTGGTGTGAAGAAAGAACATTAGCCACTCTTCATACATGCTGTTGCCCATAGACGTGTTGCGGCCTTCGCACAACAACTTGCTGCCGTGTGATCTCTGATCCAGCACAGTGCCTTCTACAAAGGATCTGTGGTGTATATGAGGCTGGCTGGTCTGCCAATCAAATTGAAGAATTCTCTCTGAGACATGCAGAATCTAAACCAGCAAGTGTAAATTGGAATAAATAATTCATTATAAAAGCATGGCCAGGAAGCTAATAAGGTGAGGGAAGAAAAGACTGGATGGAAGTGAGTGGGACAGACAAAAATGTTATTTTAAACTTTAAATGATTTTCAAACCTCTAGCAATAATTAAATTCTGAAGGAATGGGACTCCATGCATGCCAAAGGGGTTGCTTGGCAGTAATTAAGACATACCACACCATTGAAAATTCACTTACATCTAAATGCAACTCCCTGATCTTTTTCTTGTTTGATTATTGAATATGTACAGCAACTTCATGCCCTTACATAGATTTCAAAGCTGAGCTTTTTGTCAAGGTACCAGTGTAGCACAGCTTATGGAGGAGCAGGGCCATCCAGATTTTTGCATTTAATTATGTAAATTGTCTAGAAATTGGGAGCTGGAAGTTTTAGCTCTGCAATTTGTGCAAAACAGAATAGATGGTCAAGTATTGAGATTATGACTACTACAAAAATGAATTCTTCAAAAATAAAATATATTGCTTTTGTTGTTTTGCAGAAATCATGGCAGCAAAAGTACATCTCTGTCAACTCGATCAGATAGCCGAGATCAGCAGAATCTCAGTGTCAATTTTAAGCGAGGAGATGACAATATTCAGCATGATGGCTCTTCTAATGAAAGTTCAATTCCACTGAGCCCAAATCTCATTCCCATGCCAGACTACCAACAGACGAAACAGAATCTCTCTGGTGGCAAGGATTTAACCAACACTAATTTACCACTTCTCCCCAGCCCGCGACTAATCTCCAAGGAAGCACATTCTAAAAGTAAAACTGATTTCCAGGCTGATCAAAAGGTTGCAGAAGGTCCAGGTGCGAAATACTTAAAACCTAATACAAAGTCTCAGCAGAACCGACACTCATTTGTAGAAATGCCACAGAATAAAACTGGAACTCTGCCAATTGAAAAACCTAATCGTCACAGTTACATAGAACCGATACAAGGCTCTGTATCTCAGCAGTCAAAGAGCCCAGCAGTCTTAACACCATCCAAAACGTACAGGACATTGAGTGATTCAAGGTCAGTTGGAAACCTTAGTGACATGAAAATACATGGGGAGGATCAGACTTCCAGATATTTCCCTTCAAGCTGCTTGGAACTCAATGCTTCAAATAATACTGTGCCAACTGGACCCAATGAAAACAGGCCAGTGCAAAATCCACCTGCTGCAGCTGCCTCCATAAGTAAAGGCCTGGAAACTCGTAAACCAGCCACAAGACACTCAACAAATGAAGAAGAGCTAAAAGTTCCTGCTAGCCTTGAAGGGGGTCATTCACATTCAATATCTGCTCCTCATGAGTCTTTTCCTTATGACTTAAATTATCCCAGTCCTTATGCCTCCAAACCACGTTCGCAGAGACACTCTATGTATATCCCAAGGAAACAAGTATCTGAAATTAGCTCTGGAGGTGTGGGGCAGGGAATGCCTACTAGGACAAATAGCTTGCAGATGTTATCTCCTCAAATGCAACATGCTCGGACGTCTCTTACTAGAGGTTCTGTGGGCTCCTCTCGTGAGGACTGTACAGATACCCCTGGGGTCAGTGTTAACTTTGCTAGGCAACTTTTGAATTGGAATAGCAATTATTTTATCTTTTTTAATTGTAAGTAGTTGAATTGAAATAGAAATTGTTTTTGATCTTTATTAATTTTAAATTGAAAAACTGACAAATTCGGATTAGCAAATATTTTTATTTGAATTCAGCATACTGAAGAGCTAGATTTTAGCACTTGATAATGAAATACTTAGCAGTATTGCCAAGTTCTTTTGGTAGCATAAAGAGTTTTATTTTACATGCCAATTGAATTGATCACATTGCTGCTATTCTTGGACTTGATCACCTATTTACAAAATTTGTGTCTGATTTAGTAGAATAATCCTTAGCTGATGGAATTAATATGCTGTGGAAATATTTAAATTGCTAAATAATAGTTGTGGAAAGGTACACGGAGAACAATATATTCTCCAGACTTATGGAGATTGCTTGACAAGAAGTCTCCCTTCATGACAGTGCAAAAACAAATTCTTGGCACCATGGTGAGTGAAACTTTGGAGCACCAATGTGCAGTGCCATGAGGCAGTAAAATGCAGCTTTGATCTTCCACTTGCTCAGTCCCTGGCCTGAGCTGAGGTGTGCTGAGTGGGGAAATCCTAAGCATAATGTACGGTGGCTCACTGCCGAAGAGAAAATTAAAGTGGATAGTCCAACTTGGATGGCTTATGCAACATTTTGGCATTTGGGCCAAGGGAAGCAGTAGCAGAGTTGTGAGACTTGACGTTTTGGCATCAAATCTAGACAGACTTCAGAAATGGGGTGTTAATCCAAAAATAATCAATAACGATAAAATTAATTAATTTTTAGAGAGAATTGTGATTTTCAAATTAAAAATTGCCTATCTTAGAAATTGTCCAAACTGAGCAGTACAGTCTTTTTGTGGAACATGCATTTTAGTACATTCCAGGTACACCACCAACTGCTGTTTTATCTTAAATGACCAATAGGAAGGTTTGTGGGGGCAGCCTTAGGGGATGATAACCATTATTTTTTAAATTATATTTCTGTAAAATATACTGCAGTTGCAATAAGAAAAATCCAAACTTTATTTCTATAGTTATGATAGCATGGATGTGATTTATCTCAGTTAAGCATGCATGTAAGCCAAAGAGTTGACCTTCTTTTCAATGCACTTTAACATTTTGAAACAATTCTCAATGTTGCCACTTGAATCTTTTTATGCAATGGTCTTCTGAGAAAAAAATGTCCATATGTATATTGCATATATGTACATATGTTTAGGCATTTAGTAATCCTCTGAAATGGCAGATCACAATGAATAACATATATAACCTGTGAATATTAACCCTTAACAGTTTATTAAATTTCCACTCTCGAAATCAAAAAAGTAATTTATTCACTTTGCTTCAAGCATTTTTAATCAATTATTGTTTTCTTTGGAAGTGGATGCTATAATGTCCATCATGCACAAGGCCAGTAGCAGTTTCTTTTACTTGGTGTTTTGGGCATCCTGCTTCTTCCCAGATGAGGTCAACTTCTTAGGAGGTCCTTTTCTATAGTGCTTTTCCAGGCTATTGACTTTTGCTTCCCATTTCCTTTTGGGCTGATAATTTTAATTCTTTCTAACTATATTCTGGAGTCGTGAATCCTGAGCAAGTTACCTGGCGAGTTGTTTGTATTTTTGTTTCAGAAGTTGTTTACTGGTAGATGCCTTGTTATTTCTCCAGCTGCCTTGCTTATCTTTTATCTTGAGTGTCCTGCACAGACATTTGTTGAAACCCTCAACTTTCTTCTCTGTAGCCTTTGTCACTGGCCAAGTTTAGCAGCACAGAACAAGGTGGATGTGTCATTGTTCTTTTATTTTGACAAATGCAGTATTTCTGCAGATGTTATGCAGTCTTTAAAAGCACTAATAGCTAGAGTTGGCAAAGCAGGTAACTTTTCCAATATTAGTGTTGTTTCATATTGCACTTTGAAGAAAGGGGGAAGTAAACTATGTTTTGTAGTATCTTCTCTGAACTTGTGAACTTTGGTATCCTCTGTTTCAACTACATATCATCCCTTATTCCAACCACTTATTATCCTTGTTCTTTGAGAGTATTTAGTCTGATTCTAATCTTGTCTCTTCCTTTGCATTGTTTCTTCTGTGTTTTGCCCATTGTGCTATAATCATCTCCAGAGTTTAGATCATGTCCTCTATCTCAGCCTGCATCCTCCTCTTGCTTGTTAGCACTATTTGGTCAACTGCTAGGCCAAATAATAAAGGAAACAAGGCACATTCCTGCTGAATACATGTTTGTTTTCAAACTGATGTGTTAGGTTCTCCACTTTGTTGCAATGTTCCATTCCATCACAAGTTCCTTGATGTTACATTTCTGGAATGAAATTTGCCACAATATAAACCTATCTAGGTTATCATGTGTCTTCCCAAAGTTATCAAATTATTAGAACTTGTTTATTCATACTTTGCATTACCAAGTTAGAGTACAAAGATTTGATCTATACATGATTTTCCATTTCCAAACTCACCTGATTATACATTCGCTTCTCTGCAGCCTTGTTTATAGTATTGTTTGGTCCCCGTCTTGAAATTGATGGGAAGTCACCCATTTAAGTTGTTGTCTGGATCTCCTCATTCTTTGCTTTTTCCTTCTCTTTGGTATTCTCTTCCTGTATCTGTACTAAATTTGATAAATGTATTGTCTCTTTTCCCATGCCTTCATTATTTTTGCTTTTTTTTTCCAGCAGCTGGTACCTTGTAGTTTTAACTTCTTCATGGCTTCTTTGACCTGACCCTTCTGTTGTTATTTGCTTTGGAATCTTCGTTTTGTTATGGTTTGTTCAGAACCTCCTGAATTCTCAGCCTACTGTTTCATTTTTCGGAGTGATTCCTGCTGCTGATCCAGAATTTTTACTTTCTTCAGTAAAAGCCAATCTTTTCTTTTATGGGAATCTTTAGCTGCCTGAAGATTTTTTTAAAAATCTGGTGCATGTATATGTCGGGCGGAATCATCCAGTGCTGTTGGCAGAAGGCGTAAAAGCGAGTGGGGGGGACAATATCACGAGAGAGCCAAAAATCAGTTTCACACTGTTGTAAAACCAGTTTGTGATCGTCTGCTCCACCCGTCAAAGGCGGGCCACATTTCCTGCCACTGCATGTTGGAAACCTAATTTCAATACGTCTCATTATAAGCCCTGCTCGCCAGAACCATCCCCCCATGCTGGATCATCAGGGCATGTTGGCATGATTGTACGCAGGCGTGTTTCACACCTGTACATAAGCAACTTACACCTGGCAAGCTGAGCTTCGAGGGGAACTTGGAGGTGAGTGCACCCAAACTTGAATAGCGTTTGTGAGCACTGCCCATAGGACATCAAGGAAGAAGCACTGTGCATTCACGGGGGGCAAAGGCAAGTTGCTTTTTACCCAGCTGGTTTTCAGTGCAGTGCCAGGGCAAGGGCTCCAGTGCAGGTCAGGCCGGGGGCTGGGGGGCTAGGCAACACAGACTGAAGGAAGTACACCAGCACATGCCAGGGATGGAGGGGGGTGGGGTTGGGGGACAAGGCAGCAAAGGCTGAAGGAAGTACACAAACACAAGGAGGGGATGAGGGAAGCGGCCACGCACTAGGAAAAGCTTGTCAAAAATGAGCATTCTTCCACGGCTGAGATTGTTCAACTGCAGCTCCATTGACATGCTTGGAGTTGGGCCTCTAAAGCATTTCTGCCTATTCAAGCAACACGAAAGCATGAAAATGCTGCCAAATGTTCCAGAACTTTTCACCCCTCAGGCGCAGACTGCAAATTAATGTGTGTTTTAGGGGGCAGCAGAATAATTGGCCGACTGAGCAAGTTGTATAATCCCCTTGCGAAAGGTGGCCAAGGTGCAGTCACTGGTGGAGGCACTCACAGCCTCTTGCAATGCCTTTATTAAGGTTTGGACCAGTATCCATCATGGTTCAAGCTAACAGCGTAGCCTTGCAGTGTGGGTTAGGAGAATGTCTGCGCCTGAGCTAAGAGCACAGCGTACAGTCCAGTGGCAGAAGCTGCCGCCAATCAGTCAAGTGGAGTGAGACAGAGCAGGGTGGGGTTTTGGAGAGCTATGCAGCGCACTAAACTCTGGCCATTCAAGTGGTGACCAGCCCTCTCCTGCATACTTGAAGGGGCCTTCAGACTTGACCAAGAGATATTCTTAGGACAAAAATGGTAACCCACGCATCTCTCTTTGATCCTGCAGGAGGAGAACATCAGGATCGTGGAGCCTGGTGATTTTGTGGTATGCCTCATGGCTTACAGGGAGCAGTGAAGAATGTGGTGGATGCACTTGGCTCGACAAAGAGAGGAAGATATCCCTCAAGGTGAAGGGGCGGCAGGGCTTGCTACACCTGCAGCTTAAGATCCACAGAGAGCCGTCGCTCGTAGGCACCTCACTGGACCCAGGGTCTACCGAGGGCCCTTATCATTCCTGCAGATGACTGAGAACCAGTATCGCTGAAAACTGCGCATGTCTAGGGAACTGGTCGGTCACACATACCACCTGCTGTGGGATTTGGTGCCATGAGGACATCCACTGCCAATGGCCATGACAGTGACCACAGCGCTCAATTTTTGCACCTGTGGCTCCTTCCAGGGCTCCACAGGTGACCTGTGCAGGATCCCTCAAGCCTCCACACACATGTGTATCCAGGAGGTCACAGATCCAAGCTTCATGAAGGCACAGAACTTTGTGCATTTCACCTGGGATCAGGAAAGCCAGGAAGCAAAAGGGCTGGGATTTGCACAGATCTCTGGTTTTTCCTGAGGTGCAGGGTGCCATCGACTCAGGTGGCGCTTAGGTCTCTGTGGCAACAAGCAACCAACTACATCAACCTCAAGGGCTTCCACTCACTGAATGTTCAGCTGGTGTGTGACCACCACAACCTTATCCTACAGGTCTGCGTGTGATTTCTAAGGAGCATCCATGACTCCTACATCCTTAGCAGTTCTCAGATCCTTGACATCTTCCAGGGCCCACAGAGATTGCAGGGTTGGCTCCTCTGGGGGCAAGGGCTACTCACAAAGGCCATGGCTGATGACGCCTGTACAGCGGCCTCAGACTGCAGCAGAGTGGGAGTATAACGAGCCTGATGCCGTGACTGGGACTTTGGTGGAGCAAATGAGCATTTGAAATTGAGGCTCCAGTGCCTCAACAGGTCTGGTGGAGCACTGCAATGCAGTCCACTGAGGGTGGCGTGTATCATCGTTGCTTGCTGCGCACTACACAACCTTGTGTTGCAATGAGGGGAGAACCTGGTTGAGGAGGAGAAGGAAGAGCAACACGTCTCCTCTGATGAGGAGGACGTCGAAGTGGGTGATGGTGATGAGATCCTTGAAGGCAAGGATGCCAATGACGGAGTATATATCTCACAGGCTAGACGAGGCAGGTGCACTCGGGAGGCCCTCGTAGTCACAAGATTCGTGGAGGATGAGAGGCAGTTAAGACAGTCCTGACATCCTCATCTTGCATCTGTGAACGTTTGACTCCTGTGTGGCTGATGGCAGCGCACATACCCTCAGTGCTCAGGCTCATGTCATGGAGACGTAGCGGAGGCCCTAATAATCTCTAGATTCCAGGAGGATGATGATAAAATGCAGTGAGGACACTCCATAGATCTTCACATTGCCTTTGTGAATGTCTGATCCCTGTCTGGCTGAGGGAAGTTCGCTCGCATGCTATGATCGGGGTCATATCATGGAGCCGCAGCGGTGAAACTTTAAGTGCACCTGATCCTTTGTCAGCCTCCAGGACCTGTCCCCTTCAGGAGCACACCATCACCGGTCAGAGATGCTGAAGAGATGGGGGCCAGCCCCACCTCAAAGGTGCTGAGAGCACTCAGAGAGAATGATGGAACACTGTGACGCCTTCCTACAACATTCTGGCAGCAATGATGAGCACCATCGAGGTGCAGGCATCAGTAATGTGTCCAGTGAGTGTGAAGCTGGACCATCTCTTGAGGGAAGGGGTCCTGGAATAAGACATCTGCCTTTATCTTGTGCAGGAACCGATGTTTCACATCTGAGTGAGATGAACATTGCTCATCATAAGACAGAGCTATAGGCAAGGAGAAAGTCTTGGGAGCTTGTTTACAATGGTAAACATTATGTACAGGTTATTAACACCCATGCTGACTATGCAACTACATCTTCTTAACCTTCCTAGCCCTGCCATGACATTTTGCTGCTCCCCTGACATCCACAGTGGAGGCGGAGGCAGCCTGCTGATTGCTTTGCCCAGTTTGTGATGACCTTTGCGGGCATCTTCTGGAGGGCCGAGACCTGGTGGGCCTCAGTCTGCCTTCTGGGTCCTGCTCTGTGGCAATGGCACCCTCATCGGCCTGTGGAGCTGGAGCTGCTGGGGTCATAGGGGATTCGATTGGACCAGACATCCCGGGGTGTGCACCTGCTGTTCCGCCTGCCTTTGAGTGTCCCAGGGCCCCGGGCTGACACTTTGAGGAGAAGGGGAAGCTGAAGAGACATTGAGCTGCCCTGCACCCTCTTGCGTTAACACTGTTGGAGGCCAACTATGGAGTCAGCGATGGAGTTAAGCCTGCACAACAGTGCAGGAATGATGTCCTGGATCAAGGTCTCGATGGCGGCCGACATCCTGCCAGTGTTGACCTCAGTGCATTTCTGGCGCTATCACCTCAGACTGAAGGTGGACGGACTCCTCCATCATGTCTTGCAATCTGAGTACAACAGACATCTCTTCCTAGTATTCCTGAGCTTGCCTTTGCAGCTCCAGCAACTGAAATATGACCAAGTCCAGAGGCTGCTCACTTGACTCTGACTGAGCAGATTTCTGGCCTCCAGCAGTTCTCCAAGTGCTGGAAACCTGGGAAGTCCCTGTCTCAAATTGCTATGGATCAGACAGATCAGACGATGTGCTCACCAGATTATGCACTGAGGCTACTCTAGAATTAGGTCCCACCAAGGTGTGTGTCTCTGCACTGGTGGAGAGCGTGGGTGAGTGCAGTGACGGATCTTCAGATTCTTCTTCTGAGGTGTCTTTGGGGCTTGAGTCAAAGACCTGGCTCACAGACCTCCTCGGCTGCTTCTCAGATGTGCCTGCGAAAGCAAGGAGAGATAATTAGTGCATGGCAGCAGATTGTGGAACAGGGGAACTCACTCACAGCGTGGTTGCCTGATGGATGTTGCACTGCTGTTTCTTCACTGCCGATCTCACCGTCAGCACAGGAACTGTTCAGATCGTCATGGGTCAGCTGGATGACCCTACTCTCAAAGTCTGTGAGGACATTTATGTTGGGCGTTCCTCCACCAGTCTGCAATTTGTCCCTTTTGTTGTGTTTAAGCTTATCCTGCATGAATACAGATGGAGAGAGTCTGAGCAGCACGCCCTCCAGGACAGATGAAAAGGATCACAAACAAAAACAGAAAATGCTGGAAAAACTCAGCAAATCTAACAATCTGTGGAGAAAAAAAGAGTTAACGTTTCATCATAAGGTCCCTGTTTTAAAGATTTATAGGATTCTGTAGCCATTTTTCATGTCAAAATGATGGTAATTAACCTATCCTTGAGTATAATGCTGCTTGGAAGGCAGGTGTGCTAACGGCTGGTTACTGTTGTGCACCTTTCCCACTGTCTCTGGTAAAAATGGTATCTTATGACATAGGAGTATTCAGTTATTTCAAGGCATGGAAAAATGGTCTCTTACAAGACTTGATTGAGCTTTTCATTCATTTTTATATTCAGCATTTTTATCCATTGAGGTGATAATCCCTTCTTTATTTTTCCTGCCACCCAAAATGTAGTGCCTCTTAAGTGGAAGAAACTGTAAAGCTACTCAACTTGAATCCAGGATGGCCTGCGTTCTGTGCATGTCTCAAACTCTATCTTTTTGGAATTCTTTGAAATTTTCAGAAATTTATTTTATTGTTGCATTTGAAAAATATACATTTTTCATGAAAACATTTTACATTAGAATATTTAATTTTGTCTGCAGTGTTAACAGTGCAGACCTGTCCAATTCTGTAATCTTTTAATGGATTATGAGATTGATAGGTGGATGGATATTGAAGAATAAATGCTCAACAGTTAAGATCCCAAAAGGTGGCTTGTATTAGATGCATTGGAGGTAATATTTTAAATGAGAATAAAACATATCTTTTTGGATGGGTGGCCGCTTAAGTTTATTTTAGGCTTTCTAATTGTCTTCAAGGCCATGAGCTAATTGGAAAGTGGTTCCAAGCACATCGGAAGCCTTAGGTGTATTGCCCAAGTTCTCTACCTTAAACCAGGCACAGCACGATCAATTATAGTGTCCCCACAACCACCCTGGATGATGCTTTAAATATTTTGTTCTACAAACTTTTCCACATATGTACCTAAATTGCTACAGTGTGGAACTTGTGTGAGAACCAGGAGCCTTTTATTCATAGGAAGAAAAGACTTTAATCCCATTATTTGGATAAAATTTGGTTCTCAATTTTAAGAGGACACTTGCTAGCTCACAGAGCTTTCCAAGGTATAACCCCAGTCTTCCCACTATCTTCCTGCTCTGTGGCTTTTTAAAGCTTAGTTATCTTGAGATTTCTTGAAGCAAGATCATATTTGACAGCATTTTCCAAGAAATGTGCAATTGAATAGATAAAGGAAATGTGATAGACATCGTGTAAATGAATCGTAAGAAGACAGTAATATGTATCACAGGAATCTTGTTGAAAAATATCAGATGTATGTTATAAGAGGAATATAGTCACATAGAAAGAAAGTTGGTCTCATGAGTTAGGACAACTGGGTGTTGCTTAGATTGGAGATAGATTGCATGCATACCCCAGGTGTCAGTATTTGGTATTAGCTGATCTCAACTTGGCAGGGAGAGCGCAATATCAAAATTTGCTGATAGCATCAAAATGAGGGTTTGTAGCATATTCAACCATTGTACTATCACTTGCTGATAGAGGGAAAATTTAAAGGTTTGATTAAATAGTCAAAAAATGATTTGCAGCTGTACTGAGACCCCAGTTGATCTTGAATGAAATGTACTTTTATGACTCTAACACATATGTACTGACTGACACCAAATTACCTGGGCTTTATATACATGGATAAATTGATATTGCAATTCCTTTTGTACATTATAGCACAAGCCATAAAAATGAAGAAAATTGTAATTGAATAACAGAGAAGAATATCCTCTTAATTGCTGCAATAAACTCAGCGTAAGAGATTGGGAAGGGTTGGTTTATATCACAATGTCACACTTTATTTTTCATTGTTATATACTGCAATACCAAGCATCTTAAATCCCACTAAAGGGACTTAATTTTTATAACTCAAAATGGTTTTCAGCATTTTTTTAAAATCCTCAAAGATATGCAGTCTTTGCATAGGCTACAACAGAAGACATACTGCATTAATTTTGATTCCATTTTTGCTATTTGGATAATTTCTTTATTGTTTTTACAGATGGAGCAGTCCTTATCTGATGGAAAGCATAGCAGACCACCAATCAAAGATTCTACCAGGGATAATGCAATGTCATTCCACAGCCATCAACATCAGATTGAGGTTAGAATTTTTTTTTATTTCCTTTACGTGCAGGTTTACAGACATGCTTTCTGTTGATGAGCTTCAATTGTTTGCTCCCTGAGGCCTGACAAATTTTAATTAAACCATAGAGATAAAAACAAAAAAACTGCAGATGCTGGAAATCCAAAACAAAAACAGAATTACCTGGAAAAACTCAGCAGGTCCGGCAGCATTGGCGGAGAAGAGCAAAGTTGACATTTCAAGTCCTCATGACCCTTCAACAGAACGTTCTGTTGAAGGGTCTTGAGGACTCGAAACGTCAACTTTGCTCTTCTCCGCCGATGCTGCCAGACCTGCTAAGTTTTTCCAGGTAATTCTGTTTTTGTTTTTAATTAAACCATGTTCTTTCCAGCTTTCTCACTTACAGCACCAGAACAATTAATTTTGCTACACGGTGAAATACCATGTCCTTTAAAAAAAAGTTTAATATCCTCCAACTTACTGTGAATGCTTCCATAGTAGATCTATTAGCCCTTTAGTCCTTTAAAAAAAAAAGAGAAGAAAAACACACTATTTACCTGAAAACACACTATTTACCTGGAACCTGAAGTTCATAACTAATTTTTCCACCTGCATCCCTTACTCATGGTAATTAAACTGTGGGTTGAGGCTTTGTTTACTTGGGAATTTGACCTGTGGCCTCAACATCTCATTGTTCCTCCCTGGAGCAAAATAATAACCATTGACTGATACAACATTGTAACCCTGATAAAACATTGTGTCATTTGAGTCATAGAATTATACAGCACAGAAATAGGCCCTTTGGCCCATCATTTTCATGCCGGCCATCAAGCACCTATCTGTTCTAATCCCATTTTCCAGCACTTGGCCTGTAGCCCCTGTATGCTATAGCGTTTCAAGTGCTCATCTAAATACTTCTAAAATGTTGTGAGGGTTCCTGCCTCTACCACCCACTCAGACTTGTGAGTAGTACCACAAGAGATTCACTACACGCACATATATAATGCTTGAATGGCAATCTGCTGTGCATGGCGGGCCTTCATGCAGTTAGCTTCATAACATTACTTTATCTGTTATATCTGTCCAGCTTCTATGTCCAAATTCTCAGTTACAGGTGAAGACTGGATGGCTGCTGCTTTGCAGCGATTTTTTAAATGTATTTTGGGATGTGTATGCCGCTGGCAAGCCCATCCCTAATTGCCCTTGGTGATAGTGAGCTTGCTTCTTGAACTGCTGCAGGCCATGTGGCATAGGTATACCAACAGAGATGCTAGGAGGGGAGTTCCAGGTTTTATACCCAGCACCAGTGAAAGAGCAGTGATGTGATCCCAAGTCAGGTGGCTCGGAGGGAAACTTGCAAGTGGTGTTGTTCGCATGGTGTTGTTCCCTTGTCCTTCTAGGTGTTAGAGGTAGTGGGTTTGGAATGTACTGTTCAAGAAGGCTTGGTGAGTTCCTGCCATGCATTGTTGGTTTAAGAGTTGCAAACTGTCTGAGATGTTAGGGAAGAAACTGTTGTTCCTTCATATTTCTTTGAAGCATTTCATGCAATGTGGTATCAATGGTTACCCCATAAGAGCAATAATTCCAGTATACAGACGAAGGTGATATAGTTATAGGTAACAAGGTAATGACAGATTTATTGACACTTTATATCTGTTTCCACAGTAGAGGAAGAGAATAAAATACCAGTGTTAGAAGGGAAGCTAAAAATCAAGGCAAGGAACCTAGTGTGTTCCATGTTAGCTTGAAAAAGGTAACGAGGAAAATAATGGGACTTTGTACAGATAAATCTTAAGGCATACTTGTTTCCAATCCATGGTATTTTTAAAAAAATGTAAGTGAGGAAATTGCAGAAAAGCTGAAAATAACTTTTCAAAGGTGTCATGATTTGGGAATTCAGTCGGAACACTGCTAATTTCACTCCATAATTTAAGACAGATGGAGGACAGAAGCCTGGAAGGTACAGGCCTGTCTCATTGCAGGGGAAAACAACTAGAATCTGTCTTTGAGGATAGATTGACTGACCATGTGCACTTCTGGCTAACCTCCCTTGTTTTATCCTCAATAAACCTGAGGTCATCCAAAATCTTCTACCCATGCCCTAACCCTCACTACGTTCTGTTCACCCACCACCCCTGTGCTCGTTGACTATATTGGCTCCTGGTTAAGCATTTAATTTTGAAATTGAGTTTGTCAACACCTGATTTTGAAATTCTCATCTTTGTTTTCAATCCCCTCCATAGCTTCACTCTTCCTAAGTCTGTAGTTTCCCCCAGCCTACCGAGATGTCTGCATTCCTCCAATTCTGGTCCCTTGAGCATCCCCTATTTTAGTCACTCACTGTTGCTAGCCATGTCTTCAGCTACAATAGCCCAAAGCTCTGGAATTTCAGCTTTTTTCATTTTCTCCTTTAAGATGCTTCGCAAACCCTCTCTTTTTGACCAAGCTTTTGGTATATGGCCCAGTATGTCCTAATGTGGCTTGGTGTCAAATTTTGTTTGACCACCCTTCTTTGAAACACTTTAGGGTATTTGTTCACACGAAGGGTAGTAGAAAGTAGTAATCTGAATTTCTCAGTCATAAATGACTTTGGATTCTTTCAAGATCATGATCAATAGAATTTTGTTAGCCAAGGGCGTCGAGGATATGGAACTAAGATGGGTAAATTAACTTGAGGTATAGATCTCAGCCACAATCTGATCGATGGTGGAGCAAGTTCAAGAGGCTTAATGGCATTCAGCTGATTTATGTTCTTTTCTCATCCAACTTCCATCAGCAAGAGAGCTGGGAATTTGCTGTTTTTTAGTATTTTATTTACATTTTGGACTGAGGTGAGGAGAAACTTCTTCACTCAGAGGGTGGTGACCTTTTAGAATTCTCTATTGCAGAAGGCTGTGGAGGCCAAGTCACTGAATATACTTAAGAAGGAAATTGATAGATTTCTAGACTCTGAAGGCGTCAAGGGGTATGGGAAGAGAGCAGGAGTATGGTGTTCAGATAGAGGATCAGTCATGATCATATTGAATGTTGGAGCAGGCTCAAAGGGCTGAATGATCCACTCCTGCTCCTATCTTCTGTGTTTCAATTATCTCTACCGCTAGGATTATGGTGTTTAACAGCAATTTATCATGAATACCATTGATTCATGATTATCAGTTAACTTTTTTTAATAAAAATTGGGTTCTGGGAATTTTACTGGTGTTTGGGAATCAAATGCTGCAATTTTGTTTTGTCTCGACTGCACATCATTTGCCTTGATAAGTCCCTTTATGTATATGCATAACATTTTCATGCCTACCATATTTTAAGTCCAGTATGTGTAGCAAAGATGGTAAGCAATTATGGGGTGACCACTGCCATACTCAACAGTTCTGTCAGAACCTATAATTCCCCCCACAAACCTATCAAAGGCCCACAACTGTTTGGTAGCACTGGCAATGATTTGGGGGTAAAGAGCTATTGCAGAGTTGAAAACTGGGGTTTGGTAGCACTAGTTGGAATGTTAGGTTTGGCCTTTCAGTTTATTCCTGATTTTGGTAGTAGTGGAGGGTGGGGTGGGGTCAGATTCAAAGGGCTGAAAAAAGTAGAGTTTCTGGCTTTGTGGAAGATGTCCAACAGGCTGGTAACAGTGGGTGTTAATGGATTCTAGAGCATTGATATGTGCTGGGATTAAGAATGGGCTATTTTGGATTTGGTAGGACACTATTTTCTGGGAGCATGGGAGTGACAGGGCTTGAAGCACTAAGTATGTGTTAGAACTGTGAGGAAGATCCATTTCCGACCTGTTCCTGGCCCTTATAGTAGCATGTACAATGTCTTTAAGTTTGCGGTACTTTGATCACAGTTGATACTCACATCCTCAAAGAAAATGCAGCTTTATAGCTGGAAATATTTCTGCTGACTCACATCTTAGAGAAAGAACTTTTGGTAGGTTCCAAAATAATTAAGTGCGATGCAAAGGGGCTTTTTAGAGAAACTTTTTTTTTGAAGACCACATCACATTGTTTGCTGGTGAAGAAAACATGGTCACTACAGATAGATCTTGACTTAATGTTGTATGTATAACAATATTGCCAGTGCTGTTGAGTATACTGACTAGTTCTGATGCTTCATTGTTGAATTCATAAACAAACATGGAAGCAGTTTTAGCCTATTCTGAGTGTTATTTCTGCATTAAAATTGATGGGGGATTTGGTATGAATGTTATGTAAATTCCGTTTTTCATTATTTCTGCAAGGTAGGGTATTCTTTCATGGAATGTGGACATCACTGGCAAAGCCAGCATTTGTTGCCCATCCCTAATTTCCCTTGAGCTGAAAAGCTTGCTTGGCCATTTCAGAGGGCAGTTAAGAGTCAACCACATTGCTGTGGGTCTGAAACCACATGTAGGGTGGCAGATTTCCTTCCCTAAAGGATATTAGTGACCCAGATGGGTTTTTACAATAACTTATGATAGTTGTCGTAGTCACTGAGACTAGCTTTATATTCCAGATGTATTAATTTAATTTAAATTCCATCAACCGTGATTTGAACCCATGTCCCCAGAGCATTAACCTGGGCCTTTGGATAACTAGTCCAGTGACATTACCACTACGCCACCATCCCGCGCCCCCCCCCCCCCCCCCCCCCCCCCCCCGCCGCCGCCGCCGCCAGGGGAAACCTGGGCATATTAACCAGACTATACAGTCTAAGTGAATAATTCCTGAAGTCTGTTACGACCCTTGAATGAGAACCAGTGTTTAAAAATCTTGATTTGTAATATTATAAGTTACTTTACATATAATTGTTTCCTTATTCTTATATTTTCAAAAGAGATTGCTCCATGCTGCTTGAAATTCTACTGGGAATTGCAAACAGATTCTGATCTAACACATTATTTATCAAACAGGGTATGCAAAAAGTAACATTATTCTAATATGTTTACATTTTAGCCTGGAGGATATCATGACTTACACTTAGAAGATGGCATATCCACAAAAGAAAATAAATATGTATTTTCTGATACAGTGCCTAGGGATAGACGAGTACGAAGCTATTATGAAGGTAAGTGGAAGCTTGTTGATTAGTGGACATTGAGTGGGTGAAAGGTGGTGGTAAAATATTTAATAATGTTATTGTTTGTGCAGACTATTCGTCATTGGAGGGAACATTCAATGAGAGAGGCCCAATTAATGTATCAATGACTAGTAATACTAAGTCAAAACATTCCAAAAGGCATACTGCTTTTGATCTTTGGTAAGTAAGCAGTTATCTTTCACTTTGTCTCTGTGTTCACTAAAATAACAAATTTGAAACAAACTTGCACACTTATAAAATGAACAACTATAATCTTCTCAAAATTAAGTTTGTTTTTAATTTAAAAAAACTTGTCAGCTTGTATTATGAATTCACTGAAGTCCATCAATACTGTACTTATTGATGGCAATTTGTATCATTATTCTAATAAGTTGTAGTTGCAACTTTTGACATGCATTCAGTGTTGCACCAATGTGGTGGTCCAGTCCTCATTTTGATTGATGTGTGAAGATGTCAACTGTCTAGTGAAAATTTGATTTTATATATTTTCATTTCACTGAAAAACATAGAAACGTATTTGTGAATTACTCAGTGCTGGTTTTAAAATGAAAACAATTTAGCACATGCTGCAGAATTTTCCCATCGGTGATTTGGGGTCGGGGCCCGCTTGCCGACAGGAAAATGATGCGGGATGATGTCTGGAGGAACGCTCAACGTCATCCCGGTCCATTTAAATTTTTAGGAAGGCGGGCGGACAGCAAAATCAGCTGTCCGCCCACAGACCTGTCAATGGCCAATTGAGGCCATTGACAAGGTAATTAAGATAATTAAAGACCTGCCCGTCCAACCTTAAGGCTGGCGGGCAGGCCAGGAAACCCAGCAGGCTTTTGATAAAACATGAAACCTCATCCACCGGCAGGATGAGGTTTCATGTCCGTTTTTAAAAACTTTAATAAATTTTATACTATATTTATTAACATGTCCCATCTTGTGTGACATTGTCACATGAGGGGGACATGTTAATTTTTTTATTTTTCTATTTTTTAACTTTGTAACACTTTTACTGATCTCCCTGAGATAGCACGCGTGGAAGAGCGCACTTTGACAGATGGGGAATCTCTCTCTCTCGGCCCCCCCCCCCCCCCCACCCCAACCCTGCCCATCGGGCAGGCTGCTGGGTGAGCCTTAATTGGCAGCGGGGCCTGCTTCGGCGGCGGAGTTCGGCTGCCCACCTGCCAACCGACGGCAAAATTCTGCCCATGGCCTTTTTTGTGCTCTTTATACAAATGTTCCCATTCTATTGAGTATAGTTCAATAAAAATATTAAATTTTTTTGATCTAAGGTAGAATTTTTATTTTTGTATTTTTCAATGTTTGGGTTATGATGTCGTACCTGTAGAAAAGCTAAATAGGACAATATAGTGAAGCGTACTTTAGGTTTGAAAACGTTAAGTTAAATTACATAAAATACATTTTATTAAGAAATTACTGTTAATTTCTATATACAATATGTCATTTTAATGGAATACAATTGTAAAATGTTAGCAATCAGAATGTTTGTCATGTTATTCTCATTGGAATTTCCATTTATTTAAATGGTAGAAGTAAGGGAAAGGAGGTGGGGTAGTTCTATTAATGAAGAATGAGATCAGTACAGTAGTGAGAAATGATCTTAGAAGATCAGGATGTAGAATCATTTTGGGTGGACCTAAGAAATAGCTAGGGAAAGAAGGCACTGATGGGAATAGTTTATAGGCCCCCTATCGGTAGGTATACTGTAGAGCAGATTATGCTTCAGGAAATAATGGGAGCTTCTGAGAAAAGAACGGCAATGCTCGTGGGCAATTTTACTCTTCTTATACATTAAACAAATCACGTTGACAAAGGTAACCTTGAAGATAAATTCATAGACTGTATTCTGGACAGTTGCTTAGGAGAATACGTTTTGGAACTAAGCGGGAACAGGCTATTTTAGACCTTGTAATTTGTAATGAGACAGGATTAATGATCTCATAGTAAAGGATCCTCTAGGCAAAAGTGATCATAACTTGATAGAATTTCACATTCTGTTTGAGGGTGAGAAACTTGGATCTGAAACTAAGTGTCTCAAACTTAAAGAAAGGCAATTTACAAAGGTATGAAGACATTAGACTAGGAAATCAGGTTAAAAGGTAAGAGCGTAGTTAAGCAGTGGCATGCATTTAAAGAGATATTTAATAATTCTCAACAAAGTATGTTCCATTGAGAAAGAAAGATTTTACGAAAAGGATGCACCACCTGTGACTAAAAAAAGTTAAGGATGGTTTCAAATTGTAAGAAAATGAAACCAGACTGTTTTATCAACTTTTGCCAGACCATTCTTTGATGTTTAAGGGGGATAGATGTAATAGTGGAAAGCATAGTAAGGAACGTGTCGCTGCTGTGGTCTGGATGGCACTGAAAAAGTGCTGTCACTTGTGATGGGGAACTTCAAGAAGCCATGGTCTGTGAAGATTAGCAGTAGCCCAGAAGATTGAGAAAATTTTAGAAATCAGCAAAGGATGAATGAGAAAAAAGGGACTAGCAAGAAATATAAACAGGCAGTAAGAGCTTCTACTTGTACATAAAAGGAAGAGTAGCTAAAATAAAGTAGCTAAGGTTGGTTAGAGGATGAGACTAGGGAATTAATAATGGGAAACATGGGAATGGCAGGGGACTTTGAACAAGGATTTTGTATCTGTCTTCACAGCAGAAGACACAAAAAGCATCCCAAGAATAGTTGTAAATCAACGGAAAAAAAGGTAGGGACTTAAAACAGTCATGATTGGTAGAGAAAAAATAGTTGGAAAACTAATGGGGCTAAGGGCTGACAAGTTATCTGGACCTGGTGGCCTGCATCCTAGGGTCTGAAAAGAAGTGACTGCAAAGACAGTGGATGCATTGATTGTAATCTTCCAAAATTTCTAGATCCTTGAAAGGTTCTAGCGGATTGGAAAACCGCAAATAGAATACCTCTATTCAAGAAAGGAAGGAGACAGAAATCAGTAAACTATAGGCCAGTTAGCTGAACATCTGTCATTGGGAAAATGCTGGAATCATGTAGTAGCAGTATAGTTAGAAAATCATAATACATTCAAGCAGATTTAGGGGAGGCGGCAGCAGAATGGCAGTGTTACTGGCCTAGTAATCTAGAGGCCCAGGCTAATGCAGTGGTTCAAATCTCAACACGGCAGCTGGTGGAATTTAAATTCAATTAATTAGTTAACCTGGAATGAAAAGCTAGACCCAGTAATGGTGACCATGAAACTGCGATCGATTGTCATAAAGACCCTTCTGGTTCACTAATGTTCTTTAAGGAAGGCCATCCTTATCTGGTCTGGCCGAGATGTGACTTTAGACCCACAGCAACATGGTTGACTTTAGATGCCTTCTGAAATGGTATAGCAAGCCACTCAGTTGTACCAAACCACTACCAAAAAGTCAGAAAGGAATGAAACTGGACAGACCACATGAAATTGACAATGGCACACCCTGCCCTGTTGACCCTACAAAGACTTCCTTGCTAACTTCTGAGTCTTGTGCCAAAATTGGGAGAGCTATCCCACAGACTAGTCAAGCAACAGCCTGACATAGCCATACCCACGGAATCATACCATACAGACAATGTTCCAGACACCATCATCATCATCCCTGGCACAGCATGCAAATGAGAGGGCGTTGCCCTGGGAGTCCTCAACATTGACCCTGGACCCTGTGAAGTCTCATGGCATCAGGTCAAACATGAGAAAGGAAAGCTCCTGTTGATTACCACCTACTGCTCTTCCTCAGCAGATGAAACAGTACTCCTCCATGTTGAACACCAATTGGAAGAAGCATGGAGGGTGGCAAGGGCACAGAATGTACTCTGGGTGGGGGACTTCAATGTCCATCGCCAAGAGTGGCACTTAGTACCCGTACTGATCAAGCTGGCCGAGTCCTGAAGTCTAGTCCTGAAGATGGCTGCTAGACTAGGCCTGCAGCAGCTGGTGAGGGAACCAACAAGAGGAAAAACCTAGTTGACCTTATCCTCACCTATCTGTCTGTCAGAGCTGCGTCTGTTCATGACAGTGTAGGTAGGAATGACCACTGCAAAGTCCTTATGGAGATGAAGTCCCGACTTCACACTTAGGATACCCTCCATAGTGTGTGGAACTACCACCGTGCTAAATGGGATAAATTTAGAATAGACCTTGCAACTCAAACTGGGCATTTGTGCGAAATGGTTTAAATTTAGAATAGACCTCGCAACTCTAATCTGGGCATCCATGATGTGCTGTGGGCCTTATATGATCTAATGCTGCAAGAAAGGGGAGTCGCCATGACAAAGAAGCTGAGACATGGAGTTCACCTGCAGCAACAGGTGGCTGGACCAACTCAAGACAAGGCACAACATCATCTTCCGCTTGGCAAGTGATGAGATATTGCAATTACAACAGCAATCAAAGATGACTGGCTCCAAAATGGTCTCATCCACATCTTGAACACATATGCAGAGACATTTTAATGTTGATGAAACTAGACTGTTTTACCAACTTTTGCCAGACCACTCTTTGATGTTTAAGGGGGATAGGTGTAATAATGGAAAGCATAGTAAGGAAGGTGTCACTGCTGTGGTCTGGATGGCACTGAAAAAGTGCTGTCACTTGTGATGGGAACTTCAAGAAGCCATGGTCTTCACGAAAGTCAAGACACTACATAGTATGAGGCATGTTAAACCGCCTGGATGACCTCCTACATTTTTGAGGCATGAGTCAAGAAAGTGCATAAATGTACCAATGAAAGAAAGTGAAAATTGCCATCATTGTAGGCAACTACTCCGCACAACCTGACATCGCTAGCCTGAAGAATGTCTAACTGATGTTCTTGCCTCCCAACACCATGGCCAAGCTCCAGCCAATGGATCAAGGGGTGATTAGGAACTTGAAAACCCACTACCGACAGTATCTGATCTTGCAGCTTATTGAAACCATCAATATGAAGCTGGAGTACAATCCCACTGTATCATAGGCCATGTTGATGCTGAAAATGGCATAGCCAATGGTGAAAGAAGCTGCAATCTCAAACTGCTTCCACCATGCTGGGTTCAAACAAGTTATGGCTGTACAAGACGATGAGAATGAGGAGGGGCAGGGTGATGCGAGCCAACTAGATGATGAGGCAATTTTTGCTTGTCTGCTGGAGGACGGTATTGAGATTCACCCCGATGCCTTACAATGCACGACAGAACTGACAGATGATGCCATTGTAGATGCAGTACATTCTTCAGTCAAGGAGGCCAATGACGCTGAAGATTCCCATGAATGCCTCCCTGCTTGCCCACCTGTTTCCCTGGTGATGCCACAAAGTGTATCGAGACTCGCCAGGATTTCGCATTGCAGAACGAAAACACCAAAAACATGTTTGACTGCATCGACGACATGGACTGTATCATGCACATCTGAACACAGCACGCTAAGCAGAAAAAGATTACAGTGTTTCGCCAGTGCTAAACCCCTGCCTTTTTCAAGGCCAATCTATGGTAAACGTTGATCAAATAGAATAAAGACTTTTCACCCTCTTTTACTGTTTTTCACTTTTTTATTCGGCATTTGAATCTGTAAAACAGAAAGTAATGAGCATTAGAATTATTCCGTATGTAGCATTTCAAACACAGTGCAGTGTTGCACAGGCTTGGAGGCATATCAGATCACATAAAGACACATTCTTGTGGCGAATAGAGCCTCCTCAGCTATCACAAAGTTCTTTTAACCTGAATTTGAATGCGGTTCTCCTGGGATTTGACTCATCGAGAGATTACTGTAACCTGCTTACTGATACTCAGTTTGGGTTATGCCAGGGCAGCTTGGCTCCTGACCTCATTACAGCCTTGGTCCAAACATGGACATAAAAGCTGAACTCCAGAGTTGAGAGTGATTGCTGTTGACATCAATGCAGCACTTGACTGAGTGTAGCATCAAAGAGCCTAGCACAACTGAAGTCAATGGGAATCGGGGAAAACTCTTTTTGTTTGGAGCCATACCTAGCACAAAGAAAGATGGTTGTTGGAGATCAATTGTTTCAATTCTAGAACATCGCTGCAGGAGTTCCTCAGAGTAGTAGACCTTCAGCTGCTTCATCAATGACCTTCCCTCCATCATTAGGTTAGAATTGGGAATGTTTGCTGATAATTGCACCGTATTCAGCACCATTCACGACTCACCAAGTACCGAAGCAGTCCATGTCCATAGGCATCAAGACCCTGGACAACTTTCAGGTTAGGGTTGATAGGTGACAAAGAACACTCGTGTCACAGAAGTGCCAGGCAATGACCATCTCGAAAAAGAGAGAACCTCAATATCTCCTCTCCACTAGACATTCAATGGCATTACCATCACTGAATTTCCTACTGTCAACATCCTGAGGGTTACTATTGACCAGAAACTGAACTGGACCAGCCATATAAATTCTGTGGCTGTAACAGCAGGTCAGAGACTGGGAATTTGAGACAAGTAAATCACCTATCTCCCCAAAGCCTGACTATCATCTAAAAGCACAAGTCAGCTGTGTGATGGAATACTCTCCACTTGCCTGGATGAGCACAGCTCCGAAAAGAATCTTGATACCAATCAGAACAAAGCAGCCCACTTGATCAGCACCTCATCCACCAACTTAAACATTCACTCCCTCCACCGCTGATGCACAGCGGCAGCAGTGTGTTCCATATACAAGATGCACTGCAGCAACTGACCAAGGCTCCTTCGGCAGCACCTTCCAAATCTGCAGTCTCTACCATGTAGAAGGACAAGGGCACTAGATGCATGGAAACACCACCATCTGCAAGTTCTTCTCCAAGCCACACACTATTCTGACTTAGAAGTATATTGCTGTTCCTTCACTGTCGATGAATCAAAATCCTGAACCCCCTCCCTAACAGCACTGTAGACGTACCTACACCACATGGACTGTGGCGGTTCAAGAAGGTGGTTCATGACCACCTTCTCGAGGACAATTAAGAGTGGGCAACTTGCCAGCAATGTCCAAATCCCATGAAAGAATAAACTTAAAAAGAGTCAACATGATTTCATTAAAGGGAAATCATATATGAAAAATTTATTTGAGTTCTTTGAGGAAGTAACAAGCAGGGTGGATAAAGGGGTATCAGTAGATGTGTTTTTGGATTTCCAAAAGGCATTTGATAAGGTACTGTATAAGTTATTACATAAGATAAGAGCTCATTGAGTAGGGTTTAATATATTAGTATGGATAGAGGATCGGCTGCCAGGGAACAGAGTTGGGATAAATGGGTCATTTTCAAATTTGCAAACTGTAACTACTGAAGTGTCACAGGGATGAGTGTTGGGGCCTCAACCATTTACACTCTATATTGATGACTTGGATGAAACAACTGAGTTTATTGTACAAAAGTTACTGACTACACAAAGCTGGGTATGAAAGCAAGCTGTGAGGAGGACACAATGAGGCTGCAAAGGGATATAGATAGGTTATATGAGTGGGCAAAAATTTGGCAGATGGAGTATAATATGGGAAAATGTGAGTTTGTCTGCTTTGGCAGGAAGAATGAAAAAACAGAATACTATTTAAATGGAGAGATACTGCAGAATGCTTAGGTCCAAAGGGACCTGGGTGTCCTCATACATGAATCTCAAAAAGTTAACATGCAGGTACAGCTTGTAATTAGGGGGAGATATGGAATGTTGGATTTTATTGCAAGGGTGATGGAGCATCAAAGTAGAGAAGTCCTGCTACAACTTTACAGGGCATTAGTGAGATTACAGCTAGAGTGCTGTGTACAGTTTTGGTCTCCTTATCTAAGCAGGGATATTCTGAAGCAAGGTTGAACAGGTTGGGCCTATACTCATTGGAGCTTAGAAGAATGGGGTTGATTTTATTGAAACATAAGATTCTGAGAAGGCTTAACAGGATAGATGTTGAGAGGATGTTTCCCCTGTTGTGGAAGCCTAAAACTAGAAGGTATTTGGTGATGGATATTGAAGTCCCATCCAGAATACATTCTGTGCTCTTGCCACTCTCAGTGCTTCTTCCAATTGGAGTTCCACATGGAGGAGTATTGATTCATCAGCTGAGTGGGATGGTAGGTGGAAATCACCAGGAGCTTTCCTTCCTCATGTTTGACTTGGCGTCATGAGACTTCATGGAGTCCAGAGTCAATGTTGAGGACTCCCAAAGCAACTATCTCTCGACTGTATGCCACACCTCTGCTGGTGGGATAGGACATACCCAGCAATGTGATGGCGGTGTCTGGGACATTGTCTACAAGGTATGATTCTGTGAGTATGACTATGTCAGGCATATGCTTGACTAGACTGTGGGACAGCTCTCCCAAATTTGTCACAAGCCCCTAGATGTTAGGCCGACTTTGCATGGCCAAGAGTGCTGTATTTCCCATCGTCATTTCATTCCCTGGGTCGATGCTGGTTGGTCCGTCGGCTTTTATTTAAGACTGAGATGAGAAGGAATTTCTTCTCTCAGTGGATTGTTAATCTTTGGAATTCACTTCCCCAGAGAGCAATGGAGGCTGGATAATTGAATATATTCAAGGCTGTAGTAGACAGATTTTTGAACTACAAGGAAGTCAAAGGTTATGGGGGTATGCAGGAAAGTGAAGTTAAGGCCACAGTTAGATCAGCCATGATCTTATTGAATGGTGGAGCAGGCTTAAGGAGCTGAATGGCCTACTCCTATTTCTCATGTTCTTTTGCCTGTATGATAGTACAGTCAGATATTGAGCAAGTGAGCTATGAAAACAGTTGATTCCAGTTGATAAGTTATCTTTCTGAGGTTAGTCAGTTTTTATTTTAATTTTGGAGAGGCAGCAGTTTAGAAATTGACAGTATTCGTGTAAGCATCTTGAGCAGATGCCTCTCCAATTTCCGTCATTCTGCTCATTTCCCAGTATTAGCAACAGTTAGTAAATTTCACAACATGTGCCTGAAACAGGGGGAGAAACGTCAGACAACAGATTCTTGATTGGATGATATCTGGCCATCCAAGAATGTATTGTTGGAGGTTTGTTAATAGGTTATCTATTTACTTTTGGAATATAGGTAACAGTTCAGGCAGACTGCAAAATATATATAGGGGATAGTTTTTGAGGAAATGAGAAGCTAGATTTTTTTTAAAAACTCAGCCTCAAATTAAATGTTTAATTATGTCATAAGTGCATCTCCCATGTTGTCAGTGAAGCATAAAATCTGTGTGTTGTACTGTGTATTTTCCTTTTGTTAAATGTTTTGTTCAAGGTAATATTTGGAGGGAATTGTCATCGCTTTTATGTCATTAATCTTAATGTCAGGAAGGATGTAAGGAAAGGAGGCTCTGTGCGTACGTGCACTAAACCAATAAGATAAGTTGCAAAATGTAATTATTTCAATTCTAGCATCTCATGGTTAATTACTGTCAAAATATAAAAATATCACAATTTGATTACTTAAAAAAATTTTTAGGGGTGAAATTGGTCAATGCCTGCAGCACAAAATGTGTTCATAGTGAATCAGCAGCCATGTTGTTTAAATCACCCCAGTTATTATTTTCCATGAACTTGGAAAATATTGCCAAGATTTTTAATTTCAAAGCAGGTAAAAGAAGCAGTGATATCAGGAAATGAATTTCCAGAAAGTATTTGAACTATTGCTCAGTGAAAGAAGATTGCGTACAATGAAAAATAAGCTGCTGATTTGCTATGAGTCTGTTTTGCACCGTTGGCGAAGACCAATTTTACATAAAACCTGTCTTGCCTGTCATCTCGTAAAGTAATATTATCCAGAGATTTATCCAATTCACACAAGCATCATTAAGTTTCTTGTAACTTTGAACATGAAGATTAATATGTTATTACTAATTTCAGGAAAAGCACAGAGAATCTTAACATAAATCCTCCTGAGCAAACTAAGGAAAAGGGAAAAGGTTTCTTCAGAGCAATAAAAAAGAAAAAGAAGAAATCGCAAACTGTAAGTTTTTATTGCTTTCAAAGAGTATTTATAATGGATAGTGGAGTGGGGGGAGGCTCATCAATTTATCATTTAACAAATTTTTATTCATGTTTATTTTGTGTGGAATAAACTCCAGATCTAATTGCTTTCTAGCAGTTCTCCAAAAGAGGGATGGATAATACTTGGTCTTCAGCTGAGGGCCCAGGTGGAATAGTCTGTTTTATAAATTTCCCTGAAGCTGTTTTAATGTGAAAGCAGAGCATGTCAGTTTTTAAAGTACAGGCAAAGTATTTTATTAATCTGAAAAAAAAAACAAATCCAAACATATGATGAAACTTCAGAGCCAATAGTGCTAGGTGGGGACTATTATTTTGAATTATTTTCAGGGGTTCCTATATTTTTTGACAAGGACATGAATATTGAAAAAAAAGCTGATATGGATTTCCTGGTGTTGAAATGTCCTTAACTGAGGATTTTTCAAGTTTTGCAATTAGTAAATTCATGTAGTCTTTCTCATCCAAATTGTTATATCAGCATGAAAATGCAACTTCCAACATGAACCATAACTATAGTCAGCAATGAAGAGGTGCAGTTTCTTTGCCAGACCAACCTTAACCAAAAATAGTGTAATGTTTGTAATTAGAAAGGCAGAATCCTCATTTTAAATCACTCAAACATATTGAGTATAACTATTAGATAATATTTGAAATTCAAATGTGTAAGACCCCACTCCTGAGAACTCAACTAAATTTGATCCTGAGAATTATAAGATCTCAAATCTCTCAGACACTAGTTCTGTTGAAGATGGTAAGGTTACTAAAACCGATTCAAAACCACGGAGTTTACAACAATAGTTGCATGAAGAATTTTACAAAAGTTGCACATAGAGTCTCTCAAAAACTTATACACACAATCTGCCCGCGTCAAACAACCTAGTTTTAGGTGATTGGTCAAATCACTCAATCCTGACTGCAGTACTGAAGCTTTAGTTACTGTCTTTTATGCAGTTAACTTTCCATTAGCTGGGGTTGCTTGGGGGCAGTTCCTTAGGCTCTGCTGACTTAGCTGCATTGGCATTCTTCCAAATGCGTTAGTATCTTTAGCCTGCCATCCATTGTTAGTTCTTAGTGTCTTAGTTGAAGTGGTCTCGACTTGTTAATTCCTAAGGTCTGCTCCCTCATTTCAAAGTTATGTTTCATCTCTAAACACCATGGCTTTGTTCAATTTGATAGCACTGCCTGGGAAAACAAAATTACTACTGAATAGTACCATTCAGCAAGTTTTAACAGAAACTGGAGGTTTTTGCACTGTCCTCATTTTTCAAGGCATGATGGTAATTTGGTCAAGACAATTTGAGCAATAATTTGCTATTTAAAACCATACTTTTTTACAAATGCCTTCAAGAGAGAAGGATGGCATTTGTAGTGTGAAGGCCCTTATCTGTGCAGTTGAGTACCTTAAGCGGTTCTGTGTTTCTGTGCTCGTAGAAATCCTCTTCCTGACATGAACTGAAAGATTTTGACAGTACAAATTGATGTTTTATTCCTGAATACACGCTTAATGTGAAATAAATAGAATGTCATCTTTTCATACAGTATTTTATAAGTTTGACATTTTCCTGTAGCTTTACGTTTATAGAAACTTCATTTTCCCTTAAGTTACTCAACTTTCACACACAAACTGCTGAATTCTAAGTGGGGCAGTGAAGGTGGGCTCAGACGCGCTGGGAAGTTATTTTTATTAAAAGTTTGCATTTAAAGGCTGTGATTTTAGTCTGGTAATTTTCAGGATTCTTATCTACACCAATTAGTTCTTACCATTCTTAACCATATGTTGCTACTGGTTCACTATGCTTTTGTGTATTTTTGTTGCAATGGTTACAGAATTTGTTCTCTCTTTTACTTCCCTTTGGAAAAGATTAAGTAAAGTTTCATATTTGCTTATTCATAAGTATCTGAAGTTGGACAGTGCATGAAACAAGATATTATTGGAGTTGTAACAAAGGCAGTGTAATAATTGTGGGGGACTTCAATCTCCATTAAGGCTGGGACAATCAAATTGGCCAGAGTGGTCTAGAAGATGTGTTCATAGAATGTTTTCATGACAGTTTCCTGGAGCAATAAGTTGTGAAACTGACTAGGGATAAAGCTATCTTAGATCTATTATTGTGTAATGATGCAGGGCTAATTAGTAAAAAGGTCCACTGGGAAATAATGATCATAATACCAATGAAATCCATGTTAAGCTTGTTCATGGCATACTCCAATCACAGATAAGAATCTTAAACTTAAACAAAGCCATTGACATAGATATGAGGGGAGAACTAGCTGAGATTGATTGGGAAACTAAACTAAAAGGTATGGCGGTAAATAAACAGCGTCAAACATTTAATTAAACAATTCAAAATGTTCAACAAAAATACATTCTTAAATTTAAATTTTAAAACGTTTCCTGGTACTTTCTCCATGGCAACGTTTCTACCAATCAGAGTCCACTTGCCAACCAATCAACACCCTCTTCTCACGGAATATAAATTGTTGTTCCCTTTGAGATTTGGTACTCTTGATATTTTTGATACTCTTTCCTGTTGAGTGCAAGATGAAAACTTTTGACAGCATATCTTTTTTCAGTAATACTTAAGTTCTGTATCACCCATTGACTATTAAAAATACAGTCTATTGAAAAACAAAAACTCAGCAAGAAAAACCCACCTGTAGCTCACTCAGACAGCTAAGAATGTTAGATTGAAAGGAGAGTTCTTATAATGTTGCAAAGAGCAGAAGCAAATCTAAGGATTGGGAGTGTTTTAGAATGCAACAAAGGGCCAAAAGTTGATTAAAAAAAGGAAAAAAATAAGTAAACTAGCCAGGAACATAAAAACAGATTGTAAGAGCTTTTATAAGTGTACAAAAAAGAAGAGAGTAGCTAAAATAAACATTGGTTTCCTGAATGAGGAAATGGCAGTGAAGTTGAACAAATATTTTGTGACCGTCTTCACAGTAGAAGACACAAATTGCATACCAGAAATAGAGGGTAACCTAGGTACTAAAAAAAAGTGAGGAAATTAAGATAATTAATATCAGCAGAGAAAAAGTATTGGAGAAACAAAAGGAGCTAAAATCCGATGAATCCTCAGGAATTGATGACCTGCATCCTAGGGTTCTAAAAGAGATAGCCTCAAAGATAGTGTATGCACTAGCTATGATTTTCCAAAATTCGTTCTGGAATGGTCCCATCAGATTGGAAGTTGGTAAACGTAACATCTCTGTTCAATAAGGAGGGAAAGGGAAAACAGTTAGCCTAACGTCAGTCATTGGGAAAATGTTGGAATCTATTATTAAGGAAGTCTTAACAATGTTATGATCCTGCACCAGACCCTCAAGTTTTTGGTACTATCTGGCTCGGGACCAGTAACTTTTTGTTTGAGATAGATAAAGTTGGCGATCCAAGACACTTGCTAAGAGCATAAAGGCACAAGACTTCACTGTTTCTGAACAAACAAAATAAACTTTACTATGCAAAGTCAGAAAGATAATTTACAATATCTATCTTATACTCTAACATTCAGAGTTAATATGAGGTACATGTGATTTAACAGGCAAACCGTGGTCGAACACCCACACTACACATTGAATAGCAATTGCAATCAAGACAGACCCCACACATTTCTCAGCAACCCACCCAGATGTCAGTAAACAGATATAATCAATCTCATTGCAACCCTGTCTCTCTTGAGGGACTCCAATCTTCACCTTCAAAGATATAGCCTTGGAATTCTCTCCATAGGTCGCTCTGACTTGGACTGCTTCAATGACGGCTCACCTCACAGGGTTTCAGTCTCATCTCCCAAGACTCCATTCCATTGGATTCCCAAGTCTGCACTCCAGTACCTACTCTCAAGCACATCTTCAGCTTTTCGGCCACACCGAACAGAACCCTACTGCTCCAAAAGGCTATCTTTGCTCCAGCGGCCTGCAGCACAGAGCCACCAAATTTCTGCTGCCTTCTCAAATCTCCAGGGCTTCTTCAGGGCCCTCCCTGCTTAAAGTCAGCTTATCACAGCGTTTTTACTGCTTGGAGCCTCTTTGCTCCTCTTCCCGATGGTTCTTACCGGTGGCCTCCTCTTCCCGGTGGCTGCTTCCCCAGTTTTCTCCTTCTTTCTGGGACCTTCCCTTGTCCCCTGTCTGGGAATCCACTCTGACTGACGTAAAAAAAAACTGACTGCCTCTGAATTGCTGTTCATAGACCCTTGAACTGATCTGGGTGACCTATCAGAACACTCTGAGGGTACCACCTTACTAGGCAGGAACAAATGTAACAAGCATTGGAATATCCTTTACTTTAAATGTTCAAATCTTGACAGACTGCTAGCTGACATAGCCCATGGGGACACAGAAAAATTGGCTTTTATTACAGCACTTAAAAAATTATAACATGATCAGGCAAAGTCAGCATGGTTTTACAAAAGGGAAATCCTGTTTGACAAATTTATAGTTTTTTGAGGATGTAACTAGTAGGGTAGATAAAGAGAAACCAGTAGATATTCGGATTTTCAAAAGACAATCAAGAAAATGCCACACTAAAAGTTAATGGGCAGGATAAGGGTTATGGAGTTGGGGGTAATATATTAACTTGGATGAAAGTTTGGTTAACAGTTAGGAAGCAAAGATTGGGCATAAATGGGGCATTTTCAGGTTGGCAGGCTGTGACTAATGGAATGCCAGAAGGATCAATGCTGGAGTCTCAGCCATTTACAATCTATATTAATGCTATAGATGAAGAGAGAATGTAATGTATCCAAGTTTGCTGATGATACAAAGCTAGGTGCAAAAGTAAGCTGTGGGGAGGGCACAGGGAGGCTGCAAAGAGATTTAGACAGATTAAGTGAGTGGGCAGCAAATTAGCAGATAGAGTATAATGTTGGGAAGTGAAAAATTATTCACTTTGGTTGTCAGAATGGGAGAGCAGAATATTTTTGAAAGGTATGAAACTTGTAAATGTTGATGCTCAGAGAGACTTGTATATACTTGCATAAGAATGCAGGAAGTTAGCATACAGGTACAGCAAGCAATTAGGAAAGCAAATGGCATAATGGCTTTTATTGCAAGGGGATTGAAGTAAAAGAATAAATAATTTTTTTCTCCAATTGAACAAGGCTTTGGTGAGTCCATATCTGAATATAGTGTGCAGTTTTGGTCTCCATTTTTAAGGAAGCGTATACTTGCACTGGATGCAGTACAGGGAAGGTTCACTAACTTGGTCCCCGGGATGAGGGGGTTGTCTTATGATGAGAGGCTAAGTAAATTGGGCCTATATTTTCTGGAGTTTAGAAGAATAAGAGGCAATCTCATTGAAACATATTAGACACTGAGAGATTATTTCTGCTGGCCAATGAATCTAGAATATAAGGCATGGCCTCAGGATCATTTAGAACTGAGATGTGGAGAAATTACTTCATGCAGAGGATTGTGAATCTTTGGAATTCTCTATCCCAGAGGGTTGTGGCTGCTCCATTGTTGAATACATTTAAGGCTGGAATTGACAGATTTTTGGTGTCTCGGGGAATCAGGCAATATGGGGGGTGGGTGGGACAGTGGAGTTGAAGCTCAAGATCAGTCATGATTGTATAGGATGGTAAAGCAGGCTCGACAGGCCATATTGTCTTCTCCTGCTCTTATTTCTTGTGTTCTTATCACCAAAGCAGGCCCCACACATGGGTATTGGTTCGCCAGGTTACCAGGTGCCAACTTCCGTTTTATGATTTATCACATTGACTGTGACAAACACCCACAACACTTGCCTGCATTCTCTCCTTACAGCATATATCTTTCAGGAAGGATCTGGAAAGTCATATTGAGCTTGTACAAATTAAGCTGTTATTGTACATACACCTGTAAAACCATCAGAACAATTTTAAACTGCAGTTAAAAGATAGGTGTGAGGAATATAGTATAAATCAAGAGAATTTGTATTTACTGAAGTATAGGTCAGATCTGGAGTGCTATGTTTTGTTTTGGCTGGCTGATTCGTAGGAAAGATTTTATTGCCTTTGATGGGTTACAAAGACTGGCAACGAATTGATTCCAGATATCAGAAACTGTAGAGGAAAACTGACATGCAAAACTATTAGCGGATGACATAAGGGGCAGAATATTGCCGTCGGCGTGCAGGGTCAGGCCTGACTCGCTGACGCATAAAATGACGCGCGATGACGTCGGGCATGTGTCCCAACGTTATCGCACGTCATTTCGATATTTCATTTGGCAGGCGTGCGCCAAAGGCGGCTGTGCACTTGCCGAGCAGTCAACGGCCTATTAAGGCCATTAAAAAAGCAATTAACCTAGTTAAGAACGCTGCCCGTCCAACCTTCAGGTTGGCGGAGCAGGCTAAGAGCCCAAGCAGCCTTCGCGTTTTTCAGGAAACCTCATCCATGAGCAGGATGAGGTTTCCTGAAGGTTTTATAAATTAAATAAATTTTGCAGATTTCACAAACATGCCTCAGTTCATGTGACAGAGCACATGTTTAAATAATGTTTTATTTTATTTATTCATAAGTTTTATTATCTACTTAATCTCCCTGAGGCAGCTCCGTGCCTCGGGGAGATTGCCGCACACTTTCATGAGCAAAAGAGTGCAGGCCCCGACTCTTCCTCCTGCCCCCGCGCACACAGGTAGCGTGAGTGCTACCAGCTGCGTGTTATGCTGGGTGGGCCTTAATTGGCCTGCCCGCGTAAAATGGCGGTGGGCAGCCAATCACGGGAGGCTATTGGCTCCACGCCCACTTCTGCCCAGCCCGCCTGCCATTGGAAAAATTCTCCCCAAGAGGCTTTTATAAAGAGTAAAAGAATAATTAAGTTCAGAGTCGAACCAATTAAGGACCTTCATGTTTCAGCTCCATATAGATTGGATGATTATTTCTTAACTTGAACAAAACTTAAATGCCGATTGGGAGTCAGTAATTTGACCAGGAAATATCTTTTGTTTCATTCTCCGAGAAGAGAGGAACCATCATGGTTATGCCAATGTCTTTTCTCTTCTGAGAAAACATCTTGACCAATGTGCAGAGCAATATATACAGAACAGCTACATCAAGCGGTTTACCTGCTCTTGCAAAGATTCTCCTGTGCTTCAGTGTTCCAAGCAAACCTGAATGTGCATCTCTTTAGAGCTCTAGTGATTTTTCTTGGGCAATATAGCGTATTCTGGTTGGTCACTGAATCACAAGAAATATATTACCTACTTAAGGTGTGGCTTTTCTCATTTGGAAAATTCAAAACATCTGTCTAAAATTTTTCTTCGTATAGATTCGCTTTAGTTTGTCCAAGTCATTTATGCTTGAGATTTCAGTATTATGACAGCCAATCAAAAAAAAGTGTAGTTTTAGGTATGTTGCTACACTCATTGGATTGGGGAAGATCACCTGGTAAATTGATGTCACAAAAAAACAAAGTCCTTCAATTGAGCGCCTGTACAAGAATGAGAATAGACACATCTATGATTGGTAACCTAGTATTGTTACTGCAAAACCTGCATTTCAGAAAAATGTCCCTTAATGTACTCTTTTTGGTGATTATTTGAAGGAATCAAAACTGTGCAATCAAAATTAAGGCACAGGAACATAACTGTTTGTATTGCAATATCTATGCACTTGGTATACTTGTATCTTATATTACAGACTGAAAACAGCGATGGAGAAAATCCGAGTATCAGAAAATCCCTCTTTCCTCTTTTTAGTGCAAAGAATCATTTAAAACATATCCCTTCCTCAAGAGAACTGCCTGTAGTCAGTCTTCCCATGGTATTAATTTTAAAATACTGTATTCCTAACATAATTATAATGCTTCCATGCTAGAGCATGCACATACTGAGTATAAATTTCTTTAAAATGGATTTAAGCTTGGGTCTTCCTATCTATCCTCATAACTAATGTTAGGAATGCATTCAGGAACTTAACTTTGATCACAATTATATGTTCTCAATTTTGTTTCTGGGCAAAAAGGAACTCTCCTTTCTTACTGTTATTGAACTAACAGCATGTTCAAAATCAGAAGGTTCCAGATTTGGAAAGCAGTAACTAGGCACAGCGGCATGCAATCGGGAAATGCTGAGTTTTGCACATAATCTAGCTATGGTGCTTTTTAGAGGAGAAAAAATCTGATGCATGTTTTGCATGCATGTTAGTTTAAGGCCATTTTGGAGGTACCTCTAAAGATGAAAATCATTAGCTGGACCATATAGATAGAAAACTGTCCTGAATAGATAGAATATCAGAACATGAAAAGAAAACTACTTGCTCACTGAGGTTAGCTAAAGGTTTGAGGCGGAATTCAAGTACTTTTGCACATGGATGTGAAGGAATTAGAGAGATTGCAGAAAAGATTCAGGAGAGCGATTCCATTGTTGAGGAATGTCAATTATGTGGATCGATTGTAGAAACTGGGGCTGTTCTCCTTGGAGAGAAGGTTGAGAGCAGATTTGATAAAGGTGTTCAAAATGATGAGAGGTCAGGATAGAATATGGAAAAACTGTTCCCATTGGTAGAAGGATCAAGAACCAGAGAGCACCGATTTCAGATGATTGGCAAAAGAAGCAACGGCGAATGAGGAAAATTGTCCTATTTTCTGATCACTGAATGACAACAGCAACTTATATTTTAGCGCAAAGCCCCTTGCAAGAACAGAGGAATACCTTTATGGCATCTAATTTCTTAGATTGTGTGATTATTACATGCAGTTATTCCTCAAAAAGTTGTTAGTACTATTAATCCTTGCATTAATGTTTCTGATAACTGATCAGATTTTAATTGTGTATCTCCTCTGATGGGCACCATATAGATGAAGGCTACTTTAAAGGCAAAGCTATGTAATCCTTTATTTTGGCATATCATTTTGACTACCACTTATGTATATCTGCTATATTTCCCAGGCTTCCACTGTCTGCAGGTTATGATCAGGCTAAACACTAAAGAATGCATGTCCTTAGTGAAGCTGAAATCAGAGTACAGTAAATTATTTTGTTTCAGTTTACTTTGCTAACATATATCACTTGATTTTAGATGCCTAGTAGCGATGGCCATGATCGCCTGGCATTACAAAAGGCCATACAAGCCAGCCATAACAGAGGGAGAGACTGGCCTACAGACAAGATTGCAGATGTTCAGCCTCAGGTACTTTATTTACAGAATGCTCTCTTAGCCTTTCTAAACTTTCTTTCCCCCCAGCTTTCTATACTTCACTTGATTTTGTTTAGCATTATTAGCACGTTTCATCAAAAAGTTCCCCCTTGTACTTGTCTGCACTGTAATCATCTTCCATTTCTAAGTTTCTCAGTATCAACTATGTTATCTGCTCGTTTTTTTCCCTAGTTTACTTGGAAACGTTCCTTTATTACCCTGTTGCGATATGCTATTCCATTGTATCTTTATCTTTGATTTGTTTTTCATTTCAACTTTCACATCATTTATTAAAGGATTGCAACAATTCCTATCAGACAGTTAATTGGTCTATTTTTAGCCATTACTAAATTTTAACATCATTGTTCAGTATGCGTATGAAACAAAATGGATACCAGCCGTTGCTAAATCTGTGATGCTACTTTGCAAATTCACATTCAGTAACTATTCCTTCTTTCAAACTAAAAATGCAGGTCCACAGGTGGCAGCAACAAGGAGATCTCACTGGTTTATGTTTTGAAAGATATTAAGTTGAATACATATTTACATTGTTGAAGCTCTCATGTCTCATTCAAGTAATGTTCCTTTTTAACCTCGCCCCAGAATTCATCCCATCAATGAATATTTATTTTTCATAAATTTCAGAAAGGTGTCTCCACCTATAAAATAAAAATATTAAATTGTTGACTGTTAAGAAAAAAGTAAACATCTTTCACAATCTCAACATCCTGAGCACTTCACAGCCAGTGATGTAATAATCACTGTTGTTCTGTAGAGACACCTCGTCATTTTGGACAAAAGTAGAATTAATATTTTCACCTTTGCAGTACCAGCTTTCATGTAAATATTTGCTCCATTCTTCAAATGTGTAAATAGTGTTATTTTATACTATGCAGAAGAATTTCAAACCAAAGAAAAAAAGCTTTGTTACCGGCTTTACTAATCTTTGAAAAAGGTTTTTTTCATGTTCTGCAGAAACACCCTTTGAAATCGCTGCGAAAGTTTCTACAGCTTCCGACTTCATTCAGTCATTCTACTTCCTCAGACGTTCGGTTTCAACCTTTGCCAAACCAACCACTCAAATCTTCTCATGGTGAGGGTCGCACCCATGGAGTGGGACAGACTCCTAACAGCAATGTACGGCAAGATTCCCAGGCAAAACCCAGATCAACTTTTCAACTACCTGGGCAAATGGAACCTATCTGGCATGTGCTACCAAGTGGCAGGACTGGAATTGATGGAACTATGAATTCTGACCAGATGATTTCCAAATCAAGTCAAAATGGTCATTCTCTACATTTAACCAGAACAGCACGCTCCAGAATGCCAAATCTAAATGATTTAAAGGAAACAGCACTGTAGCCGTATTTCATGCTGTCATTCTAAAGATGAATTAATAACCAGGTCCCTTTAATAAACATTACCAATGTAATGTAAGCAATTAAACAAATCTTAACAATTATGCCAGTGTTGCAATATGCAGAATTATTTCAAATTGTTTGAAAGATTTTGCAAAACAGCACCAAGCAGCTGTGTAACAATGGCAAACATCCACAATGATTTCTAACAAAGCTCACAATTCATATAGTGTTGGAATTATTCTGTAGTAGTTAACCAGTTTGTAGTTATAACAAATAATATATTTGTATATTGCTGGGGGGAATTGGAGTTTGTCCTGAGATCCATGTTTTCATAGAGCACAATGTTACAGTGTACTTAATGCACAGTGTATTCACAAGCTGCTGATGCTTTTTAGCATTTCGTACACTTTCTTCCTCGTAACTTGCATTATATTTAGGCATATGAATAGTGGTATTTAAGCAAATATATTGGTAATTATATTTGGTGTGTAGTCAGTAGCTTGTCAGAGTTTGATAAAAGGATTTTATTTTTGGTATGTAATATAGAATCTGTACAAAGTACTTTCTGAAAATGATATATAAGAATAACTCAAATTGCAAATTGTTACAGGATTGTAACCTGTCATTAACTGAAAATGTAAACCTCAAGTGGTTCATCAACACAAGATGCAGTGTTGGAACATGATTGGGCCTGTTATTTTGCAGTATATGCAACTGAGATTATATCTTTTCATTCATTTGGATAATGATGGAGACGAGGCTTCAATCAAATCATATGGCTTGAAATAAGTGAATTGAACTGTAGGGATATTGGATTTTAGTTTACTACGTGTTATGATAAGTTGTGAACTACGTATATATTGTATAGAGAATAAATGTTCTAATGCACTTGGGACTCAGATTATATAAACTGCAAAAGTACAGCTGGAATCAATTTTGCAACATCTAGATCTTCTAGCAGATAAAAGTTATTTTTCAGTAATACCGTTGCATTTTTAAAATAAGTTGATTCTGTCTTTATTTGTTTTATATCATTCATTATCATTATGACTTCTTGAGTTTTTCCAAACAGCTGTACTAATCTCCTTTTATCTACAGCCTCCCTTTAATAATTTTATGCTTGGTTATATATTGATGCAGTCATATATATTTTCCTTCCCCAGGATGATATATTGATACAGTAGTTGTACATATTGGCGGTGCTGCTTGAGAATCTGGGTGCTTCACCGATGGTGGCCATGGGCAGTGTTGGATGACCATGTACCAACAATGAAACTAGGGTTGCCATTAGTTTGGTCATTATTGCTGTGGCATCTAGAGCCTAAAATGTGAAATTTCCATTTTCCCTCTGGATTGGTCTGTTCCTGCCTCATTAAGAGTTTCCTGTGAAGTTGGTGAGCAGGGGATCTTGCATTGGTTTCTCAGAAGGGTTGTAGGCTGCTTAGTAGTTTTTCAAATTTGTGAGGGATGCTGACTATCACACGCTCTTACCATTGTGTCCTTCAAATAATGAATGCATATATCTTTGGTGGGAATGAGACACTTCACCAAAGCAAGAGAATGCCATCTTCTTGCAGTTAGTAGCACATATAGTTATCTGTGGGAACTCAAGCCTAATAAGCAGAAGAAATGAGTCACCGCGCTCAGAATTTGCCTTGTGTGACAGGAAAATTATATCACATCAATATTTGCTGGATTATTGACTGTGCATATATTTACCTTGTAGGTTGTGTTCCCTTATGTTAGAACATACAAGTTATTTTCATGTAATTTTGCATTTCCAGCATCTGACACCTAGATCTTTTGCCTGTGCCTTATCTTGTGCCTATTGTTTTTCATTGTTGATCTCTTGTGCAATGATCCCATAAACAAAAATATATATATTTTTAAGAGAAAACAATGGCCAAAAGAGAAATTACAGGTTTGTGCAACATTCTGGTTTAGCTTTGGCCTTTCAAATGGGCAAATAGAACACCACTTAGCACCTTATGCAGATCAGTAATTCATCCTCTATCATGCAAAAATTCTTGCAGAAATGACCAAAGTCACGTTTGTGATTTTCATAAGGGAGTTAAGTTCAGATCTTAGGCAGAGTCCAAGGATTTGCTTTTCACTTCAAATTGTCTGTTTTGAGATACCCTTGTTTAAATGCCAACGCAGGAACAACCAACAAAGCTGTACGTGTTTTTATTTTCTTTCGGACATCCATTTTTCCCTCAAATATACAATTTAAGTGAATGGCAAGACAAGTGTCAGGACAAGCTAGTGTGTAATATCGAACGTTCAAAGGGCGTTTGCAGCAGTAACAGTAATGAACCATTTGTGAGCTTGTGACCACGTTTGATTCTCATTCTGCAGGTATAGCCCTTTTTATATATCTTAATCACAACTGTCACCTTCTATAAAATATGCCATTTTGATTTTCCAATAATGCATGAAGCCAGTTATTAAAAAAAACTCATTGTGACTTTGAGACTTATCAAGGAAATTTAACAATGCTGTTTTCCTAAAAAATATATATTTGTATGTTAACCTGATCAATATCAAATTTTCATATTTGTATAAATCGCAAGAATGCAGAATTTGTACTTGATATTATCATTAAGGCTTCTATCATATAACTAAAAGTAACAGTGACAACTGTTGTGGAGCGGATCCTGAATCTAAGCTTTATCCATGCCCTTTAGCAAGAAGTGATGAGTCAGCAGCAACTATATACCAGATTTTATGCAAATTTTATGAAAATGTGGATTCTGTTGATAAATAGGCATCTTCAGAACCATGTGTGTCTGTCATTTTTAAGAAATAGTAAAAGGTAATGTACCAGCTAAATAACAAATGGGCTTTGCAAGTGAGATTTGACCTGTAATTTCATCCTGATCTTTACCATTTTATATTAATGATTACATAATTTCAAACTCATTTAGGAATCTTCAATCTTTTAATCTCAAAACAAAGACAATGTTAGATATTTAAGCAAGCTTTAAGTGAGTTCAGTTTTTAAAGATTTAGGGTATGAGTTCCAAACTTTCCATTAGCACAAGACACTAAATTTGTGGCATGCAGAGACTTCCTGCAAAAAGCATGTTTAACTAATGACTTTACACAATATTTTTCCATGAAAGTAGTGCCTTGTTGGTTTGCAGTTATATTTGCACTATATTGCGAGATTTCTTTCAATAGTACCTTGCCTGATTTCTTTTGAGAGATTTCCGCAAATTCTGTATCAACATCTTTTCCAGGCAGACTGTTTTGTGAATGTGGTTTGTGTTCACAGTTGAAGAAGTTGAAGCTTTCCTACGTGGTGTACCATTACTTCACAATCTCATTACAGATTTAGGTTCCATCCCGTTACTGTCTCATCGTTCTTCCAAGATTACTATATGAAAGGCTAGTTAGACTGCCTACATTTCTCCTTAAGTTTACTTTTCACAAAATATTCTGATCATGTGTTCGAAATGATGCAGACTTAAGTAATCATTTAAGGAACTGGTATATTAAAGCAATTGTGGAATATTCAGTACAGAGGGACATTTTAATATTATCATCAGTAAACAGGTGTTGAGTGACTTCTACCATTGCCATTGATGGGAGGTTTCTATTCCTTGTGAACAAGCATTCACCCAAATTCACAATTTGAAATGTGCTTACAAGTGTTACAAAAAGTATCAGTTCTTTGATTTGTGATATTGCTGTTTTTTAAATGCCATTGCACACAAGGCTCAGATGGTCAGTTTCAGTGTTAGAGATCAGTTACAGATTTCAGCATCTCCAACAGCTAAAATGTAAACCTGGTGTTAATTTTGAAGCAGGCTGCTCTTATATTCTGCAGAATTTTAAGTTTAAAATTTTACCTTTGCTGTTACCTTCAGTATTACAATTTTTTTACATCTGCATACTTTCTCATATTAAATCTTATATGGAAAGGTCAGTTTTCAGAGTTAAAACTTAAAAGAAAAAGAGTTGTTGCACAAAACAACTAAAATGCTGAGATTTTTATGCCACATTTTTAAAACAGCTTTTATACAATGGTGATTGATGTAGTGTAAACCCAGGTTCCAAATAGTTCAGCAGAATATAAACCAGCAGGTGTAATTAATATTTATGTATATATTTGTCCAAAAAGTTGTGTTTCATGCATGCAGATCTAAATACTTCACACAGGTTTGTATGGGTGTAAAACAGATGTATTCTCTATTAGATCTTAATACATATCTTTGGGGTTAGAAATTACTGTTAGGGAGCTTATAATATTAATAAGGGGAAACCTAATAAATATAAATTGCTGTTGAATATAGTTCTGTTCGGATAATATCCCAGGTGTACAAAAACATGGAAACAAAAGTTGACTTGAGAGTATATATGTAATTCTCAAAAGTGTTTATTGCCTATAGTCACAATTCAAATTATATTTTAGGCAGTTATATTTTTTTTAAGGAGTATGCACATGTTTTCAAGTATTCAGGTCTCCGCTCATGTAAAGTCCTCGTTTTCTGGGATTCTTTGGCAGCATTTGTGTTTTGTCACCTAGCTGTATTTATGTTTTGTTTTCTTTAAACTATTGCAGTTTTTCCCTTTTTTAATAATTGCAAGGTATAAAACATTTGTAAATTGTTTATATAACATTTATATGTTTGTATATTCAACTTTTATGGTGTGTTTTCCATCTGTATGTACAGCTATTTTGTAAATTTTAATCATACTGTTTGAGTTGTCACTGAATATTGGCATGAAATTGGTTAATTTTTACTAAGCACAATGTATTTTTGAATGGATCTTGTAAACACGTCTTTATAAAAATGCAATTTTTTTGCACTAAAATGTCGAGCATTCCTGATTTTGTTATTGGACTACAGTGGTTCAAGAAGGCAGTTTACCACTACCTTCTCAGGAGCAATTAGGGATGGTCAATAAATGCTGGCCTAGCCAGTGATGCCCGCATCCCATGAATGAAGAGAAAATAATTTAAGTTTAATCATGTATTGGGTGGGAGAATCTAATCACACTTGGTTGCGGGATACATAAAGAGACTCTGGTTTATGGACAAATAATAATCTCAAAGGGCATGTGATCGTTGCAACTAAATTGACTTATTTTCTTTTAAGTATTAAATCTTGCCATTTAATTGGTCGAGGTTAAAACTGGAAAATACTGCATTGCATCTTAGTAAAATATTATGCTTATTGAAAGTAGCAAATATTCAACGAGCATAAACTTGATGTTGAATGAAACATCATTTTTTCTGCTTTTCATGAAACTTTTGTTTCCATTTGGCTAGAAGCATGTAAATCAAAACAAAGCAGGGATTCTGCTGGATTGCGCAATTCTTCACCCTGTATATTAGGGACAAAAAGCAGGATTGAGGACAGATGCTGTCTATTACAATAAGTTTTTTTTAAAAAGCTGGAAATACTTAGCAGATCAGGCAGCATCTGTGGATGATGAAAGGACATCTCGGTCTGAAATGTTAACTCCATAGATGCTGCCTGATTTTATTTCAAATTTCCAGCAACTGCAGTTTTTTGCTTTTGAAATCCACTACAGCTGTGGGAGGTGAATGTAGGATGGTATAGGATGGAAAGGGCAAGCAGAGAGTTTGAAGGCTGGTGTATTTGTATATGCTACGTATGATGGAAACAGCTTTTCCAAGTTGAAAACAGTAATTCAAAATATAAATCTTTAATTATCAGTCCATGTGTGGCATCAATACATCTTGTGGGGTTCATAAATCATCTATTTTTTCAAGGTCTATTTTCATTGTCATGACACACCCTCACCTACTTTGAACCACTCAAGATTGCCACAATTGTCTTTTTATGCATGTCGCACAGTTGATTTACTAAAATGTATCTTATCTTACCCTGCTTGATTTTGCTTATTTTTCATCATGTGGTTATTATCCCAACAACTTCTTAATGAGTTAACTCTCAAGAGAGCAACCCTGAGTCACTGTGGGCACTTGAGCTCAATGGGTCAATGAATGGTATGGAACACAGAATTGTTATTGCACAGAAGGAGGCCATTCAGTCCATCATGTCCACTCCGGATCTCTAAATGAGCATTATAACTTGGTGCAATTCTCCTGCCTTTTCTCTGTTCCCTTGCACATTGTTTTTATTCAAATAATCATCTAATTCCCTCTGGAATGCCTCGATTGAACCTGCCTCCACCACACTTCCAGGCAGTGCATTCCCCAGACTCAAACCACTCGTTGTGTGAAAACATTTTTTCTCACGTCACTTTTGATTCTTTAGTAAATCTCTTTAAATCTGTGCCCTTTCCTTCTTGATCCTTTTACGAGCGGGAACAGTTTCTCCCTATCTACTCAATCCAGCCCCCTCATGATTTTGAACACCTCTATCAAATATGAACATATGAATTAGGAGCAGAAGTAGGCCTGCTCTGGCATTCAATAAGATCATGGCTGATCTGCTTGTGTTTCAAATTCCACATTCCCATCTACCCTGATAACCTTTTATTCCCTTGCCTAACAAGAATCTATCTACCTCTGCCTTAAAAATATTCAATGACACCGCTTCCACTGCCTTCTGAAGCAGAGAGTTAAAGTCGCACAAGCTTCTGCGAGAAAAAAATTCTTATCTCTTTCCTATAAGGACAACCCCTAATTTTAAAACAGTGCCCCCTAGTTCTGGACTCAATCACAAGAGGAAACATCCTTTCCACGTCCATGTTGTCAAGACCATTCAGGATCTTATATACTTTAACCAAGTCACCCCCTCTCTTCTAAACTCCAGTAGAAACAAGCCGAACCTGTCCAACCTTTCCTCGTAAGACAATCCACTCATTCCAGGTATCAATCTAGTAAACCTCCCCTGAACCACCTCCAACGCATTTACGTCCTTAAATAAGGAGACCAAAATTGCGCACGGCATTCAAGATGCGATCTCACCAATGCCCTGTATAACTGAAGCGTGACATCTTTATTTTTATGTTCAATTCCCCTCATAATAAAGGATAGCATCTCATTAGCCTTCTTCATTACTTGCTGTACCTGCATACTAACTTTTTGTGACTCATGCACTGGAATACCTAGATCCATCTGCACCTCTGAATTTTGCAGGCATTCTCCATTTAAGTAATATGCTGCTTTTTTATTCCCACCAAAGTGAACAACTTCACATTTTCCCACATTATACTCCATTTGCCAGAATTTCACCACTCTCTTAACCTTAACTCTGTCTGCAAACTCCTTGTGTCTTCTTCACAACATGCTTTTCTATTTCTGTGTCACCTGCAAATTTAGCTACCATGCCTTCCTTCCCCCCATCTAAATTATTAATGTAAATTGTAAAAAGTTGATCCAGCACTTACCCCTGCGGGACTCCACTTATCACTTCCTACCAATCAGACAAAGACCCATTTATGCATATACTCTGTTTTGCCAGCCAGCCAATCTTCTATCCATGCTAATATATTAACCCCCACAGCCTGAGCTTTTATTTTCTGCAATAGCCTTTGATTTGGCACCTTATCAAATGCCTTCTGGAAATCCTACACACAGTAGATTTCACCTGAATGTGACATAATTTATTTAATTTAGGGCTATTGTAGTGTAGTGGTTATGGCGCTGGACTAGTAATCTGGAGGTCTGGACTGATATTCGAAAGAGCATGAGTTTAAATCGCACCATGGCAGTTTGAGAATTTGAATTCTGTGATCTGTTTTTTAAATGTGGAGTAAAATACTGCTGGTGATAAAATAGCCATGAAGCTGTTGAATTGTCAGGAAAATGCAATTGGTTCATGAATGCCTTTTGGGGAAGGGAACGTGTCCTGATGCCATGAGCTGGCAGTTATGAGACCAATGTGGATGATTCTTAACTCCCCTTTGAAATAGCTTGCAAGTTCCTCAAGGTATCAAGGCAGGTAGGTACGTCCCAAAAATTATTATTTAATCTCCAAGTTTCAATTCATGAACTTTTGAACCTCGTAGACTTTGGTTTTCCAGCCGCATTTTATTAGACTGTATATTAAATTGTCTAAACATGACCCCTGGTAAAACGTAACACTGAACAAGTCATGTAGTATCTGTCGAGAACACAGGAGCATTGACATTTTAGGTGTGGGCCTTATCTTTTGACAAAGATTCTGCCCCTGAAAAATCAACTCGTCTGCACTCCACAAATTTAACCCAAGTGTTGAGTATTTCCAGTATTTGCAGTTTTTTGACATTAGTAAAATGTGTCTGGGGCATTAGTGAAATAGTTGGCATTGTGGCCCTTTACCTGTATGACGTCGGTTCAAGTTCAGCTCAGATATAGGATGAAAAAATATCTTAAACAGTTTTTAGGGGGCATGGGTGCTTCACATTAGGGATTTCAGATGTCAGGTAGTGGAATAGTTAGGAAAGATAAGCACAGGTGCAAGTTGAAAAGACAACCTTGGACTAACTTTTAAAGGCATGAAGAGAAGAAACAAACTCGAGGTTTGGGGAGGGAAGGGTGGGGTCCCAAAAACTAGGGCCAATAGCTGCAGCTTCTGTTGCTAGTGAAAGAGATGAGGGGGCAATATAGGAGAGCAAAATAAAGACTGAAGATCTTGCACTAGAGTAGCTTGGATGAACTGATGAAGATATCAGGGCATGATCTCCTACCTACAACCATCCCACCCAAAAGAACACTCTTTCCCCCTGATCACCAATATTTTATTCCTAATAAACAAGCGTTCAAGAAAAATGATAAACCAACATTGTTTTAAAGTGCCTCAGTAATTCTTCTCCTGGATTGCTCACAGCAATGCCCAAGAGATTAATCTTCAATTCATGGACATGTCAAGACAATTCTGAGCATTGGCAACCTTAGCTGGAAGAAGTTGCAGAGGTACAGTGAGTTGAGGCTGCTGAGGGATTTATAGATGTAGATAAGGATTTTGAATTATTTTCTTTGGAAAACAGGGAGCTAAAAGAAGGCAGTAAGGGCAGGAATAAGTAGGCGCCCAGTCAATTTTGGAGCGAATCCAAACTCACCGCAGTGCTGGAAAAAGTGTGGTTACTCAGTCCCTGCAGATGTTGCTTTTAACTTTAATTGTACTACGGACTGCTTTTAAGTACGGTCAAAAGGACCAGTAAACTCTCATCCCTATATTATTGGATTTAAATTGCTAAATCTGTTAATGTGAGTACTTCAAGTGTTTCTATTTAATCTTGTTTAAAACAATGAGCATTCAATCATATTGATAATTTTGTTTAGATATATCATTAATTTTGACAGTAGTCTGGATTTTTAACAGGACTTGCTGCTACTTTCTGCTGTGCAGGCATGTAACATGCTTATGACTGGCATTTATTCATGCATTCAAGCAGTTCCATCCTGATAGCGATCCGAACGTGCCAGCCCAAGGGCTTAATCCTGATGAATTGAGCTAGAATTGGAGGACGCAGGAAATTCTGCACAGATGATGACCTGTCTGAGTTCCCATAAAATACCTGTGGGAGGGGGAAAAGTAATGTTGTAAAACTGAATTCAGATAATCATTTTCAAATCAAAGCTTAGTAACTGTGCAGATAGAGTTAAATCAAACCCTCAATTAGTAGGATAACTGCTTTTTGGTATACAATGGGCAGAATTTCACAGCCCCTCCCGCCAGCAGGATCTTCCAGTCCCTCCGAAGTCAATGGAGTTTTGAATGGCTCGCCGTGTTTTCTGGCCTTGTCCCACCTTGATGGGGCCATAAAATTCCACCCAATGTAAAATGTGTCATCAAATCAAGTGAGCACACTGCAAGAGAATCTCGCCACCTGGTGGCATGTCTTTTTTAGTACGCCCAACATTAAAGTGCTTCAATGCCAGTAAATGCTGTTATATTCAAAATCAGCTTGGCATAGTTACAGAACTAATACCAGAGTTAGTGCACCGCAGTAGCTTGTACATAGTCCCTGCACTAAAGGGCCAATAACAGTTCAAGTTCACATTTTTCCCAGAACTTCATGTTACATCCTTTTTGAAGTGCTTTCTTTAAAACATTATGCAAATTGCTAATGCAAAGATCCTGGCGGTGGTTTTTGACCACTAAACTGTAATGAAGCAGAAAATCTCAGGGGTAATCTTACGGATGATTATAACTAACCCAGATTTTTTAAATATGTGTACCAGTGACTCAATTTACAACTTGCTCTGTGTTCTGTTTTCACTCATTAATATGAATCCTCTTAAATGGAATTATTAAAGGGAAGTAAATTTTGTTAATTTTCAAAATGAACACTTTATTAAGGTCAATATTTGATGAAACGTTTAAATGTATTATTCTGTATTATAATTTATCTCTGGCATTCACAGTTATAAATCTTGAAGAAAATCATGCCACCATAAGGGATCATAACTGAATTGTTATATTTGCATATTCAAAGTAAGTTGTCTTGCACCAGCAAAGACTTGTTTTATTTTGTAAGTAAGGTTTCTTCCCCTCCTTTTCCCTGCCTCTAATTTTGATGAACTTTTAACAGTTGGGCTTTTGATGTCCTTGAGACCTGGCTCACAGGAACGAGCTAATTAGAAGCTGTCTCGCCAGTGTGATTTGCAGGTGTTCCTATGGGTGTGTAAACATAACAAGCTAGAGTGAGCGTTCCAAGAGTCCAACAGGACAGAGAGGACCTCACTGCTGCACTTAACTCACCCCTTAGCTTATTTCTGGATGGGAGCCAATACTTACCCGGTTGTTTCCAGTCTGGTCTTTATAGTAAACCCAGTTAAAGGTTTCATTGGATCTGTACTGCACGCTGTACTTTGTCATCCATTCATCAGCATCACATCGTCCTTGAGTAATGATCCCAGAAATAACTCTGACCTTCTTCAGGTCAATCTGAAGCCATTGCTGATTGTCCTGGTACCTTGATAGCCATGCACATCTGTAATAACACATGTATATATTTAATGTGTCATTAGTGAAATTTTGGAAGATAAATTGTTGTTGAAATATGGATATTGAATTTGGAAACAACAGAGACTATAAACTATGATGTCCACATGTTAGTTTCTGAGCATTTAATGCTTTCCTTTCAAATTTATTTCCTATTTTAATAATGTTAATCAATTTATTTTAAGTTGGTTTGTAACTAAAATAGAAATTTTTATCCTTAAGTTTCAAAAGTGTTAAATCGGATAATTTTGTATTAAAAGGTATCAACCAGCTGTGTGTTTGGGCTGTCTTACTGAAGTTTTTTCATTCTATGGTAAAGTTTGCCTTTGGAGATCTAATTGATATGGGTTTGTTACAGTTGAAATAGTCATTGTTGAAATAGACTGTTAGTTTGAATAAGAGCACTTGTGTTGAACATTCATCTTAGCCCCCTGTCAATCAAATTATTCAAGCTGTAGCTTTGTAAACAGAATCCGTGTGGATGTCTACATTTAAAGATTGCTTGTCAACAGTATGGGGTTTCTGATGTCTGTGAATGAGCAACTGTGAGTCACTTATTCCCAAAACAGCTGAGCAATTGAAGATCAATGTAAATTGTGTTTTAAGTTGGGCGCTGTGACCATGGGGAAACGACAAAGAAAATGTCCTTTTTATCCAAGAACCTCTAATTCTCATAAGTTCTAATGACCATGACATTACATGGGGTGTTGGGGGGGGTGCTGCCAACAAAATTTTCTGATCAGTATTAACATATTTACCATGAGAAAACTGCCTTTTTGCTGAGATAATCTGAAGGAACAAGAGTCTCTCAGTCATCTCAGTTGCAGGTATTTTAAATTACCAATTGTTCTACAGTGGTTTGCCTACATTTTTGCTTTTGGGAATCACTTTATTTGTAAAGTATTCTGTACAATGGTTTATCTTGTTCAAGCAATCCTTAAATGTAGACATCCACACAGATTCTGCTTACAAAGCTACAGCTTGAATAATTTGATTGACAGGGGGCTAAGATGAATGTTCAACACAAGTGCTCTTATTCAAACTAACAATGCCAATGACTATTTCAACTATAACAAACCCATATCAATTAGACCTCCAAAGGTGAACTTTACCATAGAATATTACATTGAGAACATCATTTTGAATTGACCAGATTTAGTGGGTACCCAATGTGTTCTCCAGTAAGCAATTTAGTGAGATTGGCGTTAATTAGTATACCTCAGGTTTAACAGACAATGTGACAGAGAAAAACAGATGCATGGTTCAGTTCACAAGCTGTTTAATCTTTAAATTGTGATCAAAACCCAAATCCTAAGGGGCCAACCATTCCATTGATGTTGCTAGCAAAATAATATTATACAGATGTGATAATGCTTCATAAACTAAGAATTGCACAGCATAATTTCAAGATTATGGGTCTTGTAATATCAAAAAGTATTACTTACGTATACAATAAATTTTGCAGAGGTTTCACTCTGACACTAAAATCGGTGGGTCAAGTTATTGATACGTATTCAGTAGAAATAATGAATTTAATGAGCCAAATTACCATTTGTCATGTTATGATCTGTTGCACATCTCCACTTCAGTTGTTGATCAAATCACAAACTAAAATTGCAATAAAATAGAGGAACTATCTTAAATTCCAAAGGTGCATTGAACCAATTATTGCATGGGTTGGTGTAAGGTTGTGCTATGTGCTTACCTACCCAAAACCTTGGCTGTTGATTCTTGCTTTGTTTGGTATCCATGAGGAGTACCATCCTGTATATTGGTCTTCATTGGAACAACTTATCTGGTCTTCCATAACAGCTCCAGATTCAAATCCAAGAGCTTGGTGATAAGGACACTCTAATTCAAAAACAAATAATATAACTTCTTCATAAAGCTAAGGCTGCATTGATGTGATATTGTATTTAAATAATCTACATTCAACCATGCAACATTTCAACAAAAACTTCCATTAAACAGCATCTTTAGCTTAGGAAAAAGTCCCAAGGAGTTTCACAGGAGCATTATCAAACAAAACTTGACCCAGATCCACATGTCGAGCTATTATGACAGGTGACGAACCCAAAAAAAGGTAGTCTAAAGTTGGAGATTTTTAGGGAGGGAATTCCGGAGTTTGGGGCATAGACAGCTGAAGGCACAGCCGCTAATGCTGGAGCAGTGAAAATCGGGACTGTGCAAGAGGCTAGACTTGGAGGGGCAAGGAGCTTCAACAAAGATTTATGCAGTCAACTACTCCTGATACAGAAGAGGAGATGGGTTGGAGAGCAAATGAGGATCTGTCAAGAGTGCCTAGGTCAGAGTGCCAAGGTTTCCTACCAATGCCAAGGCCTTGCCAAGCTACTGCTCTTCCTGGCTGTTGAGTGAGAAAGAAAGTGGTTACGCCAAAGTGAAGCAGGATGGAGACAGGTAGTTTTGAAGATAAAGGGGACATAGACAAGTGGTGGAGGAACAAGAGCAAGGGCATTTGAGGTTCAATCCAAAGGTGTTTGAGAACAACAAAATTTGATGGCCTATTTCCGACATAAAAATCATCTTCACAGTTAGTTCAGCCTTACCTTCTCTACACCAGGTTTCTTACTGCCCAGTTCTATTCTTCACCACTCTTGCAGATTCTGCCTATGCTGTAGGTGTTTGTGTTCGATTGTCAGGTCAGCCTGCTTACAGTACCTGAGCCAGTACACTGAAACTGGGCCTATTCATGAGGCTCAGCTTTGTTTCTTGATCTATTTTCAACCATATATCTTCATTGCTTCCACCTTCATCTCCCCCTTCAGTTAATAACCAGCGAAATACTCGGATCCATCTACTCAGCGATGGCCGCAAAGGAACATGTCAAGTTAATGACTAAATTACAACCATGCTTAAAGAAGTGCTTAGCAGATGTTACAAAGGGTTTAGATTCACAGACACATTAGCAAATGTTCTTGGAGCATCCCTTTCATTTGGTACAAACAGATCTGATCCATGAAGTGAGTCCTTGACATCCTTAGCTTCAGAAGGAGCAGGGCCAGAAAAACATTGAAACTTTGGGAGGAGTGGGGCCAAAAAAACAGCTAGGCTTCAGGAGGAGCAGGGCCAAAAAAACAGCGAGACTTCAAGACTAGTCACCACTGGTCACCATTCCAAGCTGCATTCGTGAAAAAAAAATCAAGGTGTGATATCACAAGGAAACAAGTAAGTGATTAGTTGGTGAGTATTTCCTATTTATCTAAACGGGGGAATTTAAAACAAGATAAGTAGAACATTAATTAAAATAGTAATATAAGCACAGGCAGAACTAGAGGCATTAATTAAAATTTAATTAGTAAAATGAATTAGTTAAATAAAACACTTTAAAGATGGCAGGGTAGGTGATGTGTTGCAGCTGCAGTATTGTGGGTACTAGTGAATGCCAGTGTGATCCAAGCAAGCATGTCTGCAGCTGGAGGAACTTCAGCTCAAAGTTAGAGCTGGAGTCTGAGCTTAGACACTGCAATGCATCAGGAAGGGAGAAAGTTACCTGAACACTTTGTTCCAGAAGGCAGTCACACCCCTTAAGCTGGGGTCTTCTGATTTGTCCATGATCAGGGACAGGAGAGTGTGACTGAATTGAGGCAGATATGGTGGAGCCTCAGCCTTTGCAATTGTCCAACGGGTGTGAGGTTCTTGCAGCTTTTATGGATGAAAGTAAGGGCTGCAGGGTGGATGAACGAACTGACCATGGTATCACGGTACAAGAAGCCATTCAAGCAGGGGTGTAGATGGGAATGTAGCGGTAGTAGGGGACAGTATAGTCGGGGTTTATACACACTTCTCTGTAACTGAGGGCCAGAGACCAAGTGGCTATGTTGCTTGCCGGATGCCACGGTTCAGGACATCTGCTCGGGGCTGGAGAGGAACTTGCAGTGGGAGGGGGAGGGTCTGGTTGTTGTGGTCCGTTTTCTAACCAACCACATAGATAGGGCTAGGAAGGAGGTTCTGCCTAGGGATTGTGGGCAGCTAGGGGCTAAATTAAGCAGAATCTCAAAGGTAATAATCCAGAGCCACAAGCATATTGGTGTAGGGAAAATAAAATTAGAGAATCAAATACTTGGTTCAAAGATTGGTGTGGGAGAAATTGGTTTTTATACTTGGGGCACTAACACCAATACTGGGGAAAGTGGGAGCTGTATTTTTGGGATGGTCCTCACCTGAACCATCCTGGGACCAATGTTTTGGCAAGTCGTTTAACTAGAATAGTAGAGAGGGGGACATAGTGGGGCAAGGGATTAAATGAGGGAAGATGTGATAAATTAAAGGGAAGAGAGCAAGGTAGCAACAAGGGTCATGATAATTAGAGCGTGCCAAAAGGGAGGGCATGAACTGGGAGTGTGGCAGCGGCTAAGGCCAAAGGTTGCAAAAATAGTAAAAAGACAGAACTAAAGGCTCTGTATCTGAATGTGCATAGCACTTGTAACAGAACAGATGAATTATCAGTTCAAATAGAAATAAATATGTATGATCTGATAGCCATTACAGAGACGTAGCTGCAAGATGACAAAGGCTGGGACCTGAATATTCAAGGATACATTTTAGAAGGACAGGAAGCTAGGAAAAGGTGGCAGGGTAGCTCTGTTAATTAAGGATGACATTAGTATAGTAGTGAGTGATTACCTTAACTCAAAAGGGCAAGATGTAGAATCAGTTTGGGTAGGGATACAAAATTGAAAAGGTAAGAAGTCACTTGTGGGGGTAGTTTATATGTCCCGTAACAGTAACTACACTGTAGGATGGGGCGCAAAGGGAGAAATAATGGGAGCTTGTGAGAAAGGTACGGCGATAATCATGGGTAATTCAAATCTACATATAACACAGAATTTTGCCCTTGGCGGGCGGGCTTGGCAGGGAAGGTTGGGAAGCAGACCGCTGCCCACGATTGGCACCACACCACAATTTCAGGCAGGTGGGCCAATTAAGTCCCACCCAGCGTGAAACGTGAGCGGCAGCGCTTAGCACTGCCTGGGTAGGGTGGGGGAAGGAGGACAAGCAGACCAAATGCGAACTTCGTGCATGTGTGTGAGTGAGGCACAGACTGCCTTGGAATTGAAGACATATAACAAAAAATAATGAAAAATATAAAAAGGCAGTAAAACATGTCCTCTCATGTGACTCTGTCACTTGGGCAGGGACATGTTATTAATTCAATTGCAAAACTTTTATTTTTATTTGCTTTTGCTCCCGCCCGTGGGACAGCTTTTTACAGCAGCACATTCTAGCACGAATCAGAGAGCAGGACATACTAGTTCTGGTAACGTGCAATGAGACAGCATTAATTAATGACCTCATAGCAAAGTGCCCCAAAGTAGCAGTGATCAGAATATGATCGAATTTCACATTCAGTTTGAGGAAAAGAGGAGTGGACATAAGACTAGTGTTTTAAACTTAAATAAGGGCAATTTTGAGGGCATTTAGATCTGGCTAAAATGAACTGGGAAATTAGAATACAGGATAGGTCAGTAGAGATGCAGTGCAAGAGCTTCAGAGATATCTCATAATGCTCAACAAAAGATATGTTACAATGATTTTAAAAAAGACTCTAGGAAACAGATATATTGTTTGTGGTTAACTAAGGACGTTAAAGATAAAATCAAATTGAAAGAAAAAGCGTACAATTCTGCAAAGATGAGTGGCAGGTAAAAAGATTGGACAAATATAAAAACTAGCATAGAATGACAAAAAAAATAGGAAACAGTTGGTGGTGAGAGAAAGCTAGCTAGAAATATAAAAACAGATAGAGGTTTTACAGGTATTCAAAAAGGAAAGGAGTAACTAAAGTGAGCTTTGGTCCTCTAGAGATTGAGCCTGGGGAATTAATAATGTGAAATAAAGAAATAGTGGATGCATTGAACAGACATTCTGTCTGTCTTTCATTGCAGAAGACACAAGTAACATCCCAGAAATAATTGTAAGTCAAGAGGTGAAAGGGAGGGAGGCGCATTAAAAAATTACAATCGTCAGGGAAAGGATACTGAGAAAATTATTCGAACTAAAGACTAACAAGTCCCCAGGTTCTGATGGACTTCATCATAGAGCCTTAAAAGAAGTGGCTGCTGAGCTAGTAGATGCATTGGTTTTAATTTTCCAAAATGCCCTAGTTTCTGGAAAGGTCCCATCAGATTGGAAAATAATGAATGTAACTCCTCTAACCAAGAAAGGGTGGAGACAAAAGCAGGAAACTACAGGCCAGTTAGCCTAAAATCTGCCCTAGGGAAATTGCTGGGATCTATTATTTAGGAGGCTATGGCAAGGCACTTAGAATATCTTAATGCAATCAGGCAGGGTCAAAATGGTCTTCTGAAAGGGAAATCATGGGCAGAATTTTTCCGTCAGCGAGAAGGGGGGCGGGGCCCAGTCGCCGACATGAAAATGACGTGGGATGATGTCTGGAGGAACCCCCGACGTCATCCCGCCTCATTTAAATATTCAGGAAGGCGGGGAGGACAACGCGATCAGCTGTCCGCCCTACCAACCTGTCAATGGCCAATTGAGGCCATTGACTGGGTAGTTAAATCAATCAAAGGCCCTGCCCGTCCAACCTTAAGGCTGGCGGGCAGGCCAGGAGCCCCAGCGGGCTTCTGATAAAGCATGAAACCTCATCCACTGGCGGGATGAGGTTTCATGTCTGTTTTAAAAATCTTTAATAAAGTTTCTGTGACATTTGTTAACGTGTCCCATCTCGTTAATAATTTTTTTTTTCTATTTTTACACTTTCAAAAACTTTCACTGATCTCCCTGAGGCAGCACTTAGTCTCAGGGAGATGTGCGATCTTTTGTGTGCAAGTGTGAAAGAGCACACTCCGACAATTGGGGAATCCCCCCCACCCACACAGGAAGTGCATAGCGCTTCCCATCGGGCAGCCTGCTGGGTGGACCTTAATTGGCCCGCCCACTTAAAATGGCGGCGGGGCCTGTTTCGGCGGCAGCGATCGGCTGCCCGCCCACCCATCAAGGGCAAAATTCTGCCCCATGTTTGGTTAATTTATTAAGAGTTTTTTTGAGGAAGTAACATGTAACATGGATAAAGGGGAACGTGTAGATGTGGTGTACTTAGATTTCCAAAAAGGCATTTGAAAAGGTGCCACATCAAGGGTTACTGCACAAGATAAGAGCACATGGCATAGGAGGTAACTTGGGGGGCAACATGGATAGAGGATTGGTTAGCTAACAAGAAACAGGGTAGGAATGAATGGGTCATTGTCAGGTTGGCAATATATAATCAATAGAGTGCCACAGGGATCAGTGCTGGGGCCTCAACTATTTACAATTTATATCAATGACTTGGATGAAGGAATCGAATCGTTGCTAAATTTGCTGATGACACAAAGATAGGTAGGAAAGTAAGTTGTGAAGAGGACACAAGTACTCAGGCAAAGAGATATAAATAGGTCAAGTGAATGGGCAAAAGTAGATGGCCTATAATGCGGAAAAATGCAAACTTGTCCACTTGGGGCAGGAAGATTAGAAAATCAGCATATTGTTTAAATGGAGAGAGATTGCAGAACTCTGCAGTACGGAGAGATCTGGGTGTCCTGGTACATGAAACAGAAAAAGTTAGTATGCAATTACAGCAAGTGATCAGGAAGGCAAGTGGAATGTTGTCATCTATTGCAAGGGGACTAGAACATAAAAGTAGTGAACTTTTGCTGCAATTATACAGGTCTTAGTGAGACCACATGTGGATACTGTGTACAGTTTTGGTCTTCTTATTTAAGAAGGGATACAATTGCATTAGAAGCAGTGCTGAGAAGGTTCACCCAATGTTCCTGGGATGAAGGAATTGTCTTATGAGGAAAGGTTGGGCATGTATTCAATGATATTTAGAAGGATGGGAGGTGATCTTATTGAAACATAAGATCCTGTAGGGATGCAACAATGTGGTTGCTGAAAGAATAGTTCCCCTTATGGAGAGACTAGAACTGGGGAACACAGTTTAAAAATAAGGGGTCTCCCAGTTAAGAGGGAGATGAGGAACATTTTTTCTCTGAGGGTCATTGGTCTGTGAAATTCTCTTCCCCAGAGAGCAATGGAGGCAGGGTTATTGAATATCTTTAACTCCGAGTTAGATAGATTCTTGATTTACAAGGGGTGTCAAAGGGTATCGGGGTCAACAGGAAAGCAGAGTTGAAACCAAAATTGGGTCAGCCATGATCTTATCAAATGACGGAACAGGTTGGAGGGGCTGAATGGCCTACTCCTGCTTCTAATTCGTATGTTCATATGTGTTCACTTTCCTTAGTACATTGTAGCATCAGAAAACCAACACAATGGTCTAAATCAGGATATAATGATGCGAAGTTGAGCCTTTATTGACTTTTGTGCCTGGACAATCCTGATAACTTTTTTTTATTTATTCTTTCAACAGAAGTGGGCTTGCTGGCAAGGCCAAGCCAGCATCTCTTGCTCATCCCCAGTTGCCCTTGAACTGAGTGAGCTGCTTGGCCATTTCAGAGGGCAGTTAAGAGTCAACCACATTGCTGTGGGTCTGGTGCCACATGTAAGCCAGACCAGGTAAGGACGACAGATTTTCTTCCCTAAAGAACCTTAGCGAACGAGATGGATCTTTATGACAATCAACATTTGTTTCATGGTCACCATTATTGAGATGAGTTTTCAATTCCAAATGCATTAATTGAATTTAAAAACAAAAAACTGCGGATGCTGGAAATCCAAAACAAAAACAGAGTTACCTGGAAAAACTCAGCAGGTCTGGCAGCATCGGCGGAGAAGAAAAGAGTTAACGTTTTGAGTCCTCATGACCCTTCAACAGAACTGAAGGATATTCAGTTCTGTTGAAGGGTCATGAGGACTCGAAACGTCAACTCTTTTCTTCTCCGCCGATGCTGCCAGACCTGCTGAGTTTTTCCAGGTAATTCTGTTTTTAATTGAATTTAAATTCATCAGCTGCCTAGATGGGATTTGAACCCATGTCCCCAGAGCGTTAGCCTGAGCCTCTGGATTAATAATCCAGTGATATTACCACTGTAACCTCCATCAACTTGCCTTCCACTGGACGGAATTGGTCTTTCAAATCCCTCCATGGCTTTGCCCTTTTGTATCTCTAATCTCCTCAAGCTCCACAACCCTCGACTCTCAACCTCTCCTCTAATTCTGGTCTCCCGATTTTAATTGCCCCACCACTGGTAGCTGTGCCTTCACCTGTCTTGGACCTAAACTCTGGAATTTTTTCCGTAAACCTCTCCACCTGTCTACCTTTCTTTTCCTCCTTTAAGGCATTCCTTAAAGCTTACCTTTTTGACCGAGCTTTTGGTGATATCCTAATATACTTTTTATGAGGCTCAGTCTCGAACTATGCCTTATAGAGCCCTTATTAAGTGCTTTGGGACACTTTATTGCATTAAGGGCTCTATATATATGCAAGTTTTTTGTTGTTAGGTCTCTGAAGCTTATTTATTGTGACTGGTTGATGGTCTTCCATCATGAAGGGTTATGCTAAAGGGTAATATATTTAATCTGCAGGGATAGTTACTCTGAAGATCACACTGAGATAAGAAGATTAACCAGCAACTTAGTGTCTTCTCTTATTACATTGCAATATCAATAAGTAAGAACGACTTACAATTTTTTGCAGAAAAACAAATGATCAATTCTCTGGTAGCTGCAAATAGCCAGCACTGTTCTACAGATTTTACTGTCAACTAGACGGAAGAGTTTCTGCCCGGCACCACCCCCCACCCCCAGAATCAGCATCATAATTGATAAGTGAGACATTGAAGCTTTAATGAAGTAGTTGATTTTGTTTCCAGAACTAAGTCTGGCTGGATCTTAAGAATATCTCCTCAAAATTGAGGTAAGTGCCTTCTAAAACTAAATAAAATTATATAATGGGCTCTCTTACCTGGCATACATTGCAGCATCGATGATCCTGGTGCCATTCCCCAAAATGTGTTGGGTCCACCATTGCAATTGCATTTGCAAATCTTGTTACATGTCTGATCCAGATTTTCATCCTGTCATAAATATAGGAGCGGTAGACGAATCTCACTGAAAGCTTATGAATCCTGTTGGGTGACTCATGTGGGTACTTAGCTCTGAAGCTGATAAAATTTGTTCTGGTAAAAATTGTGCATTGACTGCATACCTTAAACTATTAACAAAACTAATTGAGCAGAATAATGAATAAAGTGCTTGCATGAGAAATTAGAAGTGCAATTATTCACATTTTCCTTAATTTATCCCTCATATAATAACATGTAGAGGAGATGGAGATATTTATGTGAGCCTTTAAAAGTGTTTATCTCAATCCCACAACCCATGCAATGTTTGGATGTTTTAGTTTATGAAATTAAGGGTGGTGTAGGGATACAATGATGGCTTACAGTTAGTTTTGTGATCAGTTATCAATTTCTTGCTTAACAAAATTGCAGTAGATTTTTTAAAAACGTAACTATCTAATTGGTCTACCTATCTTTCAGTAGTAATGAGCAGCAGTTAAACAAAATTTTCTAAGTATAGCTTTTTTCCACAGGCCAATAACCACATACAAACTAGATTGAAAACAATTGCAGATGTTGAACAATGCTTTAACAGCATTAGCCTACACCAAGTTCCATACCTCAGGAGCAGCCAATATAGATGTAAAAGCTTTTCCAAATCGATTGAGAAGAATTTGAAAAAGATAAAAGAAAGACAAACATTATTTTCTTGAACACTACAAATATAATAACTTTTATTTTACATTTTTATAAAATAGCAAAAATAAATCAGAGGGCATTTAACTGCTCTATTAGTACTATTTTACAAGTTTCTCTCTCAGTATTGGAAACTTATACATATCTTCAGCACACAGTCCTGGTATTCTACAATTGCTGAGGGATTATCACACTTGAAGAAACTCAAAGAAGGTAAATTAGAATTTCTCACTTAAATAACAAAGATATAAACAGGGAAATATAATTTACTAATTTTGATGTTTTTAAAACAATTTTTGATATACACACCTTCCGCCACTAGAAAATGTTCGACATACCTTCAAATAAGAACAGAATGGAAATTAAGATGTTTTCTCCCTTCATCTTTTCAAGATTATGCACTCAGCAAATTGAATAACTCCTGTAGATCCAAGAGGATTATCTGAATTCTCCACGTCAGCGTATTTCGTAATCTTAATCGTTATTGCTTCTTAAATGCTCGTCATCTTACAGTCTTTTTTCATTTATTCATCATTTTTATGAAGCAAACACCAAGGAGTTCAGTGGAGAACAAAAAAAGTGGTTGAAATGTTAAAGAAAAAGAAAGCTCAAATTTATATAACGCCTTTCGGGACTTTAAGACTAAAGCACTTCACAGCCAATTAAGCATTTTTGAGCATAGTCACTGTTGTAACTGAAGAAAATGCAGCTCTCTGTTTGTGCACAATGAGGTACCTCTATCAGCTATTTGAAAATGATTGGATAATGCATTTTTTCATATTGATTCAGGAATAAATGTTGGCCAGGACACCGGAGAAAATGCTCCCACGTTTCATTGATATAGTGTCATGGAATCTTTTACACCTATCTGAGAGACAGGGCTTTGGTTTAGCATTTTGTCTGACAGCCAGCACCTCTGAAATTGTACAGCACTCCCTCAGAATTGCACTCAAATGTCAGCCTGGGTTACATGCTCAAGTCCCCAGAGTGCAACTGGGATCCATTGAGCCAAGGCTGAACCCTATATGGTGGTGCAATGTATTTGGACTCAGCTGTGCCATGGTGTGGTAGAACTTGATTTCCAACACAATTTTAATTGTAATTACTTTCAGAGTGTCATAAGATTCCATTCTTGATCACTGCTTCTCCTTGTCTACATATTGTCTTTTTAAAATTATTATCCCTAGGCACAGAATGAGTTTGTACATATATACAGATCTACCTCTCCACTGCAACCTCTAACTCCAATTCCACAAACGCTCCTGTACCATCAGACTGTTTCTCCAACATGAAGCCGTGGATAAGACAACAGCCGGAATTTTCTGGCCCCATTGACGTCAAGGGTCATGGTGGGTGGCAGGGGGACAATATGGTAAGAAGGCCAAAAATTGGTTTTATGCCATTGTGAAACCACTTTGTAATCGTTCGCTCCACCCGTCAATAGCAGTCAATACTTCTCACTGCTGCACATTGGGAAAGTCATTTGAATATATTTGCATCTCATTATAAGCCCTGCTTGCCAGAATCACTACCCCCCCATGACAAACTTACCTCCCATGTCGGCGTGACTTCAGAACAATGTGCTTCACAACGGCCTTTGAAAGGTGTGCACCTGGCAACCTCAACTTCGAAGGGAACTCAGAGGTGACTGTACACAACCTCGCACAGCGCTCACAAGCACTGCCCATAGGACATCAAGGAAGAGGCGCCTTGCATTTGCAGCAGACACAGGCTTTTTCCCAGCTGCTTTCGGTGCAGCGCTAGGGCAAGGGCTGCAATGAGGGCCAGGTCGGGCGGGAGGATGGGGTCAAGACAGCACAGACTGAAGGAAATACTCAAGCACATGCCGGGAGGACGGGGAGGGTGACGGAAGCGGCCACAGACTTGGAAAAGCTTGTCAAAAGTGAGCATTCTTCTCCAGCTGAGACAGTACAGCTGCAGCTCCATTGACATGCTTGGAGTTGGGCCTCTGAAGCTTTTCTGTCCATTCAAGCAATGCGAAAGGAATGAAAATGCCACCAAACGCTCCAGAACTTTTCACCCTTGGGCACAGACTGCAAATTAATGTGCGATTTAGGGGGCAGCAGAGCAACTGGCCAACAGGGGAAGTTGTAGAATCCCCTTGCAAAAGGTGGCCATGGTGCAGTCACTGGTGGAGGTGCTCACAGCCCCTTGTGATGTCTTTATTAAAGTTTGGACTAGTATCCATCATGGTTCAAGCCAACAGCTCAGCCTTGCAGTGTGGGTTAGGAGAATGCCTGTGTCTGAGCTCAGAGCACAGCATGCAAGCCAGTGGCCGAAGTTGCTGCCAATCAGTCAGGTGGAGTGGGGCGGAGGTGGGTGGGGTTTCGGACAGCCAATGAGCGTACTACACACTGGCCATCCAAGTAGTGGCCGGCACTCTCCTGAATACTTAACCAAGTGAGGTTCTCCGTTCACGTATGACAACCCACGCACCTCTCTCTTTGCTCCTGCAGGAGGAGAACAACAAGATCATGGAGACTTGTGTTTGAGCAGTAAGCCTCATAGCTTACAGAGACCAGAGAAAAAGAGAGTGGAAGAGGCGCCTGGCTCAGCAAAGGGAGGAGTACCTTCCTCAAGATGAAGGGGTGGCAGGGCCTGCTGCACACACAGCTGAAGATCCACAGGGAACCATCATTTGTGGGCACCTCATAGACCCAGGGGCTATAGTCAGCGACTGTCATTCTTGCACATAACCGAGAACCAGTGTTGCCGAAGAGAGTGCTATCTCTGTGCAGGGCACCTTTTAAATATGGCACCCGGGTTACTGACGGGTTGAGGTGACGGCAGGGCGGGCGAATCAGAGGCCACTCTGCCAGCTGTCCAGCGTGTTTCCCGGGAACGCATTATTAATGATGTGGATGTGCCAGGAATGGGGCGATACGGCATAAAAACCTGCCTTTGCGGCTGGTGGGTAAAACGTTCTTTTTCCTGCCCGCTGCCACACTTTGTGCAAATCTGGGACGATTCTGCCCAACATCTTTTTGTTCAATTAAACTTTGGTCTTTCCCATCTTAACCAGCTCTTGCCCTGACTCCCTCTGCCTGTTTACTCAGGTGCAGATGCTACATAATCACAGTGTCCTCTTTGACCAGGATCTTAGCTTCAAATCCCATATTGAACGCACCACTACGACTGCTTACTTCCACATATGCAACGTTCAATATCTCTGCCCTTAACTCAGCCTCAGTGCTACTGAAACCCTTATCTGTGGTTTTGTTGTCTCCAGTCTTAAGCTGCACCCACACAGACTCTAAATTGTCCAAAACTCCATTGCTCGTATTCTGTTCCATTCTAAATCCGGCTCATTGGCTTCCTTCCTCATAGAACTAGTTTACAACATTGATGGAGTCCATTTCATCCATCAAATCTATGTCAGTTTTTTGCCAGAGTAATCCAAAACTACTCTTACTGATTTGCTGCCTTTCTCCCTCTGTTTCAAATACACATTCAATTAAAAGATGCAATGGCCTAATTCCGAGACCCATAGCAATCATTCTATGTTCCCACAACTCTCAACTTAAAGAAATTTCTCTTAACTTCTCTCCTGACTATTGCAGTGATGATCTTAAATTCATGATCCTTTGTCCTTGATGCTCAATTACAAGAAACAGTTCTATTAAATCTTCTCTTAGTTGTCTCCATTCCAGTGAAACGAGTCCCAGTTTCTCATGTGTCTCATAGCCAAATGTTTCCATCCCCATCATCCTCCTGGTTCATTTCAATTGTCTGTCCTACGGCTGTAATGTGGATTCTGTAATCGAGTGGCCAAAACTGCACACAGTATTATAATTTTGGCCTAGCCAAAATCATGTACAAACATTACTTCTTCACTTCTCTACTCCAAGCCACTTTTATAAAATTTAAATGCTGTTAGCTTTTATTCTGTTTTTATCTGCTAGCATTCACACTTTCTGGGAATTATATATCTGTTCTCTTCATCTACACCCTTCAGCTTCATTCCATTACATGTATATTACCATTCCTTATTACTCCTCACAAAATGTATTACTTCTCATTCATCTGTATTAAATTTTCCACCTCTTCCCAATCCAGTAACCTGACCATCATTCTAATGGATTTTACAGTTCTCTTCACTGTTGTCAAATCCAATTATCTTTGTGTCATCAGCAAATTTTGAGAATGTAGTCTATATGTCCAGGTCTAAATCATCCCTGTACAAAAGTTGTCCCAACATTGTCCTGTGAGGCAAACCATTTTCAATGTTCCTACATTCTGAGCGATATCCATTTAGTCTAATGCTTTGTTCCATGTCCATCAACCAACTTTGTGTTCATGCTTCTGTATTTCTTTTCACTTAGACTGTATGCTTGACTTTTTCAAAGGCAATTTATTGAATGTCTTCCCCAATACATTAAATTCAAAATCCTCATTCTTGTTTATAAATCCTATCCCATCCTGCCTGAGAAAGAAATGTTGATGGGGTTGGATGAAAAAGGTTAGGATGAGGCTGTGTGGAGCATAAATACCAACATAGATCCATTGGGCTGAATGATCTGTTTCTCTGTGCTGTAAATGCTGTGTAATACCTCTTCAACCTCCTTTGTGTGTCTGACTTCAGCCACCTGCATATTCCACTCTGTCTGTGTAACTATTGATGTAAGGGCCCTTTACTATCTCAATATTATCCGAATAAAGTGCTCACCTAAACCCACCTACTTGAAGTAGTAGCATTACGACCTCACTTTCTGCATGTAAAAGCCTCCTTGAAGAGGAATATCAGGATATATCATGGGATTACCCAGGCTTGGCCAAGTTGCAGATATAAGTTTTAAAAGTGTCTACAGTTTTAAAAAAAAACACTAGAATGAATATAACTTCTTGACCAGGCCTGGAAGCTGATGACTAGCACATGGGTCAGTCCATGATTAAGAAAGATAAGAAATGGGAACACAAGTAGACCCATTCAGCCCCTTGAGGCTGCACCGCCATTCAATAAGATCATGTCTGATCTGCTTGTGTTTTGATTTCCACATTCCCATCTACCTCCAATAACCTTTGATTCCCTTACCTAACAAGAATCTATCTACCTCTGCCTTAAAAATATTCAATGACCCCACCTCCACCATCTTCTGAGGCAGAGCGTTCCAAAGTTGCACAACCCTCTGAGAGAAAAAAATTCTCCTCATCTCTGTTCTTTAAAGGCGACCCCTAAATTTAAAACAGTGCCTCCTAGTTCTGGACTCACCCATAAGAAGAAACAGGTCCACCTTGTCAAGGCCGTTTAGGATCTTGTATACTTCAGTCAAATCACCCCTCACTCTTCTAAACTCCAGTGGAATCAAGCCCAGTCTGTCCAACCTTTCCTCATAAGACAACCCACTCATTCTAGGTATCAATCTAGTAAACCTCCTTTGAATCGCCTCCAATGCATTTACATCCTTCCTTAAATAAGGAGACCAATACTGCACCCAGCATTCGAGGTGTGGTCTCACCAATGCCCTGTATAACTGAAGCCTAAAATCCTTGCTTTTATTATAAGAGGAATTGAACATAAAGGAAATCATTCCATTAGCCTTCTTAATTACTTGCTGTACCTGCATACTAACTTTGTTACTCATGTACCAGAACTCCAGGGTCCCTCTGCACCTCAGAATTATGCAGCCATTCTCCATTTAAGTAATACTCTGCTTTTTTGTTCTTCCTGCCAAAGTGAACAACTTCACATTTTCCCACATTAAACTCCATTTGCCAGATCTTTTCCCATTCACTCAACCTATCTATATCCATCTGCAACCTCCTCATATCCTCTTCACAACATATTTTCCTACCTATCTTTGTGCCATCTGCAAATTTAGCTACCATGCCTTCACTCCCCTCATCTAAGCTAAAGGAATGTGACCTTTGGGTCAGGATAAAGTAAGTTGATAAATGGTACATGAGTTATACTGTAATAAATTGATAGCTTGACCTCAGGGTCAAGATATGCAAAATGCTAGGCACTGTAGTCAAATGTCAGGATAGATAAGCAAAGCACATATTTTGGAACATTGCGCTAACAGTCAGGTCATTCCATGATTGTTTTACAAATTTCTCCAGAACTGTGGAGGTGATGAACTGGTCATTCCGTGTTTATGTTGTAACCTCATTTGTAATTAAGGGTGTAACAATTAGACATGCAAGATAAGAACATTGTGAGTTAATGATGAGTTACCCCAAAAGATGGTGTATATATAACCAACAGAAACTGTGTAACTTGGAATTGCCTTTTAGAGCGTTCTGAAAGAGTGTTTTCCATGTGTGCACACTTGTACTAAATGAAGAACTGCTGTTGAATCTACCTACAGTCAATTCTGTGTTGAGGGTCTTTTAGATACTCCGCAACACTCCTGAAAACTTTACTTTTTGGTGATGCTTTCATTCATGTCTCCTGCTCAGCCATTACTGCTTGACCTGTTCTTTCCTAAGTTTAACATCATGGAATATTTGGCATATTAGGACATTATTTAAAATTAGTTAACTATAGATCATAATTGGTTTTGCATGCATTTTAATCTATTTTGCTTTTCCAGAAAAAATGCTCATTATCCTCTCTTCAGCCATGGGCTTTTGAATTTAATTGTAGCACCCATTACAACCTCAACTGAGTTCAACAAACTTTGATCAAAATTTTGACTCTTCCTTGTCTGTATTACTTGATATCATTATTGCAAGTGCACTTACCTGAACAGGCTAGTGTGAATAATAAGCATGATGCTTAACTGGAAAGGTTTAGCTAATTCTGTTTCTTTCAATAGCCATTAGTGAATGTGAAAATTTGATGTGGTTATGGCTGTAAATATTTTTTAACAGGCTCAGTCAAAATGGTGCTATACTTGGTTTCCACATGGCAGGATAATGGCTACCATCTCAATGGGGTAGGAACTGCAAAACACTTCGCTCTTTTTGTCAGGTCCAAATCAAGTGGTCAAAAAGTCAAATTTTGTAGTGTGACATCCTGCCCAAATGGTACCCATTGCATATTGGTTCAGGTGCCTGTTAGGTGTCCCTGGCAGCCACCTGAAACAGCAACAGGTATCATTAAAAGTTGTCAGTACTCGTCCTGTGCACGAATCCTTTTGGGGAAGTGGTGTCCTGCTCCTTCTGGGCTGTAAAGCTTCTGGACCTGAAATCTGTAAAAGGAACAAGGGCTGCCTGACCTGCTGAGTTTTTCCAGGTAATTCTGTTTTTGTTTTGTATTTCCAGCATCCGCAGTTTTTTGTTTTTATCATTTAATGACATGGGTGAGCAGAGACTGATGAGTGACCTTTGAAAGCAGCAGCAATTTGTCATTGTGTAATAGTGAGATAGAACTGAGAAGGGAATAAGGGAATTATGATGGAAATGTTGTGGACACTCTCTGGCCTCACTTGATGCCACGTCTTGGTTCATCTCCTGCCCACAATGTTCATGACCTGTTCTTCCAGTGGGAACAGCACAAAGACGAATGGTTACTCCATTGCTTGCTCCCTCTTATTTTGTGCAAGCTTCTACTGCAAGAAAGAAGAACCTCTGTTATTGTTAGAATGGTGAGATATTTTGAGGGTGTGCATGTCAGAGAAAAGTGTTGCTGGTGCGAGAAAGATGGCAGAGGTGATGGAGTGAAGTTTGCTGATTGATGAATCAGAGGAGAATGCTTGTAATTGGAGGTAAGGAGGATTGTGAAAGCTAGGATCTGTGTGGAGTCTCCCAATCAGCTGCTCACAGTTGTGTCAAGCTGGTGACAGAAGCTCTGTTCAGTTGGGTATTGACTTTCCTTCATTTCCGTAAGGATGAGGCCAGCCAGGCTGAGTGAGCCAGAGGATTTGCAGTGATTGCTGGGTTCCCCAGGGTGCTATAGACTGTACACATCAAGGCACCAGCTGGTGAGCCTAGTGCCTTCCTCAACAGGATGGGCTTCCACTCCATGAACGTGCAGATAGTGTGTGATCACAGGATGCAGATTCTGCAAGTCTGTGCAAGGTACCCAGGCAGCTCCCATGACGTGTACATCCTAAGACACTTCCAGATGCCAAGGCTCTTTAGTGCTCCAGCCTGACTGGGTGGATGGCTACTGGTTGATGAGGACTATCCATTGAAAAGGTGGCTCATGACACCTCTCTGCCACCCAAGAACAGAGGCAGAGCAGCGGTACAACAGGAGCCATGACTCCACAAGGGTGGTGGTAAAGAGAACCATAGGTCTTCTCAAGATGCGCTTCCGATGCCTGGACCATACAGGGGGAGAACTACAATACCCCCCAAAGGGGGTGTCCCCGATAGTAATTGCATGGCGCACTCTCCACAATCTGACACTGGCAAGGGGGGACCCACTGGAGGAAGAGAATGTTGATACAGCTCCACAGGCCACAGAGGATGAATCCAGTAGTGAGTCAGAAGAGGAGCACGGTGAGGAGAATGCTGAGGGCGTGGACCCAGACCTTGGTAACCTCCAGGGAGACAGGGACAGCAGGGACGCCTTGATCCAATGCTCCTTCAGCTAGGCTGCCGAATAAGCACTGCCACCTCATGCCAGGGCTGGTGCCTCCATCCTGGATCGCAGAAATTACCCTCTCCTTTTACCCCAAGCTACACTCAATGCCTGTGCAATAAAGGTTTGAGTCACCCACATCCAGCATGGCATACCCTGCACCTACAAAACAAATGAAGCATACTCAGGCCAATAACACAAAAGCAATTTTAATTTTATGTTGGCACTCACAGATTATGAACAGAACTACATCAGGTGTTGATGGTAACACCATTAAAGAAATGAAAAAAAAAATGGCAGAACCAAGGATCACCCGTGATCAGTCCCTCATGTGCTTATGGTGCTTTAAACTTATGTTTACTAGTGGTATGTCTAGGTGGTCCCACCTCGCTGGCACTGGCATTGGAGACAGCCTGCTGGATCTGCTGTCCTGTTGGCTTTGATGACCTTGGCAGTCGCCCTCTGACCAATGGAGCTTGTGCTGGCCCTGCCTGGGAGGGAGCGGCCAGTGCCATGGTTGGCATCTCCCCAGTCATCGCAGCCTCATCAGATGCCAGAGGGGTAGAGGAGCAGCTGCCATCATCTAGAGCACCCTGAGAGGAACCCACAGAGATGACAGGCAGCTTGTGCACCAATGTGAGGTCGCTGTGGACCTTCCTGCTTGCCATTGATGGACGAGTGCCTAGCTGGGATACTGGGTGCCTCATCCATCTCCCAGAAGGACATTGACCACCTGAGGTCAGTGCCTGTGTGAGGGTTGCAGGTCCAAGCACAACCCCAGGAACCCCTGATTCTGTTCCTGGAGCTGCCTCTCCATGTCAGTCGCCACTCTCTCACTGGAGGAGGCAGTGCGCTCGGCCATGAGCGTCAACGTAGTGCTAATGTTCCGCATGCACTCCTCCATAACAGAGACCATGCCATGCACACCCTCGTGGATCTCTACCAGATCCTCCCACACATCCCACTGGGCATCCAACATCTGCTGCCTAATGGACGACCAGAGGCTCATCATCAGTCTTTGACTAAGCATCGTCCTGGTCCCCAGCAGTCCTCCGACTGCCAGCGCCCTGGGCACACTCTGCCTCTGCCTGCACCTCAAGCAAGTGTAAAGTGCCCTCACCGCTGTGCACTCCAACATTCTAGCCAAAGAACTAACACCCACCAAGGCGCTGGTATCTGCGTTTGTGCCTGCTTCAGGGAGCGAGTGTGATGCAAGTGCATCTGGAATCTGATGGTTCTCTGGTGTCAGAGGTGGCTTCTCGGGGTCCTGCGAATGGCTGCTTGGTGGCAAATCTAAGGGAGAACAGAACATGTCATTAGTTAAAGTCATCACACTGTCACTGTGCATGCCTGGTGAGACAATGGAGATCTGCATCATGGTGCCATCGTCTTTCAATGATCAATGAGGAATCTAGTCTGGAGGGTCCCATCAGTGATGATTGTTTGTGGCATCTGAAACTCCCACCTCAGTGCACTGCATTCTTACCTTCGTCTGACAGCCTCCTCACGGCCGGTTGATCAAGGTGCATGGCACCTCTCCTGCTCGTTCCTGGAGAGGATGAGGAGGTGTGAGGGTCCTCCACTGGTCCTTGACCTCTCACTATTGTTATGGGACGTCTTCTCCTGAGAGGACAGAGGAGCATTGATTAGTCCACTCTGTACCTGCACAGCCTTTGCAGCCTGGCTAACCCAACCTGAGGAACACCTCGCAGGCAACATCCTAGTCGTGGACCTCGAGCCACATGGCATTCAGTCCACGCAGCCAGGGCTCACCCTCTTGGCCAGCTCCGATGTCATTGATGGTTGGCACACAGACTCTAACACCCCAGAGTTACACGAGGGGGGGACACTCAGACCTTAACACTTCAACACACTGATCGATGCCAACATGGAACTCACCCTTCCTGAGGGCAGCAGGTCATTAAACCTATTGCGACACTGGACCCAGGAGCGCCACATAATGTCAAGGCCGATGATAAATGCTGCCACCTCCTCCCACACTCTTTTGGTGAGGTGTGGTGGCCTCCTCCTTCCATCCCTTGGGACAAGCGTGTCCCTCCTGGCAGCCGCTTCCTCCAGGAGGTCAGTGAGGCACTCATCCGAATAACGGGGAAGGGCCAGGCACCCAACTGACCTGCCCTTCCGCCTGGCATCTGCGTCTGCATTTGAGGCCATCTCCTTGCAGCAACTCTGTGTCTGAAGCGGGCAGTTTCCCTGGAGCTGCCTGTGTCGTTTTTGAATTGGCCACCAAGTCACCATTGGACCCAGCAGCCAACAGGCCCCCACACCTGCCCGCCCCTTCTCGAGCATTCAGCAACCACATTAGCTGGCCCACCAGCGTGAAATCACGGCCTGATCGCAGGCAGAAGTCCATTTTGTGACCACTCCGATCGCCCCTTTCATGCCCGCCCAACAACTGGAAAATCCTGGCCTTTGTCTTCAAAATCACACCAAATGTTGATAGTGCAGGAAACATGTTCATCTCTGTTTTTACACATACTCACTTGCTCTGGTTTTTAATACCCAGTAAAAGAGGAAATTACATTTGTTTCTGGCTGTATCATTTTGGGGGGTGGATAAAAATAAGAACATTAGAAATAGGAGCTGGACTTGGCCATTTGGCTCCTTGAACGCGTAACATTCCATTATACAGTATATATGCAAGTTCTTCAGCTTTGGGTAATATTCATTGCAATTGCAATGGAACTGGAGAATAAAGAGATTCTCATTCAGAGCAATCCCACTGACATTCCCTGTCAGCCACCACTGTCTAGGCCTGCTGGATATTTGTCCTTGGGATTCTCCTGTGAGTGCTGGGGAGCAGTATCCCCTCTCCTTGCCCTGACCGCCTCTACCAGCCCCTCAAGGGCAGCATCAGAGAACCTGAGGGGGTGCTCGCCAACTAATTGCTGCTTTGAAATTTGTGTCCACAAACTGCAAAAGCAGGGAATGAAGCCTCGCTTGAAATAGACCTAGGATGACACACAAGAAATTGTGCCTCAAAAGTGGACAACTTGCCCATTTCCCAACACAGTAAGGTGAAATGACATGAAAAAGATTGCGCAGTCTGAAGCTGTCACACTGTTACAGTGTGAAATTGTTAGAATGCTCCAATCAGGACACATTTTGAATGCTGTTCAGTCACTGAAGCGTGGATAATACAGAGGAAGGTTACAAGGCTGATCCTTAATGTTCGTAGACTGAATTATGAGGTGATAATAATTAACAGATAGAAAGGCAGAAAAGACCCAAAAACATAATAAGGACGTTAAGATTATTTCCATTCACACACAAGCCTCACACCCAATGTCTACACATTTTTCCATGAAAGCTATTCATAGCACTACTGACATCCTGGCTAAAATGAGCTAGCACAGGTTTTAGAAAAGAGTATATTTCTTAAATTATATTCGTTTATAGTCTCAGCGGATGAATTTGTGAAAAAAAATTGGGAGACTCAATTCCTTTTTGCAACAATCTCTAACATATTAAAAAAAAATCTCCAACCTGCAGCATTTTCTTTGTTCATAACCTTAATTCCTTAATTATTATTAGTGTTAGCTCTCTCCCATTATACATTCACATGCTACATTATAATGGAAATGATTTATGTAAACTTGTTCCCTTCCCACTGCTGGTGCTAGCGTAGTGGCTGAAAATTTCATCTCCCGGTCCCTCAACCTACCATAGAGAAGCCCCTATGCTCCAACCAACTTTTCTCACCAAGTAGTTCTAAGTTTTTCTATTTAAATATAAAGAATGAGATAAATCACAAATTAATAGAAAAAGGGCAGAATGAATGACCTTAAAGTCAAGACTGAATTATGCACCCTGGTCTAATTATCCTCTACCGTTTAAATCTGCTTCACCTTTATACTACATTCGGTTTGCTTTTTTGACCTGGCTTAGAGGAAATGTGCTTCCTTTGCTGAACACAAGCTGAAACTGGAATTGCGCTGTCTATAAGAACCTGTGTTTATAAGTGATAAGTAGGCATCATTTACTACAGCATGCAGCAACTCCTGATTGATCCAGATGTTGGATACTCATAAATATGGAATGTGAATGTTTTTGTTCTGGTTTGATTGACAATTCCCTATCCAGGGGATATATCCTGCAGGCTACTGGTCATGTTATCGGTTTAGTAGTTTACGCTATTTTAAAATTAACTCCAGGAAGGAATTTCAAATGATTCCATTAAAAGACTGGGAGTGGAATTTTCCTTGCCCGATAGCAGTGGGGGCATGATGGGTGGCGTGCGCAGACAATATGGTGCGATCAGTTTCACGGTGGTAGGAAGACAGGTCATGATCGTCCGCTCATCCCACCGATGGTGGGTTGCGTTTCCCGCCAACGGTCACCAGGGAGCTTGTTGTAATACATGAGCATATCATTACAGGGCCAACCCGCCAGGCCTCTTGGACCCCAATAAATTGTCCGTCCATGTCGGCGGGAAAGCACACTGACGTGTTTCACAACAGCACACAGGCGACATGCACCTGGCAGCCTTCACTTTGGGGGAACTGAGGTGAGTGAGCAGCAGCGTTCACCACAGCTCGCCAGGGTCGCCTGTTGCTTTGCAGGCTTCAGGGGCACCAGGCGGCCCGGGTGATGTGCCACCCTGCCATGGAGGCAACTCTTGTTGGGGGGGTGGAAAAGGGGGCAACTGCTGCCCAGCCTCGGAGGCGACTGTTGTTGGGTGTGGGTGGTGGGGGGGCAGGTGGTGGGAGGCAACTGCTTCTCTGGCATTGGATCCTGCACACAAGAAATCGAGGTGGGGGGCAGGATAGGTGAGGAAAGTGGCCACGACACTATAAACTGATGATTCCTCTGTAACTGAGACAGTTCAGGCACAGCCACAGTGATACAATTGGGGTCAGGCTCCTAGACTGCTCGCCCATGCAAGCAACATGGAGGCACCATCCCCTACACCACCCCCCCCCCACCCCCCCCATCCCACACACACACCTCCCAGCACAGACTGCGAGTCCGCCATCACTTTATTGGACTGCGGAGCAGTCACCAACACTGGCCATGTAGCAGTCACTGCTGGAGGTGCTCACAGCCCCTTGCAATCTCAGCATCCTAGTTTGGACCAGTGTCCCCCATGTCGCAGGCTGACAGGGCAGCCATGCAGCGCACCCATCTCTGGCCATCCGAGGGGTGACCAGCACTTTCCGGGAAGCAGAGGTGAGCTGACAAGATGGATACAGAATTGACTTGGTCATAGAAGACAGAGGGTAGCAGTGGAAGGGTGCTTTTCTGAATGGAGAGCTGTGACTAGTGGTGTTCCGCAGGGATCAGTGCTGGGACCTTTGCTGTTTGTAGTATATGTAAATGATTTGGAGGAAAATGTAACTGGGCTAATTAGTAAGTTTGCAGACGACACTAAAGAGTTGCAGATAGTGAAGAGGATTGTCAAAGGATACAACAGAATATAGATCGGTTGGAGACTTGGGCGGAGAAATGGCAGATTGAGTTTAATCCGGACAAATGCGAGGTAATGCATTTTGGAAGGTCTAATACAGGTAGGAATTATACAGTAAATGGCAGAACCTTTAAGTGCATCAACAGGCGGAGGGATCTGGGTGTACAGGTCCACAGGTCACTGAAAGTGGCAACGCAGGTGGATAAGGTAGTCAGGAAGGCATATGGCATGCTTGCCTTCATCGGCAGGGGTATTGAGTATAAAAGCTGGGAAGTCATGCTGCAGCTGTATAGAACCTTGGTTAGGCCACACTTGGAATATTACGTGCAATTCTGGTTGCCACATTACCAGAAGGATATGGAGGCATTGGAGAGGGTGCAGAGGAGGTTTATCAGGATGCTGCCTGGTCTGGAGGTTATTAGTTATGAGGAGAGGTTGGAGAAACTCGGATTGTTCTCACTAGAGCATCGGACAGAGTAGATAGTCAGAAGCTTTTTCCCAGGGTGAAAGAGTCAATTACTAGGGACATAGATTTAAGGTGAGAAGAGAAAACTTTAGAGGAGATGTGTGGGGCAAGTCTTTTACGCAGAGGGTAGTGAGTGTCTGAAATTCGCTGCCAGAGGAGGTGTTGGGAGCAGGTACGATAGTGGTGTTTAAGAGGCAGCTTGACAAATACATGAATAGGATGGGAATAGAAGGATACGGACCCTGGAAGTGCAAAATGTTTTAGTTTGACAGGCAATTTGATCGGCGCAAGCTTGGAGGGCCAAAGGGCCTGTTCCTGTGCTGTACTTTTCTTTGTTCTTTGTTAAGGGGCCGTCACAGAGGGCCAGGAAAGCTGCTCAGTACACTCATGCTTATCATGTCTGTCTCTCTTTCATGCCGCAGGAGGACCACATCAGGACCATGAAGCCTGGTGACCTAACTGCATGCCTGGTGACCTGCAGGGAGGGAAGAAGACAGAGGAGAGAGCAACTGAGGTGCCTGGCCACATAAAGGCAGGAGCAGCAACCTCAGGAAGAAGGGGCAGCTGGGACTCCCACACACGCTGCCCAGGAGCAACAGCGAGCCATGGCTGGTCAGCACCTAGTGACACCCAGCGTCTATAGGCACTGCGCGCCATTCCTGCAGATGACCAAGAACCAGTGTCGCCAATGACTGCGCATGACTAGGGACCTGGCGGCTCACATCTGCCACTTGCCGCGGGACTTGGCGCTGAGGGGACATGGAGGGCATCCACTGCCAGTGATTGTGAAAGTGACTGCGGCGCTCAATTTCTATGCCAGTGGCTCCTTTCAGGGCTCCACTGGTGACCTCTGTGGGATTTCACAATCTGCCACCCACAAATACATCCATGAGGTCACGGATGCCATTTTCTCCATGACACACAACTTTGTGCATTTCGCCCGGGACTGGGACAGCCAACATGCCAGGGCCATTGGACTCGCCCTGATCTCAGGATTCCCACAGGTGCAGGGAGCGATTGGCTGTATCCATGTGGCGCTCAGGTCTCCACCGCACAGACTGCAGCAGAGCGACGCTATAATAAGGCTCATGCAGCAGCTCGCAACTTGGTGGAGCAGAGCATCGGGATGCTGAAGATGAGGCTCCGGTGCCTGGACCGGTCTGGTGGAGCCTGCAATACAGTCCGCAGAGGGTGTCACACATCGTCGTCGTCTGCTGCGCCCTTTACAACCTGGCACTAAAACGGGGAGAGGAGCTGGCTGAGAAGGAGATGGAGGAGCTACATGTCTCCTCCGATGAGGAGGACGCCGATGGGGATGAAGCTGAGGAAGTCCTCGGAGGTGACAATGATGGGGATGAGGCCCTCGCACTGTCTAGACGAGGCAGGGCTTGGGAGGCCCTTACAGCTGCTAGACTTGTGGAGGATGATGATGACATGCAGTGAGATAACCCCATAGTTCCCCACATCCCATTTGTGAACATTTGACTCCAATCTGGTTTATGACAGCGTGAATACCATCTGTGAGAATGCTCCTGTCATGGAGATGCAGTGGAGGCCCTAATAATCACTCGATTGCAGGAGGATGATGACAACATGCAGTGAAGACACTCCAGAGATCTTCACACAGCCTCCGCGAATGTCTGTCTCCTGTCTGGCCGAGGGCAGCTCACTTGCACTCTGTGATCAGGGTCATATCATAGAGATGCAGCCATGAAACTTTAGAAGTTCTGATGCTTTGTCTGCCTTCAGCACCTGAGCCCTTCAGAAGCTGGAGCACAGCATCAGTGCTGAAGCGATGGGGGCTGCCCCTCCTTAAAGGTGCTGAGAGCACTCAGAGAGAATGAGAGAACTCTGTGGTGCCTGCCCACTACATTCTGGCAGCAATGACAATAACGAGGTGCAGGTATCAGTAATGTGTCCAGGGATTGTGAGGCTGGACCATCACTGTGGTCTGAAGGCTGCACAGAGTACAGGGAAGAAGCCCTGGCCTGATTCACCTGACTTTATCTTGTGTAGAAAGGTTTCACATCGGAGTGACAAGAACACTGCTCGTCAGAACAAGGAGCCACAGGCAGGGTGACATTCTTGGGAGTTTATTGACAATAGTGAACAGTGTGTACAAGTGATTAATACCTATACCCAGGCTGTGCAACTAATTCTCCTTAACTTTCCTAACCCTGCCGCTACGTCTTGGTGCTCCCTGGACATCCACGGTGGGGGCAGCCTGCTGACTGCAACACCCTGTCTGTGATGAAATTTGGTTGGCATCCTCTGGAGAGCCAAGACTTGGAGGGCCCCAACCTGCTCTCGGGGTCCTGCTGTGTGGCAGTGGCACCCTCCTCGGCCTGTGAAGCTGGAGCTGCTGAAGTCACAGGAAGAGGGGTTGAATTGACCGGACACTGGATGGATGGGCCTGGAGTGTGCACCTGCTGATCCTCCTCCCTATGGGTGCCCGGGAGCCCCAGGCTGACTCCTTGAGGAGAAGGGTACCTGGAGTGAGATCGACTTGCCTGGCTACCCTCTTGTGTACACACTGTTTCAGGCCAGCTATGGCATCAGCGAACGAGTTGGGCCAGTGCAGCAGTGCAGGAGCGAATTCCTGGATCAAGGTCTCCATGGCGGGCGCCTTCTTACCAGTGTTGACCTTGGTGCATTGGCATGCCGGCACTATCACCTCAGCCTGAAGGCAGACAGACTCCTCCATTGTGCCTTGCAATCTGAGGAGTGCAGCGGACATCCTGAGCTTGCCTTTGCAGCTCCAGCAACTGTGACATGACAGAGGCTTCTCATCTGATTCAGACTCAGCAACGTTCTGGCCTCCAACAGTCCTCCAAATACTGGACACCTGGAAAGTCCCTGCCACTGCCTGCTGTGGATCAGACAGTGTGATGTGCTCACCATATTGTGATCCTGGGACTACTCTGAAGCTAGGTCCCACTGAGGTGTGTGTCTCTGCGCTGGGGAAGGTGTGGGTGTGCGCTGTGACGGGACTTCAGGGAGGATGCCTTCAGATTTCCACTTCAGAGGTTTCTTTTGGGCTTGATTGGAGGCCCTGGGTCATGGGATCTGTTAGCTGTTTGGTAGATGTGCCTGCAAAAGCTAAGGAGAGATAATTAGTGCATGGCAGTGGCCTGTGAAGGAGGACATGTCATTCACGGCATGGTTATCTGATGGATGGATCCTTACTGGGTAGAACAGCGCCGACTTCACTGTCAGCACAGGACCAGCCCAGATTATCACCGGTCAACTGGATGACTCTGTTTTCAAAGTCCGCGAGGACCTTGATTTCGGGCATTCCTCCACCGGTCTGCGACTTCTCTATCTTGTTGTGTGCCAGTTTGTCCTGCATCAGTAGAGATGGAGAAAGTATAAGCAGGATGCCTGCCAGGCCAGATGATATGTGTGCTTGGCCTCTGTGGGTGGCAGTTGGTCCCATGGACAGGATGAGGGCAATGACGGTGAGTGTGAGAGAGTGAATGCTGATGTCCCTTGAACCGGCAGTGAGCGAGGGCCCTGTGGATGTGCGATGGGTTTGAGAGTGTGTGAGTTGAAAGTGATGAAAAGAGTGACTTACCCTGGTAGAACGGAGGAGATCATTCATCCTCTTGTGGCACTGGATGGCTGTCCTCTTCTGAAGAGGGTTGGGGCTGACCACCACTGTCACCACCTCCCAAGCTGGATTTCTCATGTTGCTACCTATTCTGTGGCCAGAGTACACGTACAGGACATCCCCGGTGGGTCTCCACGGCATCCAGCAGTCACTCAAGGGACCCATCCTTGGAGTGGGGGGGGTGCTGCAGTCTTTGTTCCTTTGCTGGCAACGGTGTGAGCTGGAAACAATGAGCGCTGTGCTTGTGGCTGGACTTTAAACATGGCGCCCGGCGTGATGGCGGTGGGGTGATGGCCGCGGGCGAATGAGAGCCAGCCCACCATGGAAATGGCGTCTTTCCCAAGAATACATAAATATTGAGGCATGCTTTGGACAGTGCAAATCTGGGAAAATTCCGTCCTGGGAAAAAGAGCTCTAACAGTGCGATTTTAACTTACCCTCACTGGCAAGAATAGGGCCAAAGGGCAATGAACATTACTTCCACTGTACCTGTCAAACATTTTAACCACATAGTTTTTAACAGCAGCAGGCCTCATTGATTGAAGAAGCTGCACAAGATGGACAGATGCTTCAGCACCTTATAACCACCTAGGTCAGGGATGGGTTAACTGCACAGCTTACATGGGTGATCTCATTACCCTACTCTGAAAACTTGCACAAAACCCCTCTGCATTAACATGTCCTTGTTGCATTGTTCACCTCTCCCTTTATCCTGCATTCAGCAAACTTTGTAAAATGAAATACTGACAAATACAGAAGTTGCTATGAAACTATGCTACAGACTGTCAACTGTGATAAAGCAGTTGGTTAACTGCAACATAATATTGCCTTGAATTCATTTCTCACTCAAGTGTCAACCCATGGTGCCTTTCTTAGAAGAAGTGCATCAACTCTGCTACTCCTACAAGGCTTCAGCGAAGATGATAGAATACTGCAGATGCTCATATTGGACCCTTGAGAAGCTCATGGCTGGTATCTTCTGGATGCTCGAGCCCATGAAGGACTAGCAGCAGATGACTGTATCTCATGTGCTGTCTGGCAGGCTAGCTAAGCTGCCTTCTTGCCAGTAAATTCCACCATCACTGGTGCCAGCTCCCCTTGATCCTGGTCTTACTCCTCTTCCTGTCATTATGTACTCCTCTGTCCCGAAATGTAGGGTGAGAGTTTGTGAGTGGCACTTGAAAAGAAAACGTGGAGATGTGTAGGGTTTGAGCCTATAGTACATGTGCTGAGTGCTACAGAAGACCTCAAATGGAGTGACAGATGCAGAGGTGATGATGTAAAACTGATGTGAAATAAGGGAGGAGAGTTGCTGGTTCTGCAAGTATTAGCATGTGAGAAAAGAATGCTGTTACTGTATGGTATGAAAACTACAATGGAAGAGATGAGTTTATTTGAAATGAAAAAGAGAGAGGTTGCTGTGTAGCCTTGTAACTGGATGTTGAAGGATATAATGGAGGGGTAGGGAATGGGTGAAAGTCATATTGGTGGATGTTACTGATAGAGATACAGAGCCACAGTCATCCTTGCTATTTTGAGGTCATTGAACTTCACTCTACATTGAACACAGGTCATAGGGATGATGCTGCTGGCACTTACCCTCTCAGCCACCTCTGTCTAGGCCAGCTGAATATTGGTCCTTGGGATCTTCCAGTGAGTGCTGAGGAGCGGCACCTCTCTCCTTGCCCTGACCATCTCCACCAGCCGCTCCAGGGCAATATCAGAGAATCTGAGGGGTACTTACCGACAAATTGCTGCATGAGAATTGTGTCACAAATTGCAAAAGTAGGGAATGAAGCCTTGCTTGAAATAGGCCCAGGGTGACGCACGAGAAATTGTGCTGCATAAGTGAGCAATTTGCCCATTTCCCAACACAGTAATGTGGCAGGTCGTTAAACATAAGTAAATGAGACCCTGAAGTTAAAGTCACCTGGGTGCCTCTCTGCCAATATTGCGGGGAAGGTAGGAAGAGTGGGGGATTTCCACTTGTCCCGCCCACCTGATTCTCACCACAGGTTAAAATTGGTCCTTAAGAATTCAAATACCTTATTAATTCTAACTTGTTTCTTAGTGAAAGTTAAGAACAGCATTTATCTTTATCTGCTGAGTTATGTTATTTGACGTGTATGCTAATTTCTTGCAAGAAATCCATTTTGAAATTTTGGCATAAACTCCATGTTCTGGAATTTTGGAATGATAGTCGCAGCCGAAGCAGCAGGACCTGTGATGGGTTGGGGACCTGTTGGAACCTGCAGCAGGCTTTATGATGGGTCCTTAACTAAGTCATGACATTACCATCCCACTTCCGGGTTTCCCAATCAGTCAGAAAGACAGGTAGGATGACGCATCAAATCTGTCAAAGGGAAGATTTCTAATGAAAGGGACCCTGGCATAGATCCAAATGGCTCAACTGGACATGGACTACATTAACCACAGGAATGGAGAGGAGACCTGGGAAGGCCTCAGGATCCTCCCAGCCCCTTACCTGCTCCAGGATCTGAGTGCCTGAAGTAAGGTGATGTTTGCCAAGGACAGGAAGAAGAGGACAGCCTCTCAAATCAAGCAGGTGTGCATGCAAGTGGTCAAGAAATTGAGCAGTAAGAGTGTGGTCCCTCCAATCTGAAGGCAGTGTTCCAAGAGGACCAAGGACCTCAGGTGGCTATGACAGATGAGTGACATAACACTTTCAGATGCTAAACCCCATGCTCTGACTTTTACAGCATTCTCCTGCACAGCATTCCACAGAACAACTCATCTTGCAGCTGCATTTGTTCCTTTCTCTCCAGAGACCACCTCACATCCTCATTTGGACAGCCAACACTCACACTCACCCTCATTAATAACTTCATATCAATACCTCAAAGTCACCCTCCACAAATGTTGACCTTCCCTCTTCTCCACACAATCCATTTCTAAAATTCAACTCTCTGCTTTTTCCTTGCAGGGGTCAAAATAGCTCAACTGGACAACTGGTAGGGACACAGAAGTGGCCTTCCAATAACTGCCATCTTGATTGCCACTAGAAATGCATGTCCACTTGGCCCACTGAGAAGGATGTCTTGTTCTGGAGGTTGCAGATATCAGCAATGACCTTCCATGAAAGCCTGAGCCTGCTGAGATATTTGGTGCTCACATGTGCTGAGAAAGATGATCCTCTGCCAGTAGACCCTGTGTTAAGGGTCTCGCCTCCTTGGAACTGGGTCTTCGTGTCCATCTCCTTTGCCCTGTGTAGCAGCATGTGGCTGAAGATAAGGCAGCTGGTGCTTCTCCTGGTCTGTTGGTGCTGGTGCTGTTCTTCCTGATCCCCATCAGAGATCTGTAAAAAAAAGGAAATAGGAGCAGGAGTAGGCCATTCAGCCCCTTGAGCTTGCTCCACCCTTCAATAAGATCGTGACAGATCTTCCCTGCCTGTCCACCATAACCCTTGACTCCTTTGTCAATCAAAAATCTGCCTTACTCGGCCTTGAATATATTCAATGACCCAGCCTTCACTGTTTGCTGGGGGGGAGAATTCCAAACACTAATGACCCTAAGGTAGATCAAAGGTAGAGCTGCATAAGCTGCTTCCATGCCACGGTCTGACAGCAGGAAAGTGCAACTCAAAGTGAGTGAAGTGCAGGACAGATGAATTGGTTTCCAAGAGGTTGGTAATTATCCGTAAAGCAGGGAAAGTACACTCTGAGAGGGAGTTCTGAGCAGTGGCTGGAGTTGCTCAGTTTCACTGATTAAAGGCTTCTTAGCCTGTCAGATTTACTGCTGTTTATTCACCTGGTTGTCCCTGGTGAGTTGCTGATAGCTTGGGAAATAGGTGCACTGGCTGCTGAAGCCAGAATGGTTAGTTAAAACAGCCAGTATTCACCTATTTACTTACAATGATTATTTATGTGACAGCTCCAAGGGAGTTCCCCACTCAACTGCAAACCTGCCTGAGTGAAACCTGGAAGTGGGTGGAATGATACTGGGATCCTGACCTGATTTTATTTTTATGGGATTTAACACCCTGCACACACACAAATTTGCCTCCCCTTGGCAGTTGAAATTTTGCCCTCAGCATGTTTCTATCTTGCAAACAGGTCAGGTGTGTATAGTAAGAATCCCACATGATTACCAGTATTGGACCCCAATGCCAGAATATACTGTTAGCACAGACATTGTATCACCACATGCCTTAAAATGTAATCTTTGTTCATAGGCGTCATGTATTTCTCTACAAGAATTGCTATTTGCTGTAAACATCAAAATAATTTGAAGAAGATCTGATTTATAACAGTTTAATCTGGCAAGATTGATATGAGGAAAGCATTTCAGCTCACTTCTGCTTATGATTGTAGAAAAGTTCTAAGGTTCACTACCAACACATGCCAATTCCAGCATCTGTTTCTTTTATACAATTACTTTGCCTGACCAGAGAGCTACTCTATATCATGGGCACTCTTTTGATGAAGCAGCACTTCTTGATATCAGTCATAAATTTGACTTTCACCACTTTTGGCATGTTTCCTTGTTGTGCTATCTCTGTTTAACCTAACTAGTGTTCTAGATTTCTTTTTTCTGCTGTTTCCTTACTATCTGTATGAGGTCCCCTCTTATTCTTCTCATTTTAAGAATGAATGGTGCACATTTTTGCGATGTTCTCAATCGGTTCTCCTTTCACATAGTTCAGGCTGTGGCTCTTTCCATCATTTCAATATTACCTTTTCTCTGAAATGAGTGGTTGCTAATCTAAATTTAAGCCTACTCAAGAGTCACAAAATGCCATCCTTTGTGACCACAGTGTATAATCCATGTTCATTCTTTCACTTCTTTTGACACTGTTGACCATGCCATCCGTACTCAGCCCCTTCTCCTCCAGCTGAATGTGACTATTGGGCACGGTAGGCCCTGAGCCCTGGAATTCCCTTCATAAACACTGCTGCTTTTCTACCTCTCTCATCTCCTTTAAGAACTTGCTTAAAATCTACCTCTGATCAATCTTTTCAGTTACCTCTCACAAAATCTCCTTTGACTCGGTGTCAATTTTCGCCAATTACGTTTCAATGAAGCACCTCGGGATGTCTTCTTACAATAGACACTATATAAATGCAAGTTGCCATTTATGTAATTCTGGTATATCCAATCATATGCACAGAGGAGTATCTTTTGAATCTGTTGTTAATGTAAAATTATACTGTGCTCTTGATTAGCTTGCTGGATATTTGACAAAGGGAGCAAATCTGTGAGAAAGATGACAAAAATGAATCTCACTGTCATGGCTGTATAGTTTTCTCCTAACAACTTGCAAAAGCCATTTTTTCGTTTGTAGCCAAAACGCTTCCTTTTATTTTGGAGGGGAAATTTCCTTTTCTAAAAAGCTGACTTTATCAACGTTTGGGAGTTTGCGCTTGCACAGAGTACCAATCAGGATAAAATAATAGCAGAATAACTCGTTATCTTGTTGCAGTAACTTGGCAAGAGAAAGTGATGCTGGTTGGTAAGAATTCAATGGGATTTTCCACAGGGTAGGTATTTTCTGTTGGTGTATTTACTTCGCTTTTGTGAAATTAGTACATTAGCTAAAGATCGATGCTGTAGGAAAGCCAGTGCAAACTCCTCGACGTTCTGTGTATGAATAGTCTAAACCGCACAGCAACCACAGATACACACCTGCATGCACCACCAAGAATATTTACACTTTGGGTGGTCCAGTTAGAAAGTTAGTTGGGATTTCACCTGGTGACTCAATTCAAAAGTGAGTGCGAGCAGACATTGGTGGCAGGGACAGCTGTGGAAAGCCCCATGTCAGGGGGACACAATCCTCTCCGAGCTTTAAGCTAGAAGCAAAATACAGCGGATGCTGGAAATCTGAAATAAAAACAGAAAATGCTGGAAAAACTCAGCAGGCATGACAGCATCTGTGGAGAGAGAAACAGAGTTAACATGTTCTGCAGAGCTTCTCTCGCTCCACAGATGCTGTCAGGCCTGCTGAGTTTTTCCAGCATTTTCTGTTTTTATACCAAAGGAGGTGATCTAGACCATTTCTGAAAGACCTATCCACTTAGTCTCATCCTGCTCTTTTTACCTATACTTTTTTAAATTTTTATTTTCGAAATTTTTTACCACTTCTATTTTGAGAGATATGATGGATTCTGTTTCCACCACTGTTATGACCATAGCCGATCTTATTTGTGGAGCAAGCCAGGTCCCAGAGGGAAACTTGTTTTACTGATCATAACCCTTTTTATGTATTTTGAAAATGAGGAGGAAAAGCTACTGATCTCAGAAGCATAGAACTCGAGTAACACCGTTAGGATTCTAAAACGTTAAAAGATTTATTAACAAGAGGAAAAAAACTTAAGCACACAAGATTAAAGTTACACAGTTGAAATAATCTTACTAAACATCCTCCCAAAAATATCCACTTGGTCAGAACACACAAGTAAACTACTTTGCAACACCTCCCTTATAGATTTTTAACCATAAAAATCCAGTAACATTACCCCAAGGCAAAACTGCTGTTACTGGATTGAAGGTATACCAAGTGACCCCTCAAACACTTCCACTCTGCTGTGGAAATCCAAGAAAGTTCAGAAAATGAGCTGCTTTCTGAAACAAAGGCTTTTCTAGTTTGACTGGGTAGCTGTTTCAGATCTTACACCTTCTCTCAGTACAGAGCTGGTCTCAGGACACCTCCACCGCATAGCCACCACAACTCAGCTCAACATCTTTCCTTAAATATCCTCTTCCCCTTTCATATTAGATTCCCTTGTCCTCAGCACCTCAGTGAACTCATCCTTTCCAAAATATAAAAATCTTTCATGCCTCCACTTTCAGATCAAATAAAATTTCATAACCTTCCCTTGTTTACTTATGAAACCTTTGTAAGTTGTAAAAGTCCTTTAAATTCCCCTGTGAAACTTAACAGCTGAAAAGCAAAGTCCCTACCTATCTCCTAATGCAAATTATTTACTTGTAAACCCAACTTCACCATAGCCTCTCATTACAAACGCATGCATCTAGCACCTTTATCCTTTTATCTCTCAATTCTCACAGCCAAGCTGTCTGTATTAACCTTTCCCCAGTTTAATTAATCATGGACACACACACACCTCCCCCCCCCCAACAGAACACCGCCATATTCCCAAAATATTAAAAAAATCCATCTTCACACTACTCTTTCTGATGGGGATTATAGATCCTACAAATTTTCTGAATTAGAGAAAGCATTTCACCTAACCTCTCTTTTTGTTCTTTCCATGATCTAGCTACCGACTCAACGGTCAGTAGAAATCATTTTTTCTTGATTTTTTTTATCTTATCAAAGGCCTCATCACATTGAACCTCTCCATTGTTCTTCTCTTAATTTGTTTGAGCTAGTTTCTAATAATTCTAGGGCCTTTCATTCCTTGTATCATCTTAGTGAGTCTCTTTTCTACCCCTTTCATAACCTTGACAACCTTCCTAAAATAAGATTCCAAAGCTGGACACAAAACTGCTTTAACTGTTATAACTGCTGTTATAAAGTATTACTCTCTAATGCAGAAAAGAAAGTTCCAATGTCCTTCACAGAAGCATAATGAGACAACAAACTGAGATCAAGTCAAAAAAGAAAGTACTCAGAGGACTGACCTAAAGCTTGGTTAAAGAGATTGGTTTTAACGGCAACTGAACCATAAAATGAATAACTTCAGCATTACCTCTGGTTTTATACTCTATGCCCCTACTTATAAAACCTAAGAGTCCAATTTTAAAGATTTCCTCTACATCCTCTCCTTAATTTTCCTTATAAATGTACCACCTCATCATTGTTCGCATTAAATTTTAGCAGAGGTCTGTTTGCTCAGCTCATTACGCCGTTCATATGCTCCTGCTGTAGCAAATAGCCCATTTTACAATGAATCATGCTTCCAATATTTGTGCCAGCTGCAAAAATGTTGGTACTCTGCACTCAAATTCAGATCATATACATATGTACTATGTCAACTTTTGATTAAGAGCCCGTCTTAATAGCAGACCCTTCCTTGTCACTGGGTCAAAATCCTGGGACTCCTTCCCTAACAGCACTGTGGGAGTACTACACGGACTGCAGCAGTTCAAGAAGGCAGCTCACCACCACCTTCTGAAGGGCAATTATGGACGGGCAATAAAATTGTTGGCCTAGCCAGTGATGCCCTCATCCCGTGAAAGAATAAAAAAGAGATGCTTAAGGGTGCAAAGGTGCGAGGTGAAGCATATGCTGTCGATCAGAGTTTAAAGCATGCAGTTTGCTAATGATGAGACAAAATCAGAGAAATCCCATCAGACAGTTATCATTAATAACTATGGACAGAAATTTGCACTCAGCGAGCGGGCATAGGCTCGACGACATTTGGCGAGCATCCCGACATCATCGTGCACTGGCGCAATATTTCAGTTGGTGGGTGTGCACAGGGGTCAGCAGTGCACCCGCCAACAATTAACAGGCCTATTAAGGCCATTAAAGTTATAACTAAGTGAAATTTTTCACTGCCCATCCAATCTTATGGCTGGCGGGCAGGCGGAAAGGTCAAGTAGCCTTTGGATTTTTTTTAGGAAACCTCATCCGCAGGCGGGATGAGGTTTCCAACAACAATTAAAAATTGAATAAAAATTTTGAAATTTCATTCCTAACCTGTCCCTGATCATGTAACAGAGCCACATGAGGGGACATGGTTTTAACAGTGGTAAGTTTTTTTATTTCTGATTTTTAAAATCTTCAGCTCCCTGAGGCAGCTCTGTGTCTCAGGGAGCTTTCATTGTGCGCACCCGCTCGCATGCGCTAACTTCCACCCTCACCCTCCTCCTGCCCCCACCCTGGCAGCGCTCAGTGTTGCAGCACCCACTTCATTGGCCAGCCAGCGTGAAATCGATGTCGGGGCCTGACCGCAGGCAGCGGTCTGCTTCGCAACTGCTACCTGGCCTGCCCGACAATGTAAAAATCCTGCCCTATGTTCTGGAGTCTTGAAAAGGTTAAGTGAACCATGCTGATGTGAAACAAAAACAGAATTACCTGGAAAAACTCAGCAGGTCTGGCAGCATCGGCGGAGAAGAAATTCTGTTTTTGTTTTGGATTTCCAGCATCTGCAGTTTTTTGTTTTTATGCTGATGTGAGCTCCAACTGTGATCTGCAATGACTAATCTCAGACCAGCCACTGTTTGTATTGATATTAAAAGCGACAAGGAGACCAATTTATTGTAGGATTTAGATTTATATCATTTGAAAAGGATCTCAGCAAATCGCAGGACATCATAGAGATGGTTAGGCTGAAAGGAATGTTTAGAAGTTGTCAAAAGATAGGAATTTGCCTGATTTCTAAGCGGAGACCAGGAACTACAAGTCCGGACATGCCCTGGGAATTTCCGCGCATGCGCAGAGTGGGAGCAGGCTGCACATGCGCACTGCTGTACTGCGAAATCTTTGGGCCAGAGGACAGGTGGCCAGTGTACTTGACTGGGGAAAAAAGTGATGCAACAATCCGATCACGGGACCCAGGAATGGCGAGCCCTGTCTGAAACTGAAGATGGTTGATGGGAAAAAAAAAACAGCTTCCAAGAAGGTGGCCAAGAAAGCCTTAAAGAAGCTGTCAGCAAAGGGCTGGGAGAAGCAGCAAAGGTCGAGGAAGGAGAGTTACTCCACCTACATCTGCCTGATGGAGCAGGTTCACCCCGACACCAGCATCTTCTCCAAGGCCATGAGCATCATGAACTTGTTTGTGCACGACATTTTTGAGCACATTGCAGGTGAGGCTTCCCACCTGGCCTATTACAACAAGCGCAACATCATCAGCTCCCAGGAGGTCCAGACCACCGTGCGCTTGCTGCTGCCTGGAGAACTGGCCAAGCACGCTGTGTCGGAAAGGACAAAGGCGGTGACCAAGTACACCAGCTCCGAGTAAAACTCCACAATGGACTGAAAAACACATAAAACAGAGGAGCCCTGGGACAGGAAAGGGCCACATAGATATAAAGAGAACCCAGGGAGAAGGGACAGGGAGAGATCCCAGAGAGAGACAGAGCCAGGGAAGAAACCACTGGGAGGAGTAGGACGACCAGCCACGAGTAGGACGATCAGGAAACTGGGGAAAGGAGCAAAGAAGGAAGCTACAAGCTGTAAAAGTGCTTTGGCTGACAGGCTGCAAGTAGTGGGGGCTCAGGAGAAGCCCTGGAGAGATGAAAAGGCAGCCCGGTGTTATGCTTCACGTGGCTGAAGAGTTGAGGTTGTGTCTGTGAGTTGGTGCTGGGGTGCAGACTTGGGAATCCAGGGGAACGTAGTCTCCAGAGATGAGATTGAGGGGTTGAATGGCCTACTCCTGAGAGGAGATTGAAACCCTGGGAGGTGAGCAGCTGTCGAGCAGTCTTGAATTGGAGTGGCTTTGAGAGAATTTAGAGTCTTGATCTTTGAGAGTGAAAAGTTTGGAACCATTGTGAGGAATATAAGAAATAGGAGCAGGAGTAGGCCATTCAGCCCCTCAAGTCTGATGAGATCTAATGAGATTAGTGGACTCACAGTGCTTTCTGATGTCTGAGAAGTCAGTGGAATCTTGTAGCTTTATTCTCTTAGTAAGTACCTTAGATCTCAAACTTTGTCTGCTTTAAACAAAAAGTTACAGACCCCTAACCAGATCATACCAAAATTTGGGGATCTGGTCCAGGATCATATCAAAGTGTACAGATAGAGTAAGGTAAGAAAACAGTAATCAAAATTTTATAAGTTTGAGAAAACTCACAATATTTTACAAATAAGCACTATGTTAGTTAGAAGAAAGGATCAGAGAGTCAACACCCCAAGAAAGAATATTACAAACAACTCAAAGGTGAACTTACAGTTGGAACAACATACATCAGAGAGAGGTGGGACTATTTCACACTCTAAGTTAAACTGCTAATACAGCACAATGTTCCTGGGTGCCAAATACAGTAATGTAACATGCCTTCTAACCATGTTACAGAGACCTACCTCAGGTTTCCTTGTGCACAATGCGCTGCTAGCCACTTTCTGACAGCCCAGGTGACATTAAGGAATTGGAATGGTGCATGCAGGTGCATTCTCTGCATGTGCCTGAAGACCTTGAATGAACGCTATCATGGCGTCAGCAATGAATTGCTAGGATGGCAAATTAGATCAAGGCATTTGAAGGCAGGATCATCGTTAATCACTCCTGAAATAACAAGTATTATGAAGTAAGGTGGGCTCAGTGTCAGCCCTGTAAAGTCCTGACAAACATCTGGGTGTTTGTTCCAAAATTGGGAGAGCTGTCCCACAGACTAGCCAAGTAACAGGCAGACATAGTCATCCTCATGGACTCGTACTTACAGACAATGTCTCAGACACCACCATGTGTCCCACCCTTCAGGAAGCGATATTGATGTATATAATGTTATTGGAATGTTTTTTTTAATAGAAGTTTAGTCTGTGTGTGTGTATGTGTGTGTTAATTGGATTAAAGCCAGCTAGTCTGGGTGCTTCTATGTATAGTAGTTTTGAGATGTAAACCGAGATAGAGGGTACATTTGCATTTTGTTGAATAAACCATTCAAAGACTAGGGGTGAAACCTTGTACCTAGTTAGGAGACACCAAGCAACCTGTTTATATTACCAATAAAATTCATACTATGAAAGGAGTTTTATTGTTCGAAGAGGAGTTCAAAGGGCCTGGTGATACAATGAGAATTTGCATTAAAAGGGAAGGCTCGGCATAATCTGAGAGGAGTTTGTGAGCGCAGGGTGGAGGTATGTAAGATCTAAGAGCCTGTCAGCCTACAACTGTCTGCAAAGGAAACAAATTGAAAGGAACCTCAATTTTGAATTCGTAACATAAAATATGCTTTGCCTGGTGTCTTCTTAAAGCCTATGGGTTATTGTTGCTTTGGTGAAGATTTTAGTTGTGATTAATTTGGGGATTAGTTTAATAGTTATTATGGGAGTAATGTGTGTGTGTTTAATACCTTGTAAAATTAATAAATGTTTAATTTAAATTATATAAAAAGCCCCTAGAGGCTTTGTGGTTTCATTTCTGAATTCAGAATTGCATCTCAAACATACCAATTGAAAATATAGGTTATGACAGTTGTTTAAAGTTTCCCTCTGGGATTTTTAAATAAGTCGGCCTTTACCAACTGCTGTGTCATAACAATTGTAAGCTCTTGGCAGGATAATATTTATAGGTAAAACAAAAACAAAAATACCTGGAAAAACTCAGCAGGTCTGGCAGCATCTGCGGAGAGGAACACAGTTAATGTTTCGAGTCCGAATGACCCTTCAACAGAACTAAGTAAAAATAGAAGAGAGGTGAAATATAAGCTGGTTTAAGGGGGGGCGGGGGGTGGTGGTGGGACAAGTGGAGCTGGATAGAGGGCCAGTGATAGGTGGAGATAACCAAACGATGTCACAGACAAAAGGACAAAGAGGTGTTGAAGGTGGTGATATTATCTAAGGAATGTGCTAATTAAGGGTGGAAAGCAGGACAAACAAGGTACAGATAGCCCTAGTGGGGGTGGGGTGGGGTGAAGGAATCAAAAAAGGTTAAAAGGTAGAGATAAAACAATGGATGGAAATACGTTTAAAAATAATAGAAATAGGTGGGAAAAGAAAAATCTATATAAATTATTGGGAATAAAAGGGGGGGAGGACCGGAAAGGGGGTGGGGATGGAGGACAGAGTTCATGATCTAAAATTGTCTGGGAGTAGAAGATATATCTCTGGTTTGCAACAAATAACCAAGAGTAATTTAACAGAGTTGGCAGATAAGTTAAAATTGGAGTTACCTGTAGGGGCTAGGAAATCAGATATAATTAAAAGTATAGCACAGCATCTACAGTTGGAAGTGAAACCTGACACTAGTGAGTCACAGCTGGAGGTAGCGAGACTTCAGTTACTAATGAATAGTCTTGAATTTGAACAAGCAAAGGACCTGAAAAAACTTGACTTAGAAGCAAAGAACAGTGAAATGGCTTTTAAAAGGGAACAGGTAGAAAGGCAGGAGAGAGAAAGAAAACAGGAAAGGGAATTAGAAATTGTGAAGATAGAGAAGGAGGAAAGAGAAAAGGAGAGAGAGCAAGAATTCCAGCTGAAAATGTTGGCAGTTAAGAGACGTTAGTAGGTGAGGAAGGACTTATCTCTAGAGTAGAAGCCAGTGGGGAGATGTTTAAATTTGTACAAGCTCTTCCAAAGTTTGAGGAAAAAAGGATTGAAGTATTCTTTATTTCATTTGAGAAGCTAGCGAAACAGATGAAATGGCCACAGGAAAACTGGACATTATTATTACAGTCTAAGTTAGTTGATAGAGCACATGAGGTATATGCTTCGCTATCAGAAGAAATGTTGGTGAATTATGATGTGGTGAAAAAGACTATTTTGAGTGCATATGAGTTGGTTCCTGAAGCATACAGGCAGAAATGTAGAAATATGAGAGAACAGCCTAGGCAAACTTATGATAAAAGCAAAATACTGCAGATGCTGGAAATCCGAAACAAAAACAGAAAATGCTGGATAAATTCAGCAGGTCTAACAGCATTTGTGGAGAGATGCTGTTCTCTCCACAGATGCTCTTAGACCTGCTGAGTTTTATCAGCATTTTCTGTTTTTGTTTCTGGGCAAACTTATATTGAGTTTGAGAGAGTAAAACAAAGTAATTTTGACCAATGGATACAGGCATTAAAAATAGAGACAATGTATGCAGCCCTTAGGAAGTAATTCTTTTGGAAGAATTTAAAGATTCAATCCCTTTGGTAGTGAGAACTCGTGTGGAGGAACAGAGGGTTGATTCTGTAAGACAAGCAACAGAGATGGCTGATGATTATGAGTTAGTTCATAGGGACAAGCCTTTTTTGCATCACCCTTTCAAATCGGAAAAGGATAGAAAGTGGGAAGGTGAAAGGAAGGTAGGTAGTCAGGAAAGAGGAGCAGCTGGAAATTCCCAGAAAGTCTTTTCTCAGAATAAAAAGGAAGGTACTGAAGGTAGAAGTGACATTCAAAAATTGAGGTGTTTTCATTGTAATAAAGTGGGGCACATGAAGTCAGTGTGTTGAAATTTACTGGGATAATCTATTGGAATTATTGGGGTGCAGAAAAGTTCTGGAAGTAAAAGCACTATAGACCCCGAGGTTCAGGCACAGGAGAAACAATGGTTTGTGTACAGGTGAAACAGGGAGAATCAGTGATAGGTGAAGAAGTGGGAATGTGTTCACCAGTTTACTCGAGAATTCTGAGGTGCAGGTTTCAGAAATGTTTAAAGATTTTGTGTGTGAAGGGAAAGTCTTTCCATGTGTACAGGGTAGAGTAGGTAAAGATGTTAAAATTTTAAGAGACACATGGGCTAGTCAATCCTTAATGTTGTGGCATAGTGATATTTGTTGTTCAAAGGGAGTATTGCAGGAGCAGGTGATAATAAGTGGGGTTCATGGAGATGCTAAATCTATTCACTTATGGAAGGTAAATTTAAAGAGCAAATGGAGGACAAGTGAAGTTATTATTGGAGCAGTGGAAAAATTGCCCATTGCAGGGGTTCAGTTTATTCTGGGTAATGATATAGCTGGATCACAAATGTGGGTGATGCCTAGGACAGTTGAACAGCCTGTAGATGTGTTTTCAACAGAGGTGTTACAGAAGGAACATCCTGGATCAAGGCTAGATCAATGAAGAGTGCAGAAGGACATATCAGGAGCAGCACGAGGCAGACCTAAAATAAGGTGCCAACCTGGTGAAACTACAACACAGGACTACTTGCATGCCAAAGGGTGGAAGCAGCATGCAATTGATGGAGCTAAGCGAGCCTATAACCAACAGTCAGATCTAAGCTCTGTAGTCTGGTTACATCCAGTTGAGAATGATGATGGACAATTAAACAACTCACTGGAGGTGGAGTCTCCACAAATATCCTCATCTGCATTGGTGGGGAAGCTCAGCACATCAATGCAAAATGCAAGGCTGAAACATTTGCAACCATCTCCAGCCAGAAGTGCTGAGTGGATGATCCATCTTGGCCTCCTCCTGATGTCCTCAGCATCACAGATGCCAGCCTTCAGCCAATTCGATTTAGTCCACTTAATATCAAGAAATAGCTGAAGGCACTGGATACTGCAAAGGCTATGGGCCCTGACAATATTCCAGCAACGGTATGGAAGACTTGTGCTCCAGAACTTGCCGCGCCCCTAGCCAAGCTGTTCCAGCTACAACACTGGCATTTACCCAGCTATGTGGGAAATTGCCCAGATATGTCCTGCACACAAAAAGCTGGACAAATTCAACTCGGCCAATTACCACCCCATCAGTCCACTTGATGAAAGGGATTGTTGACAGTGCTATCAAGTGGCACTTACTCAGCAGTAACCTGCTCACTGACGCTAACTTTGGGTTGCAGAAGGACCACTCAGCTCCTGGCCTCACTACAGCCTTGGTCAAAATATATACAAAAGAGCTGAACTCAAGAAGTGAGGTAAGAATGACTCCCCTAGACATCAAGGCAGCATTTGACCGACTGTGGCTTCAATCATCTCAGTCCAGGAACATCGGTGTAAGAGTTCCAAACATCTTCAGCTGTTTCATCAATGACCTTCCCTCCATCATAAGGTCAGAGGTGGGGATGTTTGCAGATCATTGCATAATGTTCAGCACTGTGTGACTCCTCAGATACTGAAGCAGTCCCTCCCATAGGTACCATCCACAAGATGCACCACAGCAACTCACCAAGGCCCCTTCAACAACACATTCTAAACCCACGACCTCTAACACCTAGGACAAGAGCAGCCGATGCATGGGAACTCCACCACCTGCCAGTTTCCCTTCAAGTCACACACTATCCTGACTTGGTTGTTGTAGTATCATTTGCTCTGCAACATGGAGAGCAGGAGGCAGAGAAGGGAAGCTCTGTGAGGAGGGAGGAGATGGAAGGTTCTTCATAGAAGGCTCTACACACAAAGCATCTTCCCGGAACAACACACCTAAAACGCCTTGAGCCAAGGACAGTGCCTGAGGAAGCTATAATTCAAAAAGAGCTTGTCACAGAGTTGTGCCACCTCCTTCACATTAAACTGAAACCCCAAAGCAGAGTGAGCACAGCCTTCCCAGTGGCCATAAAAGTCACTGTCACCTTAACATTCTGTGCAATTGAATCCTTCCAGACAGAGGAGGTGACATCTGCAATGACTCGCGACTCGCTTTTCATAGTGCATCAGGAAGTCACAGAGGCATGTATGTGAGGAGAAGGAACTTCATCCTCTACTCCCTAAGGAAAGAAAAACAGAATGAAAAATCACGTGGATTCTATAGGATATTGGCTTCTTAATTGTGCAGGATGCCATCAACTGCACATAAATGGGTCTGCGGGCTCCATACATCAATGAACCACACCAATAAATTTATCTCTATGTGAAAGCCTGCCTTCCTGGCAGCAGCACAATGTATTTAACCTGTGCCAGTCTGCAATAGCTACCATGTTCTGGCCTCCAAGACACACAGGAGGTGGGCTGCTCAACAACAAGGACTACCCCCTCCACATGTGGCTGATGACTCCCTTCTGTGAGGTCAGAGGACTTTCAATGAGAGCTACGCACACTGTAGAGCAAGCCACCAGTCTGTTTAAGCAATGGTTTCACTGCCTAGATCTCTCAGGCTTGGGGGCTGCAGTGGGGAGAATCTCTGCAGTACACATTGAAGATTGTGTCCATGCTGCTGGTAATGTGCTGAGTCCTCCACAATCTAACCAGTCTGAGGCCCTCCTGGGACTTGGAGGCCAGCTTGAATAGAGGAGGAAGCAGGAAGAATACATCCATCACGTGCAACTGGTCAGGGCAGGAGGAACTTGTATTTTAATTCTTTCATGGGATGTGGTTGTCACTGGCTAGGCTAGCATTTATTGCCCATTCCCAGTTTCCCTTGAGAAAGTGGTGGTGAGCCACCTTCTTGAACTGCTGCAGCCCATGTGCCGTGTTACACCCGCAGTGCTGTTAAGGGAGTTCCAGGATTTTGACCCAGTGATGGTGAAGGAAAGGTGGTATAGTTCCAAGTCAGGAGAGTGTGTAGCTTGGAGGTGAACTTGCAGGTGGTGGTGTTCCCATTCATCTGCTGCCCTTGTTCTTCTAGGCGGTAGAGGTCATGGGTTTGGAAGAACTACCTTGTGAGACATCACCTCAGTTGAAAGGAACTTCCCCATCGAAATATGGACCCACTATTCCCCAACCCACCATTCCCCAACCATGCATTCATATCAAACTCCTCATCACAATGTCCCATTGGCAAACATCAATCAATAAAAGCCAACGGCAAAAACCTTTACCCAACAACTTTCTCCAGTAGTGCATCAATAATACAAAAAAAACCCCAGAAATAATTACTCTTTTTCAGTCTCTTTGTGCCGATTTTTATCAATGCCCTTACTTGGCCTAGTGCTACTCTGAAATGCAATCCCAGTGTCTGCAGCACATTTGGCGGAAGGCTGCTGACTTTCATTGGGGAAGACGGCTTAAGCAGGATGCCTTTGAGCAGCTCTGAACTTGAGGGCCTGACTTCAGACTACACCACTTCAGCATGGGTGGCAACTGTCTGGGCTGGCTAGCTGAGAGGCAACAGAAGGGTATTTGGTGGAATGGCAGAGATGGGATTGTGAATGCTGCCAGCCTGAGAGAGGGCAGCAGCTTCATATTTCACGGTGCCACTGCCAGTCTCACGGGGCTGAACCTCAGTAATCTTAGTAACCTGTTGAGGTACAGATTTCTGGACTGCAGTGAGAGTTTGAATGCCCGATGGAGTACTGAGATCCACACTCTCGATCACAGCAGTCTGAGCCTGCATGTCAGCAGCCATGAATCTCATGACTTCCGCCTGAGTTTCCACTGCAGGACTGAGACATTGGGAGACCTGTACCGCATTAGAAACTGAAACAGCAGCTAACTGACGCTCCATGATAGGTCGGTCTGGCAATGCTGATGTGGAAGTGCCCACCATTTCCATGGTGGAAAGGATGGGCTTCAAGCTTTGTACGATGCCTACCACCACATTGGAGCTTGACTCCTCCATGCTCCTTGCCTGGAGACAGTCTGACAGGCCTGTCAATGCATAAGCATCTCAGTTTGCATTGTCATTAATGTTTTTCCATAGTCTGCCCAATGAGACCCTCATCTGAATCTCCTGCAGCAGAACTCGTCTGCGGTCTTGCCCTCAAGGGAGACTGCACATGACTCATCTTATCTCCCTGGCCTGGCTGCAGCCCACTCACACCCGGTGACTCATCACAAGCTGATGATACTGTACACAGCGCATTGCCTGTCTCTGTGCTGGTGGTTACAAATGGAAAGTCAAGTGACTGTGCCCCCTCAATCTCGTTTGGTTGCTCTTTCTCTTCTTCATGGACCTTTGCTGAGCAGGCATCAGCTCTTGACAATGTAAAAGCTCAAAAGTGAAAGGGGAGGTTAGGGGTGGGGGAAAGCAGGTTGTGGAGGGAATCAGGTCTTCCACGGTCACAGCATCTGCAGTTTCCATTTCATGGCACCTTTCAGATGAGGAGTTAATGGAGAAGGTGCATAAGGCAGCAGCTTACCATCATTTGGGATGGCCTTCAGCATCACCAGGTCTATGGCTCTGTGTATTAGTCCCAATGCTTCATTGGATCACCTGCTTGAATGGATGCAGGCAATTCCCTGGATTTCCCACCTTCCTTGTGCCTCTTCTTTCTGCAAGGGAACTTACAGAATCTCAGTGGCTGTGTGCCACTGTGCTTGGGCAATATACCTGCCATAGCTGCAGGCTTACAGAGGTGTGAGAAAGTGTGACTGATGTGGTTGGTCATTATGTGTAGGTGAGGTGTAGGTGTAGGTGAGTTGAGGTTGTTAAGAGTGAGTCCTGAGTGCCAGGGTACACTGCTGAACGAGTGATGGGAGTGTAGTGCATTGAGCGTATGAGAGTTGGGTGGTTTGGTAGGTGTGAGATGTTATGTGCAGATGCAATCACTCATCTTGACCAGTGAGGCAGTTAAGACCATAAGACGTAGGAGCAGAAGTAGGCCATTCGGCCCACTGAGTCTGCTCCGCCATTCAATGAGATCATGGCTGATCTGATAATCCTCAACTCCACTTTCCTGCCTTTTCCCCATAACCCTTGAGGCCATTACTGATTAAAAATCTGTCTATCGCAGCCTCAAATATACTTAACAACCCAGCCTCTACAGCCCTCTGCGGTAAAGAATTCCACAGATTAACTACCCTCTGAGAGATGAAATTCCTCCTCATCTCTGTCTTAAATGGACTCCCACTTACTCTGAGATTATGCCCTCTGGTCCTAGACTCTCTCACAAGGGAAACAACCTCTCTGCATCTACTGTGTCAAGCCCCCTAAGAATTTTATATGTTTCAATAAGGTCGCCTCTCATTCTTCTAAACTCCAATGAATACAGGCCCAACCTACATAAACCTCTCCTCATAAGAAAATCCCTCCATACCCAGAATCAACCTAATCAACCTTCTCTGGACTGCCTCCAATACCAGTATATCCTTCCTTAAATAAGGGGACCAAAACCATTCACAGTATTTTAGGTGTGGTCTAACTAGTGCCTTGTATAGTTTCAGCAAGACTTCCCTATTTTTATACTCCATTCCCTTTGAAATAAAGGCCAACATTCCATTTGCCTCCCCTATTACCTGTTGAACTTATATGTTAGCTTTTTGGGATTCATGCACAAGGACTCTCAAATCCCTCTGTGCTGCAGCTTTCTGCAGTCTTTCTCCATTTAAATAATGTTCAGCTCCTCTATTCTTCCTGCCAAAGTGCATAATTTTCCCACATTATATTCCATCTGCCACTTTTTTACCCACTCACTTAACCTGTCTAAATCCCTGTGTAGACTCTTTGTTTCATTCTCATCACTTGCCTCCCCACCTATTTTTGTGTCATCCACAAATTTGGCGATAGTACATTCACTTCCCTCATCTAAGTCATTAATATATATTGTAAATAATTGTGGCCCCAGCACTGATTCCTGTAGCACTCCATTAATTACAGGTTGCCATCCCGAAAATGCCCCCCTTATCCTAAATCTTTGTATTCTATTAGTTAGCCAATCCTCTACCCATGCTAATACCCCAACATCATGGGCTCTTACCTTATTAAGTAGCCTAACGTGCAGTACCTTATCAAATGCCTTTTGGAAATCCAAATGTTTTATATCTACAGTTCCCCTTTATCTATCCTGCTAGTTACCTCCTCAAATTCTAATAAATTTGTCAGGCATGATTTCCCCTTCATGAAGCCATGTTGATTCTGCTTGACTCCCAATGACAGATGCTAAACTAACTGGCCTATAGTTACCTGCTTTTTGTCTCCCTCCCTTTTTGAATAAGGGTGCTACATTGGCAGTTTTCCAATCCTCTTGGAATTTTCCAGAATCTAAGGATTCTTGGAAGATTACTACCAGTGCATACATTATCTCTGTAGCTACTTCCTTTAATATCCTAGGATGCAACCCATCAGGTCCAGGGACTTATCGGCCTTTAGCCCCCATTAGTTTCCCTAATACTTTTTCTCCAGTGATTGTTATTGTATTCATTTCCTCCCCCTCCTTTGCCTCTTGATTATTTAATATTTTTGGAATGTTATTAGGTTCTTCTACTGTGAAGACTGAAGCAAAGTATTTATTCAACTCCTCTGCCATTTCCTGGTTCCCCATTTTTATTTCCCCAGCCTCATTCTATGTTCACTTTGGTTAACAATGGTTGGTTTATCCCCTTCCTAAAATCCTTCTTCCTCACTGGGATATATCTTTGTTGCGAGCCATGAACTATTTTCCTAAACGTCTGCCATTGTTCACCAACCGTTTTTTCTGCTAAAGTCCTATCCCAGTCCAGTCCAGCCAACTCTGCCTTCATTCCTTTGTAATTAGCCTTACTTAAGTTTAGCACAGGAGGAAGCAATGGTGTAGCGGTATTGTAGCTGGACTAGTAACCCAGAGACCCAAAGTAATGCTCTGGGGACCTGGGTTGAATCCCACCATGGCAGATAGTGAAATTTGAATTTAATTAAAAAAATCTGAAATTAAAAGTCTAATGATGACCATGAAACCACTGTCGATTGCTGTAAAAACCCATCTGGTTCACTAATGTCCTTTAGGGAAGGAAATCTGCCATCCTTACCTGGTCTGGCCTACATGTGACTCCAGATCCACAGCAGTAGTTGACTCTTAACTGCCCTCTGAACAAGGGCAATTAGGGATAGGCAATAAATGCTGGCCTAGCCAGTGATGCCCACATCCCATGAATAAAATTTTAAAACGTTGTTTCAGATTCAATTTTCTCACTCTCAAACTGAATGCTAAACTCTACCATATTATGGTCGCTGTTTCAGGACTTACGCCTATGGCTGCAGAGAACAGAATCTACCCCCCCCCCCCCCCACCTAATTATATTGTCCCCTACCACTACTACACTCCTATTTCTTCCCCCCACATGAAAGGCTCCCTGCACCAAGGTGCCGTGGTCAGTTCGTTCATCCACCCTGCAGTCCCCACTCTCATCCACACAGCTTGCAAGAACCTTGTAACTGTTGGACAGTTGCAAGGGCCGAGGCTCCTCAAATGCTACCCCCGGGCCCCCATACCTGCTTAGTCTGCAGTCACATCCTCCTGTCCCTGATCACATACCAAATTTTGAATGACCTAATCTGAGGGGTGTGACTGCCTCCTGGAGCCAAGTGTTGAGGTAACTTTCCCCCTCCCTGATGTGGCACAATGTCTGCAACTCGGACTCCAGCTCCTCAATTCGGATCCGAAGTTCCTCGAACTGCAAACACCTGGTACAGATGCATTCACTCTGGATCACCTTGGTGTCCAGCATCCCCCACGTGTTGCAAGAGCAACACATCACCTGCCATCACTATCATATTTTATTCAAATTATTAATTAATTACTCTAGTATCCCTGCTTTTTACACTTTATTATAATTATTTTTTATACACACCAGTATCAATCTTATACTTAACAGGCTATCCATAAGAAAAGCAGAAAAAAGGACTAGAGACCGAAACACAAACTAAGGACCTTTGTTTCACTTTAAAGACTAGAAATACTCTCCAATCCTACTCACCAATCTGCTGTTCTCCGCGCTTTTTTCCCTGTCACGCTCTTTAATGTCTCTCACTCCTCCCGCACTTTCTCACTATTAAAGGTTACTCTCACTCATTCACTGTTAAAAGTCACACTCCTCTCACTCCTTCACTGTTAAAGGTCACACTCCTCTCACTCTGATTAAACTGCTGCAATGCCCTTGAGATGAAATTTGGAGGATTAACCATACTTTGCTAACTGCTCTTATTTCCTTCTGAGGTTCTGTCTCAAGGTCCTCTGGTGAAAACACAGCATCTCTCCCGACCTCCTCTTGTCTGACCAGTGCTGCCAGGGCAGTGTCAGTGAAGCAGAGAACCTCACATGCTGTGACATCCTTCTTGGCCCTGGGGGTTCCAAAATGATTGTCTGGCAACCTGCCTTGCATTGCTGCAGCTTTGATCCTTTTCATAGAATCTGCATTTTTAAAAAAGGCAGGCTGCCTGGTGCATTTCTGAGAATGCTACTTGGCTCTTGGCAGAGGCCACCGGCAGTGTTTCAGGAAGCAGTGCAGCTTGAGATCAACTCAGAATCATGCTACAATCATGGAAATGAGGTTGTACACAAATTTTACGTGCTGCCCATCTCATTTGGATGTGGCACAGATTGGTCATGAATTATGACCCCCACGACCATAAACTGGGGCACAACAATTTCTAAGTACCTATGTTTTGTTAACCTCTTGCAAACAAACAATTAAAATGAAAAGCATACGATTGCAAGCGGTTACCGTGCATCATGAACTCATAAAATCACAAAGCACCTTTGCTAATCCACGAGCTCATCATTAAATATGGGAAACGAATACTGAGCTCAGTGAAGGTTGTATTGTAAGCCTTGATATTAAATGCTGAATTACATTATATTAAATTGAACCAATCTGCTGCTGTGTTGCCATCTTGAAACCAAGTTAATGTGCTGTTGGTGCTGGTTATGTTGATCATTTTAGTATCCTTACATTGAAGTAGCAAAATAAAAGAATTGGCTCTTAAACGATCAGTCCAGAAGCATTTTGAAATTAATTTGGATACAACTCATTTGGATGCCATTGTAAATTCAAGCCATTTTTCCTACAGGGCACACAATGTTACTGTGTTGAATAGAAGAAGCAATTATATTATTTTGGCTCACTCCCAAAATCTGAACCATCTTCATGTAAAAGGAGCTCATTAATAGTTTATCTTGCAACATTATGTGGAAAAGTTACTGATCTGATTTTGAACTGAGCAAAGCTAATGTTGTTTGAAACCACAAGGATCCTGAAAGCCTGAACACAGTTGTGTCTTTAGCTAATTGTAGTTCTTATTTAGGATGTTGCATTTTGTTGTCAATTGTAATGTGACCATTCCTTTGGGCCTTTATATTAGAAAAATAACTGTCTCACTTAGGGTTGACATCTGGAGGTTTCATCAGATGACCACCTCCCTACAACTGCCCTGGCTCTGTGCAAGAACCACTGCCACACCACCCCAAAACATTTGTTATATTGGATTATACACACGGGATTACATAAGACATATGGAGCAGAAACAGAGATAAAAACAAAAAAACTGCGGATGCTGGAAATCCAAAACAAAAACAGAATTACCTGGAAAAACTCAGCAGGTCTGGCAGCATCGGCGGAGAAGAAAAGAGTTGACGTTTCGAGTCCTCATGACCCTTCAACAGAACTTGAGTTCGAGTCCAAGAAAGAGTTGAAATATAAGCTGGTTTAAGGTGTGTGGTGGGGGGGGGGGGGGAGAGAGAGAGAGAGAGAGAAGTGGAGGGAGTTGGTGTGTTTGTAGGGACAAACAAGCAGTGATAGAAGCAGATCATCAAAATATGTCACAAACAACAGAACAAAAGAACACATAGGTGTTAAAGTTGGTGATATTATCTAAACGAATGTGCTAATTAAGAATGGATGGTAGGGTACTCAAGGTATAGCTCTAGTGGGGGTGGGGAGAGCATAAAAGATTTAAAAATATTTAAAAATAATGGAAATAGGTGGGAAAAGAAAAATCTATATAATTTATTGGAAAAAAAACAAAAGGAAGGGGGAAACAGAAAGGGGGTGGGGATGGAGGAGGGAGCTCAAGACCTAAAGTTGTTGAATTCAATATTCAGTCCGGAAGGCTGTAAAGTGCCTAGTCGGAAGATGAGGTGTTGTTCCTCCAGTTTGCGTTGGGCTTCACTGGAACAATGCAGCAAGCCAAGGACAGACATGTGGGCAAGAGAGCAGGGTGGAGTGTTAAAATGGCAAGCGACAGGGAGGTTTGGGTCATTCTTGTGGACAGACCGCAGGTGTTCTGCAAAGCGGCCGCCCAGTTTATGTTTGGTCTCTCCAATGTAGAGGAGACCACATTGGGAGCAACGAATGCAGTTGACTAAGTTGGGGAAATGCAAGTGAAATGCTGCTTCACTTGAAAGGAGTGTTTGGGCCCTTGGATGGTGAGGAGAGAGGAAGTGAAGGGGCAGGTGTTGCATCTTTTGCGTGGGCATGGAGTGGTGCCATAGGAGGGGGTTGAGGAGTAGGAGGTGATGGAGGAGTGGACCAGGGTGTCCCGGAGGGAGCGATCCCTACGGAATGCCAATAGGGGGGGTGAAGGGAAGATGTGTTTGGTGGTGGCATCATGCTGGAGTTGGCGGAAATGGCGGAGGATGATCCTTTGAATGCGGAGGCTGGTGGGGTGATAAGTGAGGACAAGGGGGACCCTATCATGTTTCTGGGAGGGAGGAGAAAGTGTGAGGGCGGATGCGCGGGAGATGGGCCGGTCACGGTTGAGGGCCCTGTCAACGACCGTGGGTGGAAAACCTCGGTTAAGGAAGAAGGAGGACATGTCAGAGGAACTGTTTTTGAAGGTGGAATCATCGGAACAGATGCGACGGAGGCGAAGGAACTGAGAGAATGGGATGGAGTCCTTACAGGAAGCGGGGTGTGAGGAGCTGTAGTCGAGGTAGCTGTGGGAGTCGGTGGGTTTGTAATGGATATCATGCCCACGCAAAAGATGCAACACCTGCCCCTTCACTTCCTCTCTTCTCACCGTCCAAGGGCCCAAACACTCCTTTCAAGTGAAGCAGCATTTCACTTGCATTTCCTCCAACATAGTCTACTGCATTCGTTGCTCCCAATGTGGTCTCCTCTACATTGGAGAGACCAAACGTAAACTGGGCGACCGCTTTGCAGAACACCTGCGGTCTGTCCACAAGAATGACCCAAACCTCCCTGTCGCTTGCCATTTTAACACTCCACCCTGCTCTCTTGCCCACATGTCTGTCCTTGGCTTGCTGCATTGTTCCAGTGAAGCCCAACGCAAACTGGAGGAACAACACCTCATCTTCCGACTAGGCACTTTACAGCCTTCCGGACTGAATATTGAATTCAACAACTTTAGGTCTTGAGCTCCCTCCTCCATCCCCACCCCCTTTCTGTTTCCCCCTTCCTTTTGTTTTTTTTCCAATAAATTATATAGATTTTTCTTTTCCCACCTATTTCCATTATTTTTAAATATTTTTAAATCTTTTATGCTCTCCCCACCCCCACTAGAGCTATACCTTGAGTGCCCTACCATCCATTCTTAATTAGCACATTCGTTTAGATAATATCACCAACTTTAACACCTATGTGTTCTTTTGTTCTGTTGTTTGTGACATATTTTGATGATCTGCTTCTATCACTGCTTGTTTGTCCCTACAACCACACCAACTCCCTCCACTTCTCTCTCTCTCTCTCTCTCTGCCCCCCCCACCACACACCTTAAACCAGCTTGTATTTCAACTCTTTCTTGGACTCGAACTCAAGTTCTGTCGAAGGGTCATGAGGACTCAAAACGTCTTTTCTTCTCTGCCGATGCTGCCAGACCTGCTGAGTTTTTCCAAGTAATTCTGTTTTTGTTTTGGGGGCAGAGACAGGCCATTTGGCCTAACCAGTCCATGCTAATGTTAATGCTCCACTTGAGCCTCCTCCCATTTTTCCTAATCTAACCAATAAATCCAGCATTGTAACCCTCTGTTCCCTTCTCCCTCAAATGCTTGTCTAGATTCCCCTTAAATTAATCCATAATATTAACCTCAACCACTCCCTGTGGCAGTGAGTTCCATTTTCTCACCATTCTTTGGATAAAGAAGTTTCTTCTGAATTCCCTATTGGATTTCTTGGTAACTATGTTATATTGATAGTAATATTTTATTGAGTTTCAAGTACCCAGTTTGTTTATGCTTAGGGGAAATAATCAAAAAATACCACCAAACAGTTATTAGTGGTCTGCCCTGGACTCCTGCAAATGTTAAGTGAACCGTGCAGGCATGAGTTCCAACAGTGACCTGGAATGAATGCTGTCAGATGGGCGGCAGTAAGTTTTAATGTTAAAGGTAATAATTTTGGCAAAATTTAAATAATTTGAAAAGAAAGTGCACACATTTGCAATATTAGAGCAGAAAACAGGAGGCTACTTAGAAATGTTAGAATAAAAGGAGAAGTGTTTAAACTGCTAGCTGCACACAGAGGAAGCTAGAAACACAGTGATCAAAGTTCACTCAGTGGTAGCTGTGTTGTTAAAGTGCTAGAAGTTCAAGAAAATTCATGACATGTTAAATATAGACAAGATGTTAGCTAAAAGAAAGGAACAAAGGTTGACACCTCAAGAAAGAACATTACGGACAGCTCAGGGATGTAACAGGACAATATGCACAGAGAGATGTGAGACTATTTCACACTATAAGTTAAACTGCTGCCACAGTAGGAAGTTCCTCTATTTTGTTAACCCCTTAGCCAAAACACAAGTTAAAGCAAGAAGCTTTAATATGATTGCTAGCTGTTACTCTGCAATTTAAACCGATGTACACTAAATTCACAAAGCACTTTCTCCAAACCATGAACGATGGTATTCATATCCTACCTGAGTAGAATGTTGCATTGTAAACCTTGAAATTAAATGCTGAATTACATCATTTTAAATTTAACTGATCTGCTGCTATATTGCAGTCGTGATAGCAATATATTGGTTGTGTTGATGATTTTAGTATCCTTCCACTGAAGTAGAAAATTAAAAGATTCAGGTCCTTATGGTCAGTCCTAAACAATTAAGAAATGAACACATAGTTAAATGCCAACATGGTTGTACTGTGTTCGTGCTACAGGCTGAAAAGTGGCTTCCACATGTTAATTTGACATGGTTTATGTGGGGTAATTCAGAGTTGGATTGGGCATCACAATAATAAACTTTAGACACAATCACAAATTGCAAGCTATTTTTTCTACTGTGCACACAGTTTCAGTGTAATGAATAAGAATTTAAGAAATAGGAATAGGCCAGGCAACCTATCAAGCCTGTTCCACCATTTAAGAAGATCATGGCTGATCCTCAACTTCAACCACAACATCCGACTTGGTTCCCCATATCTCTTGATTCCTTTAAGCCCAAAAATCTATCGATTTCAGCTTTGAATATACTCAACAACTGAGCATTCACAGCCTTCTGGGTTAGAGAATTGCAATGGTTCACAACTCTCTGATTGGAGAAATTTCTCCTCACCTCAGTCTGAAATTCTGAGACCATGCCCTCCTAGTTCTAGACTCTCTACCCAGGGAAAGCAGCCTCCAAATTTCAACCCCATTCAAGTCCTCTCAAAATCTTATATGTTTCAATGAGATTATCTCTTATTCTTCTAAACTCCAGATACAAATAAGCAATTATTTTATTTAGACTCCCTCCCAAAACTGGAACCACCTTTCGTTAAAAGTAGCTCATTAATAACTTTTCTTACAACATTCTGTAAAAAAAATATTGATCTGATTTTGAACTGAGCAAAGCCAATATTGTTTGAAACTTCATGGCTTCTGTAGTTATATCGTTGGTTAATTGTAGTTCTTTCTTAAGATGTTGCCATTTTGTTGTCAATTGTAATATGATCGGTTCTTTGATCCTTGCTATAAGAAATGAACTCTCTCTTACTGGATGGATGAATTTCCGGAGTTTTTGTTAGATGACCTCCTTCCTATAACTGCCTTTGACCACCCTCTGTCTCCCATTGGTCACCAAAAACATGCCAATTCTTATGCAATATCCTCCTACACCAACTGGGAAGTGAATAGACTCTTCATTAACAGATTGGATGATTCTTGACTATCAGTCAAACACACTTATCTTTTCCCAGCTTCAGCATTTTTGTAACTAATAAACAGAAATGTCCAAAGAGAATGATTTTTTTTCTAATGCCCCTATCATTTTTCTCCCAGGTTCACCTCAGCTGTATCCTGGAGAGGAATCCTCAGTTCCTGGAGCGTTGGCACTCCGAGTCCTAAATTTACAAAATCTTAAAAAAAACTAATTGAAACATGTTTAATACCTTAAGAGCTTACTCCAAATTTCTCTTGTTTCTGCAAGTCTTGACAGCCACCAGGTCTTGCTGAGAAATAGTGTGCTTCAGTTTTTACTTCCACCTATGGTTCTTTGCAAAATGTTTATTATTAAGGTATTTATTTTTCTATCTATTCTTATATTCTGTGTCCCCATCACCTTCTGAGTACATTTGTCCCTGGTGTCTCTCTGTTTTCTCTATTTTCCCAAGTTCAAGTTTAATTTATATCTACATTACTTTTTGTCATTTGTCAATTCCACTTCCTTTCTACTGTTTTTCTACTTTCCCTTTTCCATGTTGTATATCTGTTCCTTTTTTCACTTTGATTGTTGGACTGAATGCTCTGTTTCTACGCTGTAAATATAATTTGTAAATAGTACATAGTTTGTATCAGACCTGCCTTCCTGTTGCTCTAGGTGGAATTTTCTCCACATAGATTCTACCTGAACACCGGCACCATTTGTAGACTGGGAACCTGAATGATGCAGAAGCCAGTTTTACCAAGACTCTTTACCTGCGCCATGCCATTTGCAATCCGCCTCCATGTTCTTTGACCAAGTAGGGAGGATAGGTGGGATGATATGTCAAATCTGTCGAAGGAAGGATTTCTAATTAAAGGTACCCTGGCATGGGTTACAAGGGCTCAGCAGCACTTGCATGTTTGAGGCTGCAGCCACCATAAGAATGGAGAGCAGACCTGGGAAAGCTGCTCCCCCATACTTCCGCTTTTAACTGGAAATCCTACTTTTGGACCTGAGGGGCTGAAGTGAGGTGGGCTCTTCAAAGGAAAGGAGGAAGGCAACAATTTCTATGAAAGGAAGTGGATGAGGAAGAGAGCAGTAGGAGCATGTTTTCTCCAACCTGAAGACAATGCACCAGGAGAATAAAGGACTTCGAAGCCATGACAGGTGAGTGGCATAACACTTTCAGTGCCAACCCCCACACTTTGACTTTCACAGCACTTTTCCTGCATGACACTGCTCAGGACAATACACCTTGCTGTTCCACTCATTCCTCTCTCTGCTGGCACCAGACAACAATCTCCTTCACTCTCACTGTCATCCCTTTGCCCTCTTGCACCTATGCCTTACAGTCACTCTTCACAAAGGTTGCCCTTCCCACCACTTCAGATAAGCTATTGTGAATACTCACACCTCTGCTTTCGCCCTGTGCAGGAGAAGAAAGCACACAACTTGGCAGGAGGTAGTGACCTGAGGTGGGGAGGAGGGAGGCCGTGGGTGGGCCTTCATTGACAGACATCTTCTTGGCCATTGGCAATGCATGCCCACCTGTTTCACTGGGAAGGAGGTCTTGTTCCAGGAGGCTGCAGATGTCAGCAGTGAACTGCTGTTAAAGTCTGAGCCTCCTGAGTCACTGGTACTTGGGCAGGTTGAAAGAGTTGATTCTCAGCCTGTAAACCCTGAGTTGGGGATCTCCCCCACACCCCCCCCCCCCCTCCCCCCACACACACCCCACTCCAGCTCAATCTTGGTGTCTACTCCATCTGCCTGGCAGTAGGGCATGTGGCTGAGGAGAAGGCAGTTGGTGCTGTCGCGGGTGTCGTTCCTGTTGCTGTTGGTGGTGACACAGCTCTTCCTCATCAGAGGTGTAAGTGCAGTTGCTTAAGCTGCTCCTATCCCATGGTAAAGGCTGGCAGCAGAGAAGTGCAGTTGAAGGTGAGAGAAGTGCTGGACAAGCAAAGTACCTTAAAAGAAGTTGGCAATTACCTGTCGAGCAGTGAAAGCACTCTCTCAGAGAAGTGCTTTGAACAGCAGCCTCACCTGGCCATGGCTGGAGCTCTTCAGTTTCACTGATCAAAGCCTTCCCAGCTTGTCAGTTTCACTGAAGAAGCTCTTCCCATAGCGTACTCATCTTGGTGACCCTTGCAAATTGCTGACAGGTTTGGAAACAGGTATCCTGTCTGGAAAATCCAGTATTGGGGCTTAAAACAATTCTAAATTGGCTTCTCAACTACCTTACTACAAAAGTGACAGACGACTGCAGTATATCCCTCTAAAACCATATCCAGCATATTCCACCTCTACAGTGCCAGTGCCAAAAGATAAAATTGCTTATTTACATGGATGGCCAAAGACTAAAGCATGATCCCAACCCAACATACTTGGGAGTAACTCTAGATGGGAATTTGTCCTTCTGGGAACATCTGAAGAAAGCAGCAGCAAAGGTCAAAAGCAGAAACAATCTACTAACCAAACTTGCTGGATCTACGTGGGGTACTGCAGCCACAGCATTCCAGACCTCATCACTTTCCCTACCATACTCTGTAGCCGAGTACTGTGCACCTCTCTGGCAAAGGTCATCACACACACATCTTGTGGGCACTCAATTGAATGCAACAGTATGCATCATAACTGGAACCCTCCACTCAATACCCATCCTCTGGCTGCTGTCCTGACTAACATTACCCTCCCAGACATCTGCTGACTGATGAAAGCCCACAAGCGGGTTGAATCCACCCATGCTGTACCACACCACTGCATGATGATCTGTTCAACCCACCTACTGCCTGTGTTCCATGACGGCGCCCCATTTGGAGCAAGCTTCTTGAGAAAGATCTACCAGCAGATATCCTTTGGATCAAGGAATAGGAAACACAGGAAATCAATAATTTCCTTGTTACAAATGCCATCTGTTGAATGCAGGCTTTGAACTACCATGTGTTATGATATGGCAGGTGGTACCACCTTTAGAGATTTTAAAGATTTAATTAACACATTTATTAACAAAAGAGGAACAAACAAACACACACAAGATTACAGTTACACAGTTATAACAGTTCCCAAAATTTCTGCTTAAGCAGACTCTCAAACTACACGCCCCCTTTAAGGCAAATAGATTCCAAATTTATTAAGTCATTCAACAATTTTACCACAAGCAACCACTGGACAATGGACTTCCAAAGGCTTTTAACACAACTTTGGTTACTTGAACAGCAAACTTCTGCAGCGTGACTAAAGGCTTTTCACCACCAATCTGTTTCACAGTGTCACCTTTCAAGATCTCACACGGCCACACCTCAGACAGCCTTCCGTCCTTCTTTAAATATATTTTATCCCTTTTGATTTGTAAATCCCATGTCTTTAGAAGTTACTTTTCCCAGAATATAAAAATCTTTCATGTTCTCATTGTTGCCAACACTTTTGGGAAAAATCAACATAATAACCTTGCCTTATTTATCTTGCCAGATGTAAACATTTTCTATGTCCCTTTGAAAATCAAACACTTTTCCACTCTCATAAAAATACAGATTTCATTCACACTGTATCTGCTGGCCTTACTCTAGCTCTACTTACTTCCATTTCCAATGCCTGTTTTACACCTCACTTCTTTGATAATTTAAACCTAGCAGACTATCTGTTTCTAGTTTAATTAAATTACCCCACACACAACCATATGCACACACATAAGTCTGCTTTAAAATATCCCACTATAATAGTAGGAAAAATATGATAATTTCTTGACACATGGCAAAAGTGGTCCTTGTTCAAGAGGTTCCGGACTGGCCAAGGTCCCTATGCAGCCAACCTCCACCACTTGGGCCTTGGTACAAACCCTTTATGCACTCATGAAAGACTCAAACAATTCTGCACATTATCAAGGAGTGTCTCCTCTACAGATTAAGTGGCAGGCTGATCACCTTAAAGTTTGCAAATGAGGCTATCGCTTGGCTTCGGGGATTTGCATTTGCTAAATAAAATAACTGCCTTGCTTACATAACTGAGAGATCTAAGGCAGTTCTCCGCTTGCTTTCAGTCCCACCCTGCAGAAACCGAGAACAAGGTGGGATGAGGGGATTTAACATGCACAAACATGCATCCATTTACCTAGGAAAATTCCCCTCTTTGTGTCTAACTGGTCTCTCCCGTTCACTTGCGTGAGAAGCAAAACAAACACAAAATGAAAATAACAGTTACAGTAATTAAAAGTTATGCTGAAATTTGCAATCCATGTAGGTTGCAGGAGAAAATAGGATTAGAAAAAGCAGCTTCAACTTTATTGATGCTCTCTATTAAAGACTACGCACTTAAAGATCAGTAGAATTAACCTGCTCCCCATTTATTGGTCTGGTAGTCAAATTTCTGCAGAGCCCCGCATCTGACAACTATTGTTTGTGGACCCAGAATGAACCTATTATTGTCACGCCTGCGATTACTTCTCCGTTGCTCATGCTAATAGGAATGAAGTACATCAAATAAAATCTCCTCAATTATACTATGCGGGTTAGCTTCACACAGTTACACACTTCAGCTACCTCACACCTGAAGTACTACTGTTCATTCATCCATGTTTTGCAAAGATGTGCTTGTGTAGGAGTGCTGACAGTTTGAGAAAGTTGTTGCATCCCTGGCTGCATATATTACATTTAGCATTATTTACTGGCTCAAGAGTCAAATCTATGTTGATATTTTGGTTTAAACAACACATAACTGCAACTCTGAAAGCACTAAATTTTGGAGAATTTAAATGTATTGATTTGACTCTGACTGTGGCCATTAGCAAGTCATTACAAAATTCCAACACCAGCTTTGACTAGGGCAGATTTTAGAAAGCTGTTGAGCCAGACAACACATAAAAGTCCAATGCCATGGTCGGCTTCACCTCCCCTGGCAATGTGTTCTTTGCCCTGTCCTGACGTTGCAGTTGTGGCAGCAGCAGCTGGCAGATTTCACTCAGGACATATTTACTGATACACAAATGTCTTTCACATTGTTCCTCAATGCGGTACAAGTGGAAGAATTGCTCTTTGACCACCCTGGGCATATATGGCCTCCTGCTGGGAGACTCTTTCCATCTCCTCCCACATCCAGCAGCTTGTCCTGTGTGGATTCTGTGTGGCCACTGTTGATTGTCCAAGTTATGCGGTACTCCAAGGGAATGCCTATTAGTTTATCTATGACTAGGATCAACTAGTTTTTGCAGAAGCCTTGCCATAACACTTCCTGTAGACTTTTGCAATTTGAAACAATTATAGAAAGTACCAAACACTTGTAGAATTGTAGCAACAGCCAGAAGAAATCAGCCAGCAACTAACCTGTAAGTGGTCCCTATAAATAGCAATGATGAGGTTCCTTCCTGCTGCTGAATGTGTGTTCAGCTGTGCAAAGTTAAGAAAGACTGTCAGATGGAGCACTGAGCTCACAAATGGCACCAGTGGCTTCAAATCCTGACCGCTGACTGATGTCATGGTCTGCCTGCTTTGTATACTTCCAGTAAAGGTTCAAATCATTGCATGCATGATGATGCTCCCACCAGTATGGTGGGTGGTGCGATTTGTGAGCACACATCTGACACCACTTTGGAACTCTATGGACATTCATAACGCCCAAAAATTGGGTGCCAACTAGCCCAAATACTCACCTAGTGCTTTAATCAAGTTATTCGTGCCATATACTAAGCTCTAGTTATCCTTTCTCCTCTCTCCTCTCATGATATGCACCTATCTTAATGAAATGTTTTCTCTCAATTGTGAAATTCAAAGCAGTTAATTGTAGCTTGCAGAGTGAGTGTACCATATGTATATGATGGAATGTATCCTCCAGAACTGGCTGGATTTCTCTGTGACATATGTAAGAAAAATCAAAGTGCAGGGTTTTTATTTTAGTTCTGTGCTGGGATTTGAACTCATTCTCTGGATCATTAGTCTGGTAACTGAACAGTTACACAATCTTTGTTCATTGCTTTAGAACAAGTGGCTGTGTTGAAAGAAGATACTACACATAAAAAGATGTTTCAACTATGTTGATTGCATAGCCACAAACTGATACCACTGAGCCAACGCCAACTCCTATCATAGAGCCATAGAGGTCTACAGCACAGAAAAAAGGCCCTTCGGCCCATCGAGTCTGCGCCGGTCAAACAGGTACCTAACTATTCTAATCCCATTTTCCAGCACTAGGCCCACAGCCTTGTATGCCATGGCATCACAAGTGCACATCCAAATACTTCTTAAATGTTATGAGGGTTTCTGCCTCTACCACCCTTTCAGGTAGTGAGTTCCAGATTCCTACCACTGTCTGGGTGAAAAAATTCTGTGACATCTTTTGAATATCTGCTCCTATCACTGCTTGCTTGTCCCTACAACCACACCACACCGCCCCCCCTACTTCTCTCCGTGCCCCCCCCCCACCTTAAACCAGCTTATATTTCACCCCTCTCCTTATATTCACTCAGTTCTGTTGAAGGGTCATGAGGACTCGAAATGTCAACTCTTTTCTTCTCCGCCGATGCTGCCAGACCTGCTGAATTTTTCCAGGTAATTCTGTTTTTGTTTTGAGAAAATTCTTCCTCACATCCCCACTAAACTTCCTGCCCCTAACCTTAAATCTATGCCCCCAGGTTATTGATCCCACCACAAAGGGGAAAACTTCCATCCCGTCTACCCTATCTAAGCCCCTCATAATTTTATACACCTCAATCATGTCCCCCCTCAATCTCTTCTGCTCCAAGGAAAATACCCCAGTCTATCTAATCTCATGACTAAAACTCTCCAGCCCAGGCAACATCCTGGTAAATCTCCTCTGCACTCTCTCCAGTGCAATCACATCCTTCCTATAATGCGAATTCCAGAACTGCACGCAATACTCTAGCTGTGGCCTAACCAGCGTTTTATACAGTTTCAGCATAACCTCCCTGCTCTTATACTCTATGCCTTGGCTAATAAAGGCAAGTATCCCATATGCCTTCTTAACCACCTTATCTACCTGTCCCGCTATCTTAAGGGACCGGTGAACATGCAGACCAAGGTCCCTCCGATCCTCGGTACTTTCCAGGGTCCTACCATTCATTGTGCATTCCCTTGCCTTGTTTGTTCTGCCCAAGTGCATCACCTCACACTTATCCGGATTAAATTCCATTTGCCACTGATCAGCCCATCTGACCAGTCCGTCTATATCCTCCTGTAATCTAAGACTATCCTCCTCACTATTTACCACCCCGCCGATTTTCGTGTCATCCGCGAACTTATTGATCAACCCTCCTATGTTCAAGTCTAAATCATTTATGTATACCACAAACAGCAAGTTACCCAGCACTGATCCCTGCGGAACTCCACTGGACACAGGCATCCAGTCACAAAAGCACCCCTCAACCATCACCCTCTCCTTCCTGCCACTCAGCCAATTCTGGATCCAATTTGCCAAATTGCCTTGGATCCCATGGGCTCTTACTTTCATTATCAGTCTCCCATGTGGGACCTTATCAAAAGCTTTGCTGAAGTCCAAGTAGACAACATCAAATGCATTGCCCTCATCTACATACCTGGTCACCTCTTTGAAAAATTCAATCAAATTGATGATCAACAGGTCAATTGATTTATGTACAGCAGGGGAATAAGCCAAACCAACATCATTGAAACTTCATTCCAACATAAAATTCACGAATGGTATGAGTACAGCTTCTACACTTGATCGACTGAACAATGGTTAAGTCCACAGAAATGTGACGCTTCTAAAAATGACAGAAGAAAATAGTCTGAAAATCTATTAAAGCCAACATCCAAAACATTTCTTTTAAAAGTTGCAGGAAATTGAATTGTTTTTTTATTCACTGATTGTCTTGTATCAAAATCAATAGAATTATATCTTTCTGTACTCAAGTATTGAAATTTCTTCAGCTTAGTCTACTTAATTTCAATTTAAAATTGATCATGCAAGGCTTTTTGAGATAATAATTGTATTTTTCACCAAAGTTGTGACATCTGTTTACAAGGAAATTTGGTTGTATGGCTTCCTTGATGCCTTAAACATAAGTCAAGTAATATATATTTTAATGTGCAATACAAAGTTTCTAGATCTGTTTGAATTTAAACATGAATTAATTACTACTTATGTTTTTTTTAGCATAGTTGTGTTGATTTATAAGAAAATTTGCCTTTTTTAAATTCATTTATGGGTGTCACTGGCTAGGCCAGCATTTATTGCCCATCCCTAATTGCCCTTGAGAAGGTGGTGGTGAGTTGCCTTCTTGAACCGTTGCAGCCCATGTGGTGTAGGTACACCCACTGTGCTGTTAGGAAAGGAGTTCCAGGATTTTGACCCAGCGACAGCGATATATTTCCAAGTCAGGATAGTGAGTGACTTGGAGGGGAACTTCCAGATGGTGGTGCTCCCATGTATTTGCTGCCCTTGTCCTTCTAGATGACAACTGTTGTGGGTTTTGGAAAGTGCTGCCTAAGGAGGCTTGGTGAGTTTCTACAGTGCGCCTTGTATATGGTACTCACTGCTGTCACTGTGCGTTGGTGGTGAACGGAGTGAATGTTTGTGGAAGGAGTGCCAATTAAGCGGGCTGCTTTGCCCTAGATGGTGTCAAGCTTCTTGAGTGTTGTTGGAGCTGCACTTATCCAGGCAAGTGAAGAGTATTCCATCACACTCCTGACTTGTGCCTTGTAGGTGGTGGACACACTTTGGGGAGTTAGAAGGTGAGTTACTTGCCACAGAATTCCTAGCCTCTGATCTGCTCTTGTAGCCACAGTATTTATATGACTAGTCCAGTTCAATTTCTGGTCAATGGTAACCCCCAAGATGCTGACAGTGGGGAATTCAGCGATGCTAATGCCATTGAATGTCAAGGGCGATGATTAGGTTAGATTCTCTCTTGTTGGCGATGGTCATTGCCTAGCACTTGTGTGGCGCGAATGTTACTTGCCGCTTGTCAGACCAAGCGTGGATATTATCCAGGTCTTGCTGCATTTGGACATGGACTACTTCAGTATCTGAGGAGTCATGAATGGTGCTGAACATTGTGCAGTCATCAGCGAACATCCCCACTTCTGACCTTATGATGGAAGGAAGATCATTGATGAAGCAGCTGAAGATGGTTGGGCCTAGGACCCTACCCTGAGGAACTCCTGCAGTGATGTAACTTTGATTGCAAAACACATTGTTAGTTAATTTTAAAAAGTGCTATTAAGAAGGAGGTGTGATTTTCTAAATGATCCAGTCTTGACAGTGCATAGCTACAAAAATGAAGAACAGAGAAGTAACTTTGTTATCTGAATTTTCTAATGGAGAGTGAAAAGGCTTTTCAAAAAAGCAAAAACCAGCCCCAACTGGATACTTACTGATGCATATGGATTCGAAGGATCCAACATGTCAAGCTTCCATACAATGCTGTGGGTGTCACAAGGCTATGCCTCTCTATTTTTGAAAATATGATTTTTCAACTTTCAGCTGACTGGAAATTTTGCAATTTGAACTGAGACAGAGCAAACCACTTAAAAATGCAATGCCACATTCCAAAGCGAAGGTGAGAAACAAACAAAAAAGAAGAGAAAGACATTTCCTATCACCCAGAGACCCATCGAAACTCATAACTGTCTAAGGAAGAGACATGAAAAATGGAAAGTACTGGATACTGAGTCAAGAGCTGCCACAGTCAGACATACCCAAAACCTCTTGGAAATACACAAGGAGTGAATTATTTCAAGGCAAGGCTGCCCAGCCATGAGAGAGAGATTGCAAGTGCCACAAGCAATATCAAGAAAGTCTTCAGCAGAGGAAACAGGCTGAAGGCTGGGCTCTCTCACTCTCTCTCTTTTGGAACAAATGTGCTGCCCAGTTCGAGAAGTCAGCTCTACCAGAAAATGATGGCAAAGTTTTCCATATCTGACTGCATCCAAGAAACCAGCTAGCCCAAATCAGCTGCAGTGTTTAAAATCTATGCCTCAAGAACAATGAAAGGACACTTAACTGTATATTCTTTTACCCTTTTTTCATTGGACTCTAACTCCCTTTATTCCTGTTGGCCAGAATTTTTCCCAACCCGAACAAGCGTAAAATGACACACGATAACATCAGGCAAGTGTGCCTACGTCATCACGCACTCGCGCAATATTTCGGTCGGTGGGTGCAGGAATCGGCAGCGCACTCGCCGTCAATTAACAGGCCTATTGAGGTCATTAAAGTACAAATTAAATGTAATTTTTCACTGCCCGTCCAACCTTATGGTTGGTGGGCAGGCGAAAAGACCAAGTGGCCTTTGCACTTTCTAGGAAACCTTATTGGCAGGTGGAATGAGGTTTTCAACAGCAATTAAAAATAAAGTAACAATTTTAACTTTTCTTTAATAACGTGTCCCTGCTCATCTGACAGAGTCACATGAGGGGACATGTATTTTAACATTTTTACATTCTTTACTTTTGATTTTTTATATCTTCCACTCTCTGAGGCAGCTCTGTGCCTCATGTGCATGCATGAACTTGCTCAGTTGCCCTCCTCCCCCCACCCCCACACAGGCAGTGCTGAGCGCTGCAGGACGCATTTCACGCTGGGCAGGCCTTAATTGGCCTGATCGTGGGCTTTGGCCAGCTTCCCGGCTGCTCCCGCTCACTCCCACCGAGCCTGCCCGTTAAGGGCAAAATTCTGCCCTATGTGTGTGAGAGTGCGAGCCCAAAGGACTACGTGAGCGCCAAATGCTTGACATTGCATTTTATTATTTTTCTCGGGCAGTGGTTAATAAATTTGCTCTTTCTTTACTCAAGAAAACCTTGTTTGATTGGCTTCTTATCACTCACCGTTTAAATAGTTAAACGGATTCTGATTTTGAAAAGGCATATCCTCATGAAAAAGAAACTTAAACCTTTGTTTTGACCAACCGAGGAGGCTGAGTAGAGGGGAGCCAGTTCTTACTTGGTCATAACAAGGTAGAAGAAAATTGTGAATTTCTTTGTTCTCCACTCCAGCTGAAGAAACTACTGGAATTGATGTAAGTGGTCCCCTCTGTGCTGTATTTTCTCAGACTCTGGGGTTAGTTGGCTCTCCGATGGGTTTGAAGTCATAAACCCTGTCTATGTGAACAGTCTTCATATACCAGTGAAGCAAGCAAACAAGGAAAAAGATCCAACCCGAGGCTCTCGGTGCTGTTTAGAAAGAAATTTACAGTCAGTATATTTCCTTCTATAAAAGGAGATGGGAGGCAACTCATTACAAAGTATTCCTATGTTTCTGTTTTATTTTTGTGGCTTTTTCTTTTGATATTGAGATATCATATAATGTGAATTTGTATCTTGGTGATCAGAATAGTCAATCAGAAACATTTTTGTTTTCTCCTTCTGAGGTTGAATTTCCACACCTACGCCTTGTAAATACACTTGAGTTACTGGTAATGCTGAATAATGAAGAGAAAGAAGAACTGAGGTATTATGAACAACTGCATGTTAAAGAGGCAAAATACAGCTAAAATAAATTGTTAATATTTTAGACTTGAAGTGTTTTTATAATAGTTGTTCCATTTCTGTGGAGCATTGTGTAGTCTATACACCATGGGCAGGGTTTTTACCTCATCGGGCGAGCAGGCCCAGGAGTGGCTGCAATTAACGGCCAGCCAGCGTGAATCGCATGCTGCAACGTTCAGTGCTGCCTGGATGGGGGTGGTGAGGGGAGGAGGGCGAGCATGGTTGCGCTCGGTGAAAGCTCCCTGAAGGCATAGAGCTGCCTCAGGGAGCAGAAAATTTTTAACATTAAAAGTAAACGATTGTAAAATAAGGAAAACGTGTGACTCTGTTAAAAATGAGTTTTAAAAGTTTTTAATTTTTTTTTCAATCACTGGTCGAAACCTCACCCTGCCTGTGGATGAGGTTTTGCAAAAAATGCAAAGGCGGCTTGGCCTATTTGCCCACCCACCAATTGAATGTTTGGATGAGCAGTGAAAAATTCCATTTAAGTAATTGATTAGAGGCCTTAATTGTCGGTGGGCGCACTGCCCGACTCTCCCGTTCAGGTCGGGTGTGTATCCACCCGACAAGGGAAAAATTCTGCCCCATGGCTTTCTTAGTAGCACAACTGAAGCCGATAACCTGTTCAGCTGAAACTTCCATGGAGTGGCAATCATTGTTGGATTGCTACTCTGCTCCTTTTTCACTTACCTTAGCCTGGAGCTGTGCATTTCTAGCCTGGACTGCTGACTGCGGCCTGCTGAGAAATGTGCAGCATAGCTGCTCTGGAACTCCCTTCTGCTCAGTGCACCAGCATCAAGGGAAGTGAAGCCTTGCCCCCTTTTTGCTGCACTAGCTGCCATAAACTGAAGTTTACTGGTAAGAGGAGCACAAAGTTGTGTTCTTTAATCTTACTGCTTCACAATTTTTTTCTCCAGTTGTGTAATTACAGTTTGTGAAATAATCCAAAATTCTGAAAGGTGTAGGTATAAACCAGGATTACATTCCTTCCAATACTTGTATTTATCTAATGAAACCCATTTCAATTCTGCAAAATTAGAATTATAAGCCTTTGAATCATTCTTGTTTCTTAACTTAACAACATTGTTTCAAGATATTGGTTGCAAAAGACAAGGGACACAGCCATTTTGACAGGAGAGAAGGTAAGTGGGTGAGGGGTTAGGGTGGTTACGGAGGGGAGGTGTCAGATGGTTGCTGGGGTGAGGATGGTTAGTGAGGGAGATGGGAGGACATGTCGGGGATGTCAAAGGATTAATCAGGGGGTGGGGTTACTCAGGTGATCAGGGGATGGGTGATTGGGGTTAGTTAGGGGGTCCCACAGGGGTTGGTGAGGGGGGGCGGTCCGTAGTATAGTTAAGGTTTTTATCCTTCTAACATTTCCTGAGTATCTAGTCTGCCAAGAAAGTTGGAACCATCCAAAATCTCTGACTTTAACTCAGAGTTTTGGAGGGCTCCAGGTGCAAGGTAACTGCCCAACGCAAATTGAAACTTGCCGAACAATTCATGTGCAGTCCTAGTCTGGGGACTTCTGGGGGGTCCCCCAGCACATCTTCTGAAGACCTGCGGGGCACGACCATCCAGAGAATGGGAGACCTGAGCTTTTGTCTTAGAAAATCACAAGTACAAATCCAAATGATATGACTTTGTTCATGGTTTACAATGTATGGAATTAGAAAAAGATCAGTTAATCCAGTTCTTCCAACAAACCATGTAAAATTAATAATCTCACTCCCTTTCCAATTATGGATCTTTTCCCTTTCCAAATTAATTCCCCTTGGAGAGGTGAATAACCATTCATGAAACTTGTATGATGACAAAACTCCATTATTCTACCTTTGTGTGGAAATCTGCTGTCTTGGAAAAAAGATATGAAGAAGTTCCAAGATGTCTGTTGACCATTGCAGTCCACATTATTCATTGTTGGCCAAGGGCATTAGCAGATGATTTTCCTGAAGTGATTAGAGTTGTGGCATTCTACAGAACATTTAGTCCTTTTCTTAAATATTAATCCAATTCCTTTTTAGACACTCAGCTGACAAAGCATGACTTCATTTTTCCACAAATATCTGTCCCTGTGGGCTGAATTCTCCGGTCGGCGAGCGGAGGCGAGGCCTGCTTGTCGGTGTGTAAAATGACGCCTGATGATGTCAGGCGGGCGTCCCGAAGTCACCACACGTCATTTAGATTTCCAGTTTGACGGGCATGCAGCTGAGTTTGGCTGTGCGCCCGCCAAACTGTCAAAGGCCTATGAAGGCCTGTTAAAAACTAATTTAAGCAATTAAATGAGCTGCCTGTCCAACCTTAAAGTTAGCGGGGGGCAGGCAAAGAGCCCAGGCGGCCTTCGCATTTATCATGAAACCTCATCCACAGGCAGGATGAGGTTTCATGAAGTATTTTAAAATTCAATAAAAATTTTTTAAATAATTCTTTGACATGTCCCAGCTCATGTGACATGTTTTAAAAGTTTTTAATTAATTTTTTTTCTGTTTTTAACTATCGAACTGATCTCCCTGTCTCCGGGAGATTTCTGCACTCTTTTGTGTGCATGTGCGAAAGAGCACCGGTCCTGACTCAGGGAATCCCACCAACAAACACCCCCCCCCCCCCCCCCCCCACCCCCCCCCCCCCCCCCCCCCTCACCCGCACAGGGAGCGCTCAGCGCTTCCGGGTGAGCGTCACGCTGGGCGGGCCTTAACTGGCATGTCCACGTAAGATGGCGACGCAGCCCCAATCAGGGGTCTCGATTGGGTTCATGCCCACCTCCGCACAAGCCCCCCAACGGGGGGGGAATATTTTTCCCTGTGGGGAGAAGCAAGAAGTTTGTATACTTTATTCTTACTGCTTCACAATTTGTTTTCTCCAGTTATGTAATTACAGTTTATTAAATAATCCAAAATGCTGAAAGGTGTAGGCATAGATCAGGATTACATTCCTTCCAATAGTTGTATTTACCTAATGAAACCCACTTCAGTTCTGCAAAATTAGAATTCTGAGCCTTTGAATCAGTCTTGTTTTTTAAAGTAACAACACTGTTTCAAGATACTGTTTGCAAAAAAACTATGTCAGATGTTAGAATTCTATATTCAAACAGTTTACAGGATTAAACAACTCCCTTTAGTTTTGCTTTTAAATTCCCTCAAGATGCCGACCACTATGTAGCATTCTTTACAATATCAAAGGCCTGTTAAGGCCATTAATGAATTAATTGAAGTAATTGTCAGGGATGCCTGTCCAGCCTTAAGGTTGGCGGGCAGACGAAGAGCCCAGGCGGCGTTCGCATTTTTTATGGAACCACATCCACGGGTGGGATGAGGTTTCATGAATGATTTATTAATGAAATAAATTTTTTAAACCAAAATTCATAAACATGTCCCTGCTCATGTGACACTGTCAGAGTGATGATATGTGACTCTGAGGGGAACCTCTGGGTGGTGGTGATCTCATGTGCCTGCTGTCTTGTTCTTAGATGGTAAAGGATATGGAAGGTGCATCTCAAAGGAAACTTGGCGAGTTGCTGCAATGCATCTTGTAAATGGTACTACAAAATATCTATCAGAAAGCCAAATCACATATTTGTCCATATGAAGGCCTATTTGGTATTCCTAAGCAAAAGCCTGTAACGTTTGAATAATATCAATCGCAAATTTTACATTTTACAATATACACTTGATTTCCTTTGTGACTACTACAACCTTGGAACCCAGCACTTAACTAATTGATTTCCAATCCATATGTAATCCTATTTGGTATGGGTCTATAATTTAGAATACCATGACTTCCAAAATAGAAAGCTCATCAGTAATTGTTTAATGGTACTCTGACATAAGCAAATTTTCTATTATTCTCAAAACAATAGTCCCCATCAACAATAGGTGGTGCTATGGTTGGAGGGAACACTAACTAGCAATGTGACATTAAGTGGTCAAAAGAGGTTAGAAGCAGAAAAAGATTTGTTCATCAGTGTTCTGATGAAGAGTCATACGGACTCGAAACGAGTCTGTCTTCCTCTCCACAGGTGCTGTCAGACCTGCTGAATTTTTCCAGCAATTTTTGTTTTTGTTAAATATTTGTTTTTGTTGTGACAGTGCCATCCATGTTCTTTCCTGCAAGAGTGGTATAATTTTAGCACTATCAAGTTTCAATAAATGTATATGCATGTTGGATCCCCCAATAACGACTCTTCATGCAACTGAGATTTAACCTGCTTCAACAACTTTATTCAGCCATCCTCAACCCATTACAGTCATCCAACACGTGCCAACTGATCTACATCACCCAGGTCAGGTTACCCCTACAGGATGCATCTTACAGTATCTAATCTGAGTACCGTATAGTGTCTAATATCATCATGACATCGCTCCCATATCAGATCGAAAACAAGTTCATTATATTTTTCTGGCATTACACTTAATACAATTTTCTGTTTGGTTCTTCCAGCTCCAAACAATAAAATATTATTAGCCACTTTCCAATGCCAGAAGAAAAGTAATCACTTCTTGAATCACTAAAGTCAAATGAGTTCAATGTTTCATGTTTCAATTTCTTTTTAAATCATTATTGACATTCCATGAATGAATACTTAAATATTAAATAAAATCCTCAAATCTCTGGTGCCTAGGTCTGCCTGCCATCTCAGGAAATCTGGTTAACGTCCCTGCAATTGAGGGTATCGGCGTTAGGGTATTGGCTTTCTTTCAGGAGCCAACATCTGTGCTTCTGGGCTGCAAGCTGTCACCCTGCTGTCAGAAGCTCTGGACTCTCTGACACTTGGTCTGGGTGCCTTAATGGTCCTTGCTGCCATCTGAACTTTACCTTTGCTGCTCCACTGTCTGTTCATCTTGATCTGGAGCCAGATTTAGCTCAGACTCTGGATTCTGCAATGCAAAACTACTGCAACACTAATATTTCTTGACAGTGATGTATTTCAGTCCTTTTGTACTCCTGGTGACCTCACAGTCACCCCATTTCCAGTCTTTAAAATAATAGTGTACGGTTCTGGAAAGGCTGTGACAATCTTGCTTAGAATCTGTCGTCAAACCTACACTTTATCACCTGGCTTCACATCAGACTCTCTAACACTGCTTCCATGATCTGCATAAAACTTTGATGCACCGGTCTTTTCAGCATTATGGTCTTAAACATCTTGATCATCAGTGATGTCTCTGTTCTCTGGCATCTTGTTGTGGATTTTGCATCCAAACTGCAACCCTGATGGGCTCTTCCTGTGCATAGTATGTGTAGTTTCTTTGTACACAGTCACACATGACAGAAGTGCCTCCGTCCAGTCTTTGCTTTCATCTTGAGCAATTCTCACCTGCTTTTCTAAAGACTGGTTCTGATGTTCCACCTCTCCATTAGCTTGTGGCGAGTTTGGCATCACTCTGTGTTGGTGAATCCCTCTGACTTGCATGTAATCAGCAAACAACTGAGATAAAGTGTGCCCTGTTGTCTGAATACAAGGTAACTGCCAGACCAACCTTGCTTTGCAAATATCTCAGTCAATGCTGCCACTGCTGTTGTAGACTTCATCATAGTATGCTCATAGTAGTACTGTAATAGAGGCATCGAGGTCTACAGCACAGAAGAAGGCCCTTTGGCCCATCAAGTCTGTGCCGATCAAACAAGCATCTAACTATTCTAAACCCATTTTCCAGCACTAGACCCATAGCCTTGTATGCCATGGCATCGCAAGTGAACATCCAAATACTTCTTAAACGTTGTGAGGGTTTCTGCCTCTACCACCCTTTCAGGCAATGAGTTGTAGATTCCCACCACCCTCTGGGTGAAAAATTCTTCCTCACATCCCCACTAAACCTCCTGCCCCTTACCTTAAATCTATGCCCCCTGGTTATTGATCCCTCTACCAAGGGGAAAACTTCCTTCCTGTCTACCCTATCTATGCCCCTCATAATTTTATACACGTCAATCATGTCCCCCCATCAATCTCCTCTGCTCCAAGGAAAATAACCCCAGTCTATCCAATCTCTCCTCATAACTAAAACTCTCCAGCTCAGGCAATATCCTGGTAAATCTTCTCTGCACGCTCTCTAGTGCAATCATATCCTTCCTATAATGCAGATTCCAGAACTGCACGCAATACTCTAGCTGTGGCCTAACTAGTGTTTTATACAGTTCCAGCATAACCTCCCTGTTCTTATATTCTATGCCTCAGCTAATAAAGGCAAGTATCCCATATGCCTTCTCTACCTGTCCCGCTACCTTAAGGGACCGATGAACATGCACACCAAGGTCCTTCTAATCCTCCATACTTCCCTGGGTCCTACCATTCATCGAGTATTCCTGTGCCTTGTTTGTCCTACCCAAGTGCATCACCTCATACTTATCTGGATTAAATTCCATTTGACACTGACAAGCCCATCTGACCAGCCTAATAGTAATAATCAATCACAACTAGAATTGACTCCTCTGATGGAAGAGGACTTAAAAGATCTATGGCTACATTTTCCAATGGTCCAACTGGTAGCAATGTGCTGCATATTAGTTCAAGTGTGTCAGCTAATGACTTGGCATCTATGACAGGATTGGATGAATTGTTCTGGAACTTCTCCATTCCAGCCTACCAAACCTTGGTTCTCAGGTTCTGCTTCATGCCAATCACTTCTAAGTGAATCAGCAATGTTCATCTTTCCAGCAATGTTATCAACCTTGTACTTGTATAAGTCTAAGTACCCATCTCCCGATCCTAGCATATGGTTTATACTATAGTTTATAGCCTCCAATAGTTTACGGTCTGCTAGCACCTCAAATCCAATGCCAAAAAGGTATACATTGGGCAGAATTTTGCCCTTGATGGGCGGGCGGGCCCCAACGGCTCGGCGGTGGGCGGGCAGCCAATCGCCACTGCCAAAATGGACCCCGCCACCATTTTAAGTGGGCGGACCAGTTAAGGCCCGTCCAGCGGGCTGCCCGACGGGAAGTGCTATGCGCTTCCTGTGCAGGAGGGTGAGGGATTCCCCAACTGTCAGAGTGCACTCTTTTGCGCATGCAAGAGTGCACATCTCTCTGAGACTAAGTGCTGCCTCAGGGAGATCGCTGAAAGGCTGGCAAATATAAAAAGTAGAACGATAAAAAATTAATTAACACGTCCCCCTCATGTGAAAATGTCACACGAGATGGAAAATGTTAATGAAATAAACAAAAACTTTATCAAATGTTTTTAAAACCGTTATCAAACCTCATCCCGCCACTGGATGAGGTATATAAAAAAAATCACCTATCCGCCTGCCTGTTGGGCCCGTGTGCCGAGCTGAAGTTCACACGGGCCCCTCAAAATTGTCGACGATTGGCAAGTTAAGGGCCTTAACGAGGCCTTTAATTAATAGCGGGCACACATCACGCTGCATAGCGTGCCCACCGACCAAAATATCGCGATGCCGCACGCTGACTTCGGGACGCTCGCATGACGTCAGCGCGCTACATTTTAAGTGCTGGTGTGTGGGCTCCGCCACCCGCACGCCAGCCAGAAGATTCTGCCCATTAAATCTTTCACATGCCCAGACAGTCCAAAGGACTGTCTCTGTTTGAGAATATCACCTCTCCATAATCTATCAAGACTGCATTGTGCACCCTTGGTCCTCTAGCATGTGTCTGCACAACCACTGCTCCTGGTCCACAGAACTGGCATCAACAGCAATATTTATTAGTGATTATGGATCATAGTATCCAAGAGTTTGATTACTCATTAAGCTTCCCTTCAGTTCTCTGAATGCATCCATCTGCACTTGACCAAGCACAAATTGTTAATTTTTCCTTGTCAACCTCCTCAATGGATCAGCCATCGTAGCAATGTTTGGTATGAATTTTGCACAATAGTTTACTTGGCCAAGAAAACACTGCACCTCACTGGCATTTTGATGTTATTTTGCCTCTGTCACTACATTAACCTTCTCTCTGGCTGGATTAATGCCTTGGCTTGCCAACTTCTGACCCTAAATACCAGCTCTGACATTCCAAATAAGTATTTGCATTCACTTTACCAACACTTGTGAAAAAGCACTATGAGAGGTTGAGAGGCACCATGAATGATGATGTCAACTGAAGTAGTGGCTCTTCCTGAGACACCTTGAATTATTTTATGGATCTCATGCTGGTAAATCACAGGGGCTGCATTTATGCAAAATAACTGTGTCTTGTATTGGTAATATCCATAGCGTGTAACAAAAATTGTCACCTTCCTGGAGTCCGGGTGCAACTCCAGCTGGGGATACCCCGACTTTTAAATCCAACTTGGAAAACACCTTGCTTGTTGACAGCTCCTGGAGCACCTCATCTATAGTTAGCATAGGATTGTGTTCTCTAACCACTGCCTCCTTCACTAGTCTCATGTTGATGTCTAGTCTTATGTCTCCATTTGACTTGGGTACTACCACTACTGGATTCATCCAAGATGCTGTCAGACCCACTGACATTTTCCAGCATCTTCTATTTTTATTTCAGATTTCCAGCATCTGCATTATTTTGCTTTTATTACCCAAAGTGTTGCTCCTTCTACTTGTCCAATGACATCTTGATCAATGGCTCCTGGATCTTGGCTGCAACCTTGGTCTTCAATCCAAAGGGTGTCCTTCATCCAGCCTGAGCTACTGGCTTGATGTTGTCATCAATAGTCAGCTTCACCAGATGATCACAAAATTTTCCTATTCCTTGGAAAACAGGTTTGAACTCCTGCTTTAGTTCAGCATATGATTAACTGAGTTCACTTTCAATCCAATATGTAACACCTCTAAAGCTTGAGCCATCTCTTTGCTCATGAGTGGTTCTCCTTTCTCTTTGATGACTACAAACTCTGCATCTACCTTTCTGTCACTTACTTGCACTAAGGCCTTGAAACATTCCACAGTTTAAAGCTGTGTCTTGGAGGTGTAAGGGACATTTCCGTGATGTGTACTTGATTCTTCCACAATACTCGATCAATCACATTACAATTACTTCCAGAAACAAGGCAATATCCATCTTCACCCATCAATCAACATTGGAACTTTTTCATGTTTCCTATCATTGACTGTAAACATGTTTCCTTCATCATATTCATCAACATTTTTATTGTCACCTCTACTCATCATACATTTCTGCCTTGAAAATTCCACTGTTCTCTTTTACTGTTCAGACTTTCCCCTCTTTTCAGCTTTGCTTCTGCACTTCCTAGCAAAGTGAGCCTTTCCCCGACATTTTCTGCAGGTCTTACCTTTAGCAGGGCAGCAAGAATCCTTCCTGGAAAGTTCAGATTTTCATACTTCAAGCAATCTTTCTCAGTCTTACTTGGGCTACTCTTATCTTGCCCTCTGGAGGAGCTAAGCTTGCCCACTTGGCTTGGGTTTGATCCAGCACACCTTTGAAGCTAAATTATCTGGATCCAATTTCGTTGACTGAAATTGAACCTCCATAGCTTCAAGTTAAGCCACCATCTTCAATGTTTCTGTCAAGGTTAAACATATCTCCTTTTTCAAGCAACTTACGCTTCAAGTTGTTTGACAGGCAACTTTGTATGACTTGATCCCTGAGCTGATTATCCAAATCATCTCCATAATTAAAGGGATAGATGGTGGCCTAGTGATAATGTCACTGGACTGGTAATTCAGCAGCTCAAGCTAATGGCCTGGGAACATGGGTTCAAATCCCACCATGGCAGCTGGTGGAATTTAAATGTATTTAATAAATCTGGAATATAAAGCTAGTCTCAGTAATGGTGACCATAACAACTAACAACTAATGCCCTTTGGGAAAGAAATCTGCCATCCATGTAACTCCAGGCCCACAGCAATGTGGTTGACTCTTAACTGCCCTCTGAAATGGGTTAGCAAGCCACTCAGTTCAAGGGCATTTAGGAATGGGCAACAAATGCTGGCCAAGCCAGCAATGCCCACATCCCATGAAAGCATAAACAAAAAACATTACATCCCTTAGATGCTTGGCACAATCTAGTGAGAAATTGCACAACAGTTACCCCATCTGTCTACTTCATTTGGTGAAAAACATGTCGCTGGAATGTTACATTTGTCTTCACTACATAATGATTGTTTAATGCATCCATGGCTTTGTCAAAATCATTCCGTTCTTCTTTGCCATCAAGTATTTTGAATGTTTGTCTCACCAATACTCCAACATTATACAGCAACAGAGCCTTTCTTTGTGCTCACTGCGCCATCATCACCCCATCAGGAAACAAGCCTCTGCTTTCTGCATAAGCACCGAACCCCCAGCCACATTGTGCACTCACTATACTGGCTTCACTGTTGGAATCAAATGGATTTACACGTCTAATCCCACCAAATTCTGATCCGCCCAAAGCCATATCCAACTCCAAAAGTTCAGCAATCTTATTCAATATCTTAATCCAATATATATTGATCCTTGTTGCTAATGTTGGATCCCCACTAATGGCACTTTACAAATGAGATTTAACCTGCTTCATCCGCTTTCAGTCATCAATCCCCCAATCTAGTCCCCCAACATGTGCCGTCTAACATCCAGCCTCCAGATCAGGTGAACCCATATGTAGTACAGAATGTACCTTATATTATCTAATCCAAGTCCTTTATAGTATCTAATATCATCATGACATTCCATTTCATTATGATATTTTGATTTTGAGGTATGGAAAAAAGTAACAAATCCTAGGTCAATTTACAGTATTCATTCACTATCTAATTTTGTTTCATCTTTAATTTAGCATGGAAACCCTTCTGCAGCCATTCAAAATATTAAATTGTTGTAGCAGTGACCTGCCTAAGTATAGGTCCTCTGCTCATTTCTCCATGCAATATGGCTAGGGAAAAGAATACATGAGGTGGTTTACTGTTGCCTTCCTCACGTGCATAAAGGAATCACAAGACCTCTTCCTGAAAGATCCTCTGCGCCTAATCAACTATTGTCCCTTGAGGTTCTAGCTCTTCTACTATCACCACTGAAAATTCGCTGGTTCTGCTGTTGGTCATGGCTTGTAACCCTGAGCATGGGACCCTTACTTGGACCTGGGGAGAACACTCACTGAGGTCTCAAATGACCCTACTAACTTAGATACATGCTCTGATCCAAAATTGTTGCCTTGACATTGTCCATTTAGAATCAGAATCATTGAATGGTTACAAGACAGAAGGAAGTCATTCTGCATTTGCCGCTATCTGCAAAAATGACTCAGTCCTACTTCCCCGCTTTTTCCCTGTAGCCCTGCAAATTTTTTCTCTTCAGTTAATTATCGAATCACCCCATTCCCTCTTGAAAGCCACGATTGAAATTGCCTCAATCACATGCTCAGGCAGTGCATTCTAGATCCTAACAACTCATTGCGTAAAAATGTTTTTCTTCATGTTGTCTTTGGTTCTTTTCCTATTCACCTTAAATCAGTGTCATCTGGTTTGTGACACTTCCACCAATGTGAACAGTTTCTCCTTTTTTAGACATCTACTCTGTCTAGACCCCGCATGAGTTTCAAAACCTCTGTCAAATCTCCTCTCCATCATTTCTTCTCCAAGAAAAACACCCCCAGATTCTCCAATCTATCCATGTAACTGATGTCCCTCATCCCTGGAACCATTCTTGTAAAACTTACTATAGAATTATTTTACATCCTCAGTGATTTGTGATCCGTTTCATTCCTGGAAAATTCAGAAATATGGTTGTGTGCTTTGCTTACATTTGTGGAGAGAGCTATAAGTAAATAAATTGTTGAAAAAGGAGACAATACTCAGCAATACCCAAATTCTGTACAACAAATGACTAAATAAATATATCTCACTGGTGATGGTAAGAGTTACTGAAGAGTTCTTTCATGTGTCAAAAGCCTTTCAGTGGTTGGAAATAGGAATGTAGGAGCAGAAGTAGGCCAATCAACTGTTGTGACATTCAATTAGATCAGGGCTGATCGTACCTCGAATCCATCAACCTAACTTGGTTCTATAATCCTAAAAACTTTTGTCTAACAAAAATGTATTAAAATTTTGAAATTTTCAATTGATTCAGCCTCAACAGATTTTCGGAGAGAAAGTTCCAGATTTTCATTTCCTTTTGTGGGTAAAAATACTTTGACATTACCTCTAATTTTAAACTTTGACAATCTTGTGCTGGACTCCCTCATCAAAGAAAATAGTTTCTCTCCATCTACCCTATCAACTACTTTAAGAACTCCACATGTAGTGATCACAAAAATCAATAGGAAAGGCAAAGGAAATCACATTATTGAAGCTTATCTGCAAAAATTGTTAGCAATACTGTATTCAAAAAATGCACCAAATATTGCAAATATAACATTTAATCTCTTCCATCACAAAGAACTCCCCACTTCATACAGGAATTGGATACATATGTGATTTAAAGTAAATCGAGATATGTGTTTGTGACTCAGCTGTTTCACATGGGGTTTATCCTGGTGTTTACCATTGACCAGAAACTGAACTGGACCAGCCATCAAAAAAATAGTTTGGCTGCAAGAATAGATTAAAGGCTAGGAATTCTATGGCGAGTAACTCAGCTCCTGACTCCCTAAAGCCTGTTCACCATCTACAAGGCAGCAGGACAGGTAGATAAGGTGGCTAAGAAAGCATATGAGATACTTGCTTTTATTAGTTGAGACACAATACAAGAACAGGGAGGTTATGTTGGAGCTGTAAAAATGCTAGTTTGATCATGGCTGGAGTACTGTGTGCAGTTCTGGTCACCACACTAGGGGAAGGATGTGATTGTACAAGAAGGGGTGCAGAGGAAACTCACCAGGATGTTGCCTGGGCTGGAGCATTTCAGCTATGAAGAGAGATTGGATAGGCTGGGATTGTTTTTCTTGGAGCAGAGAGGGCTGAGGGGACACCTGATTGAGGCGTACAATAATTACGAGGGGCATACATAGGGTAGATAGGAGGAAAATTTTCCCTTTAGTGGAGGGGTCAATAACCAGGGGCATAGGTTTAAGGTAAGGGCAGGAGGATTGGAGGGGATTTGAAGAAATTTTTTTCACCCAAAGTGTGGTGGGAATCTGCACTCACTGCCTGAAACAGTGGTAGAGGCAGGAACCCTTCCAACATTTAAGAAGTATTTAGCTCTTTTGAAGCCAACCTAATAAACTAAATTAACAAAATGAGGGATAAAGTAAACACAGCTCCTAAGTTAGGTTAGCTGTAAAACCAAAGATAAAGTTGGTGAACAGTTGAAATGCCATAGCAAACAAGGCTACAGGCCAAGTGCTGGAAAATGGGATTAGAGTAGATTGGGGCTTGATGACTGGCGAGGACATAATGGGCCAAAGGGCCTCTTTCCGTGTGTAAACTCTATGACACTATAACACTGTAAGTCAGGAATGTGCTGGAATACTTTCCACTTGCTGGATAAATGCAGTTCTAACAACACCATCGGGACAAAGCAGCCCACTTGCTTGGCACCCCATACAATACCTTCAACATCCACTCCCTCCATCATCGACACACCACCTACAAGATGCACTGCAGCAACTGGGCAAAGCTCCGTTGACAGCACCTTCCAAACCTGTGACCTCTATCACTTAGAAGGACAAAGACAGCAGATGCATGGCAAACCACCACCTGCAAATTCCCCTCCAAGCCTCACACCATCCTGACTTGGAAATATATCGCCTTTCCTTCACTGTTGCTGGCTCAAAACCCTGGATTGCCCTTCCTAACAGCATTGTGGTGTACCTCACTACATGGATTGCAGCAATCCAAGAAGGCAGCGCACCACCATCTCCTCAAGGGCAATTAGGACGGGCAATAAATGCTAGTCCATATCTCATAAGAGACAAAAAAACTACTTTGTTTTTTCCTGCTCTACCAAAACAAGAAAAGTGTGCCAAGTATATTTGTTTACCTTTTTTGAGTTGATAACATTACAACAATAATTTGCATTTTATAGTACCATTAATGTAGTTCACAGGAGCATAATCAGGCAAAAATTGATATCCAGGCAGAGGACATGAACATACGAAATAGGAACAGGAGAAGGCCATTTGGCCCCTCAAGCCTACCCTGTCATTCAATAAGATCATGGCTGATCTGCCCTAGGCTTCAATTCCTCTTTTGTGCCAGCTCCTCATAGCCTTCAACTCCTCGACATTTCAAAAATCTATCTACCTCCTCTTTAAATATTTTTAGTGATCTAGCCTCCGCAACTCTCTGGGTTAGAGAATTCCAGACCAACACTACCTTCTGAGAGAAGAAATTCCTTCGCATCTCAGTTTAAATGAATATCCTCTTATTCTGTAACTATGTCCCCTAGTTCGAGATTCTGACACTAGTGGAAACATCTTCTCAAAATCTACCCTGTCAAGCCCCCTCAGAAACTTGTACGTTTCAATAAGATCACCCTTCATTCTTCTAAATTCTAATGAATAAAGGACTAACTTGTTTAGGCACTCTTGATAAGTCAACCCCTTCATCCCAGGAATCAGCCTAGTGAATTTCTTTTGAACTGCCTCCAATGCCGTTATATATCCTTTCTTAAATATGGGGCCTAAAACTGTACACAGTACTCCAGGCCTAACAAGACTTCCCTACTTTTAAACTCCAACTCTTTAGCAATTCAGGCCAAAATTCCATTTGCCTGCTTAATTACTTCTGCACCTGCATGCTAACTTTTTGTGTTTCATGAGCAAGAACACTCAGATCCCTCTGTGCTGCATTTTTTTGGAGTCTCTCTCCATTTAAATAATAGTCTGCCTTTTGATTCTTCCTACCAAAGTGCATGGCCTCGCACTTTCCTACATTAAACTCCATCTGCCAAGTTTTTGCCCACTCACTCAACCTATCTATATCCCCTTGCAGATTCCTTACACCCTCATCACAACATGTCCTCCCACCTATTTTTTAATCATCAGCAAATTTAGATACATTACACTCTGCCCCCTCCTCCAAGTCATTAATGTAGATTGTAAATAATTGAGGCCCTAGGACTGATCCTTGTGGCACTCCACTAGTTACGTCTTTCCAACCTGAAAAAAGCCCATTAGTCCTGACTCTCTGTCTTCTGTGTGTTAACCAATCCTCAATCCATGCTAATACGTTATCCCCAAAAGACAAGTAGGACAAGTAGCCAAAATGTTGTTCAGGTGGGTATTTTTTAAGGAACATCTTAAAGGAGGAGACGTTGAAAGATGGAAAGGCTTAGCAAAGGAATTCCAGAGCTAGGGCGTGGTCTGCTGAAGGCATGGAGATGAAAATAAGCAGTCTTAGTGTTGAAAATAATGTGGGTCTGATGCTCAGTTCAGGGCCATATATGATACTGAGTTTCCATTTAGCCTGGTTCCGCCTGCGACAATGCCAGGGAAGGGGATTGAATCAGTGGCTAGGGAATGGAGTTTGTGGCAGGATCTGAAGACAATGGCTTCAGTAGGTGTGGAATAGGAAGTAGCCAAGGTTTGCACAATGAAAGCTCCCTGAGACACAGAACTGCCTCAGGGAGCTGAAGATTTTTAAAATCAAAAATAAAGAACTTACAAATGTTAAAAATATGTCCCTTCATGTAACTCTTATAAATGATATTTCAAAACTTTTATTTTATCTTAAATTCCTGTTGGAAACCTCATCCCACCCGTGATGTGGTTTTATAAAAAATCCAAAGGCCGCTTGGCCTATTTACCTCCCCATCAACTGTAACGTTGGACGGGCAGTGAAAAATTGCATTCAATTAATACTTTAATGACCTTAATAGGCCTGTTAATTGTTAGAGGGCATGCCCGCCGACCAAAATATTGCATGATGCCCGACATCATCACGCGTCATTTTACGCTCGACTGGGTTGGGCGTGTGCCCGCCGCTCAGCGAATAATTAAGCTCTATATTCAGTCCTAGAATAAAAGCTGGGGTGGGCGTTGGGGGGTTCCTTGGGTGGGGGAAAGCAGTTATATAGCAATTTTAGCACCTAGTTAGACAACACCTGTACTGTGTTCAGTTTTGGAAACAACTTTTGGAAGGATACATTGGCCTTGGAAAGAGTGCAGTGCAGATTGACCAGAATGACCTGATTGACCTGGACCTCAATGGTTAAAGTACAAGGAGAGATCATACAAAGCAGGGTTGTATTCCCTGGAATGCAGAAGGCTAAGGGGTGATTTTATTGAAGCTTTCAAGATATTAATGGGAACTGATAAGGTAGATAGAGTAACTATTTCCACCGGTTGGGGAATCCAGGACTGAGGACATAGCCTAAAAATTTCAGTCAGGTTGTTAGGAAATTCATGCACTTGCAACAGATGGTACAAGATTGTGACTCTCTTCTGCAAATGGTAATTGACGCTAGATCATTTGTTAATTTTAAATCTAAGATTGATAATATTTTTGTCAATCAAATGGGGCTATGGGGCAAAGGTGGGTATATGGCATTTGGTAACAGTTAAGTCACAGAGAAGTTCCTATATTCACTGTGGTTACAGATTGAGATCTACTGTAGTACTTAATTATCATTTCAATGGGGATAAACTAATGAAGCCCTAGCACTGATCAATCTTCTGACTGCGACCTGGGGGTGCGGATAGCCTCTACAGTTCTTGCGAGAAAAAGACATAACTTGGGGGGGGCGGAAAATCAGATCTCCTCTTTGTCCCAATGCTGTTATTTGTATAACAAAAACAAAAATACCTGGAAAAACTAATCAAGTCTGGCAGCATCTGTGGAGAGGGACACAGTTAACGTTTCGAGTCCGAATGACCCTTCAACAGAACTAAGTAAAAATAGAAGACAGGTGAAATATAAGCTGGTTTAAGGTGGGGGGGGGGGGGACAAGTAGAGCTGGATAGAGGGCCAGTGATAGGTGGAGATAACCAAAAGATGTCACAGACAAAAGGACAAAGAGGTGTTGAAGGTGGTGATATTATCTAAGGAATGTGCTAATTAAGGGTAGAAAGCAGGACAAGCAAGGTACAGATAGCCCTAGTGGGGTTGGGATGGGTTGAAGGAATCGAAAAAGGTTAAAAGGTAGAGATAAAACAATGGATGGAAATATATTTAAAAATAATGGAAATAGGTGGGAAAAGAAAAATCTATATAAATTATTGGAAAAAAAAGGGGGGGAATCGGAAAGGGGGTGGGGATGGAGGAGAGAGTTCATGATCTAAAATTGTTGAACTCAATATTCAGTCTGGAAGGTTGTAAAGTGCCTAGTCGGAAGATGAGGTGCTGTTCCTCCAGTTTGTGTTGAGCTTCACTGGAACAATGCAGCAGGCCAAGGACGGACATGTGGGCATGAGAGCAGGGTGGAGTGTTGAAATGGCCAACGACAGGGAGGTCTGGGTAATGCTTGGGGACAGACCGAAGGTGTTCTGCAAAGCGGTCACCCAGTCTGCATTTGATCTCTCCAATGTAGAGGAAACCGCATTGGGAGCAACGAATGCAGGAGACTAAATTGAGGGAAGTGCAAGTGAACTGCTGCTTCTATTGAAAGGAGTGTTTGGGCCCTTGGACGGTGAGGAGAGGGGAAGTAAAGGGGCAGGTGTTGCACCGTCTGCGGTTGCATGGGAAGGTGCCATGGGAGGGGTTTGAGTTGTAGGGGGTGATGGAGGAATGGACCAAGGTGTCCCAGATTGAACGATCTCTGCGGAATGCCGCCGGTGGGGGGGGGCGGGGGCGCGGTGAAGGGAAGATGTGTTTGGTGGTGGCATCATGCTGGAATTGGCGGAGGATGATCCTTTGAATGCAGGGGCTGGTGGGGTGATAAGTGAGGACAAAGGGGTCCCTATCATGTTTGTGGGAGGGAGAGGAAGGTGTGAGGGCGGATGCGCGGGAGATGGGCCGGACATGGTTGAGGGCCCTGTCAACCACTGTGGGTGGAAAACCTCGGTTAATGAAGAAGGAAGACATGTCAGAGGAACTGTTTTTGAAAGTGGCATCATCAGAACAGATGCGACAGAGGTGAAGGAACTGAGAGAATGGGATGGTGTCCTTACAGGAAGTGGGGTGTGAGGAACTGTAGTCGAGGTAGTTGTGGGAGTCGGTAGGCTTGTAATGGATATTGGTGGACAGTCTATCACCAGAAATTGAGACAGAGAGGTCAAGGAAGGGAAGTGAAGTGTCAGAGATGGACCATGTGAAAATGATGGAGGGGTGGAAATTGGAAGCAAAATTAATAAATTTTTCCAGGTGAAGATGAGAACATGAAGCAGCACCGAAGTAATCATCGATGTACTGGAGAAAGAGTTGTAAGAGGGGGCCGGAGCAGGACTGGAACAAGGAATGTTCCACATACCCCATAAAGAGACAAGCATAGCTTGGGCCCATGCGGGTACACATAGCCACACCTTTTATTTGGAGGAAGTGAGAGGAATTTAAGGAGAAATTGTTCAGTGTGAGAACAAGTTCAGCCAGACGGAGGAGAGTAGTAGTGGATGGGGATTGTTCGGGTCTTTGTTCGAGGAAGAAGCAGAGAGCCATCAGACCATCCTGGCGGAGGATGGAGGTGTAGAGGGATTGGATGTCCATGGTGAAGAGGAGGTGGTTGGGGCCAGGGAACTGGAAATTATTGATATGATGGAGGGTTTCAGAGGAATCACGGATGTAGGTGGGAAGGAACTGGACAAGGGGAGAGGGAATGGAGTCAGGAAAGCAAGAAATGAGTTCCGTGGGGCAGGAACAGGCTGACATGATTGGTCTGCCGGGACAGTCCTGTTTGTGAATTTTGGGTAGGAGTTAGAAGCGAGCCGTCCGAGGTTGGGAGACTATCAGGTTGGAAGCTGTGGAAGGAAGATTTCCAGAGGAGATGAGGTCAGTAACAGTCCTGGAAGCAATAGTTTGATGTTCAGTGGTGGGGTCATGGTCCAGGGGGAGGTAGGAGGAAGTGTCTGCGAGTTGACGCTCAGCCTCCTCAAGGTAGAAGTCAGTACGCCAGACAACAACAGCACCACCCTTGTCAGCGGGTTTGATGACAATGTCAGGGGTTGGACCTGAGAGAACGGAGTGCAGTAAGTTCAGAGAGAGGCTAGAGTGGGTGAGAGGAGAAGAGAAATTGAGACGACTAATTGTTTTTTCTATAGCTTCATGAGCTGTAACATCAGCCCTGGCAGCATAAAACCATCCTCTGCACCCCACGTCCTCTAAACAGCAGCAGATGCCAACTTCCATTCTCCACCTGAGCAGCCACCAAGAACCAAAATGGCGCCCACTCAGCCCGGCGCCAGCCCAGCTCGAAAACCCGGTCGCTATGGTTACAAACGGCCAGCAAATGGGGGGGGGAGGGAGTTATCGCGATATCTGGCTCCAGTCCCCTCCCCCTCCCCATCTCCATCTCCCCGCCCCGTAACCCAATACCATCAGCCAGTGATTGAAGACAGGGGAAAGCCTGGGGTCAATACCGATTGACTGGCGAACAAAGATGTTCGGGGCTGCGGTGGAGCTTGAGTGAGTGGAGTGGACTGAGTGGAGTGAGGTGGTCGGAGCCCGGCGAGGGAGAGAGGGGGGGGGGGGGGGGGTTGTGGTGGTGAGCGCTCGAGCCCTCTCTTCATCTTCAAACTCTTCGAGGCCAGTTCGGGGGTGGCTGGATTCAACATCAATGGGTGAGTGCGGCATCCGGAGAGTTAACCAGCCGGGGCCGGGGCCGGGGCTGGGCTGGGCAGGGCAGGGCAGGGCTGGGCTGGGCTGGAGGTGGTTATCTGCGATCCCCCAACTCCGCCAGGCTCCCACTCGCCTCCCTTTTTCACCACGAAGCGGTCCAGCCCGTCCCATCAGAGCCCGCCTGACACGTTTACAGCGGCGGAGACTTGAGAGCGCTCTCCAGAGCCGTACCGTTACTGGAGCTGATGCAGCTGCATCCTCCGCACTTAAACTTACTGGGTATCAGGGAGGAAGCAGACCGAGGCCCCTTTCTCCCCCTCCCCTTTACTCGGGGAGGTGGCGGGGGGGGGGGGGGGGAATCATTAGAACAGTTGCTCTCCCCCCCCCCCCCAGATGGGGTTGGATATTTGTATCCCATTAAAGGCTGTAAGGGAGTCTGTTACAAGCGCAGTGGCTTCCGAGATTCGTCCCATGTTCGGTGCAGCCTGTACACCACTGTCAAGTACAACTGAGAAACTGTTTTCCGGCTGAAATTCATTTTGTATGACCCCCCACACTGATGAAATCTTCATTTGTGGCGCTACCACTCTCCTTCCTTCACCCCGCTTCCCCTTGCTGGTTTAATGTTTTCCTTCTGCGTGATGAATATTTTCCTCTCTCTCTCTCTCTCTGGAGGAAGCCTTGCACTACGATAACTGTCGGGTGATGCCTCCGTGCCAGGCCGTACCTTGGTTGTGGTACAGAGCAGCTTTGAATAAATTAGATCAAGATTGGTTTGGCCTCTTAACTCTATTATATCCGGTGCCAAGTTAAAAAAAACCTCAAAAGAGTAAACTATTTTGGTCTTTTAAAGTAATAGCCTGAATCTACCCATTGGTGCTTATTTATAAAATATAGGAGGTTCAGAGAGGAATTAACAAAGCAAATAAGAGAAGCAAAGAGCTGCTAATATTAAAGTGCATCCAGAAGCCTTCTGTAGGCAAGTAAATAGTAAAAGGTGTGGGACCAAAAAAAGGGATTTACACAGAGGCAGGGGGCATCTGTTCTCGTGACCCTCACCTCCCTGACTAAAGGGAAGGGGGAGATGCCTTGGTCTGCTCCCTCCGATACCCAGTAAGTTGAGTGCGGAGGATGCAGCTGCATCAGCTACAGTAACGGTATGACTGTGGAGTGTGCTCAGTCTCAGCCGCTGTAAACATGTCAGGCAAGGACTGATGGGATGGGCTGGACTGCTTTATGTTTGCATTTGTTTTTACCAAGGAAGAAGATGCTGCTGAGGTCATGATGAAAGAGAAGGAATTCAGACACATGAAGGGTTTACAGGTGATAAGGAAGGCAGAATGGGACAGGTTGCTTGTACTTAAAACTGATAAGGTGCCAGGACTGAATGAACTGCATCCAAGGATGCTGAAGGAAGCAAGTGGAAATTATGAAAGCACAGGCTAGAATTTTCCAACCTTCCTTAAACTCAAGTTGTTCTAGAGGACTGCAGAATTGCAAGTATTACACCCTTGTTCAAAAAACAATGTAAAGGCACGCCGAACAAATACAGGCCAGTTCAACCTTGTGGTGGGGAAGCTTTTAGAAACAATAATTTGGGACAAAATCTGGGCAAACGTGGGTTAATTAAGGAAAGCCAGTACGGGTTTGTTAAGGATGAATCCTGTTTAACTGACTTGGTGGCATTTTTTGCAGAGGTAAGACTTCCAAAAGACTTTTGCACACCAGACTTGTGAACAAAGTTAGAGCTCATGGAATAAAAGGGACAGTAACAACATGGATATGAAATCGCCTGAGTGACAGGAAACAAAGTAGTGATGAATGGTTGTTTTCTTTTTGTGACTGGAGGAAGGTTTATAGTGGAGTTCCCCATGGATAGGTGTAGGATCCCTGCTCCTACTCATATATATTAATGCCCTAGACTTTGGTGCATAGGTCACAATTTCAAAATTTGAGTGATATAAAACCTGGAACTATTGTGAGCAGTGAGGAAGCTAGTGCAGAACTTCAAAAGGACATAGAATAGTGCAATGGTAGGACATGTGGTAGATGAAATTTAATACAGAAAAACGTGAAGTGATTCAATTTGGCCAGAAGAATGCAGAGTGACAATATAAAATAAAGGGTACAATTCTAAAGGGGGTGCAGGAGCAGACGTTCTGAAGAAAAGTCATATAGGCCTCAGTGCTAACTCTGTTTCTCTTTCCACAGTTGCTGCTAGACCTAAATTTTTCCAGTATTTTCTGTTTTTATTACAGGAGTAGACAGACCTGGGTGCATGTGTGCATAAATCATTGAAGGTAGTAGGTCAGTTTGAGAGCACGGTTAAAAAAAATCCTGGGCTTTATCACTAGGGGAATAGAGTACAAAAGCAAGCAAGTTGTATTAAACACTGGTTTGACCTCAACTGAAGTACTGAATTGTGTCCAGTTCTAAGTACCACACTTTAGAAGGATGTGAAGACTTTTAGAATGCAGAAAAGATTCACGAGAACGTTTCCAAGGATGAGGAATTTCAATTACGTAGATAGATTAGGGAAGTTGAGACTGTTTTCCTTGGGGAAGGGAAGGTTGAGTGGAGATTTGATAGAGGTATTAAGAATCAAGAGGGGTCTGGACAGAGTCGAGAGGAGAAAAACTGTTCCCACTGGTGGAAAGATTACGGATTTAAGATAATTGACAAAGGAAGCAATGACGACATGAGGAAAACTTTTTCATGCAGCAAGAGGTTAGGATCTGAAATGCAGTACCTAAGTGTGGTCGAGGCATGGTCTGTTGAGGCTAACAAAAGGGAATTGGATCATTATCTGAAAAGGAATAATTGGCAGCAGTTGGTGAATTGCTCCTTCAGATGGCAAGCACAGACACCAAATGGCTTCCTTCTGTGCTGTAACTATTCTGTGATTCTAGGATTTACAGCCCAGAAACAGGCCACTGAGCCAACCAGTTCATGGCAGTGATTATGCTTCACCTCAGCATCTTTCCATCTTTGCTCATCTAAACCTACTATCGCAACTATCTACTGTATTCCCTTCTCCCATATATGCTTGTCGACTTTCCTTTTAAATATATTAATACTATTCACTTCTGCCACTGTTTGTGGTAGTGAGTTCCATATTCGCACTGCTGTTTGGGAGAATTCCCTATTGGATTTCTTGGCGACTGTTTTATTGTTGGCCTTTAGTGATGCTCTTCCCGACGAGAAGAAACATTCTTTCTGTCTATACTTGTGGCATTGATCAGTACTCACTCAGTTTTCCAGAACCGCTTTATCCAATTCAGGGTGGCGAGCCTATCCCGACAGGCAATGGGTACACCTTGGATGGGATGCCAGTCCATCACAGGGCACGCACCGGGGGCAGTTTAACCGTAGCCACCTAACCAGCACGCCTTTGGATGGTGGGAGGAAACCAGAGCTCCCGGTGGAAGCTGACGTGGACATGGGGCAAAAGTGCAAAGTCCACACAGACAGACAGACACCTGGGGTCAGAATGGAACCCGGGTCCCTGGAGCTGTGAGGCAGCAGCGCTAATCACTGTGCTGCCTGCTAATCAGTACTCTGTGCTACTTATTGGCTTTTTTGTGTTAGACAACTAATTGGAATGAAAATGCAAAAGGTTTTACACTTCTACTCCCAAAGTGTTATATTTATTTGCTTTTTCCAATTTAGATTTCAATATTGTAATTTGAAAAATAAATAAATTTTCTTAAACTCAAGTATGTCCTTTTACTGAAGATAAATGACTCTAGCAAGAGCTGCTGATAGTTCTCTGTGACTTTGGCTTTTTGTATCACTACATTTGTTAGACCAGGTATCCCATATCCTTTCCAATTTCTTATTCTTGATGATGAGCCAAATGCAAATTTTGTGTCAATGTTTTAAAAGAATTTTATCCATCGGGAAGAAAAATCCCTCAAATAATTGAAGTCATACTTGCGCAGTCATTTGGTGTTCTATATGTGGCATACCAGTTTTTGAAGAGAACAAATCTTTGTCTTCATTTGTGGTAAGAGTATAAAAGATATCTGAATGCTCAATAGCTGAAATGAATGACTTTTTTTTCTGATATGTGTAGATACCATCTTGGAATTATCAGTACTGCAACACATCCTTGGCCACCTTATAAGATTTCTTTATATGGGTGGAGTCATAAATCTAAAACAAACTCGTTCTGACGTGATTATGGATTTTCAAGTAAAGTACTTAATTTCACAAATAAAATTAAGATGTAATTTTGGCATATTTCCTTGGTCAGTTACTGCTTGTTAGCCAAATTAACTTCTGTAACCGTATTTTTATTTTCTCGTGTCAGTAATTAAATCCAAGGCATTGTGACTGGATTTTTTTTTAATATTATTCGTTCATGGGATGTGGGCGTCACTGGTTAGGTCAGCATTTATTGCCCATCCCTAATTGCCCTTGTTCAGCATTTAAGAGTCAACCACGTTGCTGTGGGTCTGGAGTCGCAAGTAGGCCAGACCGGATAAGGACAGCAGATTTCCCTCCCTAAAGGACGTTAGTGAACCAGATGGGTTTTTACGACAATTGGCAATGGATTTATGGTCATCACCAGACTTTTAATTCCAGGTTTTTATTGAATTCAAATTTTACCATCTGCCATGTTGGGATTCAAACCCTGGTCCCCAGAGCATTAACTTGGGTCTCTGGATTACCAGTCCAGTGACAGTACCATTATGCCACTGCCTCTGCTTGCTTATTTATTTAAAGTTATGTTATTTTTCCAAATTTACTTATGTTAGTCTCTAAACATACCAACTCCATTGCTTTCTTAATAGAGTGCATAGCTATTTTGCAAATTAGTTCACTGTCTTGCTTCAGCTATGCTTTTTGCGGCTTCATTCCAGTTGATCACTTTCTGAAGGAGTAATTCTTTGTGTCTCTTCTGGACAGCCTATGCTTTCTTGTTTTGATAGCCAGAACATTTGAAAGTATTATTTATAGATAATAAAAAATAACAGGCTGTTAATCTAGTAAACTAAGAGGGGCAGGGGAAAGCCCCTAGAGAATTTTGAATTCCAGCAAAATTAACTGGCCCAGGTTTATTGTCAAAGTAGTACTGGTTTTGGAGCTTTTATGCATAGTGGAAAAATTTATCAATTTGTAATTTAAAAATCTTACTTCACACACTGAATTGTCACCAGTTTCTTACCATCTTAATACTAACTAGTAGATTTGCTTTTTGACCTACATTCTCTGGAGCAGTTCTCTGTCTTAAAAGTTCAAACTTTGAAGTTTCATTATTAGTAGATAGGTTTAATGAGAACAAAATAAACTGGGCATTCCAATTTCACTGCCATGCATAGCAAATGTTTGGAGTTTAGTTAATTATTGCTGTCTTTTTAAATAATCTTGGGCATTCTTCTTCTTTTCATTTTACTATTGAGGTGCACTTTTTTTAGTAAGATGAAATCTAAGGGGCACCAAAATGCAAAGCAACAGTAACATGTAATGTGTGCTGCTGGAACAAGAATAACAATTGGAGCGACTGAAATAAGGGTCTCTGGAAGCTTAATCCGGTCTGTTATACTATTGCTGCTCTCAGCACACCATTAGAATGCCTCAGATAAATTTGTGAACGCTTCTATTTTACCGTCAGTCATTGATCAGCCTGCCTTTTTGCCATGGTTAGATCCACAATGTGCCGCCGACCAATGCATCATAAAGGAAACTGTAATAACTGTCACATTTGCAAAGTAGCTGGCTAACCTCAGACTGCACCACTTGACAGAAATGTGAGCATCAAGCCATGCGATGCAGGGTTGTGTTTTGAATGTTTTTCACAGTTTGCTAATGCTAATATTTTTTCAAAGGTCTTTAGCAAGTATTGTGCAGCTTTTCTAACATGTTTTATGACTTGTGTGTGAAATAAGGGAACAGTGGAACTAGAACCTTCTCTTATATAAATATATATAAAAACAAAAAAACTGCGGATGCTGGAAATCCAAAACAAAAACAGAATTACCTGGAAAAACTCAGCAGGTCTGGCAGCATCGGCGGAGAAGAAAAGAGTTGACGTTTCGAGTCCTCATGACCCTTTGACAGTTCTGTCGAAGGGTCATGAGGACTCGAAACGTCAACTCTTTTCTTCTCCGCCGATGCTGCCAGACCTGCTGAGTAGAACCTTCTCTTGCTTTTCTGTCCCTGGCCTATTTCTGCAGAATAAAATCTTTTAACCCTCTGACTACAATTGTGTCTGTTTCCCAGACTCAGGTTAAGACTCCTACTGTTGTCTGATCAGCCAGCTTCATAACCTGGGTGAAATTATGAATTCAGTACTACGTTGTTGAATGTGTGGCAGTGCTCCATTCCTTTTTACAAGATTTACAAGATTACGAAGTCACAGCTTATGGACCTGACTGGAGAGAAATAACATGAGATAGCTTAGAGGAAATGTGTTGCATTATTTTGGTTTTTAACACCTCAGGAGATGTAAGTATAATATAAAGGATCATCCTCCGCCATTTCTGCCAACTCCAGCACGATGCCACTACCAAACACATCTTCCCTTCAACATCAAGGATCGTTCCCTTCGGGACACCCTGGTCCTCTCCTCCCTCACTCCCTACACCTGAACCCTTTCCCACAGCATCTTCCCGTGCAACCGCAGAAGGTGCAACACCTGCCCCTTTACTTCCCCCCTCTCCTCACCGTCCAAGGACCCAAACACTCCTTCCAAGTGAAGCTGCACTTCCCTCGATTTAGTTGACTTCATTCACTGCTCCCAATGTGGTCTCCTCTACATTGGAGAGAACAAACACAGACTGGGTGACTGCTTTGCGGAACACCTTTGTCTATCTGCAAGCATAACCCAGACCTCCCTGTCGCTTGCCATTTCAACACACCACCCTGCTCTCATGCCCACATGTCCATCCTTGGCCTGCTGCAGTGTTCCAGTGAAGCTCAATGTAAACTGGAGGAACAGCACCTCATTTTCTGACTAGGCACTTTACAGTCTTCCGGACTTAATATCAAGTTCAACAATTTCAGATTATGAACTCTCTCCTCCATCCCCAGCCCCTTTCTGATTCCCCTTTTTCCAATAATTTATAATATTTTTACAACTTTTTTTTCTTTTCCCTCCTATTTTTAAATTTATTTCGATCTATTGTTTCATCTCCACCTTTTTACCCCATTTCAATCCCTTCCCCCTCACCCCACCTGCACTAGGACCATCTGCCACCAGCTTGCTTCCCTTAATGTCCCCATTAGCACATCCTTTAGATAATATCACCACTGTCATCGCCTCTTTGTCCTTTTGTCTATGACATCTTTGGCAGTCTCTTCTTGGCCTCCACCTATCACTGATCCCCTATCGAGCTCTCCTGTCCCATCCCCTTCTGCTAGCTTATAATTCAACTCATTTCTTTATGTCCTGGTTCTGATGAGGGTCATAAGGACTTGAAATGTCAACTGTATCCCTCTCTGCAGATGCTGTCAGACCTGCTGAGTTTTTCCAGGTATTTTTGTTTTTGTTCTAGATTTCCAGCATCAGCAGTATTTTGCTTTTATATTAATGTAGTGTTAAGTTGGGTTTTGGCAGTTCTGGTTGATCACAGAATCGCACAGTGCAGAAGAGGCCCTTCGGCCCATCGAGTCTGCACCGACACGTGAGAAACACCTGACCTACTTACCTAATCCCATTTACCAGCACTTGGCCCAAAGCCTTGAATGTTATGACATGCCAAGTGCTCATCCATGTACTTTTTATAGGATTTGAGGCAACCCGCCTCCACCACCCTCCCAGGCAGCACATTCCAGACCCTCACCACCCTCTGGGTAAAAAACTTTTTCCTCACATCCCTCCCTAAACCTCTTGTCCCTCACCTTGAACTTATGTCCTCTCGTGACTGACCCTTCAACTAAGGGGAACAGTTGCTCCCTATCCCCACTGCCCATGCCCTTCATAATCTTGTACACCTCGATCAAGTCACCCCTCAGTCTTCTCTGCTCCAATGAAAACAACCCAAGTCTATCCAAACTCTGTTCATAACTTAAATGTTTCATCCCAGGCAACATCCTGGTGAATCTTCTCTGCACCATTTCCAGTGCAATCACATCCTCCCTATAACTTGGCGACCAGAACTGCACACAGTACTCCAGCTGTGGCCTCACCAAGGTTCTATACAACTCCAACATGACCTCCCTACTTTTGTAATCCATGCCTCGATTGATAAAGACAACTGTCCCATATGCCTTTTTCACCACTGCACTAACATGCCCCTCTGCCTTCAGAGATCTATGGACACACACGCCAAGATCCCTTTGTTCCTCAGAACTTCCTAGTGTCATGCCATTCATTGAACTTCCTTGTCAAATTACTCCTTCCAAAGTGTATCACCTTTCACTTTTTAGGGTTAAATTCTATCTGCCCATTTGACCATCCCATCTATATCTTCCTGTAGCCCAAGACACTCAACATCACTGTTAACCACCCAGCCAATCTTTGTGTCATCCGCAAACTTACTAATCCTGCCCCCCACATAGTCATCTATGTTGTTTATATAAATGATGAATAATAGGGGACCCAGCACAGATCCCTGTGGTATGCCACTGGACACTGGCTTCCAATCACTAAAGCATCCTTCTGTCATCTCCCTCTGCATCCTACAACTAAGCCAATTTTGAATCCACCTTATCAAATTTCCCTGTGCATTTGCCACCTTTATAAGTCTCCCATGTGGGACCTTGTCAAAGGCTTTGCTGAAATCCATTTAAACTACATCACCTGCACTACCCTCATCTACAGACCTGGTTACCTACTGAAAAAATTCAATCAAATTTGTTAGGCATGACCTCCATCTGACAAAGCCATGCTGACTATCCTTGATCAAACCTTGCCTCTCCAAGTGGAGATAGGTTTTCTCCTTCAGAATTTTCTTCAATAGTTTCCCTACCACTGACGTGAGACTCACTGGTCTGTAGTTCCCTGGCTTATCTCTACAACCCTTCTTAAATAGCGAACCACATTAGCTGTTCTCCAGTCCTCTGGCATCTCCCCCGTGGCCAGAGAGGAATTAAAAATTTGGTTTAGAGCTCCTGCGATCTCCCTTGCCTCCCTCAGCAGCCTGGGACACAAATCATCTGGACCTGGAGATTTGTCCACTTTTAAGACTGCCAACACCTCCAATAACTTGTCATTCCCTATATCAACTTGCTCAAGAACCTTGCAGTCTCTCTCCCCGAGTTTGATACTTTCATCCTCCTCCTTTTGGGTGAATACGGATGTGAAGTATTTGTTTAACACTCTACTAACGTCCTCTGGCTCCACCCGCTTGGTCTCTAATGGGCCCTACTCTTTCTCTGGTTATCCTCTTCCCATTAATATACACTTAGAATATCTTGGGATTTTCCCTACTTTTACCAGGGAGATTGGATCACGTGCCCAGCCACCTCCAGCTGGCCCGTCGCCACATTCCTGTCATAAGTCGCCCAACATGCTTACCCTTGCGATGCATCGCCTACACTTTGGAATTGGAAATTGAACTGACTCCAAGTTGTCCAATTGATTAACAGTTAAGAATCATCCAACGGTTTTTAACCCCACCTCCAATAGCTAAGTGTTCAAAGCAAATTTTAGCAAAAATGTTTTTTTTAAACATCCCTTGACTTTTTTTCTCCTGAGTTGCTTGCAGCTCTGTCTGTACCTGGCGACCCTTACGGAGAGCTTAGGAGACCCCTTGGAGGAGCTGGGCATATTTTTAACTTACCTGGGATAAACTTAAATGTTTATGGAGTATGTCTGTCCCTGGCTAGCTTCCCAAACTGCAAATTTACATTTTAATCACTGGGGTAAGAGCTATGTGTATATGTTTGTGAGCCAGGCATTGTAAGTGGGACACTGTCTTATTGGAATCAATACCGCTATGAGTCTCAGGACTAATGCTGCAGCCAGAACGTTGTCAGTCTAGGCAGGATTCAAACCAGGGTCCCAGACATTTAAAAATTGTTTGCTTTACCAGTTGTGTTGTAGGAAGAGAGGGGGTTTGATACTATTTTTTAAAAAGTATTTTGATGTGAGGCTACTTATTCAACAACTCTCATGCAAGATCCGATAAGTCAACTCCACATACAACAAGGGAGTATGAATATTGGTTAATGTTAGGGTTTGGATCTATGACGGATACAAAAGAAGCTTTTTCACTGGAGCAGCTTTATTCTGTATGTGATATCTTCTGGAAAATGTCATTTTCCAGGTTTTAAGGTCCTTGATTTGTAGCTAGTAGGTAGATCATATAGAAACGGTGATGATGGAATGAACACTTATTTGTTAGAACAGTTTTTGTTAAGACAGAATGCAGCACAGTTTAATTTCTTCTGACAGTGCAGCACACAGTTCCACAACTACATTAGATTTCAACTTCTGGATTGAATCCAGCCTAGATTGATGCTGATTGTAAGGTCCAAAATGAAGTATTTTTAAATTCAAATTCTATCGAGTTTGTGTCGATTACTAAATTACAAGTCTTTCTCTTGGCTGATGTGGGAAATTAAAATGAAGTTAGCCAAAGCAAAACTGCTTCAGCAAGGTTAGAAACAGTAAAGCTGAAGACCTGGAGTGGGATGGTTTCCCTTTTCTGACACTAACTTCACACTTTAAACATGAGGTGAAATAAAGTGGTGGGCCATGGGATCTGATCAACTAATTTGACAGTCTAAACTGTGCCTCATTGGAGCTGTGAATTGAGGGAAAATGGGAATCATGTGTAGAAGTCTGTTTAAACAGCATGGGTAGCAGCAGGACACAGGTTATCTAACTTCATGATGACTACTGCAAGGAGATTAGAGGAGTTGAGGAACATCTTGATAGAAGGGTTTGCAAAGAAAACCTGCAACTTGGATTTCACCAGATGTGCCAAAATAGGTACAGATTGAAGGAGAACATGTTCTTTTTGGAGGGGAATTGGCAGTTCAAATCTCTAACTGATCATTTTGTGGTGCAGTAAATAGTATGAAACTCTTTGGAGAATTTCTTGTCAGAAAGCTTTTAAATTATTTATATTGCACATTATGATCGTTTGGATATTCAGTAGGTAAAATAATTTGCCGTGTGCTGTAAGTTTATTTATTTTCTTTCCAGTGGAAGCGATTGTTGAGTTTCCTTATGAAGCTCAACATGAAGATGAGCTGACCATTTCTGTAGGAGATATTGTAACTAATATCAAGAAAGAAGATGGAGGATGGTGGGAGGGTGAACTGGATGGCAGAAGAGGTTTGTTCCCTGACAACTTTGTAAGAGTGAGTATAATATGGTTTCAGTTACTATCATTATGCAATATTTGGTGTTGGCAGACATATACAGTGAAGTTATTTTGTAGGGAAAGTTTATGTAGTCTGTTCTGTTTACAGAAGTATTTTGGCAAAGAATGTTTTAGCAATCTGATCAACATCTAGTGTTAACTCAAGTCTTCCATCCCCACAATAAAGACTGTGTTGCATTTGCTGCTCCCTTTTTACCAAGTGTACTGCTTGTATTGTTAACAGATGTTTTCTAAATTATTCAATAATATGTTCAATCAGTTGTTAAGTTCCTCATCCAGAAGTTTCAAGAATCTCTCAATTCTCGAAATAATCTGAAATGAATGAGTAAGATTTTTGCACATTAGTTTTCTTGATCAATTAATGACTTATAAAAGCAATCTTTAAGAGTTGTTTGATTTATGAAGCAGCACTAAGTTGCAAACTAAAAGGAATTTTTGGTAAGTGTGTGTTTTTAAACTCTTCTGGAGGATGCATTTTAAATTTGATGAGAGGAAATCTCACTGTAACTCTGACTTACCACTTCCTCCCTTCCAAGTTACAAAAGTGAACTGTTTTGATAGTCCCAAATTTTCCTAGTATAACTGAATCAAAGGCTCAAAACTGAAACATTCATGGTGCTGTTTTTTGAAGCAAAGTTTACTAAACTACGTTATTTCAAGTCTTTGCATTTCTAAAAGTATGTATGTTGCTTTGAATGTTGCTGATTTGTATGTTACTGTTTTTGGGCTACCAGTCACACCAGGAAGATTTAATTAAGTAACGCTTTCTACCTATGAGTATCAGCTAACTGCTAACATCTGCACTGCTGAAGAAAGCAGGAAGCTGTGGTAAATAATTGTGCTTGGTTGATTTCACCCTTTTAAATGAAATGAGTTGGTAGTATAGAAATAAAGCATCCTTTTTGTAACATATTTTAGCAAGCTGCTGTCATCAAGCGTATCTAAGGTTGTCATTACCTTGGATTAGCGAAATATTCTGTAAACCTTTAAATATATACAAACTTACTAATACAATACATACAAAAATACTTTTTGCTTATTGAACTTAAATAGGTAAAAAAAAGTTCACATTTGGTACAAAAAATGTTTATACATTAATGGAACACTAAGCTATAAAAATCAGAAGAGGCTTGCTTATGCTAAATCAGCTGATCTCAAATTGGGTCAGCAATGGGCATGCTGAAGTTGGTTTCAATGTTCCTGGGTTGGGAAGGAGCAATTCCGTGTTGTTAGGGTTTTGTTCTTAATTAGCTACTTCTGAGTATGCTGAAAAGTACATGTGGTGGTTGATGGACCTTTCCTCCCCCACACCTCAACTTGTGAGAGACATGAAATGATTGTGAGCCATTACGGAGACATGGTTACAAGGAGATCAAAGCTGGGGAGCTAAATCTTCAGGGACATGACTTTTTGAAAGGACAGGCAGGAAGGAAAGGCTGGTGGGGTAGCTTTATTAGTACGAGTTGGAATAAGTACGATAGCAAGAAATGGATCAGAAGATGTAGAATCCATATGGGCAGAGGTAAGAAATAACAAGGGGAAGATGACACTGGTCTTATATTCTATAAGACCCCTAACAGTAGCTATACTGTTGGATAGAGGATAAACCAGGAGATAATGAGGGTATGTAAAAAAATGGCAGGACATTAATCATGGGTGACTTTAATTTTCATGTAGATTGGGAAATCAAATTTGCAGAGGTAGGCACGAGCAAGAATTCATGGTGTATTCAGGGCTGTTTCCTAGAACAATATGTTGTGGATCCAACCAGGGATCAGGCTATTTTGGATCTGTAATGTGTAATGAGGCAGGTTTAATAAATTATCTCAGAGTAAAAGTCCCCCTAGGAAACAGTAACCATAACATGGTTGAATTTAGCATTTGGTTTGAGAGTGAGAAACTTGGGTCAGAAACAATTGTGCTAAACTTGAATAAGGGTAATTACAAAGGAATGAGGGCAGAGTTGGCTGTAGTAGACTGGGAAATGAGTTTAGCATAAAAGACAGTTGATGAACAATGACAGACGTTTAAGAAAATAGTTCATGACTCACAACAAAGATATATCCCAGCGAGGAAGAAGGAGTCTAGGAAGGGAATAAACCACCCATGGTTAACCAAGGAAGTTAAGGAGTAGTGACAAAGTGAAAGAAAAGACATACGATGTGGCAAACATTGTGGTAGCCAGAGGATTGGGAAAGTTTTAAAAACCAACAAAAGATGTCAAAAAGAAATAGAGGGAGAAAACAAACTTTGAGGGTAAATTGGCAAGTAATATAAAAACGGACAGTAAGAGCTTCTTTAAATATATAAAAATGAAGAAAGAGGCCAAAATGAACATAGGCACCTTGGGGAACATGGCTGGGGAAATAATAATGGGGAACCAGGAAATGGCGGAAGAGTTGAATAAATACTTTGCATCAGTCTCCACAGTAGAAGACATTAATAGCATTCCAAAAATATTAAATAATTAAGGGGCAAAAGAGGGAATAAATACAATAACTATCACTAGAGAAAATGTACTAGGGAAACTAATGGGGCTAAAGGCTGATAAGTCCCCTGGACGTAATGGGTTGGATCCTAGGATATCAAAGGAAGTAGCTGCACAGACAGTGGATGCATTGCCAGTAATCTTACAAGAATTTTGGAAAAGTCCCAGAGGATTGGAAAACTGCCAATGTAACACCTTTATTCAAAAAGGGAGGAGAGAAAAAACAGGTGATTACAGGCCATTTAGCTTTAAATCTGTCATTAGGAAAATGTTAGTCTATTATAAAGGATGTAATAGCAGAGCATTTAGAAATACATATTCTAATCAAGCAGAGTCAGCATGGCTTCATGAAGGGGAAATCATGCCTGACAAATTTATTAGAATTATTTGAGGTGGTAACAAGCAGGATAGATAAAGGGGAACCAGTAGATGTAATATATTTGGATTTCCAAAAGGCATTCAGTAAGGTACCGCACATAAGACTACTTAATTAGATAAGAGCCCATCGTGTTGGGGGTAATATATTAGCATGGATAGAGGATTGACTAACAAATAGCAGACAGAGAGCTGGGATGAAGGGGGCATTTTGAAGATGGCAACCTGCAACTAGTGGAGGATCAGTGCTGGGGCCACAATTATTTACAATATATGTTAATGACTTAGATGAGGGTAGTGAATGTACTATCATCAAGTTTGTGGATGACACAAAAATAGGTGGGAAGGCAAGCAGTGAGGATGACACAAGGATCTACAGAGGGATATAGACAGGTTAATTGAGTGGGCAGAAACTTGGCAGATGGAGTATAATGTGGGAAAATGTGAGGTTATGCACTTTGGCAGGAAGAATCGAGGAGCTGTATTATTTAAATGGAGATAGCTGCAGCACAGAGGGATTTGGGAGTCCTCGTGCATGAATCCCAAAAAGCAAACAAACAAGTAAAGCAACTAATAGGGAAGGCAACTGGGACGTTGGCTTTTATTTCAAAGGGAATTGAATACAAAAATAGGGAAAACTATGCAAGGCACTAGCTAGACCACCCTAGAACAATGTGAACAATTTTGGTCCCCTTATCTAAGGAAAGATATACTGGCAATGGAGGCAGTCCTAGAATGTTCACTAGGTTGATTCTGGGTATGGAGGGATTTTCTTATGAGGGTAGGTTGAGTAGGTTGGGCCTGTGCTCATTGAAGTTTAGAAGAATGAAGGGCGACCTTATTGAAATATACAAGATTCTTAGGAGGCTTGACAGGTTAGATGCTGAGAGATTGTTTCCCCTTGTGAGATGTCACCTATTTAAAACAGAGATGAGGAAGAATTTCTTCTCTCGGGATAGTGAATCTGTGGAATTCTCTACAGCGGCGGCTGTAGATGCTGGGCTGTTAAGTATATTCAAGGTGGAGATAGGCAGATTTTTAATCAGTAAGGGAATCAAGGGTTATGGGGATAAGGCAGGAAAGTGGAGTTGAGGATTATCAGATCAGCCATGATCTCATTGAATAGCGGAGCAGACTCGATGGGCTGAATGGCCTACGTCTGCCCCTATGTCTTATTGTCTTATGATATGCCTAGATTGGAATGTTTGGTGTGAAATTTTGAGTCACTGCACTCTTCAAGATTGATTGCATCATTTTTAGGATGCTGATTCTCAATGCTACTTTATTGCATTTAGTCCAAAATATGCCCTTCAATGATCAGCAAAGATGGAAAAAGGAGGTCCTGATTTTGGAGAATTTAGTAATTCACCCAGTTGAGTGTATCTTCTGAAGATAGCTTTGGATTGGGTTGGGACTGTGTTTTTCAATTCTTCTTCTGTTGTTTTATGAAATACATTGAAAACAAACAAAATCAAACAAAATAAAAGATATTGAAACTTTGTTTATATTTTAGTACTCTATACCCTTGCTATAGTCTTCTGGACAAATGCAAATGATTTAATAGTGCTGAATTGAGGAGAGAGATTTTATTTCTAATGAGACATATGCCAACAGGCTATGTATGGTTTGTTTTGTTTCTCTGCAGCTATTTAGTCTCCTGTGTGATATTCTGTGTTTTAAGGAAAATCTGGGATAGCTCTAGAATATACTTCGTGATCAGAATAGCTCATAAGCCATTATGTTCTGATCATAGTGAGCAGTGTTGCTGATCAGAGTTGTCATAAACATGTTGCACATATCCATTACACTGTTTACACTGACTTGTTCAATTTGGATTAAAATCTACTTTTCTGCATGCTTATGCCAATTTAAATGGCCTGCTTATTTCTCCATACTGCTTGTCATTTTAAGGTATTAATGGTCTTCCACCTTCACAATCTTCATTTCTCTTTTTTGAAAAAAATCTTCCACTTAACAACTTTGAGCCCTAAACCACATTATCTATTTAATATTAGAATTGATTAAAAGGTAATTTTAAAAATAATCAACTCCAATGTGCTTTTGCTTCTCAGATATTGGATTATATGTGACCTTTGTTCTGGAAGTGCATGAATCAGGTGTGTGCTCGTGCATGGGTGCACACTTTCCTTTGAGGTTATACACCCCTTGCAGTCAAGAAAAAAGATTCTACGGACTATTTTGACTCTGCTGTTCACTGGCTAGCTCGGTGGAGAATACCAATTGAATTGTTTACCTCCTCCATCATGCCTTGGGGGTACAGCAGCAACAACTTGCATATATGTAGCTTCTTCAATATAGAAGAAATCTCTGCAGCCTACAGAAAATGAACACTGTGGCAAATCAGCAGTGATTGAGAGGGGTGATCAAAGAGGTGAATTTAAGCCTCTCTGAGATGGAGAGGAACGCAGTCTTAAGGAGGAAACTCCAGAACTTGGGGCCTAGGTGCTTGAAGTTGGGGTTCAGGGATAAGGGCAGATAAGAAAATGAAGTCATAGTCCTGGAGAGCTTTAGGGAATATTGTAGGAGGATGTTAGAGATGAGAAACGATTACCACCCACAGCAAAAATAAGGATAAGAATTTTATATTTGAAGCATTGGGGTGCTGGGAGCCAAGGTAGGTCATTGAGGAAAGGGATGAAGGGTAGGATATTATATCAGAGCTTTTGGATGTGGTGAAGTTTATGTAGGGTGGCAGAAAGGAAGCTGAACTGAAGAACATTAGAGTAATTGGGGAAATTTGAACAGGTGGATTGGGTACATATTTTAAAATTGGAGAAAAATGAAGCTGCTCCAGCATGCCAACCTTTGTGTATAATTTGGCTGTATGTGAGTAACTCTTTCAATTTCAAGTACAAACCCATTTCCATCTGTTTCAGATGAAGTTACATTGTTTCATGGTTTTGCCATTGTGAGATTTGAACTCTTGATCTTGGGGTTACAAACCCAGTACCATAACCACTTGGCTATTTAGGCCAAGCCCTGTATGTGAGTAACCTGCTTGCTGGAATCAGCCATTCATTAGTGCAGGTGGGTGGGCAGTTAAGACCCCATTTAATCCCTTACTTACATGCAAATGAGGGGCTTTTGAAATGAGTTTAACCCTTCGGATTTAATTCCTCCAGCTCTAATTCCTAGGACTCCGGAAATATGCCAGTGAAAGTGAATTTCAGATGCTGTTTATGGAGGGGCCTTTAAATTTCATATTGCTTGATCTCAATAAGTACTCAGTTCTTACAACTGCTTTGTCATTTCCCTTTGGCAAATATTTTCCACAGAATTTTTGTCAGCATTGATGTTTTCATCAACACTGTGCTTGCTAACCTGTGTGGCACCTGATCAAAAAAGCCTTGATTTTAAAATTCTCATGTGTTTTAAGTCCCTCCACAGGATCTCCCCTCCCTATGTCATCTCCTCCCAATCACACAACCCTTAGATATCTGTGCTCAGTTAGTTCTAACCTCTTGACCTTTCCCAATTTTAATTGTTCCATCATTGGTGGCTATGTCTTCAGCTGCCTAGATCCTAAATTCTGGAATTCCTTCCCTAAACCCTTCCACTTCTCTTTCCAAGGCACTCTTTAAAACCTGGCTCTTTGACAGAGCTTTTAGCTGTTTGGTGCTTCGCCCTGCTCAATATTGTAAAAGGCAGAAAATTGAAGATTGAGAGGAATGAAAGTGCTCTTAGGGCATCCTTGGATGAGACTATTGAAGAGAAGAAACATGAACATGGGGTTCCAATTGCAAGAGCAACTGAGTGCATTGCTGTCAGGGACGTTGTCACAGCTAGAAGAGTCAGTTGATTATTGCAACTGGAGGAAATACCAAATGAAAGCCAACAGCACCAACGCTGAGTCCTCTCACTCCTCCACCCTTTTCACGAAGCAGCCAGTGGGTCCTGTCATGTATTGGTATTCATAATGAAACAACTGAGAGGGCTTGTTTCCACTTTCTCTTGCCATTGAGAGCATGTCGGCTGCTGGCTGAGGACAAATGCAATGGGTGAGAAATGCAAGGTGTTTGAGTGGTGCTCCCACTTCCATATCCTCTTTCAGTTCAGAGATATAGACAACAACAAAGTGAGTGGGCAATAACATGGCAAATTGGTTATAATATAGTGAATGTGTGAAGCTATTCACTTTGATTGAAAGAATGCAAGAGCTGAATACTTTTTTAAAAGGTGAGAAAATTGTGTTCAAAGAAACTTGGGTGTGCTCGTCCAAGGAATGCAAGAAGTCATACAAGTACAGCAAACAATTAGGACGGTAAATTACATAATGGTTTTATTGCAAGAGGATTAAGAGTGCAGGAATAAAGAAGTCTTGCTAGATTTGTACAGGGTGTTGGTGAGACCACATTTGGAGTACTGTGTACAGTTTTGGTCTCCACATTTAAGAAAATATATACTTGTGCTGGAGGCGGTACAGTGAAGGTTCACTAAATTGGTCCTGGGATGAGGGGTTTGTCCTATGATGAGAGACTGAGTCTATTTTCTCTGGACTTTTGGAAGAACGAGAGGCGACTTCATTAAAACGTCAGAATTCTGAAGGGGTTTGGTAGGGTAGATGCTGAGAAAGATTTCTGCTGGTCGGAGAATCTAAAATGCAGGGGCACAGTCTCCGGATAAGGGGTCGATCATTAAGTACTGAGATGAGGGAAAATGATTTCATTCAAAGGGTTGTGAATCTTTGGAATTCTCGTCCCAGGGGGTTGTGGATGTTCCACCACTGAATATATATTTAAGGCTGGGATAGACAGATTTTTGAGATCTCAAGGAATCAGAGGATATGGGGAATGGGCTGGGATGTAGAATTGAAGCCCAAGATCAGCCGTGATCGTATTGAATGGCAGAGCAGGCTCGATGAGCCATATGGTCTTCTCCTATTTCTCATGTTCATCATCATCCAAGCCCTGGGCCAACACTGGCCAACTACCATTCTGCAAACCAGCATTTTGAAGTTAAGTGACTCATTAGAAGATATCTGCCATCCTGATTAAGGCAACAGACGTTGCTCTGTTGGTGTTCAAAGTTTGCCATGGTCATGGCCTGCATGAATCACTTGAAGGCTGTGCTTGAAGTTCCATGGAAGTACTTGAAGCTCCATGGAACTATTCATTATCTCCATAATAGACATTTTCCACAGCTACCTGCTCCACTAATACACAAGGATTCAAGTTGGACTTTTCCATTCCCTCCACTGGGGAGAGTGCATCTCACCACATGTCAGTGCCTCACATAGTTGCTTTGTGGCTCAGTATGTCCAGCTGACCAGAACTTGGAAAAGATTGTGCCCACCTTTCCAACCTACAGATCCTCCTCGGCTGTTCCTATAAAGTATTGTTGTTTATTGCAAGGGGAATAAAATATAGAAGTAGGGATGTTTTGCCACAATTGTACAGTGTGTTGGTGAGACCAGATCTAGAGTACTGTGTACAGTTTTGGTCTCTTTATTTAAGAAAAGATATAAATACATTAGAAGCAGCTCAGAGAAGGTTCATTCTACTGATAACTGCGGATGAGGGGGGTTATCTTTACAACGAAAGTTTGGACAGGCTGGGCCTGTATCCATTGGAGTTTAGGCGAACGCGAGTACTTTTTGAAACATGTAAGCTTCTGGCATCACTTGACAAAGATGCTGAAAGGACGTTTCCCCTTGCAGGAGAGACGAGAACTAGGGGACACAGTTTAAAAATTAGGGATTTCCCATTTAAGCTAGATATGAGAAGAAATATTTTCTGAGAGTCAGAACAGTGGGAGCAGGGCCAATGAATATTTTTAAGGTAAAGAGAGAGAGATTCTTGACTAACAGTTGAGTCAAAGGTTATTGGGGATAGACAGAATGTGGAGTTGAGGCCACAATCAAATCAGCCATGATCTTATAGACTGGCGGATAAGGCTCGAGGGGCCAAATGGCATGCTCCTGCTCCTAATTTGTATGTACGTAACTGTTCGTGCTCATATGAATTACAAATCACTAGATGAAACCCACCAAAACTCTCTTGGTGGATCCAGCCAAGCGAGAGTATTTTTGCTAGTTGATGGCTATATGTCCTGTGATAGCATGTCCTGCCAAGGAACGAAACCCTTTGAGAAATTGTCCTTGTGCATCTTCAGTCATACTTATTTGTACAAGTGAACTCCATGGAAGCCAAGATAAAGGAATATGAATATAACATTCTGTCAAAGCTTTTTATCTTGCACTCAAGACAGATTTGTGAGAATACAAAATCGCAAAGGGAACAACAATTTGTATTGAATGAGAAAAGGGAATGCTGATTGGTTGGCAGGTTGATTCTGATACAGATGTTGCCATGGATAATGCACCAAGCAACTGTTAACTGCCAAGCTTTTGTTTAAATTTAAACCAGGCAGGTTGACTTGGATTGATCAAGGCATTGCCATGGGGAGTGAACCAGGGAATGGCTGTCCTCCAGGCTTTTTTCCTCCAATGCGTGGACATGCTCTTTTGCAAAGAACAGGGCTCTACGTGTGAATATATGTAGCTTCTATCGCCTGTAAGTGAGTCACACAATGAGCCCAACTGATGATCTTTGTTAATGTTATTCTTAGCATAATCAGGATTGTTTAGCTAATGTTGGGCACTATGTTTTGAGTTTTGCATGCACAGGCTGGTTGAGTACAGTTATTACTTTTCCTGTTGCGAACAGCCAAAGGGACGCACTGTTCGATATGATCAACCAGTTGTTGGGATGTATGGCCATATCTGGCATTGCACTGACACTGAAATTCATATGCCATATTACTAATTTTCTATGGGTAGGCAGAATGTCATCTTGGCTTCATGGCAGCATCTTGTTAGTGGAGAATACCACTCATTGCTACTACATAGATGCAGCATGAAATGGCTAGCTTCACCTGTTGCTCAGACTTTTGAGACACCCTACCCTTCCAGGATCATTTGAGGTAGGCTGTGCACTTTTCAGGACTAAAAGTGGCAGCCTTGGACCCATTAATGAGTAATGAGCAATATACAACGAGCAGAGATCTGATTAAAGTAGCCATTATTCCACAGGATAGCTTTGTGCCTTATGTCAGATCAAGCTTGTATGGTGAGCAAATGGCTTGGGCCTTATTTACAAGGTTGCCGATAAGGCCAATCTTATAGCGCATGGAACTGTAAGAATCCCAACTCATATATTGACCAGTGAAGATAGGCTTGCAGTAGACAGTAGGGGAGAACCCATTAGCAGACTTCTCAACTAGCAATTTAAGGGAAGGGAGCTCATTTGGCTGCTCCATTTCAAAGGTGAAGTTGAGTGCATTATGATTGGAGCCCATTAAGGTGTGTAAGAAAGTTATTATATGCAGCTGCAGATTCAAATATAGCAAACGTATCAAGCATGTGACGGATAGGAGGTTGGGGGGTCATTCCATCTTAGACTCGTTTCTCCTGGAAACTGACAAAGATGTCGGTGAGAGCTGAGCCTGGAGGGGATCCCATGGCAACACCATCTATTTGGCCATACATGGTGTCGTTAAAACTGAATTCAGCTGTGTGAGTTGTTGAGTTCGTAAGTTCATTGAATACAGATTCAGATAATGGTGGTGTCTCTGGATCACTGTGAAATAGTGATGTAGTGCAAATGCCTATGGCTTCCTTGAGTGGTACGTTAGTGAATAGGCTAGCAATGTCGAACAAGCACATGGACACAGCATTGCTATTGATTTGCATGGTCTTTGCAAAGGTGAAGGAACTCTTCACTGTGTATGTGGAAAACTTGCTCAGAACTTGTTGTAGAAACTCGCCCGACCAATCCATGTTGTGCAGAGCCAGTCATAGGGCGTAAAGGGACATCACTTTTTGAGTGTCTTGGGTGGCCCATACATAACTAGACATAGTGAACCATGAGAACGATTGGATAACAATTATTTAACAATCATAGTGTAATTCTTAGCAAAAACAACCAATTTAAGATTATCAGTTGTGCTCACAGTGTGGCTCATTTATGTGTCCTAGAAGCTACATATATTCATACATAGGGCCTGTCCTTCGCAAACAGGAGCATGCCCACACATTTGCACCTTTTTCAACTAAACAAAAGCTTGTGGGACATTCATTTATTCATTCCCCATGGCAATGTTTTGACCAGAGTCGGCCTGTCTGGTTTGAATTTAAGCAAACGTTTGGCAGTTAACTGGTGGAGGCATTGCCATGGAGAATGTACCAGGGAACAATCAGTCCATTTACCAACCAATCAGCGCCCTTCTTCTCATGCAATATAGATTGTTGTTCCATTTGAAATTTGGTATTCTTGTGAATCTGTCCTGATGAGTGCAAGACAAAAAGCTTCAACAACTTTACTCTTTTCTTCAATATTCAAGTTCTGTACCACCAAGCGACTATTTGAATATGAGCTAGTTGTGACAAAGTACTGATCTTGACAAGCACTAGACTGCAGTCATTTCATCGTTCAGTTATTGATGAAATAAAGTCAAGCATTTGTGTCAGATCTATTTTTAATTCTCTCCATCTGTGAGTTCCTAGTCTTTTCATTTCCAACTGAGTGTGAAGTAGATGTGCCACTTGTCTCCATGGCATCTTCCTTGCATTTTGTGCTGCCCGAGTGAATGACGGTCATGTGTTCATCTGATGGAGGAAGTATATTTAGAGTGGGTGACTGAAACAGATGCATCACATTGCTTAAGGATTGGGGTAAGTGACAGAGGTGGATGGATATGAGGAAGTGAAGAAGGATGGGTGCTGCAGAAATTGAATATCGTGAGGAATGATACGATGGAAAGAGGGCCCACGGGTGGGAAGAATTCCCTGTCTGAATTGCGCAATGCCAAGGGTGTGGCAAGTTTGGCCATTTTAAAGTGGTCTGCTGCTCAGGAAATCTGTATTTACTAAACAGAAGGAGAAATCTGTTAAAAGAACCTCTGTTCAAGAAACTCTAGTTGACTCAATGCTGTGAATCAGTCTTCATAGACCAAACTGCATCCCTATGACCACAGTAGGACATCATAGATCTTCCATTTCTCTTTAAGATGAGGCTAGATGCAGTGGACCAAGGATGAAGGTGACCAGTTGCAAGAAGACATTTTAGATCTTAATTTGCTCTTTTGGGAAAGAATGGAAGAGGATGATATCCAATATTTGTGGCAAGAGGTGATCTTGAACCTTGCTTTACTTTTTGAAGACAACATACATTCTGTTAAAGTTCCATAGATGCTCAGGCCTACTGAGGTGCAAACTCTCACCGAAGAGTGCCCAAGCTGAACCATTGCCTACAGAAAAATAAATTCCTACGGTATTAGCAGAAAAATTATAATTTTTTTATTGGAATATTCTTCATCCTTCTCTTCGTCCATCTGATTTGTCCATTGATCAAGCATTACATAATACTTTGTTCATTGCAGCAGTAGAAGTTTATATACCCTCGACAGTTGTACAAATCTTCATAGCAGTGGAACGAGCTTCGTTCTTTCAAGCAAGAGTACTTAGCAGTCCAAACTTTTCCCAAAGTACCAAGAAGGGGTGGGGAAGAAAAAGTAAAGGAAAATCCCTGTTCATCTTTTTATTGTGGACTAGAAGTAGAAATCTCTGTCTGAGGTGATGATTTTGGAGAGCATATGTCCTCCAGAGCTGAGCGCATAGTCGGAGATTGCCACCACTAGCGTGAGAGGCTGTGAGAGGGAGGTGTAGGAGAATGTTTGTCTAATAGTATGGGGATAAAGACCTGTGGGGGCAGGGGGTGCGATGTAGCGTAAAAGTTAGCTGTAATGATAGCTCCTTATGCACATGCTCAGTAGCTATGTCACAGTGATGTCACATATTGAGAGGAGATGAATGTGAAGCATCTGAGTAGTTTCAGCTGTGTCTTGGGCTTATCTAATGTTTGCAAATAGTTAGCGTGTAAATAAATGTTTTTGAACAAAAGACCATTGCCTCCAGCAAGGTCTTTTCTAGAGTAAGAAGCCAATGAATCCTGAGAAAGCACTACAGTAATAGAATAACTGCACCCTCAACCATTCCTTGTGGTAATGTTAGAAGTAAATAGTGTAGATGCTTTCAGGGGAGCCAGGCAGGCATATGTGGAAGCAGGGAAGAGAGGTTTATGCTGATAGATTTAAATGAGAAAAGGTAGGAAGGCGGCTTGAGTGGGGTATAAACACTGGCATGGGCTAGTTGGACTGAATGGCCTGTTTCTGTGCTGTATATCCTTTGTAAACCTATGTAAAAATGCTAAAAATACCCAAGCCAGGTAATTTCTGTGGAGCGAGAAACCGAGCCAATGTTCCAAGTCATTCACCTTTTGTCAGAACAACAGAGCTATTACTGATTGTGAATGTCGGAAGTTATCAAGGAAGAGTGGAAGTTAGTTTACAGCTTGCTTAAAAAATTAAAGTTCTAGAGTTACCCAGGTTAGGGGAGTTGTCGGAGGTCAATTTAGCGGGTGAGGTAAAAGTGATTTTTCAATTGAATGATTCTAAGGATCTGAGGTGATGAGTATCATTGTAACAAATATAAGCATATACATCTGTCTTTTGGATCAAAAATTGGAGTAGAAAATATAAAAGGAAAGAATCTCTTGCGTCTCGGAGAAAAAGACAGGATGAATGGAAATTGAATGGGCATGTTTATACAAATGGTGTATGTGATTCAGATATTTGAGGCAGCAGCGTGTTGTGAATTCTAGGTTCCACTGTTTCCACAAAGCATAGCCAGCCAGGCACAACTGACAGCTTTACTGGGATTTTTGCAGTTGGGCCTAAGATTAATTAAAGGCATGTGACTCTGTGTCTCAGTAAGTGATGGTGGGAGGTGAGGGAATAGGACTATCTTCAAGAAAAGGCTTTTCATAGTTCAGTTTCTAAACAAAACTTGAAGTGTCATTTGGGTGCCAGCCAGAGAGGTAAGAGGTTGTTAGTTATCCATAGTCCACAAAAAAACCATAGCCATTGCTCCATTAGAGAGAGAGAGAGAGAGAGAGAATTAGTTATATATAGCTTGAGAGGCACCACTCAGCAAGTGTGGGGCAAGGAGAAGAAGCAGGTCTCCTTGAACGACCACATCCAGAATGGGGATTGCATCCTTGTCTTTCTTCATTGCGCTCTAGCCATCTGGCTAACTGACCCCCTCAGATGAATCACGGTATTATACATGGTCTGTTTTAACAATGATTTTGTGAAGGTCAAAAAGGAGTGAACCAAAAAATAAGATTATATTGTTTTCTTGATTTTGTGCTGCAGCTAATGTTCCAATTTGAGAGACTGAGGCTCACTATGATGTGACAAAGTTTATGATCGAATATGGAATCTTTCAGTTGGCTGTAGACATATAGAAACACTTAAAGCTAACGGAAAAAGAATTCCAGACTCCATTCTCCTGTTTTTGTCAGTGTGATGTTCCTCAGTCGCTCATGAGAATGTCAGCAACAATACAAAATCTTCAAGTGATCTTTTTGTCCCTTGTATAATTGTCCTACGTTTTGTTCACAAGAAAAGCAGTTATTACCATTCAGTTTATTCTCTGTTCAAGGATCTGATTAACCCCCTGGAGATCAACTAATAGACAGATGATATGAACAGTAGAGCTGTATGAGCCTCAACAAGAACACTTGTATTTATATAGCATCTTTTAACACACTAAAACATCCCAAAGCCCTTCCTAGGAATATAATCAAACACAATTTTGACATCGAGATGAATAAGGAGATGTTAGGCAGATGACTAAAAGCTTGGCCAAAGAGGTGGGTTTTAAGGAGAGCCTTAAAGAAGGGGAGAGGGATGGAGAGGTTTCAGGAGGGAATTCAAAGCATTGGGCTTCGGCAACTGAACGCCATTGTGCTTATGCTGGGGCAATTAAATTGTGGATACTCTGTGCCAAGACTGTAGGAGTGTGGGTATCCTGGCGAGTTGTAGGGGTGGAAGAGATTGAAAAATTGGGGAAGGAGGAAGCCATAGAAGGATTTGAAAACAAGGATGAGAATTTTAAAGTTGAGGCATTACTTAATCGAGAGCCAATGAAAGTTGGTGGGCATCGGGGTGATGCGTGAACAGGACTTGCTGCAAGTTAGGATATGGGCAGCAGAATTTTGTATGATCTCCAAATTAGAGGGTAGAAACTTGGTGGATAGTTAGGAGTGCCCTTGGAATAATTAAGTCTAGAGTTGACAAAAGCATATATGACGATTTCATCAACTGAGGCAAGGACAGAGTTGAGCGATGTTATGGTGCTGAAAATAGGCAGTCTTGTTGCTGCAGTTGTGGTCAGGAGCTCATCCTGGCGTCAGATATAACATCAAGATTGTGAACAGTCTGGTTTAGCCTCAAACAGCTGTCAGGGAGGGGAATGGAGTCAGTGGCTGGGGAATGGAGTTTGGAACATGGGCTGGTACTTCAGTTTAATTGGAGGAACTTTCTGCTCCAGTACTGGATGTCAGTCAAATAGTATGACAATTTAGAAACAGTGATGGAATGGGAGAGGTGATGTTGAAGTAGAAATAAAAACAGAAAATGCTGCAAATATGCAACAGGCCTAATAAATCTGTGGAAAGAGAAACTGAGTAAATATCCTGATTAATGACTAACCAGAAGTAAACCTGGGTGTAGTCAGTATGTTTGGAAATAGGCAGTTTTTGGTTGCTGTCGCTGTTTGGTTGCTTGTAGGTGAGAAATAGGACGGGACCAAGGATAGACCCTTGGGGGACACTGAGGTTGTGGGCCAAGAAGCTATTTCAGGTGATTCACTTAGTAATTGTGGCAAGGAAATTATTTGAAAAGAAACAAAGACTTTCAAATATAAAGTGCCTTCCACAACTTCAGCATATCCCAAATTGCTTTAAACAGTGAAGAACTTTTGAAGTGTAGTCACTGTGGATAATGTAGGAAACATTGCAGCCAATATGTACACAGCAAGCTCCCACAAACAGCACCGTGATGATGACCAGATAATCCGTTTGTGATCTTGATTGAGAGATAAATATTGGCCAGTTCATCGTGAATAACCCCCATGCTCTTCTTTGAGATAATGTGATGGGGTCTTTTGCATTTACCTTGGAAAGCAGATGGGGCCTGGTTTGGTGAAAGATGGTACATCTGGCAGTGTTGGCTTTGATTTCTTTTTGTGCTGTCATACTGGAGTGGAACTTGAACTCAGTGCTATGACTTGGAGGCGAGAGCGCTTGTAATTAAGCCATGGCTGACAGTTAAATTTGCTTGTGTTCAGTAGCTTCAGCTTTTGTTATTGATGAGTCAATTATTTTAAGATTCATCTCAAAGGTCCCTTATTCTATCTCCTTAATATCACCTGCTTCTGTCCTTCAATTTACCTGTTGCTCAGTATCTCGTCTACCTCAGTACCTAATGCCCCATTCACTTATCATCCGTATGCTCTCATTGCTTCCTGATCCATCAACAACTTAATTTTAAAATTCTCATCCTTGTCTACAGTTCCTAATATTAATTTATCTCTCTATTTCTAACGTCTCTAACCTCCTTCTGCCCATGAATGTTCAAACAACTCTCCATTCCTACTGTTATGAGCTGTGATGGGAGGAGTGCGCAGTTAATGCTAGCCCCAATTCTCCACAGGCTGCAACGATAGCTTAAATGTTTAATTCGCCCACAAAATTGGCCAATTCTTTACCTTTGCTGTTATCCCCAGCATAAAAAGACTCTAACCAGGCTTCTTTCAGCAAACACACAAAAAAAATTGATTTAGTATAAAACAAATTTCTTTTTAAAAACAAGTATTAGGAAATAAATATAGTTTGTTATATTGGCATTTGTGGGTATTAGAGCTTAGTTTTAGCTTTAATGTTTAAGTCTGATTGTATTTCTAACTGTTAAGAAAATGTCAAGTTGAATTTTAGTTTCTCTTTAAAAGGCGTCTGCATTTCTAATGAGAGTTTACAACTGTAAGAGAAGTTAAACAAACACAAGAGTCGGAAAACTGGGTTGTTGCCTAGCAACAGGGGTCCAGAGAGGTAGGTCCCTCCCATGGACACACACACAAGAAACTAGAAATGGGAGTTTGATTTGGAAGCTGTTTTGAGTTAAGTTGGTCTTTTGAAGACAGCTTTCAAGCAGAAGCAACCTAGAAGCGGCAGAAAGCCAGTTCCAAGCTGAAGAAGAAAATCCTTGAGCATCCAGGGGAGTGGAACATGAGAATCCCAAGCAGACTTTCTAGTCAAAGGAAGGACAGGAACCTGGAAAAGGACCTGTTCTGTGGAGGTGAAAGTAAGGAATAGAGAAAAAGGCTTCAAGCTTAAAGAGATAAAGGCTTGCGAAAAGTCAGAAGGTCCAAAGAGACAACTGAAAGTCTGTAACTCTTTGCTATGGGCATGTGAAGCAGTGGTGTACTGTTAACAGCTGAGTCAGTGAGAGTGAGTACGTGGAAGAAAGCTTGAATGCATGTGGTAACTCAGGGAAGAGGAACATCCGAAGGAGAGTTTGAAACCTTGGAGGTGGATCCTTGCTGAAGGCGTCTGAGAGAAACCGTCGGTTTGGGAGAAGATTCCAAAGAGAGTTCTTGGAGAGTGGAGATTGGAAACCCTCATGTGAAAGATGGAGTTCAGCGAGACTAGTTGGCTCATAGTGTGACAAGTGTCTGGGGGTGGGGGGCGGTGGGTTGGTGCTGTCGGGTTAGAGTTGAAGAGAGATCCATAGCATCTGTCTGGGGTGGCATCTGCTGTCATTTGGTTTCCGAGTGTGGTGTGTCTGACCACAAGTCGCCAATTGGACTACTTACTGTGGACATTAAAGTATAAGATAGCTTTTGTAACTTGTGTTATCCTTACAAATCTGTTGTGGGTTAAGGAGTAGTGTAATATAACTCATCTTTTCGTGTTTAATAAATGTTTTATGCTTTTTGTTAGAAGTTCATTAGCTGACTCCAGTGATTCTATCCAGTAACCCCTCTCCATGTATCTAAACAAACAAATAAAAGTTAAGATCTATCAAGTTGGATTCTGCCCCAGATCAGGCTTATCTAATGGTAACTTCAACTGGGGGTTATAACACAAATTACAAAACTGGTTAACATACAAGTTGTAGTTTAGAAGTGTAATGATTTTCCTTTTATTAAAAAAGATATTTGAACCCCCATACACTCACACACAAACACAAAACAGGACAAAACAAGCACTGCTCCCCTGCAGAGGCTCGAGTATGGGAAAGTTCTTTTAAAAGGATAAAATTTGAAGAGATCTTGACGCTGTTGATCTAACGGAATTCTGGTTACAATCGTCCTGGAAGTTCTTTCAAATGGATTTTTGGCAAAATGGTCCTTGCTGATTCTTTCCTATCACAACTTTGCGGACTTTTAAAAAAAAAATGTTTTTCTGATGAAAGTTTAACTCTCTCAAGACCGTATGTAATGCAAAGGTGGAACGGAGAGAGAGAGAGAGTTGTCTTCTAACACACACACACACACACACACACACACACACACACACACACACACACGCGCGCGCGCGCACAAACATCTCTCAGGCCAGTTGTTTTTAACTAATTGGCAAGAGTTTTTCGGCTGGCAATACAATTCTTTGTTAAAATAGATTTACGAAGTATCTTTTTCTTCTCAGGTGTCACCTGATCTATTGATCTATTGATGCACAGTTTCTTGAAGAATGGCATAGTCAAAGCCCTGAATTAACTTTGCAGACTTTTTGAAAATGACTCTGGAGAATGTATAAAATTCAGTGTCCTTCAAATTTTCCTCACACTACCATTATGACCTTTAATGCAGTCCACTCTTTGTCTTACCATTGGAGGCTGCATCATTAGCCATCTTGGCCCCAAACTTTCGAATCCCTCCTTAAGCCACTCTGTCTTTTCACACCCTGCACCAACTTTAAGACGTGCCTAAAATCTACCTCTTTGACCAAGTTTTTAATTGAGCTTTAATTTTTGTTTGGGTTTTTCTATGTTAAAGATGTAAATACAAGTTGTTATTAAAACTCAAGTATCCCCAGGGTAATATGTGAAGAAATCAATGATGCCCAAACTGTTTTTGCAACATTTATTTTCTGCTTTTTCCTGTCCATACTTCACAAATAAATGTTTTATTTGTATTGGTTTGGATCTCCACAGGTATATTCTTTAAGTTGATTTGCACTGCTGAATGAAAAAAATCTTGCACATCTTTTGAGATGTCTTTTCAGCCTGTTTGCATATATAAATGGCGCTGTCTTCATTTTGATTGTCAATACTTGCCTTGTTCTTGATCTTGGAACTTGATGGTATTCTTTCTTTTCCTCACCCCCTCTTGCTTTTGCTGTGCATCTCCCTTTCTTCAACAAAACAAAAGGTTTTCAATTTGTTAATGCTTGTTAACACTTGCTTTCAATATTGCTGCTAAATATTTAGAGATATGGAACTATTGTAGGAAGCATGACCTTATCAGTTAGCACTTGACATATATAAATTAGAGTCCACTGGTTATTCAATTATTTGTGCTGAAAACAAGTTATCCAATATTGTAATGTGATCTGGGCAAAGTGGGAATTTTATGCTTCACAAATTGAATTGTTGATAATTTGAATAAATTTAGAATTAAGAACAGTAGAATGTCCTTGGTGTGCCTTTGATCATAAATTTAATCTTTATTTTTATTTTAGACCCTGGTCATTTGTAGTTTAACTTGTTTAATAGGGTATTTGAGTAAAATCATCTGAATTTTATCTATTATGAGTGTGGAAGATGCTTTTAATTTTCTCAAGACAATTTTGCTATCTTGCTTAACTTGTTCACAAGATTGCTAAGTTGGTTTTATATTGTGATCCCTGGCTGCTGATTTTAGTGAATCTGACAAGTTTACGTGTTGCTGTTGGCAGATGTGGGGATGGGGACTCATGTTTCAAGAGCTGTGGTTCTAACACAGCACATATTGCAACCAGAGCTACCATTGTGTTGTTATTAGCCTTTGGCTGTGGATCATAATTTCGAGCTTGAAAGCTGCACCAGCATTATCGGTAGAATTTCAATCAAGCCAAATGCTGTCTTGGACTGGATGGGTGTCATGAGCAGCAATGTGTAACAGTCAGTCGTTAGAAAATAACACTTCCCTCCTCATAATTGTTTTATTCTCTCTGTTTCAATTGTGGCTCAGTAATTATAAGTAAAGAGTCATAAAGTCATAACAGCACAGAAGAAGGCCATTTGGCTCATCAAGTCCATGCTGGCTCTCTCTAATGCAATCCAATCAGTCCCATTCCCCTGCTCTATCCCTGTAGCCCTGCAAGTTTATTTCCCTCAAGTGCCCATCGGACTTCCTTTTGAAATCATCATTGTCTCCACTTCCATCATCCTCCTAGGCAGTGCTGTACTTTCATGAGTTTGAAGGTTGTGGGTTTAAGTCCCACTCAAAGACTTGAGCACAAATTCTGAGCTGGCAGATAAGTAGCGCATTGAAGGAGCGCTAAAGTGTTAGCCGTGTTGACTTTCAGGTGAGATGTTAAACCAAGGTCCCATCTGCCCTGCCACGTGAATTTAAGAAGAGCAAAGGAGTTTTTCCTCCTCATTCTGGTCAATATTTATCCCTCACTAATATCACTATAAATAGATTACTTGGTTATTATCACTGATGTGTGTGGGACCTTGCTGTTCCCAAAGTGGCTGTGTTTTCTATATTACAAGTGAGTACACTTCGAAAGTACTTGTTCACTGTAACACGCTTTGTTTCAAGGTGAGGGACAGGAGGTTTGGGCGGGGGGGGGATGTGAGGAAAAACTTTTTTACCCAGAGGGTGGTGACGGTCTGGAATGCACTGCCTGGGAGGGTGGTGGAGGCAGGTTGCCTCGCATCGTTTAAAAAGTACCTGGATGAGCACTTGGCACATCATAACACTCCAGGCTATTGGCCAAGTGCTGGTAAATGGGATTAGCTAGGGAGGTCAGGTGTTTCTCACGTGTCGGTGCAGACTCGATCGGCCGAAGGGCCCCTTCTGCACTGTGATTCTGTGATACATCTTGAGTTTGCGAAAGGCACTATATAAATGCAAGTCTTTTCTGATTCCTCTTTGCCTCTAAACCAAGGCATACAATTTCAATTTGCTCCTTGCTCTTAACTATTTCTGCAAAAAATCATCTACACAGTGCATCCTTTGTTGATGTGGAGGGCAAAGACAAGCTGACACATACCTCTCTCCCACAGCAATTTACAGCACAAAGCTGGTCATGGTGTCTGAGCCTCCCTCTCCTTCAAATTTCCTACAAATAGACTTGCGTGCTATATGTACTTCTGGATTTTTCTAGATGTGTGAAGTGTTTGTTTTTGTACAGGCCTTTAGATTCCTTTACCATGAGGGGGAGGAGAGAAGACAGCCAACATCAGCCACATTTCCTGTTTTCATTCAAAACCTTTAAAATTATAGCAGAACTGCACAGGTTAGATATAGATAAACTACTTGCTGTGATGTGGGAATGCATAAAAGGGAATCTTAAAATTAGGCATAGGCCATTCAGGAGTGAAATCAGGAAGCATTTGTTTTCATGCAAAGTGTAGTGAAAATCTGGAATGTGCTCTCCCAAAAGGCTGTGGATGCTGGAGCAATTGAAATTTTCAAGACTCAGATTGAGAGATTTATTTTAAGTAGTGGTATTAAGGAATATAGAATAAAGATAGGTAAATTAAACTGAGGTACAGATCAGCCCTAATCTAATTGAATGGCAGAATATGTTCAAGGCACTGAATGGCCTGTTCCTGTTTCCATCTTCCTATTTCTCTGTTATTTCCCCCACTGCTACCTGCTGCACAGAAGAGTAAATGGTATCCAAGTCAACCTTCACTAGGTTCTTTTAAAGTAACCATAGGGAGATGAATCATGACTTGCGCAAATACTCATGAAAAAGTGACATTTCAATGTTCATATCTTCCTCGAATCTCTCAATTGTCACAGCTTAGGAAGCCATTTGGCCCATCATGGATGCACTGACTCTGAATGAGCAATGTACGGATAACCATTCTCCCACCAACTTCAATCTCTCCCCCATAATGTTTGTGGTTCATGTCTTACTTCCACCACATATATTTATATTTACAGTTGCTTGGTAGTACAGAACTTGAATATTGCTGAAAAGGGAGATATGTTGCCGAAGCACTTCATTTTGCACTCATCAGGACAACCACAAGAATACCAAATTTTATACCAATTTTTAAACTATTGCAATTTATACTACAGGACACGGGTGCTAATTAGTTGGCAAGTTGACTCTGGCCAAGACATTGCCATGGTGAAAGCAATGGGGAACTAAAGGCTCCTGGATAATTCAAAAAAGGTGCAAGGCTTTTGTTTGCAGAGATTGAGTCCCTATATATGAATGTATGTTGCTTCCAACAAGGGTAAATGAGCCATATTACAAGCTCAAAAACAGAATTACCTGGAAAAACTCAGCAGGTCTGGCAGCATCGGCAGAGAAGAAAAGAGTTGACGTTTCGAGTCCTCATGACCCTTCGACAGAACTTGAATATTGTTCTGTCGAAGAGTCATGAGGACTCGAAACGTCAACTCTTTTCTTCTCCGCCGATGCTGCCAGACCTGCTGAGTTTTTCCAGGTAATTCTGTTTTTGTTTTGGATTTCCAGCATCCGCAGTTTTTATTGTTTTTATCATATTACAAGCTCGACTGATTATCAGGGTTGCCAGGTACATAGGCTGTACATCTCAGCGACTGGCTGATCAAATCAAATGATTTGTTCCTTTAGTTGTAATTAATGGGCAGAGTATAGACCATATTCAACCAGCCTGTGCTAGAAAACCCAAAACAAAACATCTACTGATAGATGTGATTTTGCGATTGAGCAGTATTTGCTGAATGCACTAAGCTACACTAACAACGAAGATAATCAGTTGAGTTTGTAACATGGTTCATTCACACTTGCTGGAAGTGACATACATTCATATGCAGCGATCCGTTCTCTACAAACAAAAGGAATATATTCAAGCCTGTCACCTTTTTGAATTACCTGGGAGTTTGGATAGCCTACAGTTCCCTGTTGCTTTCTCCTATGGCGATGCCTTGGCCAATCAGTTGACCCTTTTCTGTTGTGGTATAAATTTTTCTGATTGTTGGAAATTTGGCATTCTTGTGTTTGCCCTAATGAGAGCAAGACGAACAGCTTTGGCAACATGTTTCTCTTTTCAGCAACATTTATATTTACACAGCTTAAATCTATTCCAGTTGTATCTGCTTGTCAGCTAACATAACATCCTAGCAATTAGTCAGGAAGGCAAGTGGAGAGAAAGAGAAGCAGGAGTTGAGAACTGAGACAGCATTTTATTTTAGGGAGCCCTCAGAGGTTTGTCAAGGGGGAAGCCCTCTACCTATAGTGTTTCTTTTCATTCTGTCATCTGGGTCTTTTTTTTCAAGCCCAGTTTTGCTTTATCTCTCCTTTTTTGTGCTTGTTTACATGCAGGAACAGTGAGTTTCATCTTCAACCTGTGTCAATCAACCTCCACTATTTAGTCAGTGATTGCTATTGGGCATGGCTATCTTTTTATTTGAAGTTCCTATAGCAAACATCTCCTAAATATAGGCTGCATACATAGTCCTGGCTTTCTGTCATTGTTTAGTAGTTTCATTGGCTCCTAGATCAGTATAATGTTAAGTTACTGCTGTGCCAACATCAACTTGGCTGCATAAATATCTGCAAGAGGGATAAACCTGCTGGCTTCCTTCTGGTCCCAGAGTCTAAAATTTAATATCACAGTCCAAACTCCCCTTGTGATAAGGTCAGCAACATCATGAAGATAGATTATTGCAACAAGAAACAAAGTTACTTTGCAGGCAACAGATAGAGCTACTACTTCCCCGTTGACCTCAGACAAAGATGCACAACTGAGTACAGGTGTCCCCCATCCATGACCAGTATCATTTTTGGCAGCAGAAAGCATTACTGTGCAAATTTAATTTTTTTGAAAGCAGACTATTTTTTATTCCAAACACAAAAGCAGTCAAGGTGATTTTTTTTAAAAGAAAGATCATATCCTGGTTTATGTATTGGCGATGCTGTAGTAATCTGAATGTGAAGCTTACAAGTACATGACAACTTAATTAGCATATTTATTCAATAGCTTTGCATGTTTTAAGCTTAAGTTCTGAGCCTAATTAATGTTTCTTCAGCTCTGTTTTGAACACTGATTTAGTGACACACTGGTGCATTTGTGGGTATCATCTGAGGCCAGAACTCAACTTAGTGGCAGGGGCATGTAGAAGAATATGGAAGCGAGGACGAGCTCTAACTGAAGAGAGGCTTGATTCTATCTCATCTCACAACGGAGTCTTGCAAGAGATTCAGTTGGCATGTTGCCCACATAATGAGTACCTCTAGATTTGAGGTACAAGTAAATGCAGCTTTACCTTGCAGCTTGACACGTTTGGCCACACAAGCCTGTCCCACCATTCGGTAAGATCATGGGTGATCTGCAACCTGTCTCCATATATCTGCATTTGTTCAATATCCTTAATACCCTTGGTAAACAAAAATCTATCAATTTCAGCCTTAAAATTAAGAATTGATCTGATCTCAACTGCTGTTTGATGAAAAAGTTGAAAACTTCTACCTGAGTGTGTGAGTGATGTTGCTTAACTTCATGGTATAGGTCAGACATTTCTATTGTGCGCCTAGCCCTAGAAACCTCATTCCTCAACCTGCGGGAATGGTATTTACCTACCGTTTCTGATGAAATCACTCCAATATTCTAAATTCCAGGAATTATAGCCCTAGTATGTGTTCATTTCTCCTCATAATTTAACCCTTGGAGCCCAATATATTTTGGTAAATTTAACACTGCACTCCTACTTATGCCAAAATACTCTTGGGTGCCCAGACTACTTATCTTTCTCTAGGTATGGTCTAACTTGGTTTTTGTATAGCTGAAGCCCATGTATTCTTGTCTTCAAGATGCTATTGTTTCTCATATGAACATAGAAAATCAGAATGGGAATAGGCCATTCGGCCCTTCGAGCCTGCTCCGCCATTTATAATGATCATGGCCAGTCACCCAACTCAATAGCCTGCTCCCGCTTTCTCTCCGTATCCTTTGACCCTTTCGCCTCAAGAGCTATATCTAACTCCTCCTTGAAAACATAATGTTTTGGTCTCAACTGCTTCCTGTGGTAGCGAATTCCACAGGCTCACCACTCTCTGGGTGAAGAAATTTCTCCTCATCTCAGTCCTAAATGGTCTATCCTATATCCTCAGACTATGATTCCTGGTTCTGGACTCTCCCACCATCGGGAACATCCTTCCTGCATCTACCCTGTCTAGTCCTGTTCAAATTTTATCGGATTCTATGAAATCCCCCCCTCATTCTTCTGAACTCCAGTGAATGTGATCCTAACCGACTCAATCTCTCCTCAGATGTCAGTCCCACCATCCCAGGAATCAGTCTGGTAAATCTATTGCTGCAATCCCTCTATAGCAAGAACATCCTTCCTCAGATAAGGACACCAAAACTGCACACACTATTCCAGGTGTGGTCTCACCAAGGCCCTGTATAATTCCTGCTCCTGTACTTGAATCCTCTGGCTATGAAGGCCAACAGACCAGTTGCCTTCTTGACTGCCTGCTGCACCTACATGCTTACCTTCAGCGACTGGTGTATGAGGATACCCAGGTCTCGTTGTACATTCCCCTCTCTCAATTAATACCAATTCAGATAATCTGCCTTCCTATTTTTGCTACCAAAACCTCACATTTATCCACATTATACTGTATCTGCCATGCATTTGCCCACTCACTCAGCTTGTCCAAATCACACTGAAGCATCTCTGCATCCTCCCCACAGCTCACCCTCCCACCCAGCTTTGTGTCAAGTGCAAATTTGGAGATATTACATTTAGTTCCCTCATTTAAATCATTAATATATATCATGAATAGCTGGGGTCCCAGCACCAATCCCTGCGGTACCCCACTAGTCACTGCCTGCCATTTGGAAAAAGACCCGTTTATTCCTACTCTTTGTTTCCTGTCTGCCAACCAGTTTTCTATCCATCTCAAAACACTACCCCCAACCCCATGCGCTTTAATTTTACACGCTAATCTCTTATGTGGGACTTTGTCGAAAGCTTTCTGAAAGTTCACATAAATCGCATCCACCGGTTTCAGGTGTGTATTTCAAAACTAAAGCTCTTTAGTTACAAGCGGAGTATTTGTGAGAGCCAACTTTTTCTTAATCGTTGCTGATATTTATTTTGACTTTCTTTCTCCTTCCCACTTTATTTTGCCGACATAGTGAGTCACTAGGAAAAACTGAGCAGCAAAAAGGAATTTAATACTTTCCCAGCCAGTACTGTTCATAAAATAGGGAAGACATCAATGCAATTTCAGCATATGAAATTGCTAATAAAATGCCTGTTCCTGTTTGCCTTAATTTGTGATTCAGTGCATTTTCTCTCTGCCATGGGCTGCTAGCCATGTGGCATCAAAGTACTGCAAGTTGTCTGCCAAATTCATGCTCAGGAAATTTTACAAATAATCAGCCTGCTGTAATCCTATGATAATATCCTGATGATGTGCGCTGTTTCCAAGCTTCAGTATTTGATTTGTGCTTTGCCATTTCAACATTCATTTAGATATGTTATAACTGACCATATATTCTGTGTATGCACACAGTTGTTCTGCAGAATACAATGAATGGAACAGCAAATGATTTCTCTAGCATAGTGATCTTGATTCTGCAAATGGGTTTGGAGGAAGCACTGTTAACTGAAGGAAGATTTTACAGGAAATGATGTATTATGTAAGGACATGGTTATGTGTGGGCACATCTATAACCATAAACCATCAGCATCATGAAACTGATGTTGAAGTGTCACTGCTGGTTTGGCGTAAAAATGTGGAGTTTACAAATACTGCACTTTAAACTTTTCTTCCTCCAACTCTCAAATCTTGGTTTCATTAAAGCCTTTTTTAAGAAAGGAAGCAGAGCTCTAAATTTGTATTAAATGAACCTGAACCCACTTTTCAGAGATTCAAAGGGGACAGTCAAACCTGGGATTTAAAACAGAATACTCTTAGCATTGGCAGAGTGCCAGTTGTAAGCTGCAGTACAACTTCGGGTCTTAATTGTTGCACTCTGCAGCTACCAGTCTTCAGCTTATTGTCGAATATGAATGTAGCCAATGATTCAGTTGTTTATCTTAAGATAAATATACGGATTGCAGTTTTTAAGTAATTTGTCAATTTAAAGAATCACCATTTAAAAGTTAGAGGATGTTTAAAAGTTGTTCTTGAAAGATGGAACAGAAGCTAGATGTGCTTAAAAACTGACTTCCATCTTGTTTTAACCAAACCAAATTGACCACTTTTGCAACATGCAAGATATTTCTACCCCAAAAGACTTATTTTTGTGAGCGTTAAAAAGAACCATCTGAGACATTTCTAGATGGAGAGTAAAGCACCCCCTTCTCTAATTTTGCCTATGAATGCCCCAATTCCCTCGAGGATGGTTGCTCAGTGTTGGACACTGGCACATCTAATCATATTGGGAGGAGGATGGAAGATTACAAGTGTACTAACAATTGGGAGAAGGGTGGGTGAAGAGAAGGGAATTCTGCCATGTGTACTACTGAACAAGACTTGACCTGGAAGCACTGAATGTTGAATCTGGATGACCAAACTTTTTTTTAAAGCCACAGACTCGACTTGGTCATTTTGCTCACTGCATGTAATTGTCAAATGAAGTCGGATGCAAGTGCCTATTCAGTGACTTTAGTTTCCTCTTTATGTGCTTCACAATATGGTGAGTAACTCATTGTAAAGTGTACCCAGTCTTTCAGTTTAGTATTATATAATATAGCTATTCTCTTGTCACTGACTCCATCCCTCTTTCAAACCATTTGCTCATGACTACTCCCCCAGTTGTTGGCCAATTCAGCTTTGGAGGACTGCCACCGTTTGTCACTCAGAATCTTCTATAGTGCAATCTCAGCCTCCAGGTTCAGCCTGCCAGTCTAAGTGGTTCAGAGATTAGCTTTCAGTCTAGGTAAGTCAGCATTCCTCAGCTCGGAGCCCTTCCCACCAAGTTGGCTAAATATTGTGTTCAACCAGTGCCCACCCTGCCTCCCCCATAATGTAGCTCCGACACTCCAAGCTCTAAATCCCTGTTTTTTTCAAAACTACCACCCTCGCTGACCTACAAAGGCACTCTGTCCTCCAGTGTGTTAAATTTTAGACCTTGACCTCAAATTCCTTTGTGGCTTTTCATAACTGCAGTTTTCTCCAGCTTTGTCTGTCTGTGTGCACTTTGTTGTTGCCTGGCCTGGTCTTTTGTACACTTGTTCCCTGAAGCCCTGTGCCTTCCGACTACTTTCTCTTAAAAACCTAAAAATCTATCTTTTTGGACAAGTTTTGGATCATCTCTGCTAACTTGTACCCCCATGCTACTCATCTGCAGCCAAAGACTTGAGCATGTAAAGTAGGCTGTGCTGTCAGAGGTACAGTCTTTCTAAGACCAAAACACATGCAGTGTCTAATGAAAGGGCACTCTTCACATTTGTTGACTGGCAGAGTTAAGATACGCTAACTATTCTATGAATGTGAATGTATGCTTCCAGTATATCAGTTGTGAAAAAAGAACCCAGACATCAGAGAACACAATACAGGGAAAGAGTATTAATTTGCCAGATATATACATCCCACCCTACACGTTTGCATAGATGCGTATCCAAACATGCTGTCCCTGTTCACACTTATTTCAGAAAAATAATTACTTTACTGACAAGTTGACTGAAACACTCATATTTTTAATTTACTGGTGTGACATTTACTGCAATATCTATGACCTCCATTCTGGTATTGAATTAGAATGGGAACAGCTTTAGCTGTGATGCACCCTTCATTTGAATAGTCTGCTATTCCTTTTTTTTTATTCATAGGAAGCGGGCTTCACTGGCTGGGCCAGCATTTATTGCCCATCCCTAGTTTCCCTTGAGTAGGTGGTTGTGAGTTGCCTTCTTGAGCTGCTGAAGTCATTGTGGTGTAGGTGTAGCAGCAGTGCTGTTAGAAAGGGAGTTCCAGGATTTTGACCCAGCGGCAGTGAAGAAATGGCGATATATTTCCAAGTCAGGATGGTGAGTGACTTTGGGATCTTCAGGTGGTGGTGTTCCTATCATTCTGTTGCCCTTGTCCTTCCAGATGGTATTGGCCGTGGATGTGGAAGGTGTTGCCTAAGGAGCCCTGGTGAATTCTTGCACTGCATCTTGTAGATGGTACACATTGCTGCTTCTGTGCATCGGTGGTGGAGGGAATGAATCTTTATGGATGTAGTACCAATCAAGTGGGCTGCTTTGTCCTGCACGGTGTCCAGCTTCTTGTGTTGTGGGAGCTGCACTCATTCAGGCAAGTGGGGAGTATTCCATCACACTTCTTGCTTGTGGCTTGTAGTTAGTGGACAATATTTGGGGAGTTGGGAAGGTGAGTTACCTGTCGCAGGATTCCTGGTCTCTGATCTGGTCTTGTAGCCACGGTATTTATATGGCTAGTCCAGACCAGTTCAGTTTCTGGTCAATGGTAACCCCCAGGATGTTGATAGTGGGGGATTCAGTGATGGTAATGCCATTGAACGTCATGGGGCAATGGTTAGATTCTCTCTTGTTGGAGATGGTCATTGCCTGGCCTTGTGTGGTGTGAATGTTACTTGCCACTTGTCAGCCCAAACCTGGATAATGCCCAGGTCATACTGTGTTTGAACATGAACTGCTTCAGTATCTGAGGAGTCGTGAATGGTGCTAAACATTGTGCGATCATCAGCGAACATCCCCACTTCTGACCTTATGACGGAAGGAAGGTCATTGATGAAGCAGCTGAAGAAGATGGGCCGAGGACACTACCCTGAGGAACTCCTGCAGTGATGTTCTGGAGCTGAGATGACTGACCAACAACCACAGCCCTCTTCCTTTGTGCTCAGTGTGACTCCAACCAGCAGAGTTTTCCCCCTGATTCCCATTGACTCCAGTTTTGCTAGGGCTCCTTGATGCCACATTCAAATGGTGCCTTGATGTGAAGGACAGTCACCCTCACCTTACCTTGGGAGTTCAGCACTTTTGTCCACGTTTGAACCAAAGCTGTAATGAGGCCAGGAGCTGAGTGGCCTTGGCCAAACCCAAACTGCGGGTCAGTGAGTAGGTTATTGCTAAACAAGTGTTGCTTGATAGCACTGTTGATAACCACTTCCATTACTTTACTGAGTAGACTGATGGGCTGGTAATTGGCCAGCTTGGATTTGTCCTACTTTCTGTGTACAGGACATCCCTGGTCAATTTTCCACAAAGCCAGGTAGATGCTAGTGTTGTAGCTGTACTGGAACAGCTTGGCTAGGGGTGCAGCAAGTTCTGGAGCACAAGTCTTCAGTACTATTGCTGGAATATTGTCAGGGCCCATAGCCCTTGCAGTATCCAGTGCCTTCAGCCTTTTCTGGATATCATGTGGAGCGAATCGAATTGGCTGAAGACTGGCATCTGTCTGGGGACCTCTGGAGGAGGCTGAGATGGATCATCCACTTGGCACTTTTGGCTGAAGATTGTATCAAATGCTTCAGCCTTATCTTTTGCACTGATGTGCTGTGCTCCCCCATCATCGAGAATAGGGATATTTGTGGAACCACTGCCTCCTCCAGTAAGTTGTTTAATTGTCCACCACCATTCACGACTGGATGTGGCATGACTGCAGAACTTATATCTGATCCGTTGGTTGTGGGATTGCTTAGCCCTGTCTATCTCTTGCTGTTTATGCTGTTTGGCATGCAAGTTGCTCTGTATTATAGCTTCACCAGGTTAACACCTTATTTTTAGGTATGTCTGGTGCTGCCCCTGGAATGTCCTTCTGCATTTTTCATTGAACCAGGGTTGATTACCTGGCTTGATGGTAATGGTAGAGTGGGGGATATGCCGGTCCATGGACTGTGTTCGAGTATAATTCTGCTCCTGCTGATGGCACACATGCCTCACAGGTGAACAGCCTTGAGTTGCTAAATCTGTTTGAAATCTATCCCATTTAGCATGGTGGTAATGCCACACAACGCTCGAGAGTTTGCTAAGGGAGACTTCACAAAAGCAGAATGATGATCACTTGGAGAATGTAACAGAAGTTGGTCAGTTCCCATGGATTATAGCCCAACAAGAATATGAAGTTTGCATTGGAAGGAGGAAAATTAGCAAAACAGCAACTGTTTTATGGCCATTCTTCTTTGAAATTCCCTGTTTCTGAGCTGCAAAATGGCTAAATTACATGCAATTTCTCCTTGTTGCAATTGGGATTCATCTCACAGTGTCTGTCTCAAACTTGCTTAAATTCTGGTATGAATTCTGGCCTTCCTTTCCTCTTACAATCTTCAGACTTCTAAAAACCTGAATTTCCTGTCACTGGGTCCTGATTTAACTTGAGCCTTTTCATACTTGCTGATGTCTTTCATAATTGGTATTGCCCCATCACCTTGGAGTTGTTAATGTAAAAAAAGATTTTGCCATGCACATTTCACTTCAGATGTCACTGAATTTAATGTCTAATCTTCCGCAAACGGTATCTTCAATCTTGCATACAAATTTCTGATTGGAGCACCAGATGTATTGGTTAGATATTATTTACACTTGGCTAGCACTTCACATATTTTTACAATATTATGACAGCAATTTTTGGAAGAAACTGCTGGACACTTAATTATTTGAGCACTTCATTTGTTTCAAAAGGGAAGCCATAAGGAAGGTCAGGTGAAATTTTCAAGATTGAGATTGATACATTTTGGTTTTACGAGGGTATCATGAATATGGAACAAAAATGGACAAATGGAGTTGAGGTACAGATCAACCTTGACCTGAATGGCCTTAAGTCAAGCTCAATTTTAATTATTTCCAAAAATTCCCACTTTTTGAGAAATTTTTGTACTTGTGATAAGCCGAAAATATCAATTTTCCTCAGTTTCAATTATGTGGATGATCAATGAAAGGTGGTTTGGGAGTGACTGTTTTCTCAAAGTAAAGTTGTGATCAAGATTAAAGAAAAGTCCAATTACCCATACAAACAAGTAAAAAGAAACTGAACAAACAACATTTCCAGTAGCTGAAATATCTTTGCTTGACTTCTATCAATATGAAAGTATTGAACTTATTTCTCAAACTAATCCCGAAGTAATGACATTAGGGCTCAGAATTTGACGAGTATCTAGTAGCTCCCAACATGATGCTGCTTTCTGAATTAATGAAACAAACGTGTATTAACTGAGCTTATTTTACTGCAAGAATATTCTCACTGAAGCAATATCAGTTCTGGGATTGTGTCCCCTGGCAATGTGGAAAATTGCCCAGGTATGTCCTGTACACACAAAGGCCAATTGCTGTCCCATCAGTCTACTCCATCAATAAGGTGATGGAAGGGATCATCAACAGTGCCAGCAAGCAGCACTTGCTTAGTAATAACTTGCTTGCAGTTTGGGTTCCCCTAAGGTCACTCAGCTTCTGACCTCATTACAGCCTTGGTTCAAACATGGATAAAAGAGCTGAACTCCAGAGGTGAGGTCAGAGTGACTGTCCTTGACGTCAAAGCAGCATTTGACTGAATGTGGCATCAAGGAGCCCTATCAAAACTGGAGTCAATGGGAATCAGGGTGCAAACTCTCCACCGGTTGGAGTCATACCTAGCACATCGGAAGATGGTTGTGGTTCTTGGAGGTCAATCATCTCTGTTCCAGGGCATCACTGCCGGAATTCCTCAGGGTAGTGCCTTTGGCCAATGCTCTTCAGCTGCTTCATCAATGACCTTCCATTGTAAAGTTAGAAGTGGGGATGTTCGCTGATGATGTTCAGCACCATTCGCGACTCCTCAGGTACTGAAGCAGTCCATGTCCAAATGCAGCAAGATCAGGAAAGCATCCAGGCTCGGGCTGACAAGTAATAAGTAACATGCGTGTCACACAAGTGCCAGGCAATGACAATCTCCAACAAGAGAGAATCTAACCATCGCCCCATAACATTCAATGTCATTACCATCACTGAATCCCGCACTGTTAACATCCTTGGGGTTACTATTGACCAGAAACTGAATTGAACTAGCCATATAAATACTGTGGCTATAAGAGCAGGAATCATACGACACGTAACTCACCACCTGGCTCCCCAAAGCCTGTCCACCATCTACAAGGCATCAGGAGTGTGATGGAATTCTTTCCACTTGCCTGGATGAGTGCAGCTCCAACAACACTCAAGAAGCTTGACACCATCCAGGACAAAGCAGCTCACTTGATTGACACCCGATCCACAAACATTCACTCTCTCTGCCACCGATGCACAGTGGCAGCAGTGTGTACCATCTACAAAATGCACTGTAGGAACTCACCGCGACTACCATTTTAGAAGGGCAAGGACAGCAGAAATATGGGAACACCACCTGGAAGTTGCTCTCCAAACCCCACACTACCCTGACTTGGAAATATATCGCCGTTCCTTCACTGTCGCTGGGTCAAAATCCTGGAACACTCTCCCTACCAGTACTATGGGTGCACCTACACCACATGGATTGCAGCGGTCCAAGAAGGCAGCTCACCACCACCTTCTCAAGGGCAATAAATGCTGGCCTAGCCAGGGACGTTCACATCCCATTAGTGAATAAAAAAGGTGATTGTGTGATGCCATTTCTATGCAGCTTTTATAGCATTGACGTTTATGATTCAATTTGCAAAGTAAAGCAGTTGAATTGTTAAAGGCAATGTCCACGTTCAGTTTCTTTTGGGTTTTATAGTTGCTTCCTTTATCTGTAAGTAATAGAGCATTCCAATTGTCTTATGTCTATGTCTAGCGTTTTAAGCTTTGCTTAGTTCTGGTTAAGTCCTTTCCACCTTACTCTTTCTGTTTCACTTCATGTGAACCTGTGTAGGCCTTACCATCTTCTGAAACTGTTACCTGCAGCACCTTGAAGGACAAGGGCAGCATATGCATGGAGACACCAACTGCAAGTGGGCAGGTGGTGGCACAGTGGTATTGTCACTGGACTAGTACTCCAGATGCCCAGGGTAATGCTCTGGGGATAAACGCAAAATACTGTGGATGCTGAAAATCTGAAACAAGAACAGAAAATGCTGGAAAAACTCAAGTCTGACAGCATCTGTGGCGAGAGAAAAAACAAAGTTAACGTTTCGACAGTACCTCATCTTCCAATTAGGCACTGCACAACCTTCTGGACATAACATTGAGTTCAACTTCAGAGCATGAACTCTCTTCCATCCTCGCCCCCTTTTATTCATCCCCTTTTCTTCTACATTCATTTCTATTTTTTGCCCACTTGTTTTATTTTTAATTTCATTCATTTATCGGTAGTTTTATCCTCTTTTTATCCCAGTTTCTATCCTTTTTTTTCCCCCCACTACCGCCCCCTCCTCCCCTCACTCCATTCTCTACAGGGCCGTCTGTCACTTGTTCCGTGTTGTTCTTTCACAGAATGCTATCTTTGTTTTGCTTTAATCACACTTTGCTTTCTTATCTTTATGCCACTATTAGCACATTTTTTAGCGTTAACCACTACTATTAACAATCCCTTTGTCCTCTTGTTCATGACATCTTTGTCAGTCCCCCCTTTATCCCCACGTATCGCTGGCCTTCTATCCAGCTTCACCTGCACCCCCCCCCCCCCCCCCACCCAATAGTATAAATTTCATCACATTTCCACTTCTCTTCAGCTCTGAAGAAGGGCCATATGGACTTGAAACATTAACTTTGTTTTTTTCTCTCTCCACAGATGATGTCAGACCTGAGTTTTTCCAGCATTTTCTGTTTTTGTAATGTTCTGGGGACCTGGGTTCGAATCCCACCATGGCAATAAAAAATCTGGAATTAAAAGTCTAATAATGACCATGAAAGCATTGTCGATTGTTGTAAAAAAAAAAAAACCCATCTGGCTCACTAATGTCCGTTAGGGAAGAAAATCTGCCGTCTTTACCTGGTCTGGCCTACATTTGACTCCAGACCACACAGCAATGTGGTTGACTCTTAAATGCCCTCTGAAATGGCCTAGCGAGCCACTCAGATGAGCAATAAATGCTGGCCCAGCCAGTGATGCTCACATTCAATGAACAAATAAAAAAAAAGTTTCCCTTCAAATCAAAAACTATTCTGACTTGGAACTATCAAAATCCTGGAACTCCCTTCCTAACAGCACTCTGGGTATAGCTACATCACATGGCCTGTAGCGGTCCAGGAAGATGGCTCACCACCTTCTCGAGGGCAATTAGAAATGGGCAATAAATGTTGACCGAGCCAGCGATTTCCACACCCCGTGAAAGAATTTCTTTAAAAAAGCTCGTGTGTCTGGTAGGGACCCTGTGGGTGGTATAGAGCTATGTTTTTTGTTGGGCTTTCTTTGCTACTGTGGATGCAGGGGTAGCCCCACCTCTACCCTTTCACTCATGTTTTCCTTGAGGTCGAAGTTTAAATTCGAGGATAGAAGAACTTGCAAATGCAGCCAGATAGGTTGTAACAGTGAAATTCAACTTTGTTGCTAGCTGAACTCCAGTGCTGATGGTGATTAACAATGTTTCATCTTTAAGATTGGAGTAATTGTACACCAGGCAACAGTTTGTTTTAAATTTTATAGCTTACCTACTGTTAGTTTTGCACAGTTGCTTTAACATCAAGCTTGATGCCCATCCTTCTCATCTTGGTGAGCCAGCTTCTCCAAATAGTTATTAGAAGATTAGATTGTGTTACTGATAACTGAATATCTAACTGAAAGTTGTGCAAAAAAACCTCCCAATTTGAAGTTCAGACAGCTGATTTCTTTTAACTCACGGTGTTTAATGCAAACTAATAACTTGCAGTTACGTTTGGTTAACAATCAACAGTCTATCACCCAAGATATGCTATGGTTGTGAGCGTCTCCAATGAGATCTGCGGCTTTTAACCTGCTGCTGTTTCATTTTTACATTGTTTGTAATGAAGGATGCATGGGAGGAAAAAAAAAAGCATTAAAGAGGGCACCTGGAGTAATTGCCATGCTGTATGTCAACGCTGGTCACCGGTGAAGTCCTGCTAATTGCATTTAAGTAGCACCAAGGTTATACAATAAATGTTGCATAGAACTCTTTGCGTATTGAATGGAATGTTCACTGAAGTGAGGCTGGTTGCAGAGACTCTTGATGGCTGTGAGTTTAATATGCAAATTTTCTGCAAAACCCATTAGATTGCCTAGATCCAGTTGCTTCGTGAGAGGCAGTGTAAAACTTTTTGCAAGGCAACGTACCTCAGCAGACAAAATGCACGCTACAGACAAATAAGTACTGTGCTAATGGCTGAGTGTACGCAGCTGCATGTCCTGATATCAAAAGTTGCATTTTGCTTAGGCAACTGAGGAGAATAAGTGTTTGGACTTGAAGGTGGGTGAGATGGCTGAGATACTGATGTACAATGATAGAATTCTCCGTTTTGGTTCTAGATTAGTTGAGTTAATCTGAAGGTTCAAATCCACCAAACTCCGTCTGAAGGGTTCTGATGAAAAGTGATACGGACTTGAAACGTTAACTGTATTCCTCTTCGCAGATGCTGTCAGACCTGCTGAGTTTTTCCAGCTGTATTTGTTTTTGTTCCGTCTGAACTTTGCTGTGTGAGGGATAATGATGACCATCACTGGATGATTTGCTCATCAATTAGAGTAAGCAACTAACAAATAACATTTTTGAGGAATCTGCAACATTAATTACTGGGAAGCAGTGAATATTCCAAATACACATGGAAATTAAATGACACTAAATGGAATTATAATTTGTTTTATTTCGCGAGTGAGTTGTATTGCACTAATTGTAGTTAGTTATCAAAATTCACCAGGCTAACAAACAGCACTGTTGCAATAATCAGTGTGCTTTGCAATTTCATCTGCACTATATATTTCCTGTTTTCATATTGACTGATACAAGTATTTGGATGAAGTTGTCAGTTTTTTCAATGCAACAAGCTTTGTGAGCTTGGTTGCAACTGTGTAACGTGCACAAAGAAACTAGAAGAATAAAATCCGTTGTCAATTTTGATTGAATGTCTGGGATCCCTGGTTGATGGTGCCATTCCATTTGTGTCTGCTGGGTTTTCAAAAGAGACAACTGCATGTTGTTGTCTATATGCATAGCCATGTATGTTGATGTTAGCAAGCATGTGAATGTAATGGCCTTTAACTAAGCAACCAATGTTTAGATGTCAGAAACAATGTCAGTTTTCATTACTCAAATAATTGTGCGTGCTGCTATAAGTATGCAAGCCTCAGCTATCGATAATATCACACTAAGGTCTGGACTCTGCATTCATTCTGAAAAGATTAGTCCTTAAAAGCAGTAACACATGAGTGCCCTTGGACAGTTGGTAATTACTGAATGTAACGTGGACATAACCTTGCCCATGAAAACAACAATACAGTTCTAACTGTCGTACTTGCAGTGCTGTGGCTTTAAAAGAACAGGTGATTCTTTGCAAAATTTGAGCATTAGGACAAGGAATATTGCTGTAAATGTTGAAGCCAGATATGCCTCTGAAAATCTTGAGAATCACATCTAATTAGAGGTGATATGTGTTGCCAACAATTTGATCTGAAAGCAACATGTGCAATTACTGATCTTGATGTTCAGTTACTAATATGTGATATCTAGTGACAAAAAGACCAACTGTTAATTGATTTGCACCTGTCTCAAATGCAAAAGTATAAATTTAGCATTTGGATTTCAGTGCAACCATAGCTTTCGGCGCTTTGAAAATGTCCAAGAAAAATAATCATTTGGTAGGACAGCAGTTCAGTATTACTGAACAAAGAGATTTTTTGTCAATGTTTTTTGTCTTGTACTCATCAGGACAATTCGCAAGAAAATGCCCATGTTGGGGGAAACGACCTATTTATACTGTATGAGAAGAGAGTGCTGATTAGTTGGCGAGTGGACTCTGGTAGAGGCATTGCCATGGAGAATGCACCAGTTGATTGTGAATGAGTTAACTGCCAAGCATTGTTGGAAATTTAAACCAGGTAGCTTGAATCTGATTCAAGCTGAGAATGAACCAACAAATGACTGTCATTTATTTTGTTTAGCTGAAGCAGGTGCAGTGTGTGTCTGCAAAGTACAGGGCCCTGTGTATTAGTATATGTGGCTTCCAGTACATATATATGCGCTATACTGTGGGCCTGACTAATGACTTTAAATTGGTTGTCAGCGTAATTCTTAGCAAACTGAGGATTATTTAGTGAATGTTGTCCAATCAGGAATCACATCTAATTTTGGACACTATGTTTTGACCCGTTGCGAACAGCGAAAGGGGCTTGCTGTTGATACGATCTGCCAGTCTTTGACATACGGCCTATGTACCGAGCATCACACCGGCACTGAAATTCATGCACCACATTATTCATTTGTGTGACAGAATGTCTTTTTGGCTTGACAGCAGCATTCTGTTAGTTTGATACATCATATGTATGCCCCATGGAGACTTTTTTTTCTAATGATTGTAGAGATTTAACTTCAATGAGAGCATTTCTGTTAGGGAGAAAAACAACTTGAATGTCCTGTTTCTGATGAACACCTAATGAAAGTGCATGTGCATGAGATTGCACTTATCTGTGTTGATATCACAGTGAAATAGCCTGGCCACATTCCATGCCAGTAATTGCTGGGTTAATGTATGACAAATGTTCGGTCTCTGAGCTTGGCTTTTCTTTTAAAACCACGAGTTATGGGAATGGTAGCATACTGCTTGTGTTACTGGACTAGTAATCCAGAGGCATGGAAGAAAGTTTGAGATAAGAGTTCAAATTCTACCATAGCAGCTGGGGTAATTTAGATTCAATTATTAAATAAATCTGGAATAAAAAGTTAGTTTTAATAATGGTGACCATATATCAACTGTTTAGTTGTAAAGATCTGGTTCACTAACGTCCTTTAGGGAAGGAAACCTGGTCAGGCCTATATGGGATTCCAGACCCACCATCAAAATAATTGATTCCTAATAGCTCTCTGAAATGGCCTAGCAAGCCACTCGGTTACATTAAACCACTATGGGAAAAGTCAAGTAAGAAAAAAAAAACACAGGATGGACCACCTGGCATCTCACAATGCAATGGACATGATCAAGGCACACCAAAGTCAGTTAACCCTACACAGTCTTCCTTACTAACCTTATAATGTCATAGAGTTTGCAGCACAGAAAGAGGCCCTTAGGCCCATGCCTGTGCCGGCCATCAAGCCCCTACCTGCTCTAATCCCATTTTCCAGCACTTGGCCCATAGCCTGTACTCTATGACCTTTCAAATGTTCCTCGAAATACTTCTTAAATATTGTGAGGGTTCCTGCCTGTACCACCCTTTCAGGCAGTGAGTTCAGATACCCAGATTATTATTTTGTTATTATTAGTATATTCCAGATACCAAACCTCTCAGGACTTGTCAAAACTAGGAGAGCTGTCCCACAGCTAGTCAAGCAACAGGGGAACATAGTCATACTCACTGAATTATACCTTAGACCAGTGTCCCAGACTCATCTATTACCATCCTTGTGTATGTCCTGTCGCACTGGTATAATAGACCTACCAGAGGTGGTTGCATACTGAAATACAGTCAGGAAGGAGTGGCCCTGGGAGCCCTCAACATTGACTCCAGATCCCATGAAGCCTCATGGCCTCGGGTCAAACATGGACATGAAAACCTCCTGCTAATTGCCACCTACCACCCTTCCTCAATTGATGAATTAGCACTCCTCCATGTTGAGCACCGCTTGGAAGAAGCACTGAGAGTAGCAAGAGCACAGAATGTACTCTGGGTGGGAGACCTCAATGTCAATTACTAAGAGTGGCCCACTCATACCACTACTGACCGTGCTGTCCGAATGCTGAAGGACACTTCTGCCAGACTGGGCTTGTGGCTGGTGAGGAGAGAAGCAACACAAACTTTAAAAAAAAAACCTGCTTGACCTTGTCCTCACCAACCTACCTGTTGTAGTTGTAGATGCATATGTCCATGACAGTATTGGTAGGAGTAACTGTCCTTGTGGAGTCTAAGTCCCATCCTTATATTGCGGATGCTCCCTACATCTTATGTTGCACTACTGTGCTAAATGGGATAGATTTAGAACAGATATGGCAACTCAAAGAGATCTGCAGTTTGAATGAAATGATGAAAATCAACCTCTCTTAGCTTGGTATAATAAAAGCAGAAGACTGCAGATGCTGGAAATTTGAAATAAAAACAAAGTGCTAAGAAAACTCCGCAGGTCTGGCAGCATCTGTGGTGAGAGAAACAGGGTTAACATTCGAGTCCAACATAACTCTTCTGAACTCTTTTACTTTGGGTTTACAGCCACTTTATAGCTTTTCGAATTCAATCTACTGTGAAGTTTCTACAGTTTAGAGGTTGAAGTTCTAATCTCCTGTCTTCCTCACACACGCCTTAAAGCGTACCACGAGACAAATAGTGAGTTTTTTAAAAAAAATTTATAAATGGCTGCTGGAAAATAGTTTTATCGAACAAATTATTTTGAGGAACTGAATTGGAATATGATATTGGTGCTGTAATTGTGGTTTTGGGCAAGTTTGTTTGCCAGTGACAGCTGAAACCACTGTTGATAGAAAGTGCCTTGTAGACAAGGTTGTTAAGATGTGTATGCTTCTGGCACAGTGAATATGGTTGTGATTACTTTCAAATTTTAGAACATTTTCTGTCATCCATATATACCTTTTCGTTTTCATAAAAGGAAGTAATGTGCCATTTAACCTTTTTGCCTTGTGTTCAATTATGCAGGTCTTTTTTCTCTGCCAGCATAATGCTGCCCATGCTTCTTTCCCCAGACAAGTTATTTGATTTGACTGAGAAAGTTCACAAGTATTTAAGTCCGTGTGAATGTCCTAGGTTTTTCAGTAAAACTGAAATGCTAAGTTATTATCTTTTATTCTCTCCTTCTGTCTATGACTGAATTGCAAAGTGAGACTTGTGTTTACTGATGATTCTACTTAAAAGATCATACGTATTTAATAAAATTCAAATTTTACTTTGAATAAACCACGTGCATTGCCGTTCCATTTGTTTGAGTAATTACCATAAATTGCTGCATTAGCTCTATTTCTAAAGCAATCATATTCTTTATTGATAAATGGTCATCAACTGCATATATGATTGTAGATTACAATTTTTCTAGTTGGATGTTAAACTCAGACTGTTATACTTGTTCGCTGACTATCATACAGCTTGCTCTTTCCTACTGCACAAGCTTTGAAAACCAGCATCATTTATACTTGAAATGCTGGAATAAATTGTCAGCAACACTGCTCTGTTATTAATTCAAATGTGATTTTATCTGAGGTTTAATTTTGGAGGGAATTTTTGATTTGTAGTAATGTGATTTTCTCCCTCCTTCTGTCTTTCTTTCTTCCTCTCTCTTCTTTCCTCCCTCACAATCATAAGATGTTTTGAACAGTTGGATGGAAAGCAATTTCAACAACAGCAACTTAACATAGGAAGTATAGATGGATCAGTTTTCCTTTGAGCCTCCTCTGCCATTCAATTAAATCATGGCTACCCCTTTTATTCATTCTTGGGATGTGGGTGTCGCTGGCTGGGCCAGCATTTATTGCCCATTCCGAGTTGCCCTTGAGAAGGTGGTGGTGAGCTGCCTTCTTGAACCGCTGCAGTCCATGTGGTGTAGGTACACACACAGTGCTGTTAGGAAGCGAGTTCCAGGATTTTGACCCAGCCACAGTGAGGGAACGGCGATATATTTCCTAGTCAGGATGATGAGTGACTTGGAGGGGAACTTCCAGATGGTGGTATCCCATCTATCTGTTGCCCTGTCCTTCTAGATGGTAGCGGTCGTGGGTTTGGAAGGTGCTGTTGAAGGAACCGTGGTGTGTAGTTGGTACACAATGCTGCCACTGTGCGTCAGTGGTGGAGGGAGTGAATGTTTGTGGATGCGCTACCAATCAAGTGGGCTGCTTTTTCCTGGATGGTGTCAAGCTACTTGAGTGTTGTGGGGGCTGCACGCATCCAGGCAAAAGCGTAGTATTCCATTACACTCCTGACTTGTGCCTTGTAGATGGAGGACAGGCTTTGGGGAGTCAGGAGGTGAGTTACTCGTCGCAGGATTCCTAGCCTCTGACTTGCTCTTGTAGCCCAGTTCAGTTCTGGTCAATGGTAACCCCCAGGATGTTGTTAGTGGGGGATTTGGTGATGGTAATGCTATTGAACTTCAGGGGGTGATGATTGGGTTCTCTTGTTGGAGTTGGTCATTGCCTAACACTTGTGTGGTGTGAATATTACTTGCCACTTGTCAGCCCAAGCGTGGATATTGTCCAGGTCTTGCTGCATTTGGACATGGAGTGCTTCAGTATCTGAGGAGTTGGAATTGGTGCTGAACATTGTGCAATCGTCAATGAACACCCTGCTCCTGACCTTATGATGGAAGAAGGTCATTGAAGAAGTGGCTGAGGATGCAACCCTGAGGGACTTCTGCAGTGATGTCCTGGAGCTGAGATGGCGGACCTCCCGCAACCACAACTATCTTCCTTTGTGCTAGGTATGACTCCCAACCAGCGGAGAGTTTTCCCCTTCATTCCCATTGACTTCAGTTTTGCTAGGGCTCCTTGATGGCACACAGTCAAATACGGCCTTGTTGTTGAGGGCAGTCACTCTCGCCTCACCTCAGGAATTCAGCTCTCTTGTCCATGTTTGAACCAAGGCTGTAATGAGGCTAGGAGCTGAGTGGCTTTGCCCGAACCCAAACTGCACCTCAGTGAGAAAGTTATTGCTAAGCAAGTGCGGCTTGATAGCATGGTTGATAACCGCTTCCATTACAGATTGTGTTTGAGTACAATTCTGTTCCTGCTGATGGCCCACAGCGCCTCATGGATGCCCGAGTTGCTAGATTTGTTCGAAATCTATCCTATGTAGCACGCTGGTAGTGCCATACAACATGATGGAGGGTATCCTCAATGTGGGATGTGAAGGTGGGACTTAGTCTCTGCACCGACTGTGCGATGATCACTCCTACTGGTACTGTCAAGGACAGATGCATCAGTGGCAGGCAGGTTGGTGAGGATGGGGTCAAGTATGTTTTTCCCTCTTGGTTCCCTCACCACTTACCACATACCCAGTCTAGCAGCTATGTCATTTAATACTTGGCCAGCTTGGTCAATAGTGCTGCTACCGAGCCACTTTTGGTGATGAGCATTGAAGTCCCCCACCCAGAGTACATTCTGCGCCCTTGCCACCCTCAGTGCTTTCTCCAAATGGTGTTCAACATGGAGGAGCACTGATTCATCAGCTGAGGGTACATGGTAATCAGCAGGAGGTTTTCTTGCCCGTGTTTGACCTGATGCCATGCGACTTCGTGGGGTCCGGAGTTGATGTTGAGGGACAGATGGTGGGACAGGATATACCCAGGGATGGTGTTGATGGTGTCTGTGACATTATCTGTAAGATATGATTCAGTGAGGATGACTCTGTCAGGCTGTTGCTTGACTATTCTGTGAGCCAGCTCTCTCAATTTTGGCCGTAAGGAGGACTTTGCAGGGTCGATAGGGCTGAGTTACTTTTTTGTGACTTTGTAGTGGTTTGATACAACTGAGGCCATTTCAAAGGGCATTTAAGAGTCAACCACATTGCTGTAGGTCTGGAGTCACATGTATGCCAGACCAGGCAAGGACGACAGATGCGTTTTTACAACCATCAACAGTGGTTTCATCATTAGACTTTTAATTCCATTTATTGAATTCAAATTTCACCATCTGCCATGGCAGGATTCAAACCTGGGTCCCCAGAGCATTACTCTCTGGATTACTACTCCAACGACAATACTGCGCCATCGCCTCCCCTGTATCTATATCCCTTGATTCCCTCAGTATCCAAAATTTTATTTATCACTGACTTAAATATACTCAATAATTGAGCAACCACTGCTTTCTGGGTTAGAGAATTCCAATAGTTCATAGCCTTCTAAGTGTAGAATTTCTCCTCCTCTTGTTCTAAATGCCTAACATCTAGTTCTTAGATTCCTCTGTCAGGGGAAATGTTAAGTGGAATTTAATATTGGTGATGGGGGTCTCACCTGATTGGAGAACCAGAAGGAGTCCCGCATTGCTTCCGTTGTGGAAGGCCTGTCAGAATTAAGTAACCATTAGGCATTTAAGTGGCCAACGTTGGCCCTTCCCCAGGATTTTGGACACCAAGGGTGGAAATCCTGCCCACTGAGAGCTGCCGGCCAATCTGAGGCCAGCAGCTCTCTATTGCCAGTCTGTAGCACTGGGCATGGTGGCTGCTGCTGTGAGCACACACACAGGCCTAGGATTGCTGAAGAACACAGGCTACAGGTGAGATAGGGTGGCATGCAGGTCGCAGGGAGGTGGGTGTTGCTTGTTAGGAGTGGGGACGAGTTGCAAGAAAGGGCTGGGGGTGGCTCTCATCAGCACCACCGCACTCTTCCCAATGCCAGGTGTCCCACATTAAGCGCCTTTGAGTGAGAACCCCCCACCCCTACCGGACAGAGTTTGCTTTTTGGGCTCTCTATATGGCGACTCCCCTGCCTGCTGCTAGTTGAATTCCAGCAATACCAGCAGTGGCAGGATAAGGCCCTTAAATGAGCATTAATTGCCTATTTAAGGACCTCGGTTAGCACCTGGGCAGGAACACCATCCATGAACCTCCCTGCACCAGACTTAATCGGGTCGAGGTGGGAAGGCACCCTTCAGCCTGATTAAATATGCCTCCTGCCTCCAAACACCCCACCAGGGTTGGGAGGAGGAGGGCATTAAATTGTCATCCATTGTCTCTATATATAGCCTGTGAAGCCCCTTAATAATTTTATACGTTTCAATGAGATCACCTCAATCTAAGCTCCAGGGAATACCCTCCTTTGTTAATGCTGGAGAAGCTCCGGCCTTTTGCCTTTGCCCTGAGGGATTGCCTTCAGCTTTGACCCAGGAGGCAGTCGCACCCTATAGATTTAGTAATGGTACAGGTGTAGTTAGTGGTCAGGGGCAGGAGGTTATGACACCCTCCTGGATCAAATTGTCCAAATAACCCTTCCCCTCCCTGTTGCCCTGCAATGTCTGCACTTCGAACTTCAGTTCAAAGACTTTGAGCTGAAGTTCCATAAAATGATGGCAGCAACTACACGTATTTATATATTTGCCTTCCAGAACTTAGGGCCTTGGCAGCTGAAGACGTGGGCACCAATGGTGGAGTGTTTAATATCGGAAATGCCCAAAAGACCAGAATTGGAAGAGCATAGATATCTTTTGCAAGGGGTGGGGGTTATAGGGTTGAAGGAGATTAAAGATAGGGTGAGCTGAGGTCTTGGAGGAAATTCAAAACAAAGATGATAATTTTAAAATCAAGGCATTGCTAACTGGACATCACTGTAGGTTAGCGTGCACAGTGGTAATGGGCGAATGAGATTTAATGTGACATGGGAAGCAGGCAGCAGAGGTTTTGATGACCTAGTGCTTATGAAAGGTAGAAACAGGAGGTAACGTACAGATTTTGAAATTACCAAATTACTGCTGGAAGATGCTTGAACTTCAAAATAATTAGAATGATTAAATAGGTTTCTGTTGGAAATAAAATGAGCTGCAATAAAAATGGATGGCCATTGTTGGTTGTTGCAACTTTGCAGAACACAAATGAAGCACCCGAAAGGTGACAATGCCTGGGTCCATCTAAATCCAAATCTGTTGTGACACATGATAAGACTGCCTAGTTTCTTTGTTTATTAAATTGAGATGGTGGTGTCGTGATCATATCACAGGACTAGTAATTCAGAGGCTCAAATTAATGTTCTGGGGATAAGGGTTCAAATCCCACCATGGCAGTGGAATTTGAATTTGAATAATTAGAAAAATCTATTGAATTGAAATCTAGCCTCAGAAATGGTGACAAGAAGCAATCATCAATTGTTGTAAAAACCCATCTGGTTTACTAATGTCCTTTTGGGAAGGAAATCTGCCACCTTTACCTTGTCTGGACTACGTGTGATTCCAAATCCACAGTAATGTGGTTGACTCTTAACTGCCCCCTGAAATGGCCTAACACAGCATTCAATTTTAGGGCAATTAGGGATGGGCAACAAACACTCGCCTTGCCAGTGACACCCAGATCCCATGAAAGAATAAATATAAATAAAAACTGTTTATTAAGTTTGCTTCTCCTCATTTAGCCTTGGCTTAGTGGAAACACTTTTGCCTTTGAATTTGAATTTTGTGTGTTGAAGCCCCAGTTGAGTCTTGAGCACACACTCTAGGCTCACATTTCACTGGAGTACTGAAGGACTATTGCGTTGTTAGAGGTGCCATCTTTCAGATGAGAAGTTAAACCAAGACACAGTCTTGCACATGAGATTGACACAAAAGTCCCTTGATGCTATTTGAAGAACAGGGGAGTTCTCCTAGTGCCTTGGCCAATATTTCTTGCTCCTCTGATGTCATCAGAACAGATTATCATTCTTATTTCTTTGTTGTTTATGAGATCCTGCTGTGTGCAAAATACTCCCCTGCATTACCAACAGTGACCGGCTTCAAAAGGTCATTCATTGGCTGGTATGTCCTGTGGTCATTTTAAAAAAAAAATTATATAAATGCAAGTCTTTTTCTTTCCCTTCTTTCAAAACTGAAATAGATGGGGAAGACTGACTGGTGCCTACTAGTTTGCCACTAACCTAGACAATAGACATCACTCCCACAGCCTTGTGGCGAAATGTAAACATCATTTTGGAAGTTTTAGTTGTATAACAGTGTGTCTATCTCCAAAATTTTATTTTTTGGAGAGATTGAATTTTTCTTGGTTCTGTTTATTAACTGTAAAATGGGAAAGGAACTGTAATTTACCAAACGATCCTAAATGAGAGTAATTAACTTAGCATAACTTAGTAGACTTAAAACTTGAACGGATTTGCTTTTGTAAGATGGTCCAGTCTTAAAATATGTTATAAAAGTGCATTATGTTGTAATATTCTAGACCGATTTACTTTGAATCAAAAGTATCAGCATTCAACAATACGGATCTCATCTGGATTACTGTATTCAGTTTTGGACATCACAGGGGTTTATTGGCCCTGCAAGGAAAACAACACACACTGACCAGAATGATGCAGAGGTTTAAGAGGTTAAGTTATGGTGACAGGTGACACAAACTTGGCTTCTGTTTCCTTGAGTGTAGCACTTTGGGGGTGGGTTAGGGTTGGAAATTATGAAATTGGGGTATTTATATGTTAATAGAATTTAGCAGGTTAGATAAACCATTTCCTCTGAAGCGCAATCAAGAGGATATACACATATTAACATAGATACAAATTGTCTTTTTGAAACCAATGATTTTTGAATTACTCAAATGAGAGAGTAGGGCAGTTGTAACAATTAGGTTTTTGATTTTTGTTGTGTACATAATAAAACTAGAGTTGGGCATCTTGGCAGGGAAAGTAGGAAGCAATTTTTCATTCAAAGGGCAGTAGAAATCTAATTCTCACCCCAAAAGGTGGTGAATGCAAGAAGTGAGAACTTTTGAGACTGAGCTTATCGAGGGATGGGAAATTAAAGCGGATAAATGGCATTGTGATTTAATTTAATGACCTACTCCTGATGTGCAGAGTTACAGTGCTCCAGTAGACAGAAACACTCACATTCAATAATGGAATTTTGATGAGTGCAAGATTGATCTAAGGGAAATCATTCTCTGGTCCAAAGACCACACTTGGCTCCAGTTCTCTTGCAACATTTTTTTGCTAACTGCATCAACACAAAACATATGTGCTCACATGTGTGGTGAACATTTTGTGCCCATCAGCTGGTGTATTGTTTATGGCTTTATTTTAAATAATAGCAGGCCCGTGACTTGTCAGCTGTGAGCCTACTGTTATGGAAAGAACCATTTAAAGATAAATTGATTGGAACTTGTAAAGCAAGAAAAATTCCAGAACATATGAATTGACTTAGCACATTGCCCATGTCATATAAGTTGTAACTCTCATTGCTTCAGAGCAATAAATAGGACAAAGTACTTATTGGGCTTTTGTATATGTAGCATGAACAGCAGCAGTCAGAGTGCTGGTTTATGGGACATGAGAACAGATTTGTCAGGGTCCAAAATCTTTTAACACTTTTTTAGCTTTTTATTATTTTAAAAATTCATTATTGGTATATGGGTGTCACTAGCAAGGCTGGCATTTATTGCGTGTCCCTAGTTGCCCTGAGAAGGTGGTGATGACCTTTCTGGAAGTATTGCAACAATTTGATACAACTGAGTGACTTCTCAGGTTACTTCAGAGAGCACTCAGCTGTGAGCCTGGAATCACATATTGGCCAGACAGAGTAAGGATGGGAGATTTCCTTCCCTTCGTTTTTTATGGCAATCAGATGGCTTCATGGTCACGTTACTGATACCATATTTGTACTTGGATGTTTTACTAAAAATATAAAGTTACTTACTCAATTTCTCCTGCTTTCTGATCATTTGTTTTGGAGGTATTTTTTGGGGGGGTGTTGGGGGATGGATTGCTTTCTGCTGAAATCTTCCTGCAGAGAGGAATTTTTCAGCAATGAGGGCAAGGAAAATGAAATTGATGTCACTTAATCAAAAAGGCATGATGAATTTGATGGTTTTTCCATACCCAAGCAGGAGCCACAAAACTAGTACATTCTTGTTAGAAGTCTCACAGGAAGATCTTGCTTATATTAGGTACATTTGTCTGCAGCATATTAAGGGTTAATTGTTTAGTTAGCTGTAAGCTGCGTAGCATTTGGCCTGCTGATGTTCAGACAAGAAAGATGAATCCTGACTCAGAGATGAGTTTAAAAGCAAATTTTCAGCTGTACTTCCCTATAGTAACCACATGCACAAATGTGAAGTTTACTGTTAATATTTTTTGTAAAATTACTAAACTAAACTTGGTAATCTGAAGAGATTTTTAAAGTTCCAGCATCCATGCAATTTTGTTTATTTTTGAAAAGCTACTGCAGATGGTATACATTCTTATTAAATTTAAAACCTGGGAGCATCTTATTTGCCACTGAGGGATATGCATTAATGTAGAAAACGTGCAAAGCTGACCTTCTTGCTTAGCTGATACATCACCAGAAAAGCTAAGCAGTTGTCCTTAAAGTGGCTGCTAATAGCTTAAAGTAACAACAAAATCCTTATACTTGCTAGATTCAACTATCCTTTTTGAGCTTGTTGGGTCACCTTATAGATAGAAGCCAGAAATCTGCTGTTGAATACTGAGGGTATATATACACAAACAAAATCTTATTTTTTATCCTTAGCAGAAGCAGTACTTGGTGCTGTTTTCCAGTGACATTTGCAGTTTTACTCAAACGATCACAATTACTTGGCATTTGGTACTATTGATGTCAAACATGATCCCGGTCATGGGTCTGTGACTGGCCAATGCTTTGAAGTACCTTAATAGGCAGATTTCTACACTTCTTTTATCAGGTCACAAGATATACAATGTTATGAGGGGAGGGAAAAATACAAAGCAGCAGCCTTGTTTGTGACCTGTAAACAAGCAGCTACAGATTAATATTTTGCTTATATTTCGGGAAAAACAAAGCTATGTTTTTTGGAGTGGAGAATTTAGAAGCTTATGGGGGAGGATTGGAGTTCTGAAAATGGAATAATTATTTCCTTGGATAATGCGGGGACAGGAAATTTAGATCATGTGTTTTTAATGTGTTTTTGTTACTTTTTCCGGCACATTGGCATCTACTGCATTTCTGCCTTTGAACCCAAAAATAATGTAATCCAGAAAAGTTAGATATTTTAAATCTGAAAGCAGTTGTTATAATTGACTCCATTGGAAGTTAACACACACTGAGCATAACACAGCAGGCTTATTTCTGGGCATGTACCTTGGCAAAATGATGTAATGTAAGCAAAAAGTACCTCTGAATTTCATACATGAGCTGGAGTAAATTATTTCATTGCTGCCTAGGAATAATGAAGCATGCAGAAGTTTAAAACAAGTCTCATATACCACGTTGGAACTTTTCCATCACTGAACACCGATCAACCTAAATGCCCTTTTCAGATTCTGAAGGGCTATATCTAGGCTGAACATAGAAAAACTCATAGGTGTCAAATAGAGAATAAAAGACTTAGGTTTGTATAGCACCTTTCATGACCACTGGATGTCTCAAAGCACTTCATAATGAAATACTTTTGAAGTGTAGACACTTGTAGGAAAGTGACAGCCAATTTGCACACAGCAAGCTCCTACAAAAAACAAGGTGATAAATGACCAGATGACCTATTTTTGTGATGTTGATTGAGGGATAAATATTGACCAGGACACTGGGATAACTCCTCTGCTCCTCTTCAAAATAGTGCCATTGGATTTTTTATGTCCACTGGAGAAGGAAGGTGGGGCCTCGATTTATCGTCTCAATCAAAAGACCATTTCCGGCCTTGCAGCATTCCCTCACAACTGTACTGTAGTGTTGGTCTAGAGTGGAACTTGAACCTGGAACGTTATGACTCAGGCACGAGCGCTATCAACTGAGCCATAGCTGATACTTGAAGATGTTTGGAAAGTACAAGGGTAATACTGTTTTGAGATCCCCTCTTGAGTAATACAAAGTCATAACAGTGCATACAAGTAACCTCCGCCACACCATCCTACTGGCTAGCTCGCTCTTCCGCATACAGTGGAGAGTGCACCAGGATTGCAGTTCAATCAACCCGGGGCACGGTGTTACCTGTGAAAAGGGATACTACAGTTTTGTCAAAAATGGTCGAGCATACATGCAGTAAAGACATCAAGTAGGTTAGCTGGCAATAGGCACCCAAGCTCACTTGTCTTTTGAGAGAGAGAGAGGTTCAAAGTTTTCTGCCTCTGACACACACCCTTGGATTTTATCTAGAAGGTTGTGCTCAAATTTCCAAAACTTGGCTTATATTGCCAAATTTTCCAACTTCACAGGATTAAAAGTCTTTGTTAAAATTGATATGAGTGGATTTCACCTGAGTTCTATGATGCTCCATCGTCTTCCACAAACTGGTATAAAACTGCAACTTGCCTTAGCCATTAATCACTGGAATCTTTTCCCTTCTAGTTATTCTACAGGGTTCCAAAGCTTTTGATATTCTATTACCCAAGAAAAAGACTGATATCTGCTAGTAGATTTTTGGGTCTCACTAGGGTTTCCGTGTAGATAGAGCATAGCTCTGGATTCTAACTAGTGGGCTCTAGGTTTGGCAATATCATATTTTTTTCTTTATGGGAACATGCCTACATTGTGCCTGTAGAATCTCGCCTTTGAATGTCTCCCACTGATTTTGACACAGCTTTTCCCCCTAATAGCTGTATCCAGCCCACTCTCACCAGCTCACTTCTCAGTTTTGTAAAATTTGTCTTACCCTAATTTAGAATTTTTACTCCTGTTCTATCTTTGTCCTTTTCCATAGTGATGCTAAATCTAACTACATTATGGTCACCATCTCCAAAATGGCCCCCACTGCTACTTCATCCACTTGTCCAGTTTAATGCATTTAAATAGACAGACAAGAATATAATTTTTGTCTGAGTAATTTCAAAGGAAATCATACAATTTTCAATAGGATTAGTTAATATCCTAACAAGTCCTAATCAGTCAAATTTATTCTGCAGGAATTATTTAACCCTCAAAGGTTGGATGACTAAACGTTAAAATCACCTCAAATCTTTCCCATTTTACAGATAAAATTGCAATAATGCTGACTGTATATTTCCCAACATTTACAGCATAAACATGCTTTCATATGCTTGAAAATATATTTTAAGAAATGTTTTTGTGATAATACATCATGAATAATACAGCAAACTTCAGTGTCTGGCTACTTCATGATTGGTAACTGTGTGAACAGGGCTTTGTCGACCACCTTAAAATATGCAGCTAGGAACTGAGATGTTAGTCAGCAACTTAAAACATTGCAAAGAGTGGAAATGATTATAGGTTGATTGGAGATGATGCTGAATGGTTGGTGTCCTTGTCATGCCCCTGATCTAATCTGGACCGAAGTATATTAACCAAAGCATGAAACCTGTACGCCACTGACAATAGAATTGAAAAACTCTTCTTCACGCTGAGGATACCCTCCGTCATGTTGTGTGGCACAACCACCTTGCTAAATGCAGTAGATTCAGAACAGGCCTAGCAAATCAAAACTGGGTATTTGAGGCACTATCAGCCATAAGTAGCAGAATTGTATTCAACCACAATCTGTAATCTCATGGCCAACATATCATTTCCTCTACCACTCCATTAAGCCAAGGGATCAAACCTGATTCAATGAACAGTGCACGACAGCGTGCTAGAAGCATCACCAGGCATACTTAACAATGAGATGTCAACCTGGTGAAACTACAACACAGAATTACCTGCATGCCAAACAGCAGAAGCAACGTGTGCTAGATCAGTGTTCTTCAACTAGGGTTTCCAAAGCTCAAGGGTTACACGAGCATCCCGAAGGGTTCTGTGCAATTTCCAGGTGTCTCATTCTCTGTTTTCCCCCTCACCTGGTGTTTCTCTCACCTCACCAGTGCAGTATTTAGTTTTCTACAATTTCCCCAGGAGGATAAGAACTGTCATTAAACGGGACACATCCCCAGACAGTCTGAACACATTCATCCTTAACCTCTTAACAAATTTCAAACTTATGAAAATCTGCGTCAAATTTCCAGGCTCCGGCTCAGCTTGGTCTCAGTAATGTGGCTGCAACTTCCAGCGAGCCCATTAAAGGGAGCTGCTGCCAGCTGACACAAGACCCCATTAAAAGGCACAGCACACCAAATAAAACCCCAAATATTCAGGGAGCAAAATGCATTGTGAAAAATAATCATTGAACGTTTTTGCATTTCCATTCATTCATTCATTCAATAGTGTTCGGGCTTTATATGGTAAGAGGGGAGGGGGGAAAGAGGTTTGGGGTTCCACAGAATTTCACAACATATTATGGGATTCCTTAACCAAAAACAGTTTAAAAATCACTGTGCCCTAGCAATATAGCTAAGCAATCCCATAACCAATGAATCAGATCTAAGCTCTGCAGACCTGCCACATCTAGTCGTGAATGGTGGTGGACAATTTATCAACTAATTGGAGGAGGCGGCTTCAGCACTTCAATGCAAAAGACAAGGCTGAAGCATCTGTAACCATCTTCAGCCAGAAATGCCGAGTGGATGACACATTTTGGCCTACTCCCTGAGGTCCCCAGCATCACAGCAGCCGGTCTTCAGCCAATTTGATTCACTTTACTTGATATCAAGAAACAGCTGAAGGCATTGGATACTACAATAGCTATAGCCCCTGACAATATTCTGGCAATAGTATTATAGATTTGGGCTGCACCCCTAGCCAAGCTGTTCCAATACAGTTACAGCACTGGCACCTACCTGTCAATGTGGAAAACTGCACAGATATGTCCTGTTCACAAAAAGCAGGATAAATCTAATCTAGCCAATCACTGCCCCACTGGTCTCCTCTTGATCATCAGCAAACTGATGGAAAGTATCGTCAACAGTACTATCAAGCGGTATTTGCACATCAATAATCTAGTCACTGCAGCTCAGTTTGCCTTCCAGCGAGCAACTCAGCTCCTGATTTCATTACAGCCTTGGTCCAAACATGGACAAAAGAGGTGAGATGAGAGAGTGATTTCCCTTGATATCAAGGCAGTATTTGACCATGTGGCATCAAGGTGTCCTAACAAAATTGAAGTCAATGGGAGTCGGGGGGGAAAACTCTCCACTGGCTGCAGTCATAACTAACAGAAAGGAAGATAGTTGTGGTTATTGAAGGCCAATCATCTCAGCCCCAGGACAGTGCTGCAGAAGCTCCTTAGGGTAGTGCCCTAGGCCCAATTGTCTTCAGCTGCTTCATCAATGACTTTCTTTCCATCATGAGGTCAGAAGTGGGGATGTTCGGTGCTGATTGCATAATGTTCAGTACCATTCGCGACTCCTCGGATACTGAAGCAATCAGTGTCCATATGCAGCAAGACCTCAACAATGTTCAGGCTTGGACTGAAACGGCAAGTAACATTCACACCACACAAGGGCCGGGCAATGCCCATCTCCAACAAAGGAGAACTAAGTAATAAATAAGAATAAAGAAGTTTTGCTACAGTTGTACAGCATTTTGGTGAGACCGCTTCTCGAATACTGTGTGCAATTTTGGTCTCCACGTTTAAGAAAGGCTATACTTGCGTTGGAGGCAGTACAGCGAAAGTCGACTACAGTGGTCCCTGGGATGACGGAGTTGTCCCATGATGAAAGGCTAAGTAAATTGGGCTTATATTCTCTGGAGTTTAGAAGAATGAAAGGCGATCTCATTGAAACCTACAAGATTCGGAGGGGATTTGACAAGGTGGATGCTGAGAGATTATTTCCACTGGTTGGGGAATCTAAAACACGGGGAGTGGGGGCACAGTCTCAGGATAAGGCGTCAATCATTAAGGACTGAGATGAAGAGAAATCACTTAATTTTAAGGATTGTGAACCATTGGAACTCTCTGCCCCAGAGGCTTGTGTGCATATGTTTTAAGGCTGGTATAGTCAGAATTTTGGTCTCTCAGAGAATTAAGGGATGTAGGGAGCAGGCAGGAACATGGACTGAAACCCATGATCATATTGAATGACGGAGCAGGCTTGACAGGCCAAATGGTCTATGCCTGCTCCAATTTCTTGTATTCTTCCATTAACCCATCTCCCTTTTGACATTCAATGGCATTACCATAGCTGAATCCCCCATTATCAACATCCTGGGTGGGGGGAGGGGGGGGAGTTTACCACTGAGTAGAAACTGAAATGAACCAGCCATATAAGTACTGTGGCTAAAGGAGCAGGTCAGAGGCAGTGAATTCTGTGACAAGTAACTCACCTATTGTCGTCTTAAAGTCTGCCCGCCATCTATAAGGCACAAGTCAGGAGCATGATGGAATACCCTCCACTTGCCTGAATGAGTGCGACTCCAATAACGCAAGAAGCTTGGCATCATCCTGAACAAAGCAGCCGGTTTGATGGGCATCCCACCACCTTAAACATTCATTCCCTCCACCACAGTGGCAGCAATGTGTACCATATACAAGATGCACTGGAGCAATTCACCAAGCCTCCTTCGACAGCACCTTCCAGACCCACAATTTCTGCTACTTAGAAGGACAAGGGCAGCAGACGCAAGGGAACACCACCACCTGCATGTTCTGCTCCAAGCCACACAACATCTTGATCTGGAACTATGACACTGTTCCTTCACTGTCACTGGGTCAAAATTCTAGAATTCCTTTCCAAACAGCACTGTAGAACTTCAGCGGTTCAACGAGGAGGCTCACCATCACCTTCTCAAGGCCTAATGGGATGGGCAACAAATGCTGGCCCTGCCAGCGACTCGCATCCCATGAAATAATTTTTTAAAAATTCCCCGTCAATTAAGCCTTCCCAGCTGGCTATACTTTCCACCCTACCCAGGCAGCCAGGATAGAAGTGTGGCCCTCATTGCCAAATCACATCTTGGCTTCTTCTCTTCCCATTCCCCATCCTCCAACTTCTCTGGCACCTACATCTACTTTAAACATCTCACCTTATTCCACCCTCTCACCTCCCCTAATAAATCTTTGTTCTCTTCTGCACATACAAGTTTCTCACCAAAATATCTTCACTGATTTCCGCCCTCAGTCTCTGTACTGAGCAATTTCCTATTCTCAGTCCCAGATTTGCTTGGGCTCATTCATAGCCAAGGAATCAAATGAAATGACTTTTCATCCCATTCCCATACCATTGCCCCTGTACCCTAAGAATCTATTCTTGAACCCCCACCCCGCTCATATTTCTCATCTACACTCTTCCTCAGCATACATGTGGAATCTGATGTGATTTTGAAAGCTGTTGCTAACAGTCAGCTCTACCTCACCATCATGTCTCTCAAATCCTCCACTGTCTTTGATTTGTGACAATGCTTGTCCATCATAGTGTTGGATAAGTGGAAATTTCCTTAACTAAATATTGGGAAGACTGAAGCTATTGTCTTCAGTGCCCACCACAAACTCCACTCCCTAGCCATTGCTCCATTTCTCATCCTGGTCACTGTCTGAGGCTGAATCAGATTCGCAACCTTGATGTTATATCTGACCCCAAGAAAAGCTTGCACCCATATATCCACTCCTTCACCAAGACCAACAACTTCCACTTCCATAACATCACTTGAGCCTCTGACCCTTCCTGGGATACTGGAAACTTCATTTGCCCCTTTTTTACCTCTAGAGCTGATTATTCCAACACTCTCCTGGCTGCCCTCCCACCTCCTTTAAATTTGAACTCAAAAATCTATGCTATCTCACTTCAAGTCCTACTCATCCATACCACCTGTGCTTCCTAGTCCACATGAGCTGCCAGACCAGCAATGCCTCAATTTAAAAAAAAATCCTCATTTTCAAAATCCTCCAAAGTCTCATCCCTCCCTACCTCAAAAGCTTCCTCCAATCCCTACAGCCCTCAAAAATCTATCCTCCAATTCTGGCCTCTTGCACATCCCAGATTTTAATCTTTTCTTCACTGGTGAATATGCCTTCAGCTGCCTTGGCCCCACGCTCTAAGCTTCAAAATTACCATACCAAACCCCTCTGCCTCTCTCACCACTTTTGTTTTAGTTTTTAAAGCCCACCTTTTTGACCAAGTTTTTGGCCATCTACCCTAACATCTCCTTATGTGGCTCGGTGTCAAATTTTATTTGATAATGCTCCTGTGAAGCACACTGGGACATTTTAATATATTAAAGTAAATATTACAAATGAATATTGCTGTTCTTACTGTAGCTTGCAGCAAAAACAAAACCAATTTCTACACTGCACTAAATGCCAACTAGAAGAACGAAGTGGATAGGAGTGAGAGGAATTTAAGAGGTTCTTCCTAAAATATGATAAAAGTTCATTACGTTACACAAAATAATAAACTATTATTCAGGAAGGAATTTCATGAGAAGGGATTTTATTCGCATGAGCTGTTGGGAAATACATTTTCTTGACATTCACCTGACTACTCTTGAATAGGAAATTCTCTCTTTCAAAGCAGGAGCCAGGTCCCTTAAAACTTTTAATTTAATATTGACAGTGAGCATCAACTAACAAAACTTAGTGTTTATAGCTATCTCTTACCAGCCTTGAAATCATCCCAGAATCCCTTGCTGCATCATGGGGCCATGTGTGATTCACATTGCCTGTCCATATACTGAGGCTGCCCAAAAATGCTGTCATTTTCCTTCACAAATATAAACGTGGGGCCCACACTGGCTTGTGACAAATAAAGCATGTGGTGGCATACGTCAAACCTTCTAGGGAAGATATACCACAGTGTCTAATCATTTAAACTGCTCTGGAGACAGCTTAAAGTTGCAAAAGGCATCAAGGAGTGATATGAAATAAATCGGAGATAGTAGTAAAGCATGCAGCCAGGGAGGGGATGCATGTATGAAGTCTGCACATCTTGTACCATTATTTAATAAGGATGCAAGCGAAAGGCCAGAAAATTATAGGCCGGTCAGTCTGACTTTGGTGATGGGAAAATTGTTGGAAGCAGTTCTGAGAGATAGGATAAACTGTCACTTAGAAAGGCGCAGATTGATAGGGAGAGTCAGCATGGTTTTGTTGGGGAAGATCGTGTCTTACTAACTTAATAGAAGTTTTTGAACAAGTACCGAGGAGGATTGATGAGGGTAGTGCAGTGATGTTGTCTACATGGGATCAGGGGAAGGTAGCAGGGTGGATCCAAAATTGGCTCAGTGATAGGAAACAAAGGGTAATGATCAATGTATGTTTTTGCAAATGGAAAACTGTTTCCAGTGGTGTTCCACGGGGCTCAGTGTTGGGGCCGTTGCTGTTTGTTGTATATATTAATGATTTATTCTTAAACCGGGGGCGGGCGGAGGGGGCATGAATGGGAAATTTGCAGATGACACAAAAATTGGCCATGTAGTTACATAGAAAATAGGAGCAGGGGGTAGGCCATTCGGCCCATTGAGCCTGCTCCGCCATTCATTATGATCATGGCTGATTATCCAACTCAATAGCCTGCTCCCGCTTTCTCCCCGTATCCTTTGAACCCTTTCACCCTAAAAGCTCTATCTAACTCCTTGAAAACCTACAATGTTTTGGCCTCACTACTTTCTGCAGTAGCGGATTCCACAGGCTCACCACTCTCTGGGTGAAGAAATTTCTCCTCATTTCAGTCCTAAATGGTCTACCCCATATCCTCAGACTGTCACACCTGGTTCTGGACTCCCCCACTTTCGGGAACATCCTTCCTGCATCTACCCTGTCTAGTCCTGTTAGAATTTTATAGGTTTCTAGGAGAACCCCCCCCCTCCCCATTCTTCTGAACTCCAGCAAATATAATCCTAACCGACTCAATCTCCCCTCATATGTCAGTCCCGCCATCCCAGGAATCAGTCTGGTAAACCTTCGCTGCACTCCCTCTATAGCCAGAACATCCTTCCTCAGATAAGGAGACCAAAACTGGCCACAATATTCCAGTTGTGGTCTCACCAAGGCCCTGTATAATTGCAGCAAGACATCCCTGCTCCTGTACTTAAATCCTCTAGCTATGAAGGCCAACTAAACATTTGCCACCTTTACAGCCTGCTGCACCTGCATGCTTACCTTCAGCGACTAGTGTACAAGGATACGCAGGTCTTGTTGCACATCCCCCTTTCTCAATTTATAGCCATTCAGATGATAATCTGCTTCCTGTTTTTGCTACCTAAGTGGATAACCTCTCATTTATCCACATTATACTGCATCTGCCATGCATTTGTCCACTTACTCAGCTTGTCCAATTCACACTGAAGCATCTCTGCATCCTCCTCACAGCTCACCCTCCCACCCAGCTTTGTGTCATCTTCCAATTTGGGGATATTACATTCAGTTCCCTCATTTAAATCATGAATATATATCATGAATAGCTGGGCTCCCAGCACTGATTTCTGCAGTACCCTACAGCCTGCACTGCCTGCCATTCGGAAAAAGACCCATTTGTTCCTACTTGGTTTCCTGTCTGCTAACCAGCTTTCTATCCATCTCAATACACTACCCCCAGTCCCATGCACTTTAATTTTACATGCTAATCTCTTAAGTGGGACTTTGTCAAAATCCTTCTGAAAGTCCAAATAAATCACATCCACCGGATCCCTCTTAGCAACTCTACTGGTTACGTTCTCGGAAAATTCCATCAGATTTGTCAAGCATGATTTCCCTTTTGTAAATTCATGCTGACTCTGTCCGATTCTGCCACTGTTTTCCAAGTGCTCAGTTATTGAATCTTTTATAATGGACTGTAGAATTTTGCCCACTAGCAGCGTCAGGCTGACTGGGCTGTAATTCCCTGTTTTCTCTCTACCTCCCCTTTTAAATAGTGGGGTTAAATTAGCTACTCTCCAATCTGCAGGAACTGTTCCAGTGTCTATAAAATTTCGGAAGATGCCCACCAATGCATCCAGTATTTCTAGGGTCACTTCCTTAAGTACTCTGGGATGTAGATTATCAGGCCCTGGGGATTTATCGGCTTTCAATCCCATCAAGTTCTCCAACACCATTTCCCTACTAACACTGATTTCTTTCAATTCCTCCCTCTCACTAAACCCTGTGTTCCCCAACATTTCTGGTATGTTATTTGTGTCCCCCTTTGTGAAGACAGAACTAAAGTATATATTTAGCTGGTCAGCCATTTCTTTTTTCCCCATTATAAATTCCCTTGCTTCTGACTGTAAGGGACCTACATTTGTCTTCACCAATCTTTTTCTCTTCACGTACCTACAGAAACTTTTATAGTCAGTTTTTATGTTCTCCGAAGCTTACACTCATACTCTATTTTCCCCTTCTTAATCAATCCCTTGGTTCTCTTTTGCTGAATTCTAAAGTGCTCCCAATCCTCAGGTCTGTTGTTTTTTCTGGCCAATTTGTATGCCCCTTCCTTGCATCTAATACTATCTCTAATTTCCCTGGTAAGCCATTGTTTGGCCACCTTCCCTGTTTTACTTTTGCGCCTGACAGGGATAAACAATTGTTGCGGTTCATCCATGCGCTCTTTGAACATTTGCCATTGCCTATCCACCGTCATCCCTTTAAGTAACGTTTCCCAATCCATCATAGCTGACTCGCACCTCATACCATCATAGTTTCCTTTATTAAGATTCAGGACCCTAGTCTCAGAGTCAACTATGTCACTCTCCGTCTTGATGAAGAATTCTATCATATTATGGTTGCTCATCTCCAAGAGGCCTCACAACTAGATTGCCAATTACTCCTTTCTCATTGTACAATACCCAGTCTAGGATGGTCTGTTCTCTAGTTGGTTCCTCAATGTATTGGTCCAGAAAACCATCCTGTATATACTCCAGGAATTCCTCCCTGTATGGTATTGTTTCTAATTTGATTTGCCCAATCTATATGCAGATTAAAGTCACCCATAGCTATAGATGTTCCTTTGTTACATGCATCTCTAATTTCCTGTTTAATGCCATTCCCAACATCACCACTACAGTTTGGGGGTCTATATACAACCCCCACTAACATTTTTTGCCCCTTAGCATTTTTCACCTCTACCCATACAGATTCCACATCGTTGGAGCTAATATCTTTCCTCACTATTGCATTAATTTCCTCTTTAACCAGCAATGCAACTCCACCGCCTTTTCGTTTTTTGTCTGTCCTTCCTAAATACTGAATACCCCTGGAGGTTCAGTTCCCATCCCTGGTCACCCTGCAACCATGTCTCTGTAATCCCGACTATATCATACCTGTTTACTTCTATTTGCGCGGTTAATTCATCCACTTTATTGTGAACGCTACTTGCGTTAAGGCACAAAGCCTTGAGGCTTGTCTTTTTAACATTACTTGTCTTGTTTTCACTATTTTTCACTGAGGCCCTGTTTGATTCTTGCCCTTGATTTCTCTGCCTATCACTTTTCTTATTCCTCTTTCTGTCTTTTGTTCTTGTCCTTAATTCCCCCCTCCTCTGACTCCTTGCATAGGTTCCCATCCCCCTGCCATTTTAGTTTAAACCCTCCCCAACCACTCTAGCAAATGTTCCCCCTAGGACATCAGTCCCGGTCCTGGCCAGGTGTAACCTGCCCAGTTTGTATTGGTCCCATCTCCCCCAGAACCGGTCCCAATGTCCCAGGAATCTGAAATCCTCCCCCTCACACCATCTCTTCACCCACGTATTCATCCGATATATCCTGTGATTTCTGTTCTGACTAGCATGTGGCAATGGTAGTAATCCTGAGATCACTACCTTTTTGAGATCCTACTTTTCAACTTACTTCCTAACTCTCTCTATTCTGCTTTTAGGACCTCATCCCTTTTTTTTACCTATGTCGTTTGTACCAAAATGTACCACGACCACTAGCTATTCACCCTCCCCCTTCAGAATGTCCTGTAGCCGCTCTGAGACATCCTTGACCCTCGCACCGGGAGGCAACATACCATCCTGGAGTCTCATTTGCAGCCACAGAAAAGCCTATCTATTCCCCTTACAATTGAATCCCCTATAACTATTGCATTCCCACACTTTTTACTCCTCCCCTGTGCAGCAGAGCCAACCGTGGTGCAACAAATTTGGCTGTTGCTGCTTTCCCGAGAGGCTGTACCCCCCAACAGTATCCAAAGAGGTACATCTGTTTTGCAGGGGAATAGCCACAGGAGATTCCTGCACTGCCTGCCTAGCCCTCTTGCTCTGCCTGGTGGTTACCCATTCCCTTCCTGCCTGTGGACTCTTAGCCTGTGGTGTGACCACCTCTCTATATATGCTATCCACGATGTTCTTTGCCTCGCAGGTGCTCCACAATGTCTCCAGCCACAGCTCCAGCTCCGAAACCCGGGCTTCCAGGAGCTGTAGCTGGAGACACTTCCCGCACACGTGCTGGCCCTGGGCACTGGAAATGTTCCCAACTTCCCACATAGAGCAGGAGGAGCACACCAAAGCTTTGAGCTCTCCCGCCATGACTTAACCCTATAAAATAAATTAAACCTTTTGGAAGATACTTAATAAATAATATCAATTACTGTAGGGCCCATCTTCCCTGCTCCTCGTTGTTATAGAATATAGCTCTCACAAATGATCAACCTCAAAATAAGAACTTAAAAACTATAAGTGATAAAAGTAGTAAATACTTACCCGACCGTACTCATGGTACTCACCTCTTTCCCTCCTCACTGAACTCCCTCAGTCACCTCTGCTCTCCCAGCTCCTTTTCAACTCCCTACTCCTCTCGCGCTCCTCTTCAACTCCCGGCTCCTCTCCCGCGCCTCCTTAACACCGGACTCCTCTCGTGCACCTCTTCAACTCCCCGCTCCCCTCGCCCTCCTCTTCAACTCTCCGCTCCCCTCGCCCTCCTCTTCAACTCCCCGCTCCCCTCGCCCTCCTCTTCAACTCCCCGCTCCCCTCGCCCTCCTCTTCAACTCCCCGCTCCCCTCGCCCTCCTCTTCAACTCCCCGCTCCCCTCGCCCTCCTCTTCAACTCCCCGCTCCCCTCGCCCTCCTCTTCAACTCCCCGCTCCCCTCGCCCTCCTCTTCAACTCCCCGCTCCCCTCGCCCTCCTCTTCAACTCCCCGCTCCCCTCGCCCTCCTCTTCAACTCTCCGCTCCCCTCGCCCTCCTCTTCAACTCCCCGCTCCCCTCGCCCTCCTCTTCAACTCCCCGCTCCCCTCGCCCTCCTCTTCAACTCCCCGCTCCCCTCGCCCTCCTCTTCAACTCCCCGCTCCCCTCGCCCTCCTCTTCAACTCCCCGCTCCCCTCGCCCTCCTCTTCAACTCCCCGCTCCCCTCGCCCTCCTCTTCAACTCCCCGCTCCCCTCGCCCTCCTCTTCAACTCCCCGCTCCCCTCGCCCTCCTCTTCAACTCCCCGCTCCCCTCGCCCTCCTCTTCAACTCCCCGCTCCCCTCGCCCTCCTCTTCAACTCCCCGCTCCCCTCGCCCTCCTCTTCAACTCCCCGCTCCCCTCGCCCTCCTCTTCAACTCCCCGCTCCCCTCGCCCTCCTCTTCAACTCCCCGCTCCCCTCGCCCTCCTCTTCAACTCCCCGCTCCCCTCGCCCTCCTCTTCAACTCCCCGCTCCCCTCGCCCTCCTCTTCAACTCCCCGCTCCCCTCGCCCTCCTCTTCAACTCCCCGCTCCCCTCGCCCTCCTCTTCAACTCCCCGCTCCCCTCGCCCTCCTCTTCAACTCCCCGCTCCCCTCGCCCTCCTCTTCAACTCCCCGCTCCCCTCGCCCTCCTCTTCAACTCCCCGCTCCCCTCGCCCTCCTCTTCAACTCCCCGCTCCCCTCGCCCTCCTCTTCAACTCCCCGCTCCCCTCGCCCTCCTCTTCAACTCCCCGCTCCCCTCGCCCTCCTCTTCAACTCCCCGCTCCCCTCGCCCTCCTCTTCAACTCCCCGCTCCCCTCGCCCTCCTCTTCAACTCCCCGCTCCCCTCGCCCTCCTCTTCAACTCCCCGCTCCCCTCGCCCTCCTCTTCAACTCCCCGCTCCCCTCGCCCTCCTCTTCAACTCCCCGCTCCCCTCGCCCTCCTCTTCAACTCCCCGCTCCCCTCGCCCTCCTCTTCAACTCCCCGCTCCCCTCGCCCTCCTCTTCAACTCCCCGCTCCCCTCGCCCTCCTCTTCAACTCCCCGCTCCCCTCGCCCTCCTCTTCAACTCCCCGCTCCCCTCGCCCTCCTCTTCAACTCCCCGCTCCCCTCGCCCTCCTCTTCAACTCCCCGCTCCCCTCGCCCTCCTCCTAAGGGGTTACCTAATTGAGATGTACAAAATTGAGAGACCTAGATAGGGTAGACAGGAAAGACTTGTTTCTCCTAACTGAGGGGTCAATTACCAGGGAGCATAAATTTAGGATGATTGGTAGAAGGATTAGAGGGGACATGAGGAAAAACGCTTCCACCCAGAAGATGTTGGGCATCTGGAATTCACTGCCTAAGTTGGTGGTTGAGGCTGAAATGCTCAACACATTTAAAAGGTACCTGGATCTATGTTTGAAGTGCTGTAACTTGCAAAGCTACAGACCAGGTGCTGGAAAGTGGGATTAAAATGAGCAGCTAGTGTTTTCTCTTTTTGACTGGCGCAGACAAGATGGGCTGAATGTCCTCTTTCTGTACCATAACTTTTCTATGATCCTTTGGTTCTGAAAGGTGAAGGACAGATTCTCAAGAGAAAAACAACCCAGAATTGACAGAGTAAGAGAGCCATTATAACTCCAATTTATATATAGCTCTTGAAGACCTGTGTATGTAACTCTATTCAAAAAGTCGAATCTACAATGTGAAAATCCTGTAAGTGTTGAACTTCCTGTAACACTTCCTGCATCATGCTTTGTCAATTAAGTTCCTGTTTTAAAGCATCCTTCCATTCATCTTTTGTTCTATGTTCCTTCTTTTCCCTCTTGTTTTGGTGTTTTTTTTTGAGGAGACATTTGGGCCAGGCAGAACAGAGAGGCTCACTTAGGGAGGATATGATTAAGTGGGGAAGAGCGGGGTGCACTTTTAGTGTGAAGAATAGAAATATGGTTCTAAAAATAGAAATGTAATATTTAAATTTAAATGAAATAATAAAGTTGGTAAAAGGTAATAGGAAATGTAAGCAGAAAGTCAAATTCAAGCCTCCTTTGTGTTCTTGTGGAATTTATTGGGATCCATTAGTTTGTGTTCTCTGCCTTAGCTGCTTCTGTGCAATTCTTCTAAGTAGTGCCAAGAAGTCCTTGGTTTTATGTTTCATCTGAAAGATGGCACCCCTAACAGGGCAGTAGTGCCTCAGTATTGCTCGTAGTGTCAGCCTAGCTTTTGTGCTCAAGCATCTGGAATGGAAAAAGCCCATGACCAACTGACTGAGAGACTACCAACAGGCAGGGAAAACACCCACAACTTTATATCAGTGTCCTTCAAGAAATCTTGTGGATTTAAGTTTTGGGGAGAATGTAAAGATAAGAATATCCTGGAGATCCTACTTGTTCTATGTTTTCATGGCCGCATATGAGCTTAATGTTTATCCCATTTCTATACTTCTTTGCTGCACCCATTAAAACATTCCATTGGGGAAGGGGGAAGAATTGTTGCCAGGGCTGACCTGATCTTTGATCTAGTTGATCTAAATCAGTTGACCTACTCTAGCGTTACACTTATCTTGTCCTGAGAGGAGTTGTAACCAAAGTAGTATCACCATGTGGTTGGAAACATTTTGTAAAATGAAAAATCTTCATTAGAAGCTATCCAAATGTTAAGGAATGAAGTGGGGGGGGGAGTGCTTTCTAAAGAAATTGCTTGTTATATCCTTTTTCCTCTTTCGGCTGAGCTTCATTGTATAAAACTTCATTTGTAATCAGTTGATTCCTGTTCTAATAGAAGCCAACAGAGCAAACGATCTTGATATAGCAGTACTGGAGGAAATCAATTTATTTTTGTCAGCTGAGCAAAATTAAATTGCTTTCTCTCATTTGGAGCACTGTGTACAGTATTGGTTACCTTGTTTAAGGAACAATGTAAATGCATTGGAAGCATTTCAGAGAAGAGTTACCAGACTAAACCTGCCCATTCCATGAGGTAAGGTTGGACAGGCTAGGCTTGTATCCACGAGTTGAGAAGAGTAAGAGGCGACTTGATCGAAACATATAAGATCCTGAGGGGACTTGACAGGGTGGGTGTGGAGAGGATGTTTCATCTTGCGGGAGAATATAGAATTAGGGGTCACTGTTTAAAAATAAGGGGTTCCCCATTTAAAACGGAGATGAGGCAAAATTTTTTCTGAGGGATGTGAGTCTTTGGAACTCTCTTCCTGAAAAGGCGGTAGAAGCAGAGTCTTTTAATATTTTAAGGCAGAGGTGGATAAATTTTGGTAAGCAAGGGGGTAATGGGTTATTGGGGGGTAGGCGGGATGCAGATTTGAAGTTACTGTCAGATCAGCCATGATCTTATTAAATGGCAGAGCGAGCAGGCTCAAGGGGCCGAATGCCCTACTCCTTGTTCATACGTTTGTATTTCTCCAACTTTTACCTAAGAATGAGCGAGAGAGAAATGAATTCTGTCTGCTAGATCAGTGGATTACGAGTTTTTCTTTTAAGCAGAGGATTAAAGCAAATCACTAGCAAAATGCTTCAGAATGTCAGTATTTAGTAAAATAGCTGTTCATATTATCACTGGTATTTCTGTTATCAGTCTCTGGGAGCTTGAAGTCAATAGCAGGCCTGAGTACTTCATTTCCAGTGAAGGCTAAATTGATTCTGATTTTGTCTTTTTGTCTTGCGGAAGATGTCCTACTGGGACAATAATGGCTTTGTCATTTGAAATTAGGCGATCTTCACTCCATTACTTATTGCAGTGTTCAAAAGGCAATGGTAAGAGATGAAAGCCAAACCTAAACATTAGGAAGGAGAGTTTTATATTGGTTTGAAAAGTATGTTTGATTTTGATGCAGAATCCCATTTTTATGTAAATATAGATACTGGTATTTACCTTGGTATGCAATTTGTGTTGAATATCATTCTTATTACCCTAGTTTTGAAACCTCAGGGAAAAGAAGCATTAATAAAGATTCGAAGCTTAAGAGTCTGTTAACTCTGCAATAAAACTAACAGTTTTGGTTGTTGATATCCTAGCAGTGAATGAAAAACATGTTTTCACTGAGATCAAATGCTGCCTGAGCTTGAACTACTTGCTACAAATTTTGAGTTTGTTGCAGAGACTTCAAAATATGTCTGTCAAATAGTAATAGAAAAGCATTCAATGTGTTGTGCATCAATGGGCTTATAATCTTATTGGACACTGTTCGGGATAGGAAAGAGAGGCAAACTCAACTTTTATCATCTCGCCATCTGTCTGAAAGCAGAGGTTTTTTTAAGTTTTAAAAATAGGCTGTGGCGTGTTTCCCCAAACCATCAGCTTGTGTGGTCTGATTTTATTTTAAAAGTAACTTGCATCAAACTCCCTATGATTAACTCAGAAGGATAGTTTATTCACACATTCAAACCCCTGGGAAGAGAGGGGGATTTGGGGGTGGGGTGGATGTATGTATGTGTACACACGCTCTCTCGCACGCACACGCTCTCTCGCGCGCACACATCCCTCCCCATGTCAGCAAAAAAGAATAACGTTTGATTTCTTTCGTTGCTGACATTCCATATGCAGTGCTTAGAGTAAAGCTTTCCCATACTTGGGGCAGGATTTTTGGACCCCAGTGGGACCCGAAAATTCATTCCTAATAGTCAGATGCGCTTTCCAGCAGAAGTCACTGGATAGCTGCCAGTTGACACCAGAATCCAAGGTCTTGCTGATCTGTGTAGCTCAGTATCATACTGGATGATAAATTTAACTCCCTGGGCCATGGGAAAACTTGCACTGTTGGCTTGCAGTCTGCTGAGAATTTTAATACTTCCTAAAGCGGGAATCCTCATGATTAGCATAGCCTTCTCCAGAAAATCCTTTTTTTTTTTAAAAAGAGGATAGATTTTCACGAGGATTCCTGCTTTAAAAAGTATTAAAATTTTCCTGTAAAAATTTGGAAAGTTGCTCTTCATATTTGCTGAGCTGCATTATTGACACTGAGATTAAGTAATAGGAAGTCCAAGAAACCAGGTTTTTCAAATTAACTCCATGAATTTAACGAGCTTAGCATTAATGGATCCTCCTCTGTGGTGTAAGTCCTTTGATCCCATAAACGATTACAGATGAAAGATAGAAAAATTGAATTAAGATTGTTTAGAATCAGAGTTTAGTTTGTTCACAATGGGCTGAATGGCCAATTCCTGTGCTATAAATACTTTCATCAGCTTTTCAGTTTTATGGAAAATGTTTTGCGTTCTAACTGACGGTTGAAAGCTTCCCAGTTGTACAGGATTTTGTATCCGGTGGTAGCACTGGTAACTTCTGTTTTGAAATGCTGTATGAGCTTAAGGCCCACTCCAAAGGCCTGAGCACATAACCCTTCAACGTCTGCTGTGTACTGAAAAAGTGCTGCAGCATTGGAGGGTGCTGTCTGTCAGCTGAGGCATAAACTGAGGCCCTGCTGCCCTCCCAGTTGGGTGTATAAGATTCCATGGGTCCCTTGAAGAAGTACAGGTTGAATGTGCACCCCATCACAGTGAAAAATTCGGTAGTTCAGATGGCCTCAAGAAATTCCTTTTGTGGAAAACATGAGAAGTTAGTACTAAAGAACTTTTCACCTTCAAACACACTCCAAGGTCTGAGCTAACATCTAGAAATTGTCTACGCTTAATCTGAAAAAAATGACCTTGGGTGCATTGAGACTCAGCAGAGCCATTGTAAAGCACAGCATAGCAATTGGAGGTTCAATGGTTTTACTTCAGGTCCTTCCTTGGAAATATATTGCCGTTCCTTCACTGTCGCTGGGTCAAAATCCTGGAACTCCCTTCCTAACAGCACTGTGGGTGTACCTGCACCATATGGACTGCAGCGGTTCAGGAAAGCAGCTCACCACCACCTTTTCAAGAGCAACTAGGATGGCAATAAGTGCTGGCCCAACCATCAAAGCCTACATACCCTGAATGAATTAAAAAAAAAAAGCAGATCCCCTGAGGATTTGACTCCAAATATCCTAACTGAGAAATTATGAACTTAGCAACAGTGGTCTGGTTCAGGTGTCATGCTGAAAGAACTGTTGGGCAAGTTTTATTCACCAGAAGGACCACACAGTGGCTGAAGCATGACATTTTGTAAAGTTGGCTCCTGCTCCTGTCCCTGATGAGGAACAAATGTAGTCTGCAGTATGATGACATGAAGCACTGGTCTATGCACTGGCCTCCTGCTCGGTATACTGATCTAAATGGTTTAACATTGTTCCTATGGAGCAAATCCTGAGGGTAAAGTTTCTCTACCGAACTGGGAGAATCTTTTATTTTTGCCGGTAAAGACACCCTTCTATGTGCACTATATTATGCGTTGCAAAGAAAACATATCCTTTTAAGAGCTGCCCCCACCCCACCCTGTCTCCATCCCCCCCAAATAAAAAGCATCAATTACAGGCTTTTCATGGCTGTCATAGACTACAGTTCCTCACTTTCAAACAATATTCTAGCTAGAAATCCTTCCGTAGATATGGGGTGTCATATCTGTACGTGCCAGGTATTTCCATTCCCATCTGTGATCTGGGTTGATGGTAGTATTCAGAAAACCCAAGCCCAATCAGAAGCATCATATTGGATGTATGGTATCTTGAGACAATCATGGGATTGCCATCTTCGTCTTGCAATCGCAATTCTGTTATTCACCCAAAGATTTTAGGACACACTGATGGTGATAGTGTTGGTGGTAGTGGTAGTGTCACAACAGGGGATCCATAATTACTTCATTTGTATGTGTGTGAATAGTTCATGTGAATCAACAGGTTCCACTCTATTTATTTTGCTGATCAATCCTACACTAGACCTTAAAAGCACATTACCAGAGATTATCCATATGTTTCCAAAGTATAGTTAATAACCAGAAATTTTTAAAAAAATCATACCTCTGTGCCATCAATATTGGAATGTTAATGGAAGTTTTTCTGGTCCAAATGCAAGGGTCCAAGTTATATATACTAAAGACATAATTTTGACATTTCCCCCAACATCCAGGCCTTTTAAAAATTGCACGAATCAGGATACAAAAACCTGTATGTTGTTGCATTGGAGATATGCTTCATGAGAGGCTAAGCTATCAGTCTCCTGAAAATCAGGGAGATAGCTCTTAGCTCATTGAAAAAAGTTCCAGAAGCAACCAGAGCAAAAATTAATATTCTTGGAAACCGTGTTTCACAAAGCCTGACAGGAGCTTTTTCTGCCTCTAGTTTGGTTTACTGCACTCTGCTGCAAAATAAGTAATCAGAACGTGATATTTTATTCCAGAAAGTCAGTTGAAGGAAAAAACTGGAGCCAATCTTTACGCACTTGTGAAGTTATTTAGAGTTGTACATTGCAAGCATATGCCTCCTAACCAACAACCATGGTTTTAGTCTGTGCCTGCTTATAGGGGCTAATGTTAATGTCCACTACCTCCTTATAATTAAACAAAACTAATATAAAATTGACAATGCATTAGTTTCAAGTTACAGTTAATGAACTGTAAACCCTGATTCGCATTTTGATAGGGTGGTTTAATTAACGTTGCTTCCTGGTTTTGTTTGAGCCAGCAAACAGTCCCATCATCTTATTCACTGACACAAACCATTTCATATATTATGGAATTACTTAGAAAGTCATCACAACTATTTGTTTCTAATGGTGCAAAAACTCATGACAAAATAGTAACTGAGCAGTAGGTATTCTAACTGAAGGATAAATGCATATTGCAGTGCTACTGACTTAGAGGAAAGAAGCCCTGGATATTCCACAGCTGCTTCCTGGTCATTGCTGTTCTTCGGAGCTCCTAATGCATATGAAAAATTCTCTCATTTAATAAGCGTTTTCTCCATTTAACTACAGTACCTAACACCTTGGCAGATCAATTCTGACAAGTAGCACATGGCTTATATTCATGACAAAAATAAAAATACCTGGAAAAACTCAGCAGGTCTGGCAGCATCTGCGAAGAGGAACACAGTTAATGTTTTGAGTCCGTATGACTCTTCAACAGAACTAAGTAAGAGTCATACGGACTCAAAACGTTAACTGTGTTCCTCTCCGCAGATACTGCCAGACCTGCTGAGTTCTTCCAGGTATTTTTATTTTTGTTTTGGATTTCCAGCATCTGAGTTTTTTGCTTTTATTTTGGCTTATATTCATTGACCTTTTTTTTTGAAGCCTAGATGTATTTCTACAATGAGTGGAGGATGCAGGAAAACATTTACTTGATATGATTATCTTGATTATCAACACCATGATCACACCCTCCATCCCTGTAAGCTGTGTAGTTTTTAAATTGGCAGTTTAACTTCAGGTCAAAACTAATTAGCATAAAGGGGGAGGTCTTATTTGGCTGGTGTGATGGGGGAGGAGTTTATATGACACACAAGTAGGAAACCATCTGCGGCAGTGTGTACTTGCAACGATGCTGCTCATTTACAGTGTCATGATATTTTGAATTTGCATAATTACCTGTGGTGATAGACTATACTTGTCTTTGGAGATTCCAAAAAAGTAGAATCTACCAGGTATATCATGTATAAATCCAGAGCTACCCTTGAGAAGGTGGCCGTGAGCTGCCTTCTTGAACCACAGCAGTTAATATGATTTAGATAAACTCTGTACTGTTAAGGAGGGGATTCCAGGACTTTGACCCAGTGACAATGAAGGAACTGCAATTATAGCTCTAAGTCAGGATGGTGTGTGGGAATTGCATGTGGTGCTGTACTCATGCATCTTCTACCCTGATGATCTAGGAGGTAGAAGTGGCAGTGTTGGAATGTACTGTTGAAAGAGCCTTGGTAAGTTGCTGCAGTACACCTGGTACATGAAGTGAAATTGCTGTTATGCAGTTGAGAAATTGGAATAACATATATTCAGAATTGTTCCATCTTTATGACCAATGTCTACTCGAGGTGTTTGGAAATAGCAAATACTTACATTGTTCTTCAAATTAGGGCCAACTTTCTGTAAGCTAGGAATCAAAATTGACTAATTTCTTCAGCTGGATCAGTTAGTAAAAGCTTATCATACCAATTAATTGCTCCAGGAATGTTTGTTTGGAGGAGTACCCAAATTATTATCATTACAGCTATTTCAACATGAGTAATAGCAAATGCAATGCAAGTATAAATGACGTTCTTTTTGTTGTTTATTATAGGAAATAAAGAAGGATGTTAAGAAAGAAAGCCAACCAGTGAAACCTACAGAGATGCTTGGGGATGACTTTTCCAATGGCAGCTTGCTATCTTCAAACGATACGACTCTTAAAAATCCTAGAAAAGGTAAACCTGCGATAAACACAATTACTTCTCTCAGTGATTAGGGCACCTATTCAATAGAAAAAAATGTTTTAAGTTGAATAAACAAAAACTCAATCCTACGAAGTGTTTTAATATCGATAGTTGCTGCAGAATGCAGTGAACCATGTTGGTATTGAGGGTGGCAATGTGTCCTTTAATCTGTTGCATTCAATTCAAAGCCTTTTATAATCCAGGAATAAGAGAACCATGTGAACATTGGAATTCTAAAATAAAACTAGAACATATTAGAAATGCATCATAGATAAATGAGCATCTGAAAGAGGAAAAATTGCTCCTCTGGTGGGATCGGTTTCAGCAATTCTCTTTTTGTTTTTTAAGATTACATCCTAATCTTGAATCACTCTAGCCATCCATTTTTATGACACCGAGTGCACAAATGCAGCTGCAGTGGCAACAGTTAGACTTGGCGGTGTAAATATCTCTATTGTTTCCAGATTAAGTACAGATGGTATTTAAATATATTGAAAACAAACAAAATCAAAAGTGTGAAGCGTCTTATTGCACTGTGTGATACTTTCATTTCTGGAAAGATTTTTTAAAAACTCTCAAGGATTTTCCTATGATTACTGCACATTTGTGCTGGCTAATATTCCACATCCTTACAGGTTTGCCTATCTCGTGCCATGCCCTTGAATCATATTCACCCAAAGGAAAAAACAGCCTTACAATCACCTACAAAGTTGATAAAAAGGAAATGTTTGCAAGTGAAAACACCCACAAGCTATCTAGACTATACTTGAATCAGGAAAAAAGGTCATAAATGCTTAATTTGTATATGAATAGAACTGCATGGAAAGCATTACAAAATCACAAACTGATTTGGGGCTGATAACTGATCATATTTGTGAAGGCCACTCTGGAATTAGAAGTGCCAGCCATATGGGTGCAATAAGCTTACTGTACATTTGTTTCCAATGGATGTTTTAAAACTCTAAATGCTGCTGGCACTTGCAGTTGGAAAATGATGTAAATAATACATTACAGAGCATGTATTCATCTTGGCCAAGCCTCCGGAACTCCTTTCCTAAGTACTCCGACCATGCTTTCTCTTCTTTTAGAAATGTTCTTAAAACCCATCTTTTTCACCAAGCTTTTGGTCACCCCAGCAAATTGTTTCCTCTACAGCTTGGTATCCACTTCCATTTTGTGTTCCTCAGGGTAGTGTGCTAGGCCCAACCACCTTAAGCTGCATCATCAATGACCTTCCCTCCATCATAAGGTCAGAAGTGGGGATGTTCGCTGATGATTGCACCTTGTTCAGCACCATTCGTGACTCCTCAGGTACTGAAACAGTATATGTCCAAATGCAGCAAGACCTGGACAATATCCAGGCTTGGGCTGACAAGTGGCAAGTAACATTCATGCCAACCAAGTGCCAGGCATTGACCATCTCCAACAAGAGAAAATCTAACCAACGCCCCTTGGCATTCAATGGCATTACCATTGCTGAATCCCCCACTATCAACAACCTGAGGATTACCATTGACCAGAAACTGAACTGGATCAGCCATATAAATCCTGGGGCTACAAGAGCAGGTCAGAGGCTAGGAATCCTGTGGTGGATAACTCACCTCCTGACTCCCCAAAGCCTGTCCACAATCTACAAGGCACAAGTCAGGAGTGTGGTGGAATACTCTCCCCTTGCCTGGATGAGTGCAGCTCCAGCAATACTCGAAGCTCAACATTATCCAGGACTAAGCAGCCTGTCAAGAAGATATAATAATGCCTATAATGTTATTGGAAATTATTTTAAAATAGATTTCTAGTGGTGTCTGTGTCTATGTGTGTGTGTCTTAATTGGATTAAAGCCAACTGGTCCAGAGGCTTTGATGTATAGAAAAGAAGTAGGTTTGAAATGTTGATTAGATAAACATAGATGTTAAGGATGCAATTTGCATTTTTAAATAAACCATTCAAAAGAATGGGTAAATATTATACCTGGCCAGAAGAAGCCAAACAACGTGTTTACTTTTTTTCAAAGCTTAGGAATAAAATTATTAGACATGGTAAAGTTCAAAAGACATAGTGATACAATGAAAATTTGCATTCAAAGAGGAAAATATGTATAAAGGAAGAGAAGGCTGTTAGTAAAGAAGGGGAGGGATTCTAAGATCTAAAGCCTCCAACCTGTAAGCCTCAAGTCGCTGCCTGTCCGAGAGCTGAAAGCAACTCATTTTGGATTCGGCTGTCCAGGGTGTGCTTTGCGAGGGGCCTGTTTAATTTGTGTGTTTTACTGTTGCCTTAATAGAGACGTAACTGCGAGTCAGATTAATTAGGGTTTATCTTTTAAAGTTTTATCGTAATACTTTGTAGACATATGTATGTGCTTATAACTTTTTATTTAATAAATGTTTAATTTAGTTTTATAAAAATCTTGAGACTTGGTGGTCTTATTATAACTGAATTCAAAGCCTGCGTCTCAAAACATACAAATAGCGAAATTTGTTTATGACGTTTGTTTCAAATTTTCCTTTGGGATTTGAATGACTTGGGATTTGAATGACTTAGCCTTTACTATCGGCTGTGTCATAATACAGCCTGCTTGATTGGCACCCTATCCACAAGCATTCACTCCCTCCACCACCAATGTACAGTAGCAGCAGTGTGTATCATCTACAAGCTGCACTGCAGAAACTCACCAAGGCTTCATCGACAGCACCTTCCAAACCCGCGACCACTACCACCTAGAAGGACAAGGGCAGCTGATATGTGGGAGCACCACCACTTGTAAGTTCCCCTCCAAGCCACTAATCATCCAGACTTGGAAATATATTGGCATTCCTTCACTGCGCTGGGTCACAATCCTGGAACTCCCTCCCTAACAGCACTATGGGTGTACCTACCCCACAGAGACTGCAGCGGTTCAAGAAGGCAGATCACCACCATCTTCTCAACAGCAATTAGGGATGGGCAATACACGTTGGCCTAGCCAGCGAAGCCCACATCCCTTGAATGAATATAAAATATTTTTTGTGGAACTGAGATGGAAAACTCTTTCCTCATTCTAATTTGTTAATGATATAAGTTGAATTTTCAAAGTAGACACACTTCATAGATGGGAAGAGAGCACAGGAAAGAAGTGGTGGTGACCTTGCGCATTTTGGTATTCACCTTTTAGGAAATGGTGGTTAAAAGTTTAACGCTGAGACAAGCGACTTGAAGAATACAAGAGTTGAGTGACTATTTAAGAAAGTTGGTATTGGTGAGAGTGAGGTGGGATTACAAAGTAAGAGATAATGGGGAGTTGGAGGTAGGGGAGTAGAATCAGTGATTGGGGGGAGGAATGGGAGCTGCTGGTAACTCCTCTCCAACAACCCACAACATGCCATCCATACCTACCCCCAAAAGGAAAGAAAACAAGAATGAGAGATGCAATAAGAAAAGCTGAGGAAAGAGAACAGGAAGAAGTGAGACAGCCTTCCTGGGATTTACAGTGGATCTGAGGGAGACAGTGGAGAGCTGAGGAGCGCACCATTTCAACTGCTGTGAGCCAGCAGTGAATTTTATATATCAACTGTGACATCGCAGGAAACTAGTAAGTTAATAGGTGGCCATGTGCTTAGTGCACAATGCATTAGTAGCTCGCTTAGGACAGGGGAGTTGAGGTATATTGATAAATAGAAAGAACTAAAACTTTAAAATGAAACAAAATAAAATCACCTAAAACACATACATGTGTAGTTAAACATATAACTTTTAGTTGTCAGTGATACTAGCATTTAATGAGCACAGTAAGTTGTAGTATACATAGCAAATACTCTAAGTTAAAATAATTAAATTAACTAAGTATCATAAGTAACAATGCCAAGACAAGTGTTATGCTGCAGCTGTGAAACGTGGGAGCTTTGGAACACCAAGGTGATTCAGGACAAACATGTCTTCAGAAAGTGTAAGCAACCAGAGGAATTCTCAATCAGGATTATTGACTGGAAGCCGAACTGCAGACATTGTGCAACATAAGGGAGGTGAAGAAATACTTGGATACTTTGTTCCAGAAGGTGGTCAGACATCTTAGATTAGGGTCGTCTGTTTTGGTCAATAGTGAGGGACAGGAGGATGTGATCATGAGTGAGGCAGGTAAAAGGACAGAGCAGGCACTAGTGGAGGAGCCTCAGACTTTGCAGTGGTCAAACAGGTTTGAGGTGCTCACAAACTGTGTGGAGGAAAGCGAGGTCTGCAAGATGGATGAGTAGGCTGGCCAAGGCACCATGGTACAGGAAGCCGTTTGGGTCGGGGTGGGGGGAGCAACGGGAATGTAGTCGTAGAAGAGGACAGTATAGTAATGGGATTGATGCTGTTCTCTGCAGCAAAAAGCAAGAGTCCAGAAGGCTGCATTGGCTGCCCAGTACTAGGGCTCGGGGCATCTGCTGAGATTTGGACAGGAACTTGCAGTGGGAGGAGGAGGACCCAGTTGTTGTGGTCCATGTAGGTGCTAATGACATTGGCAGGACAAGGAATGAGGTTCTGCATAGTCAATATGAGGCACTAGGTGACAAATTAAGAAGCAGAACCTCAAAGGTAATCATCTTTGGATTATTACCTGAGCCATGTACAAATTGGCATAGAGCAAATAAGATTAGACAGATGAATGTGTGGCTCAAAGATTGGTGTGGGAGGTGGGTTCTGGTTGGTGGGGCACTACCACTGGTACTGGGGTCTGTACTGTTGGGCTGGCCTATACCTGAACCAGGCTGGGATGAGTATTCTTGCAAATTGCATAACCAGGGAAATAGAAAGGGTTTTAATCTAAATAGTGAGCACAAAGGATCAAATTTGGGAAGATGTGGTGTATCAAAGAGTAGAGACAAGGTAAGAGAGAAAGATATTCATATGAGAAATGATAAACAGACCATAATAGGAAGGGTCAGTGAATACAAATTTAAGAGCAAACCAACAGATAAGGCTAACGGTTACAAAAGTAATAAAAAAGACAGAACTTAAGTCTGTGTATCTGAATGCACGTAGCATTCAAAACAAAACAGATGAACTGAGTGCACATAGAAATAAATAAATACAATCTAATAGCCATTATAGAGATATGGCTACAGGATGGCATAGACTGGGACATGAATATTGAAGGGTATGTGACTTTTAGCAAGGATAGGAAGTTAGAAAAAGGTGGTTCTGTTAATTAAAGATGGCTTTAATACAATAGAGAGGGAAGACCCAAGTTCATGAAATCAGGATATGGTTTGGGTAGAGATATGAATGATGAAGGCAAGAAGTTGCTTGTGGGAGTGATGTACAGGCCCCCTAACAGTAATCATATGGTAGGACAGGGTATCAAAGAAGAAATAGTGGGAGCTTGTCAGAAAGGTACAACAATTATTATGGGGAATTTTAATGTATATATAGATTGGAAAAATCAGATGGGCAAAGGTAGCATAGATGACAAATTCATAAAATGTTTTCAGGATAATTTCTTAGATCAACATGTTCTGTAGCCAACCAGAGAGCAGGCAATACTAGACCTGACATTGTGCAATGAGATAGGATCATTTAATAACCTCACAGTGAAGGCGCCCCTACATAGCAATGATTTATAATATGATTGAATTTTGCATTCAGTTTGAGGGAGAGAAGAGTGTGTCCAAGACTAGTATTTTAAACTTAAATAAGGGCAATTACGAGGGCATGAAGCAGAGCAAGCGAAAGTAAACTGGCAATTTAGGTTAAGGGATAGGTCAATAGAGATGCAGTGGCAGACATTTAAGGGAATATTTCAGAATACACAGGATAGATACTTTACAACAAGGAAGAAAAATTCCAAGGGGAGGATCCACCATCTATGGTTAATTAAAAATGTTAAAGATTGTATCAACCTTAAAGAAAAACTGAAGCATAACCTCCCTACTTTTATATTCAATTCCCCTTGCAATAAACAACAATGTTCTATTAGCTTTGCTAATTACTTGCTGCACTTGCATAATAACCTTTTGCGATTCATGTATTAGAACACCTGGACCCATCTGCATCTCTGAGCTCTGCAATCTCATCATTTAGATGATATGCATTTTTTATTCGACCTTCCAAAATGGACAACCTCACACTTTTCCACATTATACTCCATTTGTCTAGGTCTGTCTAGAAAATAAAAACCCTTGTCACTGTTAGCTTTTTAGCCATTCACCTTAAAGCAGTATCTTCTGGTTCTTGTTCCTTTTGCCAATGGGAATAATTTCTCACTATCTACTCTGCCTAGAAACCAGTGTTAGTGTCTGATAGCAAGAGTAATTTCTTAATTGTTAAAATGGCACAGAAGTTGGATCAGTTGTTGACAATGCAGAGGTTTGTTTTGCTGTAAAAAATGATTCACTGCAACAAGTTGGAATTTAGTAAAATCCTTGACTGTAATTAATTGGTCATTAGTTTTCTATATGTTCCTTTTTCCACTGTCAGAAGCTACATATACAATCAGCCATCCTGGCTTATGCTAACATAGATCTAAATCATAAGATTTAGATTCAAATTCCAATCTGTGGCTTCAGCATATATTCTAGGCTGAAACATCAGTGGAGTGCTGCATTGTTCAATACATTCTTTTGGATGTCTATCTACCTGGTTCCATCTGCCTGTTAAGGTAGTCACAAGATATCCCATGGCACCATTTAAAGAGGTGGTGTCCTGGTCTACACTAATCCCTCAACAAAGACCAAATCAGATTATCTGGTTATTTTTCTGTTTGCTGTCTGAAGGACCTTCACTCTGCACTGCTGCCTTTGGCCACAAGACAATGACTATACTTAAAAAGTATTCCTTTAGCTTTGCAATACCTTGGGATGTTCTGTAGACCTACAAGATGTTATATAAGTACAAGTTTGTTTGTTCTTTTCAGTTTTACTTTTTTTTTTGTATGTACCAGTACCCCTCTCTATTGATGTGGATGATGCTCGTCTTTGGTAAAATTCCAAAGTTCTGTCATTGCATGGAGTGTTGGTACAGGACTGTACTATGTCTTGAAGATTTTATGGTTTTTATTTTTAAAGTGGGTAAAGATCCCCAATTTTTCAAAAAAAATTGTGCTTAAAGTAAGTTGAGATAATTTGCAGGAATTGGTGTCAAACATGAGTTGAGAACACAAAGCTGATTTTCTAGAGTAAACATACATTTTATTCTTTTCTTGAACTTGAGCTGGAGATTTTGACAGCTTTTAGCTTGAATCTTTTGTGATTATATGGCCAGACTGTTCATTGGTGACTTGTGGTACAGTGACACTGACATGTTTTTATCAATGTAGAGTGGTATTTGTTAAGTAATGGTACAAAAAGTAACAGTGTAGCTCTAGAAACAACCAAATGTACTAAAGCCATGGAAGTAAGCCATTCCAAGTTGCTGCCTCGCATTGATTTGAGTTTGCACAAAATGCATTATAATCTTTGCTTTTATTTTTCCCTGATTCAGTCAGCATTGCAACATCAGCTCATGAGGTTTCTTATATTTTCCCCCTTATCTCACTTAACCTATTAATTCAAGGTGTTTGACACTTGGGTGGCATTATGGCACAAAATGAGAAACTTATCGAGCCATCTGCACAGAGCGCTGTTGAAGAAAGAGAGGGATGATTTCAAATCTGTTTAATCGGTGACTGCCTTGTAGAAATCTCTGGTCATAAAATTGAGCTAAATCTGAAATATAGAGCGGAATTTTCCGAGCCTGCTGCTGGCGGGCACGAAAGGTGGCATGCGTGGAAAATATGGTGCAACCTGTTTCACGACAGCGTGAAGGCAGGTCGCGATAGTCCGCTCAGCCTGCCAATGGTGGGCCTCATTTCCCGTCATCGGTTGGCGGAGACCTAATTGTACTACATTAGCATATAATTAAAAGACCAGCTCGCCAGGTTCTTGGAACCCCGCCGTATCGTCCGTCCACGTCAGCGGGAAAGCACGCCGACGTGTTTCACAACAGCACACCGTGGGAACTGAGGTGAGTGAGCAGCGGCATTCTCCGCAGGCTTGCCCATTGTTTATAGGCCTTGGGCAGCTGGTGCCTGGCCCTGGAGGTGACTGCTGGGGTGGGGGTGGGGGGCAATTGCTGGGCAGCCTCAGAGGTGACTGCTGAAGATGGGAGGGGTGGGTCAAGTGCTGCCCTGGTGCTGCATCCCAATGCACAGGCAATTGAGGTTGGGGGGCAAGGTAAGCAAGGGGATTGGCCACGCATTAGTAACACCTGTATAAACTGACCATGCCTCTCCAACTAAGACCAGGCGCAGCCACAGTGATATGATTGCCCATGCAAGCAATGTGGAGGCTCCAAAGGGCCACCAAGCGCTCCATACCTTACCCCACTGCCTCCCACCCACCCACCCCCCCACTCTGTGGCACCTGCCCACTACATTCTGGCAGCAATGACCAGCACTGCCGAGGTGTAAGTATCAGTAATGTTTCCAGGGAGTGTGAGGCTGGACCATCACTGTGGTCTGAAGGCTGCACAGAGCACAGGGAAAAGGCCCTGGACTGAGACATCTGTCTTTTATTTTGTGCAGAAAGGTTTCACACCTGAGTGACAAGAACACTACTCATCAGAACAAGGAGCCACAGGCAGAGGGACATTCTTTGGAATTTATTGACAATACTGAACAGCATGTACAAATGATCAACATCTGTGGCCGTGCAACTACTTTTACCTAAATTTCCTAACCCTGCCGCTACATCTTGGTGCTCCCCGGACATCCACAGCAGTGGTGGAGGCAGCCTGCTGACTGTGACGCCCTGTCTGTGATGACTTTGGGCATCCCCAGTAGGGCCAAAACTGGGAGGGCCCTGGCCTGCTCATGGGGTCCTGTTGTGTGACAGTGACCTCCTCGGCATGTGAAGCTGGACCTGCGGGGGTCACAGGAAGATCGGATTCGGATGGGCCGGTCACTCCCAGAGTCACCGAGGTGGATGGCCCTGGAGCATGCTGAGGGCCCCCTGGCTGTCTCCATGAGCAGAAGGAGTAGCTGGAGTAAGATTGAGCTGCTCAGCACCCCTCTCGCGTACACACTGTTGGGAGGCCCACTATGGCATCAGCGATGGAGTTAAGTCCTCACAGCAGTACACGAGTGACGTTCTGAACCAAGGTTTCCTTGGTGGCCACCATCCTGCCAGTGTTGACCTTGATGCATTGCAATGCCGGCACTAACACCTCAGCCTGAAGATGGACGGACGGACTTTTCCATTGTGCCTTGAGGAGTGCAGTGGACATCCCTTTCTGTTGTTCCCTAGCTTGCCTTTGCAGCTCCAGCAACTGTGACATGACTGAATCCAGAAGTTCATCATCTGACTCAGCAACGTTCTGGCCTCCAGCAGTCTTCCGATGCTGGACATCTGGGAAGTCCCTGCCTCCACCTGCTATGGATCAGAAAGTGTGATGTTCTCACCAGATTGTGATCCCGAGGCAACTATAAAACTGGGTCCCACCGAGGTGTGTGTCTCTGCGTTGGTGAAGGGTATGGGTGAGCACTGTGATGGGACCTCAGGGAGGGTGCCTTCAGATTTCTCCTTCAGAGGTTTGTTTGGAGACCTTGGGTCAAGGACTCTGTCGGCTGTTTGGCAGATGTGCCTGCGAAAGCAGGGGAGATAATTGGTGCATGGCAGTGGTCTGTGAAAGGGGACACATCACTCTCGGCATGGTTGTCTGCTGGGTTGCACTTCTGGATCCTCACTTGGTAGAGCAGCGCCGACCTCACCATCAGCACAGGACTGGTCCTGGTCATCGCTGGCCAGTTGGATGGCTCTGTTTTTGAATTCTGTCAGAACTTTGATTTCCGGCATCCCTCCACCTGTCTGCGACCTTTCCTTCCTGTTGTGAGCTAATTTGTCCTGCATGGATAGAGGTGGGGAGAGTGTATCAGGACGCCTGCCGGGCCAGGTGATAAGTGTGTCTGGCCTGTATGGGTGGTGAGTGGTCCCATGGACAGGATGAGGACAATGATGGTGTGTGTGAAAGAGTGAATGGTGATGTCCCTTGCACTGGTAGTGAGTGAGGGCCCTGTGGATGAGTGATGGATTTGTGAGTGTGAGAGTTGAGAATGATGAAAAGAGTGACTTACCCTGGTGGAACGGAGGAGATCATTCATTCTTTTGTGGCACTGGGTGGCTGTCCTCCTCTGCAGGGCATTTGCGCTGACCACTGCTGCCACCCCCTCCCAAGCTGGGTTGGTGACATTGCTACCCCTCTCTGGCTGCAGGATGGGTAGAGCAAATCCTGTCAGGCCTCCATGGCATCCAGCAGTCACGCAAGGGACCTGTTATTGAAGAGGGCGGCTGCAATCTTTTTCCCTTTGCTGGCCATGTCTCCTGGACACTGGTGGTGATGAGTGCTTTGCTGGTAGTTGCCTTTTAATGATGGCGGCCAACGTGATGGAACAGCAGGGCGATGGTGAGCGGGCAAGTGAGAGCCTGCCCACCATGGAAACAGCGTGTTTACTGGGAATGCATAAATAATAAGGCGGGCTCGGGAAGCTATATCATGAAAACCCGCCATTTTCGGCAGATAGGACTCCAATTTGCCCACCCACTACCACAATTAGTGCATTCCTTGTAAATCCCACCTTTACATATAAGCTCCACCAAACACACAATCCATTCTTCTTTCCAGTGCTAAGTGTTTGAATCATACTGATTATAATGTCTATAGATGTTACTATTAAAACTGACTTGAAAATAGGACAACTTTGCATGTGAAATTTATTAATGACTGCATTAGTGCCACCCACAGGTGTGTTAAAATACAAAATGGTATGGTAATTCAGAAGGATGGAAACATACTTTGAATCAATGCAGCAAAATAACCCTGCAAATTGTTTTTTTTGTTTTAGTGGGATAGGGGAGAGAAAACAATTTTTTTAAAAAAAAGATGATGCTTGCATTTCGCTCCTTGATGCTGTCTCAGTTATCTTGTCAGTCCAGGCAGGCATTGAAAAGGACAATGAAGCAGAGGAATATATTGTTGGTCTTTTTTTTTAAACATGTTTATCAAAAAGAGAAAAACTTAACCCGGATCAGTGCTAAAAGTAATCACGTAAAATGCTACAATCCAACAATTTGTATAGTGACTCTTTGAAGGTAATGGTTGGATATACCTAGTTAGTGCATTTTTAATGCCCTTGCATCTGTTTCAATTAACGTGAGCATTGATGGTGTGCAGGCTTCTTTATCTGAAAAGTAAGATGTAAGGGGAAGTGATTAAATTGATGGGAAAATATCTTGTCATACATTTAACTGTTTTGCTTTCACTTAAATTTTTTTGTACATAGTTTTTCTTTCTTTGGTGTTGTTTGTGGCATTTTATAACTAATCATTAATGCATTTTATTTGTCTTTTAATCTGCATTTGGGACAAGATTGGGGATGAAGTGAGAAAATAATTTCTTTTCTCTGATACATGTAAACAAGCTGAACAGTGACCTGACCATGGAGGGTCCACGCTCCGTTGGCTTGTAACAAAGTTCCTTTTAGTTCTGATCTCTTGGCACTGTAATAATACATATGTTGAGTGTTACATCGGATAACCCTTGTCACTATTCAGCAATGCCTCCAAAACCTATGAGTGCCACAACCTACAAGGACAAGGATCAGTGCATGGGAATGCTATCTCTATCTAACTTGGAACATGTATCATCAGGTCAAAATCCTGGAACTCCCTGCCAATAACATTGTTGAGATTACCTTGTCTATGTGGATTGCTATGGTTCGAGAAGAAAGCCCGCTGCCACCTTCTAGGGGGAACTGGGGATTGGCAATAAATGCTGTCCTTCTCAGTGTCTCCAGCATCCAATAAGAAAAAAACTGTGGGCAGACCTAGAATATGATTTTAAATGCAAATGCAAATGAATTTTTAAATTGACTATCTTGCATTAAATGTAGCTGTAGCATGAAAATTTAGCTCTGACGCTTTTCTGGTTTGGCTTAAACAATTGCTAACTCGATAGATTTTGTCAAATTTAGATAGGTGCTGAGCAGGAGTAGACCATACTGCCCTTGAAGTCTGCTTCAGCATTCAGTACAATCATGGCTGAGCTTAGGCTTCAGCTCCACTTTCCTGCCCACTCCCCATATCCCTGGCAATGAGACCAAAGATCTGTCTATCCCAGCCTTAAATGTAGTCAGTGGTGGAGGATCCTCAAACCTCTGGGGTAGAGAATCCCAAAGATTCGCAACGCTTTGAGTGACGTAATTTCTCCTCATCTCAGAGTCTTGTGGGTTTCAATGAGATCGCCTCTCATTCTTCTAAGCTCCAGAGAATATAGGCCCAATTTACTCAACCCCTCATCTTGGGACAACCCCCTCATCCCAGGGACCAAGTTAGCGAACCTTTGCTCAATTGCCTGCAATGCATTAGATCCTTTCTTAAATGTGGAGATACATTTGCACACACTATTCCAGATGTGGTCTCACCAAAGCCCTGTACAATTGTAGCAAGACTTCTTTATTCCTGTAATCCAATCCTCTTGAAAGAAAAACCAACATGCCATTTGCCTTCCTAATTATTTGCTGTACTTGCATGCTGACTTTTGTGTTTTTTGTGTGAGCACACCCAAGTCTCTTTGAACATCAACACTTACAAGTTTCACACCTTACAAAAAATATTCTGCTTTTCTATTCTTACAACCAAGTGAATAACTTCACACTTCTCCACACTATACTCCACCTGCCAACCTGTTGTCCACTCCACAGCTTTCCTTTCCATCTAGCTTTGTATCAACAGCAAACTTCGATTCATTATTCCTGTCTCTTCATCTAAGTCATTATTATAGATAATAAATAGCTGAGGCCCCACTGCTGATCTTTGCAGCACTCCAGAGGTCACAGCCTGTCAACTTAAAAATGCCCTGTTTATGCACACACTCTGCCTCCTGTCTGTTAACAAATCCTCTATCCATGCTAATTAATATATTACCCTCAATTCCAAGGGCCCTTATTTTGCAAGACACCTTTACAAATGCCTTCTTGAAATCCAGGTATACTACATTGATTACATCCAGGCATACTACATTTATCCACCCAATTAGTCACATCTTCAAAATTTGTCAAACAGAACTTCCATTTTGCCTGATCATACTATTTGCCTGACTCTGCCTGATCATACCATGATTTTCTAAGTGCCTTGTTAAGACTTCCTTAAAAATAGATCCAGTATTTTTCCAGTGACTGATGTTAGGCTAACTGATCTGTAGTTCCTAGTTTTCTCTCTCCTTCCTTGAAAGGATTTTCAGCTGTGATATTCATGACTGTAATGTTCATGTTTTCTCACACATCTCTGAATTCGTCATTGGCAAATTCCCACCATTGTCAGTTAGAAGCTTCACTGGTGTCCTAAATACAGTCCCTATCCATTTCTCCATGATTTTGTCTATAATGACCCTTTTCTCCTTGCTATGTGTTGTTGAAAGACTTGATCTGGATGGCAGACCTACAAAATGTAGGATGCAAATATTTGTCTTTGCCCCATACCTCGTTAAAGCCATCTTTCAATGGAAGGCTTGCAATAGGACATGACAGCATCCTCTGATACATTTACAGATTTCACAATTCTTACTAAGCATTTCTGCTAGCATTGTATACACTTCAACAATTACACCTGCATCTTTTAGGAGGATTTTTAACTTTTGACTTAATGAGCAAATCGTCTTTGTAACTTAAGAAAGGCAATTTGTTCTTTTTCTCTGATTCTTATCACTTGATGCCATTAATACTTATTTAACACTGATGAAAAACATCGAGTCTTGTTAAGGGGATACAGTAATTGGAGTGGTTTGCGGGGGGAGAGGTCGCAGAGGCATAGTGATGTTGTCACTGGACAAGTAATCCAGAGACCCGGGGTAATGCTCTGGGGACTGGGGTTTGAATCTCACCATGGCAGATGGTGGAATTTGAATTCAATCTAGAAATCTGGAATTAAAAGTCTAATGATGACCATGAAACCTTTGTTGATTGTCATAAAAACCCAACTGGTTCACTAATCTCTTTTAGGGAAGGAAATCTGCTTACATGTCACTCCAGATCCAAACAATGTGGTTGACTCTTAAATGCCCTAGCAAGTCATTCAGTTGTATCAAACCACTAGAAAGTCAATAAGGAATGAAAACTGACAGACCATCCGGCACTGACCTCGGCGCTGGAAATGACAATGGCAAACTAAGCCCTGTCAAGTCTGCAAAGTCATCCTTATCGACATCTGGGGGCTTGTGCCAAAACTGGTAGAGCTGTCTCACAGACTAGTCATACTCGTGGAATCATACCTTATGGATAATGTCCCACACACCACCATCACCATCCCTGGGGTCTGTCCTGTCCCACCAGCAGGACAGACCCAGCAGAGGTGGCGACACAGTGATAGATAGGAGGGAGTTGCCCTGGTTCCAGGGATGAGACACTTCACTTTTGAGGCAAGATTGGAAAAGTTGAGACTGCTTTCCTTGGAGAAGAGAAGGCTGAGAAGAGACTTGTCTCTGAGAAGAGTCATGGGAAGTCTGGACAGAGTAGAAAGGGAGAAAATCTGCTTATGAGCGGGCACAGTGAGAACCAGAGGGCACAGCTTTCAAGTGTTTCGCAAAAGAAACAAATGTGAGGTGAGAAAAAAACTTTTTCACACATCGAGTAGTTAGGGTTTGGAATACATTGCCTGGAAGTGTGATGGAGGCAGGTTTGATTGAGGCATTCAAGAGGGCATTGCATGATTATTAAAATAGAAACAATGTGCAAGGTTACAGGAAAAAGGCAGGAGATTGGCACTAAGTTAAAATGCTCAGAGAGCTGGTGCACACATGAGATAAAAACAAAAAAACTGCAGATGCTGGAAATCCAAAACAAAAACAGAATTACCTGGAAAAACTCAGCAGGTCTGGCAGCATCGGTGGAGAAGAAAAGAGTTGATGTTTCGAGTCCTCATGACCCTTCCATAGAACTGATCTTTCTTTACAAGGAGAGGGGAAATATAAGCTGGTTTAAGGTGGAGGGGGTTGGTGGTGGGGTGTTAGGATAGGAGCAGATCATCAAAAGATGTCACAGACAAAAGAACAAAAGAACACAGGTGTTGAAGTTGGTGGTATTATCTAAACGAATGTGCTAATTAAGAATGGATGGTAGGGCACTCAAGGTATAGCTCTAGTGGGGGTGGGGGAGCATAAAAGATTTAAAAATAATGGAAATAGGTGGGAAAAGAAAAACTTATATAAGTTATTGGAAAAAAAAAGGAAAGGGGAAGAAACAGAAAGGGGGTGGGTATGGAGGAGGGAGCTCAAGACCTAAAGCTGTTGAATTCAATATTCAGTCCGGAAGGCTGTAAAGTGCCTAGTCGGAAGATGAGGTACTGTTCCTCCAGTTTGCGTTGAGCTTCACTGGAACAATGCAGCAGGCCAAGGACAGACATGTGGGCAAGAGAGCAGGGTGGAGTGTTAAAATGGCAAACGACAGGGAGGTTTGGGTCATTCTTGCGGACAGACCGCAGGTGTTCTGCAAAGCGGTTACCCAGTTTACGTTTGGTCTCTCCAGTGTAGAGGAGACCGCATTGGGAGCAACGAATACAGTAGACTAAGTTGGGGGAAATGCAAGTGAAATGCTGCTTCACTTGAAAGGAGTGTTTGGGCCCTTGGACGGTGAGGAGAGAGGAAGTGAAGGGGCAGGTGTTGCATCTTTTGAGTGGGCATGGGGAGGTGCCATAGGTGGGGGTTGAGGAGTTGGGGGTGATGGAGGAGTGGACCAGGGTGTCCCGGAGGGAACAATCCCTATGGAATGCCGATAGGGGGGGTGAAGGGAAGATGTGTTTGGTGGTGGCATCATGCTGGAGTTGGCGGAAATGGCGGAGGATGATCCTTTGAATGCGGAGGCTGGTGGGGTGATAAGTGAGGACAAGGGGGACCCTATCATGTTTCTGGGAGGGAGGAGAAGGCGTGAGGGCGGATGCGCGGGAGATGGGCCGGACGCGGTTGAGGCCCTGTCAACGACCGTGGGTGGAAAACCTCGGTTAAGGAAGAAGGAGGACATGTCAGAGGAACTGTTTTTGAAGGTAGCATCATCAGAACAGATGCGACGGAGGTGAAGGAACTGAAAGAATGGGATGGAGTCCTTACGGGAAGCGGGGTGTGAGGAGCTGTAGTCGAGGTAGCTGTGGAAGTCGGTAGGCTTGTAATGGATATTGGTGGCCAGTCTATCACCAGAGATTGAGACAGAGAGGTCAAGGAAGGGAAGGGAAGTGTCAGAGATGGACCACGTGAAAATGATGGAGGGGTGGAGATTGGAAGCAAAATTAATAAATTTTTCCAAGTCCTGATGAGAGCATGAAGCAGCACCGAAGTAATCATTGATGTACCAGAGAAAGTTGTGGAAGGGAGCCGGAGTAGGATTGGAACAAGGAATGTTCCACATACCCCATAAAGAGACAGGCATAGCTGGGGCCCATGCGGGTACCCATAGCCACACCTTTTACTTGGAGGAAGTGAGAGGAGTTGAAGGAGAAATTGTTCAGTGTGAGAACAAGTTCAGCCAGACGGAGGAGAGTAGTGGCGGATGGGGATTGTTCGGGCCTCTGTTCGAGGAAGAAGCTAAGGGCCCTCAGACCATCCTGATGGTTCTGTTGAAGGATCATGAGGACTCGAAACGTCAACTCTTTTCTTCTCCACCGATGCTGCCAGACCTGCTGAGTTTTTCCAGGTAATTCTGTTTTTGTTTTGAAGTAAGAATACTGGCCTGAACTGGTCTTGTAGATCTTAAAATGGAACTCCAGTAAAAACTGGGAAATGAGAGTACTGGTCCAAGCTGTTTATTTTCCTTCTGGTAGTGGAGGACGAAAAGCAAAAAAAAATTTGGGAACCAAGGAGTATCAGGCTTTCTTAGCTGACCGTTGCCATGACCTGAACGAAGTTCCTGAAGCACCCAAAGAGGATGGTACGCAAAAGAAAAATGAACTGCTTGTGCAAAAAAAAGGTTAAACCTTTCTCTCCTGGAAAAGAAAACTGAAATGTTAAATCATGGAGAAGAACTTAAAAGTTAAAAATAATCTTGAATTTAAGCAGGATGAGGTGAATTCTGTTGTTATGAAAGACAATTTGGGTGTTTGGCTGGTTTAAACTTTTACGACTTGGGAATTAAAAACATACAGACATGGAAGAAAGTGGGGATCAGGAATTAGAATCTGAACAGTGTGATTTGGAATCTGTTTTTAACAGTGACAATCCTGATGAAAGCTTAATATCTGACTTTAAAGTAGAACAAAGGAAATTGCTGAATCCAGAGAGTAAGTAGTGATATGACGGGGTTTCTCCTTGGATTCCAGTTCACAGCTGCCAGTATCCAGAAGCCAGATGGTTTGCCAGCAATGCACAATGTTGATCTTGCCAAAGTTAACCAGGCCAAGCAATTTTAAAACCATTGGGCCCTTCGCAAATACTATTCCAGGATTTAGGCTGCGCACAATCCAATACAGTTTTTAAAAAGCAACTTGAAGGGTGCAAAACGAAAGTACAATCTTTGAACCAAGAGCATGGAAAAGCAGTACAGATGATGCATGATCAAAGGGAGATCTTTTGTGGAAGTTGAAAGAATATGAATCGACCAATCGTCAAAGAAACTCTCATTTGAGAGAGAGTTGGGATTTGCAAATTGAACTTTACTTTTTTTGTATGTGGGAAGTGTGATGACCTTTGACCCAGAAGTAAGGAAAATTTGCAAGCAGCAATAATGGAAATTACTTTAAAATATTTGAGGAATCTAATTATTGCTAAAAAATGTTTGAAAACGACTTTGAGTTTGTATCATTTGTAAAGAGACTAATTAGAATTTCTGGATAATAAAAAAAAAGTACTGGTCCATGTGACCTGGTGATCCTTGACCTGGAAGCATATGAACAGGAAGGAAGCTGAAATACGGAAGTCCTGTGGCCAGACGCAAGGAAGGCAGATGAGCTGGGGAGCAGAAGTTGATCAGCAAGCCGAATTGGAGAGTTGGGTTCCCCAGTGGTTGAAAGCATATTTAGGACTCCCGCTGTTTCTTTCACATCTGAGTGATTAAAAGCACAGAATTGGCCACACTGTGCCAAGATAAAGGCGATTCCTGAATCGATCATGACTGAAGGGAGCTGAAAGGGGAGAAGGTTCTGGAAAGAAGTGTGCCATGCAGAAAAAATTGCACAGGTGACAGCTATTTGCACAGAAGCTTCTGCCTGTGGAGAATCGGCCAAGTTCTTGAAGGAATAAGAACATAAAACATAAGAACTAGGAGCAGGAGTAGGCAATTTAGCCCCTCGAGCCTGCACCGCCATTCAATACAAGGATGACTGATCTCATTTCGGCCTCAACTCCAATTTCTCGCCCTCTCCCGATAATTGTTCAACTCGTTACTAATTAAAAATCTGTCTTTCTCAAATTTATTCAGTGTCCTGGCATCCACTGCACTCTGAGGTAGTGAATTTCAGATTCCTTTGAGAAAAGTAATTCCTCCTCATCTCTGATTTAAATCTACCACCCCTTAGGCTAAAACTATGGCCTCTGTTCTAGAATGTCCCACAAGAGGAAACATCCACTCCACGTCTACCTTGTCAATCCCCTTTGGCATCTTATATACCTCAATTAGATCTCCTCTCATCCTTCTAAACTCTAGCGAGTATAGGTCTTAAGACCATAAGACATAGGAGCAGAAATTAGGCCATTCGGCCCATCGAGTCTGCTCCGCCATTCAATCATGGCTGATAAGTTTCTCAACCTCATTCTCCCGCCTTCTCCCTGTAACCTTTGATCCCCTTACCAATCAAGAACCTATCTATCTCGGTCTTAAATACACTCAATGACCTGGCCTCCATAGCCTTCTGTGGCAATGAATTTCATAGATTCAGCACTCTCTGGCTAAAGAAGTTTCTCCTCATCTCTGTTCTAAAAGGTCTTCCCTTTACTCTGAGGCTGTGCCCTCAGGTCCTAGTCTCTCCTACTAATGGAAACATCTTCTCCACGTCCACTCTATCCAAGCCTTTCAGTATTCTGTAAATTTCAATCAGATCCCCCCTCATCCTTCTAAACTCCATTGAGTATAGACCCAGAGTCCTCAAACGTTCCTCATATGTTAAGCCTTTCATTCCTGGGATCCAGGGCCAGCACATCCTTCATGAGATACGGGGCCCAAAATTGCTCACAATATTCTAAATGTGGTCTGACCAGAGCCTTATAAAGCCTCAGCAGCACGTCCCTGCTTTTATGTTCTAGTCCTCTCGAAATAAATGCCAACATTGCATTTACCTTCCTAACTACCGACTCAACCTGCAAGTTAAGCTTAAGAGAATCCTGGACTAGGACTCCCAAGTCCCTTTGCACTCCAGATTTCTGAATTCTCTCCCCATCTAGAAAATAGTCTATGCCTCTATTCTTCCTACCAAAGCGCATGACCTCACAGTTCCCCACGTTGTATTCCATCTGCCACTTCTTTGCCCATTCTCCTAACCTGTCCAAATCCTTCTGCAGCCTCCCTGCCTCCTCAATACTACCTGTCCCTCCATCTATCTTTGTATCATCTGCAAACTTAGCCAGGATGCCCTCAGTTCCTTCATCTAGATCATTAATGTATAAAGTGAAAAGTTGTGGTCCCAACACTGACTCCTGCAGAACTCCATTAGTCACCGGCCACCTTCCTGAGAAGGACCCCCTTATCCCCACTCTCTGCCTCCAGCCAGACAGCCAATCTTCTATCCATGCTAGTACCTTGCCTCTAACACCATGAGCTCTTATCTTTCTGAGCAGCCTCCTGTGCGGCACCTTGTGAAAGGCCTTCTGGAAGTCCAAGTAGATAACATCCATTGGCTCTCCTTTGTCTAACCTACTCGTTACCTCCTCAAAGAATTCTAACAGATTTGTCAGGCATGACCTCCCCTTGATTAAACCATGCTGACTTTGCCCTATTTTACCATGCACTTCCAAGTATTCTGAAATCTCATCCTTAATAATGGACTCTAAAATCTTACCAACGACCGAGGTCAAGCTAATCGGCCTATAATTTCCCGTCTTTTGTCTCATTCCCTTCTTAAACAGGAGGGGTTACATTAGCGATTTTCCAGTCCTCTGGGACCCTCCCTGACTCCAGTGATTCCTGAAAGATCACCACTAACGCCTCCACTGTCTCGTCAGCTATCTCCTCCAGAACTCTGGGGTGTAATCCATCTGGCCCAGCTGATTTATCCACGTTTAGACTTTTCAATTTTCCTAGCACCTTCTCCTTGGTAATGGCCACCATACTCACCTCTGGCCCCCCACTCTTTTGAACTTTGGGGATGTTACTCATGTCTTCCACCGTGAAAACTGACGCAAAGTACCTATTCAGATCCTCCGCCATTTCTTTGTTCCCCACTACTGCTTCTCCAGCATCATTTTCCAGTGGCCCAATGTCCACTTTTGCCTCTCTTTTACCCTTTATATATCTAACAAAGCTCTTGCAATATTCTTTTATATTACTGGCTAGTTTACCCTCATATTTAATCTTCTCCCTCCTTATTTCTTTTTTAGTTGTCCTCTGTTGGTCTTTGTAGGCTTCCAAATCCCCTGGTTTCCCACTGCTCTTTGCCGCATTGTATGCTTTCTCTTTAGCTTTTATGCTGTCCTTGACTTCCTGTGTCAGCCGTGGTTGCCTCGTCCTCCCTTTTGTATGCTGCTGCTTCCTAGGGATGAATTTTTACTGTCTCTCCCAAATTACTCCCAGAAACTTCTGCCATTGCTGTTCCACTGTCTTTCCTGCTAGGGTCATCTCCCAGTCAATTCTGGCCAGCTTCTCGCTCATGCCTCTGTAGTTGCCTTTATTCAACTGTAATACCGTTACATCTGATTCCAGCTTTTTCCTCTCAAATTGCAGGGTAAATTCTATCATATTATGGTCACTTCTGCCTAAGGGTTCCTTCACCTTAAGCTCTCTTACCAAATCTGCCTCATTACACTTCACTAAATCTAGAATTGCCTGTTCCCTAGTGGGCTCCACCACAAGCTGTTCCAAAAAGCCATCTCGTAGACATTCTACAAATTCCTTTTCTTGGGATCCACTACCAACCTGATTTTCCCATTCTACCTGCATATTGAGATCCCCCATGATCACTGTAACCTTGCCTCTCTTACATGCCTTTTCTATCTCCTGGTGTATCTTGTGCCCCACATCCTGACTACTGTTTGGAGGCCTGTACATAACTCTCATTATGGTTTTTTTATCTTTGCGGTTCCTCAACTCTACCCACACAGATTCTACATCATCTGACCCTACATCATTTCTTGCTATCGATTTAATTTTATTTCTTACTAACAAAACACCCCCACCCCCTCTGCCAACCTACCTATCCTTGGATATTTAGTTCCCAGTCCTGATCCCCTTGCAGCCATGTCTCCATGTTGCCCACCACATCATACCTGCCAATTTCAATCTGCACCACAAGTTCACTTACCTTATTTCGTATACTGCGTGCATTCAGATACAACACCTTCAGTCCTGTATTTCCCAACCCCTTTCTGATTGTCGTCCCTTTATCTAATATGCTTGAAGTTAGATTCCTAGCCCTTTCCAATTGCTCTGTCCTATTTTATGTTCTGGGGACTCCTGGGCTCTCCTTTAGACCATAAGACATAGGAGCAGAAATTATGCCATTCGGCCCATCGAGTCTGCTCCACCATTCAATCATGGCTGATAAGTTTCTCAACCCCATTCTCCCGCCTTCTCCCCTTAACCTTTGATCCCCTTACCAATCAAGAACCTATATATCTTTTCAGTTTTTTCATAATTTCCATGTAGTTGAATCCACCCCCCACCCACCACACGCTAACCTGCTGCTTTGTTTCCCATTAGTCATACTGCTTGGAGTTTTCCCTCCCCCCCTCCACTCCCACTTTCTAGTTTAAAGTCCTTTTGACTACCCTATTTACCCTTTTCGCTAGAACATTGGTCCCAGATTGGTTCAGGTGGAGACCGACCCAACGGTACAGATCCCTCCTGTTTCAATACTGATGCCAGTGCGCCACGAAATGGAACCCCTCTTTCTCACACCACTCCTTTACCCACGTGTTTACTTCCCTTATTCTCGTGTCCCTATGCCAATTTGCACGTGGCTCGGGTAGTAATCCGGAGATTATAACCCTTGAGGACCTGTTCTTTAATTTAGTTCCTAGTTCCTGATAATCCCCAAACAGGTCCTCTTTCCTAGTCTTACCTATGTTATTTGTCCTGACGTGGACCACAACAACTGGATCCTCCCCCTCCCACTCCAATATCCTTTTAAGCCGGTCAGAGATGTCCCTCACCCTGGCACCAGGCAGGCAACATACCATGCAGGACTCTCGATCCTGCTTACAAAGGATGCTATCAATTCCCCTAATTATAGAATCTCCTACAACTACCACTTGTCTTTTTGCTCCTCCCTCTTGAATGGCCTCCTGTGCCACGGTGCCGTGGTCAGCTGGCTCTTCCTCCCTACATCCCTGTTCCTCATCCACACAGGGAGCAAGTACCTTGTACCTTTTGGACAAGGTCTAGAGCTGAGGCTCCTCTGTTCCTGAACACAGGATCCCTCTACCTGCCTCACTTGCAGTAACACCCTGCTGACCCTGACCACTGACCGAACTTGAGGTACTTAATCTACCGGGTGTGACCGCCTCTTGAAACAAAACGTCCAGGTAACTCTCCCCCTCTCGGATGTGCCGCAGCATCCAGAGCTCGGACTCCAGCTCATCAATTCTGAGCTGGAGTTCCTCCAGCAACCAACACTTGCTGCAGATGTGGTCACTGCGGCTCGCAATGGGATCTGCCAGCTCCCACATCATACAGCTACAGTACATCACCTGCCTAGCCATCTTAGGTATTAGCTTTGCAGTGTTTTTTTTTAAATTTGGTGCAGATTTTCTACCAACCAATCAGGTCACAGCTTTCCTGTGATGTCACGTTTTCAGTTTTGGCTTCAGTTACTCTGTGCCCCGAGGTCACTGCTCTTGTGCTCCTCCCTCCAAATCTGTTCCCTGGAGACAAGGCCGCGAATCCCTGAGGTAAGCTAGATTTATACTCACCGTTCCGGTGATCCTCCCTCTAAGTCTGCTTCCAGGATTTACTCACCAATCAGCTGCTTTTTCTTTAAAATCCACTTTCAGAAGAGTGGTCCTCACAGGACTGGTGCAATCCTGAAGGCAATGCCTCTTCCTCTTTTTTTAGGTTTGAGGAGGAGGAAGGGATGGAAACACTACAGCAATGTAATGTTTGGGGCTATTCCTTCTTTGACAGTGGGTCCTCCTCAATTCCCTCATGAGTTGCGGTGTCTGCGGTGACTTCTCCCAAAAAGCTTCAGTCACTTCTCACCAGCACCCTCTGTTGGATGCTCTTCCTTCTGTTGAGTGCAAGAGTCCTTTTCCTCAATTCCCTCCTGAGTCGCGGTATCTGCCGTGACTTCTCCCAGAATGCTTCAGTCACTTCTTACCAGTGCCCTCTGTTGGATGCTCTTCCTCCTGTTGAGTGCAAGAGTCCTTCTCCTCAATTCCCTCCTGAGTCGCGGTGTCTGCGGTGACTTCTCCCAGAATGCTTCAGTCACTTCTCGCTAATGCCCTCTGATGGATGTTCTTCCTCCTGTTGAGCGCAAGAGTCCTTCTCAATTCCCTCCTGAGTCACGGTGGCTGTGGGGACTTCTCCCAGAATGCTTCAGTCACTTCTCACCAGCGCCCTCTGTTGGATCTCCTGTCCTTAGTGCACTTGGATCATCCGGTTTTACGCTACCATGATAACTGTATGCTACCACAAATGTTGAAACCAAGTTATATATTGAGAATAAGTTTTTCTTTGTATTGTAAGCACAACAATTTTTTTCATACATTGGAGAGGCTCAAATTATCTTCAAGACCCTTTTCAAATGTGCCTCTTGTTGAATCTGCATTCACTATAGATACACAATTAGACTGTGCACTCTTGTCACCTTGGAGGATGTTTCTTTTAGATGGGGAAGCAACAGTAGAGACTGAAGGGGGTGGACAATTTGTTTCCAAAGGTACCTTCACAATGCAAAATTCTCTGAAGCCAATGACTGAGACTCCTTATGGATCTTACAATGAGTTAAAATTCATGCCGAGTAAACACTTGCTCTCTTTCCTCCATGAGAAACTTATCTGGACCAGTCATAAATACTGTGACTAAAATAGCAGGTTAGAGATTGGATATTCTGTGGCGAGTAACTCAACTTCCTGGCTCCCCAAAACCTGTCCACCGTCTACAAGACACAAATCAGGAGTGTGATGCCTGGGTGAGTGCAGCTCCAACCACACTCAAGAAACTTGACACCATCCAGGACAAAGCAGCTTGCTTGATTGGCACCTCCTTTCCCACCACTGTGCAGCAGTGTGTACCATATACCAAATCACTGCAGCAATTGCACAGACTTCTTCAATGGCACCTTCCAATCTGCCCAGGAAGACAAGGGCACCAGGCATATGGGAATGTCACCACCTGCAAGTTGCTCTTCAATTCACACACCATTCTTGAGGGCGATTTGTTGTCTTCAGTGTTTTGGTAGTGTGACAGTGATGAAAATTGTGTTGCAAAGTTGCTTTTTTGCCCACTTAAAGAATGCCAAATAATTTATTTTCAACTTTGTCATTGACTCTCACCAATCAATAGATTGTGGGATTAAGTCCCACTTGAGTATAAAATCTAGGCTGGCATTTCAATGTAACTTGGAGAGCTGCGGTGCCAGAGGTAACGTGTTTCAGATGAGATGTTAAACCGAGGCCCAATGTGACCCCCTCAAAAGTGCAGGGGAGTTCTTCCAGATGTCCTGGTCGATATTTACTCCTCAGCCAACATCAATGAAAGAAACGAATTGGAGAATCTGGTCATGTACCTCATTACTGTTTGTGGAACCCTTGCTGATAATGGTGATTGCATTTCAAAAGTACAGTGGCTTAGAGTGCTTTAGGACATCCTGAGGTAATGAAATGAAAAGCATTCTATGAATAACAATGTATTTCATGTTTCTTTCAAATGCTGTGAATCTGTTGCAGGCTGCCTTCGGGAATGACGCTATTCACAGTGGCAACCCTTCAATGAAAATGATTTGACACTTTTTCCATTGGAGACAGTGAAATCACATTGAGTTGTGTTTTTGTGTCATTTCAATATAGATAAACAGATCAGCTGATGAATCTTGGGTCCATCCTGGCCACATGTAAGCTGACATTTATACAGACTAGCAAAGTTGTTTCACCATTAGCTGGCCTGTACTACATTCTGATGTTGAAGATCCTGGCCTAATTGGCAAAATGATGGTTCTGATTAAACTACAGTAAAGTCTCGATAAGCCAAATCCCAAGCAATTCTTGTTAAGCGGAGCCTTCATAATAGCTGAAGATGCCCCATTCCCACACAAATGCATCTCTATGTAACTCAGTATGCCTACAAACACGGTCTATGTCAAAACCAACAGATCCAAATGCCAAATGAAAACACAATAAAGCAATAAATGTGCATAAAAATTTTTCTTCGATTTGTTTGCAACTTACAATGACCTGACCTTGCAAAAGGCCAGGGCTTGGCATTGAAAAGGGCCAGGAGTTAACTCTGGAAAAATTCCATAATCTCTTCTTGGCGTGCTGTTTTTGGTTGTGAATGATACAGTCCCCCATGTCTTCAATGCAGTCAAACATATTTTCAGTGTTTTCATGCTGCAGCATGAAAACCTGAGCACTTCTACTGCCTTTGTGGCCTTGGTTAGGGAAACAGGTAAGTGAGCAAGCGGGCAATCATCAGACCCCCTGATCCAGCTGGAGCTTAGCCATGGCGTTGGGAGGCAAGAACAACAGTTTCACTCTCTTCAGGCCAGCAGTGTCGGGATGCGCAGGGCGGTTGTCTCTAATGATGACAATCTTTTCTATCATTGATACGTTTTGTCCACTTTCTTGATCCATGCCTGAAAAATGCTGGAGGCCACCGAGGTGGTTTTGTTAGCCTTGCACTGCATGGTTAGTGTCTGTGTTTGCGAAACAATGTGGCTTCTTGGTCTTTGCTATCACAAGAAGTGGCAGCTTTTTGAATCATCCATGTTGATGCAGACCATAGCATTGTGTTTTTTTCTCCGCTTTCCATCATTACATGTTTTAGGTATATGTACAGGTACAATAATTTTTAAGCAAGTACAGAGGCAGAGAAAGAACGTGGAAACAAAAGTCATGTCTGTGACAGGTTGAAAGGCAGGAATGATTTAAATGACAATAGGGATGACCAGGAAAGGCAAAAGGAGGTGGTAATTGTTTTGCTCCGGAAAACCAGGTAGTGAAGGGTAGTACTGTAGCCAAATCTTATATACATTTTATAAGTTTTTACTCAGAGATACACTTTAAAAACACGCAGCATCAAACCGAATAACCACATTTTCAGTCTGCTATATAACTCTTTCGAGTACAAACACATTTCCATCTGTTCCTATTCAGATGAAGTTACATTGTTTCATAGTTTGCCATTGTGAGATTTGAACTCATGATCTTGGAGTTATAAGCCCAGTACCATAACCACTTGGCTATTTAGGCCAAGCCTGCTCCTATATAACTCTTTCGAGTGAATTGTAACTCTTTCGAGTACAAACCCGTTTCCATCTGTTTCAGATGAAGTTACATTGTTTCATAGTTTGCCATTGTGAGATTTGAACTCTTGATACTCTTTTGAGTAAACCTGTTTCCATCTGTTTCAGATGAAGTTACATTGTTTCATAGTTTGCCATTGTGAGATTTGAACTCTTGATCTTGGGGTTACAAACCCAGTACCATAACCACTTGGCTACTTAGGCCAAGCCTGCTCCTATATAAATTTTTCCAGGTCCAGCCGAGAGCATGAAGCAGCACCGAATAATCATCAATGTACTGGAGAAAGAGTTGTGGGAGGGGACCGGAGTAGGACTGGAGCAAGGTAACTCTTTCGAGTACAAACACGTTTTCATCTGTTCCTATTCAGATGAAGTTGCATTGTTTCATGGTTTGCCATTGTGAGATTTGAACTCTTAATCTTGGGGTTACAAACCCAGTACCATAACCACTTGGCTATTTAGGCCAAGCCTGCTCCTATATATTGGACCACAAGTGAATCCCCAGTTAATGCCCACCACCTGAACACAATTAAATGCTCAATTACTATACAATTAATAACAATGGGACAAATAAATAATTATAAGATGGATCTAGAAGAAATGTAGATGGAAATAGCAGTATTATACCAACACCTGTTGTCAAAAAAAAGTTCCTAACTACAATAAGATCATGGCTGATCTGTCTGTGTTTCGGATTCCACATTCCCATCTAACCCCGGTAACCTTTGATTTCCTTGCCCAACAAGAATCTATCTACCTTTAATTACCCCACTTCTAGCACCACCTGAGGCAGAGTATTCCAAAGTTGCATAACCCTCAGAGAAAAAAATTCTCCACATCTCTGTCCTGAAAGGGCAACTTCTAATTTTAAAACACTAGTAATCCTAGTTCTGGACTCACCCACAAGAGGAAACATCATTTCTATGTCCACCTTGTCAGTACCGTTCAGGATGTTATGTACTTGAATCAGGTCTTCTAAATCTCAGTGGAAACAAGTCCAGTCTGTGTAACCTTTCCTCATTTGACAACCCGCTCATTCCAGGTATCAATCTAGTAAACCAGCTCTGAACAGCCTCCAACGCATTTACATCCTTCCTTAAATAAGGAGACCAAAATGGCACACAGTATTCGAGATATGGTCTTACCAATGCCCTGTATAACTGTAACATCCTTACTTTTATGTTTAATTCATCTTGCAATAAAGGATAGCTTTCCGTTAACCGCCTGAATCACTTGTTTTACCTGCATATTAACTTTTTGTGACTCATGCACTGGAACACCTAGATTCCTCTGCTGTTCTCCATTTAATTGAAAAATGAGGTGCTGTTCCTTGAGCTTCCATTGAGATTCATTGGAACAGCATAAAGAAGCTGAGGATGGAGGGGACAGATAGGGCTGGTTCAGTAACTTGACTGATTTTAATTTGATGTATACCAGCTCAACTGTGCGAACTATGCAGGCTTGCAATTGAATGTAGAGCTCACCATTTAGTTCAAAAGCAGTTTGGCTTCTTTTATTTCTGGCTGTATATGTTGTGCTGCTGGGGAACTGGGATTTCTGTAACTATACCTGTAGAATGTTACTAAAGATGTTGCTCTGCTAAAGCAGACTGGCAGTTAGCAAATTAAAGTTTAGAAGATGAGGGTTTAGAATTGCAATAGCAAATCTATCGCCATCAACACAAATTGTAGGAGGTACTGCAAATTTTGACTAAGAATCCACGACTGTGTTATTGGCAATATCAGATATTCCAGCCCACAGTTTACCAAACGTTTTCCTGATGTGACCCCACTTGCCTCAGACTTTGTGTGACCCCGAGACTGAAAATTGGTGGGGGGAGGGGGTTGCGCAGGGTGACTAGTGGCTGGAGAGCGGGTGGGGGTCTAAAGCTGATGAGAAAAGCAAAGAACCACCTTTTTACAGACTCTGATTGTAGCTGCACTTGTGTTTCCGAGAACAGATACCATGCCCCAACGGGAAAGGAACGCAAGCATTTAAAGGGACCTTGCAACTGTTAAACTCAGTCCAAGCTCCACGGCTGCCATTGTTGCCTCAGCTTGCAACCCCAAAATCTTGTCCTGCAAGCCCATCTGAGGGTTGTGACCTTCAGTTTGGGGACCCCTCTTCTAACCTTTGGAGTTTTCTCAGCATCAAGATTCTGGGTGAACTCTGCCCACCAACACTAAGATGATTGACATGTTGAAGCAGGAAAGCACCGACAGTGTTGATAACCGTTTTAGGCAACTGTACTGGTCGCAAGGGAAGTTGTTGAGCCTAAAGAGTATGTTGCTGAACAATGATTCACAGTTCAACATCTCACCTAAAAGACAGCACCTCCAACAGTGCAGCATTCCCTCAAATGTACTGAAGTGTCAGACTGGTTGTATGTTTAAGTTTCTGGGATGGGATTTGAACCCTCAAATTTCTTACACAGGCCAGGGCGCAACCGGTGAGTCAAGGCTGACACACATGGTCATAGATTGCAGGAAAAATGTAAAAATAAATTCTGCAATCATCTTCACCAGTGCAAACAGTTTGACCATGAAGCACCTAGTTGGAGACCTGGCACTAAATATAATCCATGAACTGATGGCGCTGAAATGGGTGTAATGTAGATGGATGAGGAGGGGCTTCAGCATAATTACCTCATGAAATTTTAAATATCAGTAGAGGAATAAATAATTTGACAAAATAAAAAGTAGCTAAGATTTAGTGACATTAGTAATTTAAAAAGTTGAATGAAATTGTATACTGTACACTTGAAATACTGGTAGGTGAAAAGACTATAACAAATTTTCATTTCCATACATAAAAGAAACAATGTTATAAATATTTGTTATAGGTGCAATTGCAGTTTACTGGTATCTTTTTAATAAAGAAACATGAAAGGATTGAAAGGGAGTAAAATACTGAAGAGACGCAAAATTGGATCCACCTATAATTTGGGTCTGCCCAGTTCAGATAGTAATACATTTTAAAAAAGACTGCATTTACATAGTGCTTTTCAGGACCACTGGACATCTCAAAGCGCTTTACAGCTCATGAAGTACTTTTGAAATGTAGTCACTGTTAGATTGTAGGAAATGTGGCAGCCAAACTCCCAGAAATGGTAATGTGATGATGACCAAATAATGGTCTGTTGTTCTGTGATGTTGATTCAGCGATTTAAATATTGGTCAGAACACTGGGGATAACTTACCTATTTTTATTTTGAATAGTACCATTGGATCTTTTATATCCATCCAAACAAGCAGATGGAGCCTTGGTTTTAACATCTCATCCAAAATGCAGCACTTCTGACAGTGCAATGCTCCCTCAGGTGCTCAAGGCCTGGCATGGGACTTGAACCTGGAACCCTTGTCTCACCCTGGCACACATGTTAGAGATGAGGAAGCTTCAATACTTGGTCATTGCAGAGCTAATCTCAGTTGGTGTGGTAACTGGGATAACACAACTGGATTTAACAGCTAGCACTAGAAAAAGAAAAAATTAACCTGATTTTCACTGCTGTATGTTTTCACTACTGTACTTGTAGTCATATTCAAGTATTCTTTCTCATCTGCTAAGTATATCTGCAATGCTAATGCTTGTGGAACCATATACCCAGAATAAGTTGATGCCCCAGGAGAGAAATTAAAAAATAACTGGAAGAGGGAAGTATCTAACTTAGCAATAAAACCTGACATACTACCGAGGTATTGTAGTAATGAGAAGCAGTGTTGAGTAAGTGCATTTCTCGGAAGCTGTGGCAGTAGAAATCTTGGTGAATAGAGAACTAGAAGATGGAGCTGGAAAAATAATATAAATCTGGCCCTAAGTTCACACTAAAAGCATGTCTTTGGGGGGGTTTTCATATTTAAATGTCTGGGCATATTTTTTGTACTCTGATTTATGGCTGAAAAAGATTTTTTGTTGAAGCTTTTCTGACATAAGATGTCTGTTTTTCCAGCAATAAATCAGAATACAATGTGGACAAAAGATGTGCAAGATGAAAAGTTTTGACAAAAAACAGTCTCTTTTCCTTTCAGCTCAGGTTTTGTACTATCTTACGACTATTGTAATTTATGATAATTCAAGTTGACATTAGTTGCATAACTGGAGTATTTATGGGTTATAATCAAACATTTGGCATGTTTCCGTTTATATCGCATGTTCAGACTGAGTTTTTGTTTTATTGTTATGGTTAGAGCACCTTGATCTGTCTGGGCTCTGTGAATGCTGCATTTTTTTGTGTGCACATCAAACTTTGTGAATTTTATCCTCAAAATAAGCCATGTCAGTCTGGAAAATGAAGAGGTATGCGACGAGGAACAAGGGCAGTTTACAAAAGTTTATATTTTTTGAATCACTATTTAGTATTACCTGTGCAATAGAAATCCTCAAATTAGCCTTTGTTTGTCAAGTAATCTGATATTTTAATCAACAAATATTACACGTGCTAAATTTTCCTGTTCCTTTTACATAAGTCAATTTCCTGCTGTATGCAATAAAAAAATTGACCTAATAGGAGATTATTATCTTTAATTTTAAATGTGTTTATCAGTCGAAGGAATTGCAACTTCTGTTGTCAAATTTTGATCAGTCACTCTGTCACCGGTGAAACTAAATCTCGGGGCTCCGGTGGGTCAGTTCACTGAACAGGAACGTCCAAGGTTTGTTTTTTTTTAACTTGCTCATCTGAGCAGGGCTAACAGGGTCATTAGAACTGACCTCCCGTGTTCTGCTACTAGAAAAGGGAAGAAATTAGTTAGGATTCTTGTTCTTCCTTACTGTCTAATGTCATGTGCTGGAAAGTTCATATGTTTGAATGTTGGCAGTGCACGACTATCTGGTTTGCCCCCGTCAAAGAATTGTTGCCTTGATTCGGATAAATGGTTGTTGGAAGTTTTTTGTGTAACTATGCTCTGGCATAAGTCATTGCCCAACATCTTTCATAGCTTTACTTTTGAAGAGTAGCCTGTGTTGTAATGAATTGTATGCAGCAGCCAATTTACACACAGTGAGCTCCTTCATAAAGCACTGAGATTGATGACCAGATCATGTATTTTTCCAGTGTTGGTTGAGCAATGAATGTTGGTCTGGACACTGGGAAAATTATCTTGCTTTCCTTTTTGAATAATGCTGAGAGATTTTTCATATCCACCAGAAAGAGCCTCGATTTAACATCTGATCTGAAAGATGCTTCTTACTGTGCAACACTCTCCTCAGTACTGCATTGAAGTGTTGGTATGTTACCATGGAGCCAAGACATTTGCTAAGAGAATAGAGCCACAAGATTCCACGGGTCTTGAACAAACAAAATAAACTTTACGAAGTTATAAAAGTAAAACAATCTCCGATATGTGGCTTATACTCTTAACATTCAGAATTAGCATGAGGTACATAATGACAAACTGTGGTTGAACATCCCAGAGTGCACATCAAATGGCAAATGGAGTAAGACAGATCCCATGGATTTCTCAGCAATCCACCCAGTTGTCAGGGACACTAAGTCACCAAATCTCACTAAAACTGTCTCCTTCACAAGGGACTCCAGTTCTGCACTTTCAAAGATCTAAGTTTGGAACCCCCTCAAAGCCACTTCAACTCGGACTGCCTCAATGACAGCTCACCTCCCAGGGTTTCAATCTAATCTCCTGAGACTATGTTTCCCTGGATTCCTGAGTCTGCACTCCAGCCTTTAATTACAGGCGTCATTTCAGCTCTCCAGGGCATCACCCAAGCCCCCTCTACCTGGAGCTTACCAATTCAGTTCCTCAGAACTAACAACAGCACCTGAGTTGTATGGAGCTAGCCACCTTCTTTTTCGACGACTCCTGAGTAAAAAAAAAAAAACCTCACCCTTGAACTGCTCTTCACAGAGCCTTGAACTGACCTATCAAAACACTCCAAGAGGGTCCCACCCTTGTTACTAGGCAGGAACAAATGTAATGAACATTGGAATGTCCTGTACTTTAAATGTTAGAATCTCCACAGGCTGCTAGCTGAGACAGCATCCATGGACAGAAAAATGGATTTCAGCGCAAATCACAGAATAATAACGAAACAAAAATCAGCACCGAAATCAGTGAATTTGGCCCATGAAACATGCTGGTACTAACTTTATGTTAGAGTTAGCCTTTTCCTTATTCTATCTGAATACTCAAAATATTTTTGCTCAAGTTTAACCCTCCTCCTTACATATTGTGATTGACCCTGGTCTAAAATTTATTGTAGCAATACATGTCATTTCTACATTTACCTCAAAACATTTATTGTAACTTCCTCATTCTGCTTCATAATGGAAAATATCTATTGATGGCGAAAGTGAAGGCACATAGAAGTGTCTGAAGTTGCAAACTGTACAATTTTTTGCCTTTTAACTGAATTCCTACTTTTCTCATCACTGCTTACTGAATTCTCTACTATTTAGCCTTTGTTCTGAGTGCAAATGAAGGACAAGGCTTTATTTTGTCCAAAATCATCACTCCCTGGTATTTGTATGGCGTGAATGCCACCTGCTGCTGGTATGTTGGACTTCTGCTTGAAACATTTTAAGTCGAAGTTTTATTTTGTTTCGGGTGGATTTTAACAGCGGCCATCTTGTAAAACCTTTCACTGGTTTAGAAAAAAAAAATCAGATCTTAATCCAGACTGCACCATAACATGTTTGGATTTTCATTCTCAGTGTAATAAACTTGGAATGAAGGACTAGTTTCCTATAAGAAATAGTAAACTTTATTTACACACTCCTGATGAGGCTACATGCTTGTTCCAAGACCAAGGGTAAAAAGCTCTGCCCCTAAGATTCCCCACGCATAGCGCTGTTTTGCCTACACAGTCACATGATTCCCATAACAGTAAGAAATGATTTAACTTACAATCATTACATTCTTCCCCCTGTAATTTTGTTTTACCCTCTTATTTACAAAAACATCTTAACCCATATTATATACAGTTATATACTGTTCATGCTATTATTTATTTTTATATACATTCACCGGATTTGGGCTTCACTGGCTGGACCAGCATTTATTGCCCATGCCTAGTTGCCCTTGAAGGCGGGGGTGAGCTTCCTTCTTGAACTGCTGCAGTCCATGTAATGTAGGTACACCCACAGTGCTGTTAGGAAGGGAGTTCCAGGATTTTGATCCAGCAACCGTGAAGGAACAGTGATGTATTTCCAAGTCAGGATAGTGAGTGACTTGGAGGGGAACTTCCAGGTGGCGGTGTTCCCATCTATCTGCTGCTCTTGGCCTTCGAGGTGGCAGTGGTTGTGGGGTTGGATGGTGCTGTCTAAGGAGCCTTGGTGAATTCCTGTAGTACATCTTGTACATGGTACACACTGCTGCTACTGTGTGTTGGTGGTGGAGGGAGTGAATGTTTGTGGATGTGGTGCTATTCAAGGTGGATGCTTTGTCCTGGATGGTGTCAAACTTCTTGAGAGTTGTGGGACTCATCCAGTCAAGTGAGGAGTATTCCATCGCACTCCTGACTTATGCTTTGTAGATGGTGGACAGGATTTGGGGAGTCAAGAGGTGAGTTACTCGTCACAGGATTCCTAGCCTCTGACCTCTTGTAGCCACAGTATTTATATAGCTAGTCAAGTTCAGTGCCTGGTCAATAGTAACCCCATGATGTTGATAGTGGGGGATTTAGCGATGGTAATGCCATTAAACGTCAAGGGGCGATGGTTAGATTCCCTCTTGTTGGAGATGGTCATTGCTTGGCACTTGTGTGGCACGAATGTTACTTGCCACTTGTCAGCCCAAGCCTGGATATTGTCCAGATTTTGCTGCATTTGGACCTGGACTGCTTCAGTATCTGTGGAGCCACAAATAGTGTTGATCATTGTGCAATCATCAGCGAACATCCCCACTTCTGACCTCATGATGGAAAGAAGGTCATTGATGAAGCAACTGAAGAGGTTGGGCCAAGGACACTACCCTGAGGAACTCCTGCAGTGTTATCCTGGAGCTGAGATGAATGACCTCCTACAACCACAACCATCTTCCTTTGTGCTAGGTATGACTCCAACCAATGGAGAGTTTTTCCCCTGATTCCCATTGACTCCGGTTTTGCTAGGGTTCCTTGATGCCACACTTGGTCAAATGCAGCCTTGATGTCAAGGGCAGTCACTCTCACCTCACCTTTGGCATTCAGCTCTTTTGTCCATGTTTGAACCAAGGCTGTAGTGAGTTCAGGAGCTGAGTGTCCCTGGCCGAACCCAAACTGGGCGTCAGCGAACAGGTTATTGCTAAGCAAGTGCTGTTTGATAGCACTGTTGATGACCCCTTCCGTTATTTTACTGATGATTGAGAGTGGACTGATGGGGCAGTAATTGGTCGGGTTGGATTTGTCCCACTTTTTGTGCACAGGACATCCCTGGGCAATTTTCCACATAGCCGGGTGGGTAGCAGTGACTGAGTGTGGCAGGATGGCACAGCCTAGATCAGACCCATTGGCTGTAGGATTGCTTAGCTCTGTCTGTCACTTGCTGTTTATGCTGTTTGACGCACAAATAGTCTGTTATAGCTTCACCAGGTTGACACCTCATTTTTAGGAATGCCTGGCGTTGCTCCTGGCGTGCCCTCCTGCACTCTTCATTGAACCAAGGTTGATTCCCTGGCTTGATGGTAGTGGTAGAGTGGGGGATATGCTGGGCCATGAGGTTACAGATTGTGTTTGAGTGCAATTCTGCTGCTGATAGCCCATAGCGCCTCATGGATGACCAGTCTTGAGTTGCTAGATTTGTTTGAAATCTATCCCATTTAGCATGGTGGTAGTGCCACACAACACGATGGAGGGTATCATCAATGTGAAGGCAGGAATTCGTCTCCACAGTGACTGTGTGGTGGTCACTCCTATTGATACTGTCATGGACAGATGCATCTGCGGCAGGCAGGTTGGTGAAGATGAGGTCAAGTATGTATTTCCCTCTTGATGGCCCTCACTACCACCTGCCACAGACCCATTCTAGCAACTATGTCCTTTTAGGATTCGGCCAGCTCGGTCAGTAGTGGTACCACAAAGCTACTCTTGGTGATGGACATTGAAGCCCCCCACCCGGAGTACATTCTGCGCCCTTGCCACCCTCAGAGCTTCCTCCAAGTGGTGTTCAACATGGAGGAGCACTGATTCATCAGCTGAGGGAGGGTGGTATGTGGTAATCAGCAGAAGGTTTCCTTTCCCATGTTTGACCTGATGCCATGAGACTTCATGGGGTCCCGAGTCGATGTTGAGGACTCCCAGGGCAACACTCCTGACTGTATACCACTGTGCTGCCACCTCTGCTGGTCCTACAATTTAGAATTATTTACTTCAGAGACATCCAGAATGTTTATCCTTTGTCGATGTGGCACCTCAGGGGTTGAAGTTTTGACTTTGATTTCAGATGGATTAACTGGTTGTTAGAGGGCTTCTGAGATGATCCACATGTTTCCTAACAATCCTGTTTTCCACTTATACTTGATAAGATAAAAGCCTTGTTTCAGAGACGATTGTACTCGGGACCCATCTCGGTCCAGTTGCAAAATTTCATACAAAAACTGCCTCTTCCACAGTAAACTCTCAACCTTTACTGTGAACATTATGATTCACTTTCTGACTATGCTGGTTTCTCTCTACCTTCCCTGCTAAATTAGGGAATACTAGACTCAATCTTTTACGAAGTCGGCGCTTAATGAACAATTCTGAAGGTGGTAAATCACTGGTCACATGAGGAGTTGTGCGATAGCTGAACTTGAAATTCGTGTTTCCAGTGTTTTCTCTGATAAGTTTCTTCATGCCTGTTTTAAAGGTTTGTACTGCTCTTTCTGCAAACCCGTTGGACGAGGGATAATATGGTGCTGTTCTGATGTGTTTAAACCCATTTAGGTTCACGAATCTTTGGAACCTAGTGCCAGTTAAATCTGTACCATTGCCCGACCGACCTCAGGTAAACTATGAACACAAACTCTGGTGCAGTTTTTCAGAGGTTGCAGACGAAGTAGGTGATCTCACTTCAAACATGTCCATACACTTTGAACATGTGTCAATAATCACCAGAAACATGGTTCCTAGAAATGGATCTTCATAATCTAACCCAGGGTTGACCGGGCCACTCCCACAGAAATGGGCAACTTCTGCTGTTGCTGGCACTGGAGATAGTGTTTCACCAATTTTTCTTTGTCACTAAGTATACGTGGCCACCAGATGTAACTTTGTGTAAGCAACTTCATTTTCGAAATATCAAGATGCTCACTATGAAGTTCTTCCAATAATGGTTCTCTTCCTTGCACAGAGATAACGACACTTGCTCCCCCATAACAAGATACCATCTTGACAACTCCATTCGGATCTACGTACAAAGAATGGTTTTATTTCTTCAGGGACTTGTGCATTTGACCATCCTTGTAATATTTGTTCACGGACTCTTGCTAAAATTGGATCCCGATTTGTCCAATTCTTTATCTGTTTCGCACAGACTGGTGAGGAGTCTAGGAAATTCAATACCAGTACTACCCCTTGAGGTACTGGAACATGTGTAACACTGTCTGGCAAAGGGAGACAGCTAAGGGCATCTGCATTTGCTATATGCACATCTGGACAGTGCATAAAAGTTTACCTGTATGTTGACAAAATTAAAGCCCATCTTTGAATTCTTGCAGAGGCTATTGGTGGGATTGCCTTATCTTTGCTAAACAACCCTAATAGTGGTTTGTGTTCTGACACTATGATGAAGTGTTGACCATACAAATATTGATGGAACTTTTTTACTCCAAATACGATAGATAGGCCCTCTTTTTCAATTTGAGTAACCTTTCTTGGCTGCAAACAGGGTTCTGGATACATGTCCTGTCGATCTTTCAGATCCGTCCTCCATCTTGTGTGATAATACTGCCCCCACTTCGTAGGGAGATGCATCACAAATGAGTATCAACTCCTTAGAAGGGTCATAGTGCACTCGCAGACACGACGAATGTAAAAGCTCCTTAACTCATGTGAAGGCTTCCTCTTGCAAACTACCATTTGTGGTGGTTCTTCAATAATAAGTGTAAAGGTGCTAATACTTTCGATATGTTAGGCAAGAATCGACCATAATAGTTTACCATGCCCAAAAGAGACTTGAGCTCTGTGACTTTGGTAGGAGAGGGCGCTTCTTTGATTGCCCTGACTTTCTCCTCTAATGGATGCAACTCTTGGGCATCCACTCAATGACCCAGCTATGTAAATTCCTTTGCTTGAAAAGTGCACTTTTTTTTATAAATGAATGGCAGCATGTAAAAATCTCTTTAGAACCTCTTCCAGTTTTGCCACAAGTCCTGCTTCTGTGGGTCCTGTGATTAGGACGTCGTCCAGGTACACCATAACTCAGGGAAGTTCTTGTAGTTAGCTTTCCGTGGCTCTTTGGAAAACCGCACAGGCAGCTGACACACTGAAGGGTAGGTGTGTGTATTGGTACAGGCCCTTGTGTGTGTTTATGATGAAATAACTTCTTGATGTGTTGTCCAGCTCGAGCTGTTGATACCTATGATTCTTGTCCAGTTTAGTGTAGGATCCTCCTCCTGCCAGTTTAGCATACAGATCTTCAATCTTTGGTATTGGGTATTTGTCTAATTTCTCAGCCTTGTTTACAGTTAATTTATAATCTCCGCAGATGCAAATGGTTTGGTCTGGTTTCATTATAGAGACTATGGGTGCTGCCCATTCTGAAAATTGGACTGGCTGTATTATTCCTAACTGTTCCAAGGGTATAATTCTACATCCACCTTTTCTTTTAGAGTGCAAGGCACAGGTCTTACCTTCAAAAGAAAATGGGGTGTTGCTTCAGACTCCACGTACATTTTAGCTTGATTTTCTCCAACTCATCTTGGAATACTCTGTCATTTTTTTTTAGCAACTCTGGAATTCCTCCTGTCCTGACCTGAAAAATTTCTGACCGATTTAGTTTGATTTCTTTCAACCAATCATGGCCCTGAAGTCTAGGTCTTCCTCCTGTTACAACAATTACTGACAGCTGAGCTGTCTGTTGTCTTTCTGATACAGGTACAGAGGTGATGCCTTTCACCTGTTTTGCTTCTCTTGTATTTTTTTTAAACTGAGCAGCAGCATTCTCCAAACTCAATGGCTTGGTACTTTCTCTGAGGTATTTAAAGATGTGTTCTTCCACCAATGTTGTCGATGCTCCTGTGTCAACCTCCATGAGCATAGGTTTTCCATTTACTTGAAGTGTAACAGTGGTTCAGCTTTCCTGGCCTTCAGATTGTGTAGGAAATAAACGTTAGCCTCAGTAACTTATGGCTCGTCTATGTTGTACACTTCATTTAACTTGACCTGATACCTGAATGGCTGCCTTGACCTAGTGCTGCACTGTTTAACAAATACTCTTTTTGTGACAGTAGTGGCATTCTGCCTCTTTAAATCTACAGACGTTGCGATGCATGATTTCTCCCATAACAGTAACACTTTAACTTCTGGATTGCTGGTGAGCTGCTTCTAACATTTCTTGTTATTTTTGTAGTGGTAGGGACCGTGTCCCGCTTTGTGGTAGCCTCCCTGATCTTCACGCCACGCCCAGCGGCAGGTTCCCACCCTAGCTGCAAAACGGTGCCATGTTGCATACTATGCAAAGCCTGCGAGTCCCTTTCCATTGCTAGCGCTATCTCCATGGTGTGCTTCAGATCTATCTCAACTTCTGCAAGCAAACGGTGCTGAATGGCGTCATCGTTTATGCCGCAAACCAAACGACCTTGCAACATGTCGTTTAAAGTATCACCAAAATCACAGCGCTCCATTAACTGTTTAAACTTTGTGATGTACATTGCGCTCGACTCACCAGGGGCCCTTACTTGAGAGTTAAACTTGCATCTTTGCATGATCACGGAAGCTTTAGGCTGAAAATGTCCTTTCACGTGGTCCACTAGCTCAGTGAAGGATCTGGAATTTGGTGCGTTCAGAGTCGTCAAGCTAGGGATTAGGCTGTAGGTTTTGCTCCCGCAGACACTTGGGAGAATTGCCTTCTGTTTCTCCTCCACTGTTATTTCATTAGCTACAAAGTAGAAATCTAATCACTTGATATATATTGACTCCAGTCCTTGATGGATGAGTTGCACAGATCAATTCTAACCAAGAGAGGCATTGTTGGTGAGTATACATCTTTTCTTCCCATAAAATATCAGAGTACTCACAATTGCGAGGAGAGGTACTGCGTCGGCGCTATTTATTCTCATTGCCAGTTGTAATAAACTTGGAATGCAGGACTGGTTTCTTGTAAGAAACTGTGAACTTTATTTCCAGACTCCTGATGAGGCTACGTTCTTGTTCCAAGATCAAAGATAAAAGGTTCCACCCCTAAAATGCCCTGTGCTTAGGGGTGATTCATCTATATAGTCACATGATCCCCATAACAGTAAGAAATGGTTTTACTTACAATCATTACACTCAGATTTCCTTGTCCCTTGTTGAGACAGTGAAATATGAATCGAACAACTTCGAACATATGGATCATGATCTTTCCAGTGATGAACAGCATTGCTGCCTAATCGTATTCGCAAGTTTGAATTGTTTTGCATCTTAAGTCCTCGGCAACTGAGTACTCCTTTGCCTGATCTTTTAACATTTTGGACCTCTTCAGCAAATTTATTCAGGAAGTTAAGTCTTCTACAAGAAAGAACTAAAACCAGTGTATCCAATTGTGGTTATGGCTGCACTAACCCAGATAGGCAATGGGAAGAGATTTACTTAATTGCCAGGGATAAGGGAGAGGCTGGCTTAGAATGGATTTTCTTTAGAGCAGAGAAAGTTCAGAGGAAATTTGATTAGGTGTTTAAAATCACGAACGGTTTCGATTGACTAAATAAGGTGGAACTGTTTCCAGCAGCAGAAATGAATCAGAGGACACGGACTGAAGGTAATCGACAAAAGAATCAGAGGCAACTTGAAAAAGAAATAATTGATGCAGTGAGTTGTTGTGATCTGGAATGCATTGCGTGAAAGGGTGGTGGAAACAGATTCAAAAGTGACTTTCCAAAGGCAAATTTCATGAAAGGTCGTTGACCTGAAACTTTACTTCAGTTTCTTATTGCAGATGCTGATGACCTTCTGATTACTCAGCATTTTTTGCTTCTATGATTCCCTGGTTTTCTCCTTCGAACTTTTCTTAGATGAGGCGATTGTTTTATCAGCTTGAAATACAGACTGAATTGTGAAATCTTCAAACCGACTTGAATATACATTCTTTGCTGCTCGTGGTCTTTTTAAACCTGTTCAACTACAGCTGCTAAACAGGATCTTGGGACAAAATTCTGTTTTTCAGTGAAGAAAAATGAAGATCAAAAATCTGCTAACATTGAGGATATGGAAGTTGTTGAACAGTCAACCATATGTGCCCTTGTATAACTGCGTCAGCCTTCACTATATTAATTGGAAAAAAAGACAGACTTGCATTTGTATAGTATTTTTCAAGTCTTCAGAACGTTCCAAAGCTTTACAGCCAGTGTACTTTTGAAGTGTGGTTAATGTTGCAATATAGAAAATGTGGCAGCCAAGGTGGACACAGCAAACTCCCACAAACAGCATTGTGATAATGGCCAGATCACCTGTTTTTAATTATGTTGGTTAGTTAAAGAGATAGATGTTGGCCCCCCAAAAGAAAAAAAAGTCCAACTTGGAAATGAAGGATACTGGTTAAACTTCTCCGAACTGGTCTTGTATGCCTCAAAATGGAACTCCAGTATTACTGGTGCCTGTATTAGTGATCTTTAATGGCATTTGATAATTTTGAACTTTTTTTTCCTCCTGGGCCGGCCACTGGGGAGAACACTTCCTTTCTTATTTAAGTAATGCCATGGGATCTTTTGCATACCTCTGACAGGGCAGATGGGGCCTCATCTTAATGTTTCATAGAAAAGATGGGACCTCTGACAGTGTAGCACTCCCTCAGATTTTGTGTTTTGGAGTGAGACTTGAACCCGTAACCTTATAATTCAGGTGAGGGTGCTACTAACCGAACCATGGCTAGCATTGTGGCAAAACAGGATGCTATATTATCCTTTTCTCTCATCACTGCCTGGGGCATCTGGACATGTCAGTTGGTTGATAAGGACAAGATCCTAATATCTTTGTCACGTGAATTTTGTCATCATTGGCCTCACTGCTGAATGTGTAAAATGAAGCTGTAGATTAAGGTTGTCAATGCTTCAAGATTGTCCTGGGAAATTCAGGAATTGAAGATTAATGTCCCAGAAAAATTATATGGGCATTATTTTTTTTTCCATTTTCTTTGAACATGTTTGTTCATTACATATTAAAATGTGTGAAATGGACATGGGGGTGGAGGCGTTGGAGGAAAGGCTGTTTGACTAGCAGTCACAAATCATCCATTCGGGTAAAAAGATTCTTTTCGCTTTTCCATTAGTGTGGAAAGATGGCGAGGATGGATGTGTTGGACGACCGATGGCAGGAATGTGAAGACAGGAAACCTCCAGTAATAAGTCGTTGACAATCCTACTGTACATGCATGTGCAAAAAGGCACTTTGTTGTTTTTGCATTTGGTGTGATGTTCAAAGACACAGGGACATCCAAAAGAATGATAAATTTTGCTAAATTTGAATCACAAAGTTAAATTTGGTTTGGTGCTGATCATTACTAATAGCTCTCTGACAATTCTTGACCTATCACTTATGCTGTGATACTTGTTTTGCATTGATTGAAGGCAAAGCTTGCAGTTTTGTTCTGATGCAGGAGGCACCATCAAAACTGAATAATTATGGGGTTGGCAATTTCAGAGTCACAGTTTTGACCAAAAAGTATCAACATTGTTCTGCATGTGCTTCTGTGCAAAGGGGAGACTTCTCTGGGAATGAATCTTTGCATCAGGAACTTTACAGATTTGTTAATTTTAATAGCACAGTATGTTTTCTAATATTTTTTAGGTATTTCTGAAATCTGTTTTAACTTTTTGCATGACGCACTTGTTTCAGTCAGTTGATGCTTGGAAAATTAATTGCACTGGCAAACTTGTTATGCTGGAATGATGCCCAATTATTCCAGTCTGCATACTTCACAGGGTGACCCCAGTTCTACTTCTGTTGCGCCTAGGTACTGTAATAGTAGATGTTCCCATGCAAATGTATTCTAAGATAGCAATAAGTAGAAATACACCCAAAGAAAAATTAAACAAAATCTTTCACAATATTTATTTCAAACTATTAATGAGCATCTCCTTAAACTTATGTACTTCTGACTCTCTAACACGAATAGTTTGAATTTGGAATCAAATTGAATCATCACCTGCAAACTGTACATATTATACAAATCCACTTTGTCAGAACATTCGTTTGCTTTACTGTGTAAAAAATGCTTCATTCCTGTACAGGATTACTTACAATGTGGTTTTGATTTTTTTTCAGCTGAAAAAATTAGATCAAGAAGATGTCAAGTGGCGTTTAGTTATGCTCCTCAGAATGAAGATGAACTGGAGTTGAAAATTGGTGAAATCATTGAAGTACTTGGTGAAGTATGTATGAAGATATTGATACATGAATAATGATGTAATATGACTTGACTCACAAACATTTCAGAATTCTTCATTTTGAATAATTATACAGCCATCAACTTTGGACTTGAGCAAAACCTCTGATCTAGCTTTCTTGATGGTCAGAAGCCAGGAACTGTGGAGCTGAGCGATTTAGGAGTCCATCTGCAGAAATCGCTAAAAGCTAGTGAACAGGTATAGTTTAAAAAAAATAATTAGGCGAATGAAATATTAGCATTTATCTTAAGGGGGCTGGAATTTATTAGGGTAGAAGCTGTCTACAGTTGTATTAAGAGCTGGTTAGACTGCATCTGGAGTACTGCATACTGCAGCTTAGTAAGGATATATTTGGCTTGGAGAGGGTATAGTACAGATTTACCAGAATGAAACCAGGAATATAAGGCTTAGACTAAGAAAACAGTTTCCTCGGACTACGCTTATGTTCCTCTGAAGGCTGTAGATTAATTGTTTGAGATTACGATCTCATTGAGATGATTAAAGATAAAAACAGAAAATGCTGGAAACTCTGTCATGCAGCACCTATGGAGAGAAAAGCAGAAGTTAGGCTTCAGGTAGATGACCCATCATAAGAGATGGGCAAAATTAGAGAAGTAATAGGTTTCAAGCAGGTGAAATCGCGTAGAATAAGAAAATAGGGAAGGGCAGAAGATAAGACACATTAAATGGCATCAGAGTTGGTGGTGCAGAACCAAAGGGTATGATAATGGAATAAGTAAATAAATAAAAGATGCGTCCAAAAGAAATGTGAATGGCAGAATGTTGAACAAATGCTGTCTGAAAGCAAAATCGGGAGGAAAGAATGATTTCAGACTGAAGCATGCAAAGTAAAAGCAACAAAATAGAAACCGAGATTACGGTCTGAAAATGTTGAACTCAATGTTGAGTCTGGAAGACTGCAAAGTGCTAACTGAAAGATGAGGTGCTGTTCCTTGAGCTTGCATTAAGCTTCATTGAAATACTGCATTATGCCGAGCAAAAGCGAAAGCCAGTAAAACTTGGAAGTGACTGGTACTGGTCCGAACTGGAGTTCCATTTTAAGGTATACAAGATCAGTTTGGGCCAGTACCAAACATTTCCAAGTTTTATTGGTTTTTCCTTCTGGGAGGGAAGTGTTAGTGCAAATGGAAAATTAAAATGGCAGGCCACTGGAAGCTTGGGGTCATGATTGTGGACTGAACTGGGGCGTTCTGCAAATGGTCACCCAATCTGTGTTTGGTCTCCTCGATGCGGAGCAGACCACTTTGTGAGCAGCGAATGCAGTATACTAATTTGAAAGAAGTTGTCATGAGAGTATAATCATTTTCATAATATTTTTTGGTTTATTATAAAGTAGTTATATGGGGATAAGTAGTTGGGTCTGTGTGTGTGTGATTTAATTAAATTTGAAGTCTTTTAGATTGCAGGCTTTGACTCATCAAACGAAGCTAGGTGCTTGACATGCTAATGAGTAAACATGGGTGCTGGCCTAGAATGTAAGGTGTAAAGGGAATTTGCATTTTTAGATAGATGAAAGGGGATTTGGATTTCGAAGAGATCTCAGTCTGTTTACAAATAGTCAGACAAGCAAGGAGTTTATTTTTCCCAAGGGTTACTGACAATATATAGTGACAACATGAAAGTTTTTGTTATGAGGGAGATGCAGTTTCAAAGACTTATGAAACAATAGAATTTGCACATTAAAAAGAGAGAAACATTTATAAAGGAGAATGAGGCTATGTGTCAGGAGAAGGCATTGTGAGATCTAACAGTGTGTGAAATAACCTTAATAAAGCCTCCAGTATTTGTGCCATATGCCTGCTGTCTACCGAAACTGAAACTGGAAGAGAAAGCCATTTGGAATTCCATTGCCCAGGGTATTGTGTTAATTTGCTGGATCTGTTTAAAATCTAAAATCTTTGTTTTTTGGACTGTTGCCTTAAAGTGGGTGTAACTGGGAGTCAGGTTAATTAGGTATTTTAGGAGTTATTATAGTAGTAATTTGTAGTTCTATGTATGTTTGTGAAATCATATCTCTTGTTAATAAATATTTTAATTTAGTTCTTAAAAAAAATCTAGAAGTCTTGGTGGACTTATTCCTTTTGAATTTGGAGCACACACCTCGGAATAAATACAAATTACAAAACTGTTGTGATAACGCAAGCATGTTTCCCTAGTGGATTTGAGCTACCTGGCACACATCACCTGCTGCATCATAACAGAAGTAAACATAAACTGTTATTTCACCTGGAAAGGAGTGTTTGAGACCTTGGATATTGAGGTGAGAGAAGGTAAAAGGGCAGATGTTGCATCTCCTGCACTTGCATGCAACAGTGCTGTGGGAAGGGGATGAAATGTTGTGGGTGATTGAGGAGTGGACCAGGTTGTTGTGAGGAAATGGTACTTTCGGAATGCTGAGAGAGGACGGGGAGCTGTGTTTGATTATTACATCATGCTAGAGATGGCGGAAATGTAAGAGGATGACTTATTGAATATGGTGACTGGTGTGGTGGAAAACTAGGACAAGGGGAACCCTGTCATAGTTCTGAGAAGGAGGGAAAGGAGTGAGAGCAGAAGTACAGGAAAAGGGTCAGGCCCAGGGGAGGACCCTGACAACCACAATCATGTGGCGGGGGTGGGAGGCGCAGGTGGTGGTGGCAGCGAGATGGGAATCTGCAGTTGAGAAAGGAAGATTTATCAGGAGCGCTGGTTTGCAAGGTTGAATCACCAGAACACATGATGCAAATTGCAAAACTGGGAGAATAGAACAGAGTCCTTACAGGAAACTAGGTGTGTGGAAGCGTAGTTGAGGTTGCTGTGGATGTCAGTGGGCTTATAATGAATGTTTGTTAGTCTGTCCCCAGAAATGGAGACGGAGAGCTCAAGGAAGGGAAGGGAAGAATTGGAGATGTACCATATGAACGTGAGAGAAGAGTGGAGATTGGAAGAAAAGTTTTAAGTAGTTTTCCAGTTCAGGGCAGGAAACTGCATCTACAGTCATCAGTCTACTGGTGAAGGAGGGGTCCTGAGTAGGATTGGAACAAGGAATGTTTCAAGTATCCCATAAAAAACAGACATAGCTAGGTGCCACGTGGGTACCCATAACAATACCTTTTATTTGGAGGAAGTGAGATGATTAAAGGGCAAGTTGTTCAACTTGGTGGAGGGTCGGGGTGGTGGATAGAAACTGGTTGGATTACTTTTCAAGGAAGAACCGAAGAGCCCTCAGGCTGTCCTGATGGGGTCGGAGGCATAAAAAGATTGGGCGATTCCATTTCTGTTCCATCCACAGATGCTGCCTCAGCTGCTGAGTATTTCCAGCGTTTTTTGTTTCGTTTCAGATTCCCGGTATCCTCAGTATTTTACCTTTGAGATTATTAAAGAATTTGGGAGATTTCCCCTGGTTGAGGAATCCTGATCAAGGGAGTGTAACAACCTTAAAAGCTAGAAGCAGGTCATTTACGCATGAAGTTGAGGGGGGGTGGTGTGGTTTGAGGGTGGAGGGTGGAGAATGGTGGCGTATTGGTACAGTCACTGGACTAGTAAACATGCTTAAAGCTGCATAGGTTGTGTAGTGGAGTGCTTATGTACTTGGAATGCAGAAAACACCTGTTCAAGTAAGCCATGGATCAGTTGTCAGTCCTGTTGCCTCTGAGTTAGGAGACTGTAGGTTCAAGTTTCACTCTAGAATTTGAACACAAAATCAAGGTTGATACTCCAATGATGTACTGAGGGAGGGCTGCATTGTTGGAAGTGTGGTGCCTTTTGCATGAGAAGTTAAATCCAGGCCCTGTTTACTGCCTCGGGTGGCTGTAAAAGATCCCGTGTCACTGTTGTGGAGAAGAGCAAGGGAGTTACCCTAGGTGTCATGGCCAATGTCTATCCCTCAATCAACATCACAAAAACAGATCATCAGGTCATTATCACATTGCTGTTTGTCAAAGTTTGCTGTGCACAAATTGGTTGCCACGTTTCATACATTACAACAGTGACTACATTTGAAAATAAAAGTACCTAATTGGCTGTAAAACACTTTGTGACGCCTGGTGGTTGTGAAAGGTGCTATGTAAGTGCAATGAATTTTTTATCAAGCCCCACCATGGCTGTTTGAAAATTTGAATTCTGTTTAAAAATATCCAGAAACAAAAAAAAAATGGTATCAGTGACACTAATGCTGTTGGAGTGTCACTAAAGACCAATCTGGTTCATTAATGCCCTCCAGGGAAAGAAGCCTGCTGTCCTTCCCTGTTCTGGTCTATATGTGACTGACGTCCCAGAACATTGTGGCTTAATACTTAACTACCCTCTGAAGTGGCTGAGTAAGACACTCCATTGTGCCAAACCAGGGAAACCAGTGACAGCTATGGCCTGTGAATGAATGGAAAAATAATGCAACAACAATTGTTGGCTCCGCATCTGTTATTAGTTTCCTCTTCCTGTTTTAGTTAGACTAATATAATTAGCACAGAATTGATAGCTCACTGTCTGTTATAGCTTGTGTCCCCCACAGTGCTCATTTGTTCGTAGAACTAATCCATCAGTACTTGGTTGGCAAGTTGGCTGAAAAAAATACCATGTTTTATTTTCTAATATTCAGATCATAAGTACCTGGAGTAGACTCTGCTCTACTGACTCAATCCCAGATATGCTATTTTCACAATAGTTGTTTTGACAACCAGTCAGAAATAGTATTCTAATTTCCTCAAATTCAAAGTTTAATGTATTCCATGTTTCAATATATTTTCAGGCTTGTACCTTTCAAGGAATTTTATATTGGAATGTAGTTTTAGTAATGTCTATGTACAAGCAAAAAAACTTGCTGGTCAATATAAGTGTTGTCCTTGACTCAGTGGTATCAGTTTGCAGCTGTGCAATCAAAATATTTGAAACCATGTTTGATCATAAGATATAGGAGCAAGAGTATGCCATTTGGCCATTTGAGCTTACTTTGCCATTCAATAAGATCATGACTGACTGATCATGACCTTAACTCCATTTTCCTCAGTCTCCCATAACCCTCAACCCTTGTCAAATAAAATTCTGTCTAACTCAGCCTTGAATATATTCCATGACTCGGCCTCCATTGCTTGCTGGGGAGAGAATTCCAAAGAATAATGACCCTCTGAGGGAAGAGATTCCTCTTCATCTCCATCTTAAATGGGAGACAGCCTATTTTTAAGCCATGCTCTAAGGGGAAACAGCATCTCAACATTTACTGTCAACCCCCCTCAGAATCTCATGTTTTAATAAGATCATGTCTCGTCCTCCTGAACTTCAGTGAGTATAGGCTCAACCTGATCAACCTTTCCTTATAAGACAACCCTGTCATCACAGGAATCAGCCAGTGAACCTTCTCTGAAACTGCATCCAAAGAACCCCAAGATGTCTTGCTAGCATACTTCAAAGGATGTTGAGAACCATCCACAACAAAAACAACTTGTGCTGGCCTAGCACCTATAACATAGTAAAACACCTCAAGGTACTTCACAGGAGAGTTGTCAAGCAAAATTTGACACTGAGCCATATAAGGAGATATTCAAGCAGATGACCAAATGCTTTGTCAAAGAGAGAGGTTTTAAGTAGCATCTTAAAGGAAGAAAGAGGCAGAGAAGTTCATCAAGGGAATCCAGAACTTAAGCCATGGTCACCAATGATGATTAAAATCAAGGGTATTCAAGAAACCAAAATTAGGGGATCACAGCTGTCTCGGAGTGTTGTAAGGCTGTAGGAGATTAAGATAGGGCAAGTCCGTGAAGGGTTTTGAAAACAAGGGTGAGAATTTGAACATTGAGGCCTTGCTTAACCAGGAGCCACTTCAGATCAATAAGCACAGGGCAGATAGTGATTATTTGAGAGTTAGGACATGGGCAGCAGAGTTTTGGATGATACATTTATTGAGGGTAGACTATAGTAGGCCTCCCAATGGGATTAAGTTGATCTATGTGTGGTGGATCAGCGTGGTGCATTGATGAATTGTTTTCCAAGGCCGGAGCCAGATATGTGAGGAGTGAAATGCTGAAGCTATTTGATAGATAGATTATTGGTGGACACACTGATGGAGTTAGTTCATGGTAATGAAGATCTAGGAACTGTGCAGAATTGGTTGTGGGTGCAGGAAAAAACCATGCAAATTGGAAGTCACTAAGTCCAAGGAGTGGTGGAAAATATACTTGGCTGACAGTGAACCTCTGGCCAGGAACTGGAAGTTGAGGCTGAAAATTCAGGAGGCCTGTCACAGGATCAAGATGGAATAGAGGTGGTGGAAGAAGGGCTGTAAGATGATCAAAATTATTTAAAAATGTAAGCAACTGAGAGGCAGTTCAAACACAACAGCTGAATTTCACTGTGTAGCCTGGTGCAGAAATGAAATCTTAATAATGCAGTTTAATACAAATTTGGAAGGCAAATTTGAAAAGATCCCAGTGCTCACTAAGGAAGGCAAAGAACAGGTGTGACAGATGGGGGCTTGGACACTGGTGATTTAAACTAGCGGTTAACTTGTTGTTATGGCTTAAATGCACCCAAAAGAGAAACTTAAACAATGGAAGACAGGAGATCGGGAAGAAAGGGCAGCAGATGGCCAAGATAGACGTGCACATTAAGGAGCTTCCCAAGGAGCTGTATGCCTAGCAGCACTTTGAAAGCCTGGAATCATGCATAGGGCAAACAGGATAGGGGTGACAAGTTTCCTTCCCTAAAGAACATTATTGAACTATTTTGGTTTTTACTACAACTTAACTGGTATCATTTTTGACTCTAGTGCCAAGCCAAAGACCACAACAAGGTTTGTTGAGTTCAGTTTCACAATTTGTTGTGGTGTGATTTGAACTCGCAACCTCAGGTTTGCCAGTCCAGTACCATAACCAGTAAGCTACCATATTAATTCAAATTAGCTGTGTATGCTATACAGTTCCACTTGTTGCTGAATACTATTCTGCTGTTAGCACTCATCTTCATGGCCACTCCCACCAGTTGTGGTAATAGACCAGTGTGACGCTTAAATGACACTGAGCTTCTCATTGTAGTCCCTCCTGCTCCAGTATTGGCTGTGTGCAAATCGGCTGCTGCCTATCGCAACATTACAGCAGTAAGTACACTTTGAGAAGTACTCAATTGACTATATGGTGCTTTGGGATGTCCCAAAGTCATGAAATGCACTATGTAAATTCAATATACAATTTTCTGTACAATGCTATAAACTGTATTTCTTGCATTATTTTTGTCTATGCTTTCAATATGGAATGAGTCCTCAGCTGAAAGTTGATGTTTTAAACAAACTGTGTTAAGTACATTGCAATGGTCCAACATTTAGTAAAATGTAATCTTAAACCAGTTTAAGATTATTTTAGGACTGATCTTGGGGAGATGAATGTGCATGATATAAACTACAATTCATTATCTTAAATATGATCTTAAACTTAATCATGAGTCTGCCCATAATAACTGTAAGCAGTCATTTTTGCTAGCTAGTGCTGTTTACACAGAACTGCAATTATATTTTGGCTTAATGTTTTTCCCTTAGTTTACAGGTTCTATTTTTAGCAACCCTCATGTTGGCACTTGTATGTTCTGCAAAAATTGTTCTGCTTTCCATTGGGAGGGTTAAATGACTTATTTTCACCTCAACATCATCATGTGAAAGCATATCAAGAGGTTGAAGGTTACCTTGGATGGCAGTGCAAAATGGATGATATTGCATTGGCTACTGTTTGATTGACTTCAGTATTGGATGACCTGTATCACAGGGCTGATGCGTTGCCACCCAAGATGCATTATACTTTAATACCAAAGCATGTAACAGTTTGGAAACAAGGGCTCTTTTTCCCCAAAGTGAAGGGATTGTTTGGATTTCAAAGGGATGTTGGTCTGTTTACAACTAGCCAGATAAGCAAGGCTTTTCCCAAAGGTTTCTGACAATATTGGCAACATGAAAGCTTTTATATTATGGGAAAGGTAGCGTTCCAAAGATCCTAACAATGGAATTTACATATTAAAGAGAGAGAAACATATATAAAGGAGAATGAGAGGCGATGTGAGGTGAGGGCCATGTAAGATTTAACAGGAGTGTGTGAAACAGCCATTTGAGCATAACTCTGTTATGTCCAGTAACTGAAGATGGAGAAAGCCATTTGGAATTCCACTGTCAAACGGGTACTGTGTTAACTTGCTGGTTTTGTTTTAAATCTGAAATCTATTTTGGGTTGTTGCCTTAAAGATGATGTGTAACTGGGAGTCAGGTTAATTATGAATTTTAGGCATTGTTATTAGTATTAAGTAGTCTTATGTATGTACTTAAAATCTTTTATTCTGTTAATAAATATTTTAATTTAACTTTTTAAAATCTCTAAAGGTCTTTGCGGACTCATTACTTCTGAATTCAGTGCACACATCTCGTAATAAATACAAATTGCCAAACCGTTGTGATAGCGCAACCAAGTTTCCCTTGTGGATTTGGTCCGCCTGGCACACGTAATCTGCCACATCATAACACTATTCCTTTGCGGACTGCTGTTAAGTCACTGCCAACAATCCTAGAGCTGGATGGATGTCAGGTGCCAGAAACTTGTGTGACTTTTTTTTTAAGAAGTCTCCCTACTGGAAGACACAGCCCTTGCTGAACCCTACTGAACAAGATTTGGACAAAAAATGAGTGAACAGGACTGGATCCTCTCTGCTTGTTTCCTTTTTGTTACATTAAGCTAGTTGCTACACAACTACCTTAAAAAAAACTCAATTCAAGGCAGCTCCTATCATCATGTTAGGTATTTGAGGAGCTCACCTGAGTAACAAATGAGCTTAAAGGAATGATAACAAATGATAAAAACTGAGGCACTTGTAAGTACAATATTAATTTTAGTATTATAGGACTCTAGACCCTGATGCCCTGGTACCACAAAATTATTTTTCTGGCAAAGGAAGGTCCATGTGTGTTGATTAACTCCATATTCTCTTTGACTTCCCCCACCTTCTTCCCTCCACCTTACTTGTCTTATCAAAGGTTGTAGCCAAGGCAGTTTTGTACTTCCCTTTCATCAAGAGAACATTGTTTGTGAAGAAGTACTGCCCATTTTGAATGTACTTGCTTTCTCTTGAATCATAATTTTTGGAAAGATTGTTTATTTGAATCTAAACTAATCAGTAAAGGAGGCAAATTATTCTCTAGATAGCATAATGTCATGAAGTTGCTATATTTGCATGGCAGATTGGAACTAAACTCGCCACAGAGAGGGAAATCTTGTAATTTGCAGCATAAGTACAATTTTAACAAGATGATGATTGTTAGTTGCTGCTAATTAACATCTCTAACACTGGAAATATACTCCAGTATGGAGTCTTGTTTCTTCAGGTTTTCATTGTTAGAGATTTTTTTAAAAAGTGTTTTGATTTTTTTAAAAGCATTTCTTTCAATTTCCTTTATCTCACTTCATTTACATATAAAGATTGGAGAAGATTGAGAGGAGATTTGATACAGGTATTCAAGATCATGAAGAGTCCAGATGGAGTAGTTGGGGAGGAACTATTCCCATTGGTGGAGGGATTGAGAACCAGAGGGCACAGATTTGCTGTATTTGGCAAAAGAAGCAATAGTGACATGAAAAACTACTTCATGCAGCGAGGGGGTTAGGGTCTTGAATGCACTACCTTTGAGTGGTGGGGGCAGATTCAATTGTGGCTTATCAAAAGGAAATTGATCAATATCTGAAAAGGAAAAAAATTGCAACGCTATAGGGCAAAGGCAGGATAGTGATCCTAGATGATTTGTTCCTCCTGAAGGCCTGCACTGACATGATGGGCCAAATGGTCTCCTGTACTGTAACTATTCTATGATTTTGTACTTTAACTTCTGTTTTCCCCTCTCTTTCTCATTCTGTACCTAATCTGATACATTAACCCACTCTAATTTATACTCCCTCTGCTGTTTACTTCTCAATCCTTCAACCTGATTTGTTAAGGAGGTGCACAGCCTTTTGGCCTGTTCAGGTTCCAGATTGCTCTATTTCTGCAGACTGGAGTGCAACCTCAACAGAATGTGAGAGTTTCGTGAGCTGAGGGAAACTTAAATACCTTTCTAAAAATCAAATATTGTTTGTATTTAACATTTAACTGCAAGCCCTGTTTAAATTCTAAGCCTCAACCAAGGGCCTAAGCAGGGAGAAAGAAGCTACCCACTGGCAACAGCTGAAATAGTTAATTAAGGAAACTAGCTTGAACTGGTCTTTGTTGTATCTGGGCTCAGGTAGTCCCTTTGTTCGTAAAACATAAATTCAGACATTCTCAGTACGACCTCAATGGACTGAGAGAATTTGGTGAGCTGAGGGAGTTTGGTGGGGAGGGAGATTGTATCTAACCTTTTCACCCTTTTGGAATTGGTTCTTGCTGTACTACAGGAGAAGAAGCGAACTGTTTGGTGAGTATCCGAGTCTATTCTATAACTAAGGTTTAAAATAGTACAAGAATTTGTGATAAGATTAATAAATATATAAAGAAAAAAGAAATAAGTGAATATAATAATTAAGTAATTAATTAAAGCACATAAGCCTGACAGGACAGCTGATGTGTCAATGATGGAGCATGTGGGAGCTCTTGAGTACCAGTATGATCCAGAGCAAGCACGCCTGCAGTAAGTTTCTGCAGCTTGAGGAGCGTTGGCTCAGAATCATTGAGTTGGAGGTTGAGCTGCGGACACTGTAACATGTCAGGGACGCTTTGTATCAGGAGGCGGTCACACCCCTTAGGATCGGGTCTTCTGATTTGGAAGGTGGTCAGGGACAAGAGGCTGTGACTGCAGCTGAGGCAGGTAAGGGGGCCCCGAGGGCAGGAATGTCAGCCTCTGCAATTGTCAGTCAGGTTTGAGGCGCTTTCAGCTTGTTTGAATGAGAGTAGGGGCTGCAGGGTGGATGAGCTGACTGACCATGGCACTGTGGTATAGGAAGCTATTCAAGTGGGAGAAGCACAAAGGAATGTAGTGGTAGTAGGGGACAGCATAGAAAGAGAGATTGACACTGTTCCCTGAGAGCGAGAGTCCAAATGGCTATGTTGCCTGCTCAGTTCCAGGTTCGGGACATTTGCTCAGGGCTGGAGAGGAATTTAGTGGGAGGGGGAGGATCAAGTGGGTGTGGTGCATATAGGTATCAGTGACATAGGCAGGACAAGGAAGGGGGTTCTGCATAGTCACTGAGGAGCTAGGTACCAAATTAAGAAACAGAACCTCAAAGGTAATAGTTTCTGGGTTATTACCTGAGCCATGTTCGAATTAGCTTAGGACAAATAAGATTAGAGAAATGAATGCGTGGCTCAAAGACTGGTGTGTGGGAGAATTGTGGGTTCTGGTTTGTCAGGCACTGGCACCAGTATGGGTGAAAGTGGCAACTGTACCATTGGGATGATTTACACCTGAACCGTGCTGGGGCTGGTATTCTAGCGAGCTACACAACTAGGGAAGTAGAGATGATTTTAAACTAAATAGTGGGGGCAAGGGAACAAATTTGGCAAGATTTGGTAAACCAGAGTAGAGACAAGCCAAGAAAGACGGATACTAATATGGGATAGGATAAACAGACCGTGACAGGAAGGGACAGAGTACAAATCTAACAGTAAATCAACAGATAAGGCTCGATGCTACAAAAATAATGAGGTCAAAGCTAAAGGCTCTGTATCTAAACGCACATAGCATTCGAAACAAAACAGATGAACTGATAGTGCAAATAGAAATAAATAAATACGATCTGATAGCCATTACAGAGTCATGGCTGCAGGCTGACAGAGATTGGGACCTGAACACTGAAGAGTATGTAGCTTTTAGGCAGGAAAGGGAGTGAGGAAAAGGTGGAGGGGTGGCTCTGTTAATTAATGTTGGTGTTGGCACATTAGAAAGGAATGACCTAAGTTCAGGAAACCAGGATGGAGAAGCAGTTTGGGTTGAGATGAGAAATGGTAAAAGCAAGAAGTCACTTGTGGGTGTGGTGTACAGACCCCCTAATTGTAGGGGGTATAAGAGAAATAATGGGAGCTTGCTAGAAAGGTACAGCAGTAGTCATGGGGGATTCTAATCTACACACAGGCCTAGAAAAATCAGATAGCAAAGGTAGTGTAGATGACGAGGTCATAGAAGTTTTTTGGGATAGTTTCTTGGAACAATGTCTTCTGAAGCCAACCAGAGAGCAGGCTATACTAGACCTAGTGTTGTGCAAACAGATGGGATTATAGTGAAGGCACCTTTAGGTAACAGCAATCACAACATGACTGAATTTTACATTCAGTTTGAGGGAGAGAAGAGTGTGTCGAAGACTATTTTAAACTTAGTAAGGCCAATTAGGCCATGAACATTGAGCTAGCTAAAGTGAACTGGCAAATGAGGTTAAGGGATATGTCAATAGAAATTCAGTGGCAGACATTTAAAGGATATTTCAGAATACACAGAGTATATACATTACACAGAATATATACATTCCAATGAGAAAGAAAAATTCCAAGGGGAGGACCCACCACCTATGGTTAACTAAAAAAGTTAAAGACAGTATCAAACTTAACGAAAAGCATATAATTGCACAAAGCAGGGTAGTAGGTTAGAAGATTGGACAGAATTATAAAGAACAGCAAAAAATGACTAAAAGATTAATAAGGAAGGAAAAATCAGAGTACGAGAGAAAGCTAGCTAGAAATATAAAGAAGGATAGTAAGAGTTTTTATAGATACTTAAATAAGAAAAGAGTTAACAAAGTGACCGTTGGTTCTATTGAAATTGAGTCTGGGAATTAGTGAAAAACAAGGAGATGGTAGATGAATTGAACAGGTATTTTGCATCAGTCTTCACTACAGAGGATTCAAGTATCATCCCAGAATTGGCTGTAAATCAGGAAATGGGAGGAACTCAAAGGTTATAATCACCAGCGCAATGGTATTGATCAAATTGGGGGGCTGTGGGTTGACAAATCCCCGGGTTTGGATGGAATTCACCCTAAGGTCTTGAAAGAAATGGCTAGTGAGATAGTTGATGCATTGGTTTTCATTTTCCAAAATTCCCTAGTTTCAGAGAATGTTCCAGTAAATTGGAAAATAGTAAATGTAACTCCTTTATTCAAAAAGGAAAGGAGACAGAAAGCAGGAAACTGCAGGCCAGTTAGCCTAACATCCGTCATAGGGAAAATGTTAGAAACTATTATTGAAGATGTTATGGCAGGGCACTAGAAAAATTCAAGGCAATCATGTTTAATCAATTTATTGGAGTTCTTTGAAGGAGTCACATGTGCTGTGGATAAAAGGGAACTGGTGGATGTACTGTACTTAGATTTCCAGAAAGCATCTGATAAGGTGACACATCAAAGGTTATTGCAGAAAAGATCTGGCAAATGGAGCTTAATGTGGGGAAATGTGAAATGGTCCATTTTGGCAGGAAGAATAAAAAAGACTATTATCTAATTGGTGAGAGATTGCAGAGCTCTGAGATTCAGAGGCATCTGAGTGTCTTTGTGCATGAATCACAAAAGGCAATTTGCAGCAAGTTAGGAAAGCTAATAGAATGTTATCATTTATTGTGAGGGGAATTGATTACTTAAGTAGGGAGCTTATGTTTCAGTTGTACAGGGCACTGGTGAGACCACATCTGGTGTACTGTGTGCAGCCAGCACTGGTCTCCTTATTTAAGGAGCGATATAAATGCGTTAGAAGCTCGGAGAAGGTTTACTAGACTAATACCAGGAATAGGCAGGTTGTCTTATGAGGAAAGGTTAGACAGTTTAGGCATGTATCCACTGGAGTTTAGAGGAGTAAGAGGCAACTTGATTGAAGCATACGAGATCCTGAGGGGTCTTGCCAGAGTGGTTGTGGAAAGGATGTTTCCTGTTGTGGGAGAATCTAGATCTAGGGGTCACTGTTTTTAAAAAAAATAGGGGTTGCTCATTTAAGACAGATGAGGAGAAATTTTTTCTAAGGGTCGTGAGTCTTTGGAACTGTCTTCCTCAAAAGGTGGTGGAAGCAGAATCTTGGAATATTTTTAAGGCAGAGCTAGGTAGATTCTCTTTAATAAGGGCATGAAAGGTTATTGGGGGTAGGCAGGAATGTGGGGTTGAGGTTACATTTAGCTCAACCATGATCTTATTGAATGGCAGAGCAGGTTTGAGGGCCGAGTGGCCTACTGTAGCTCCTAATTTGTATGTTTGTATTTTCCCTGCTTCACTGTTTTCAGCTTGAAGTTTTACCAAGTCAGTGGACAAATATGTTTTGAGCTGAAAAGCACAGGGGCGTATCTAACTCTTGGCAGATACCATTAGATGCCCTGCTACAACCTGCTCCCCTTTACTGCTCCCCTTGCTGTATCTGTGAAGTAGCTTGCCAATTTAGTTTGTCCTTGCTCTTGTGTTCGATGAGTTCATGTCCATTTGATGCTTAAGGTCGTTCATCTGTTTTTCATCATGAACTTATTTTAGCATTGTTTTGGATTCTTGTCAAAATACATAGTGTTGCCAAAATTAAGTTAGTTTTAAAGGGAAAACTGGAGGTGGGTTTTGGCTCCCATTGACCCAGAGAGAGATTCTGCAGAAGAACGGAGTAGTGATATTTTTCATGTGACTCATTAACGCATTCTCAGTTGAGAATTCTATTGGATAAAATGGCCACTGTCTGGAAGCGCATAAACCTTATGCAAAAGAAAACAGGAGAAAAGCTTAGACTAAGATTTAACAACATTTGCAAAAATAATTTAAAAACAGCTGTTTAATAGCTGGAATTAAAGAACCTGTGCTATTATTGAATAAGTTACCCGCACAATGTTCCTCTTCTAACTAGCTTTTAAATTCTGTTTTATATAGGAGTTCTACTCTATAACTTGTTCGCAAATTTAAGGGCAGTAAAACCTAGCTTTATAATACTATCAATGCAGCATATACTAATGATGATTACCACTGCTCTTGTAAATTTGGAAACACTATTTCTTTGTGTGGTAAATAAATATATTCTTTGTCAATACCCATGCCTTTCTCTACATTTTCTAAAGTTCTATCTGGTAAATCTCCTTTCAATGGAATTGGTTAAAAACTGAAATTACTATTATAAACTATGATGCAGCAAATCTCAGTAATTTCCTGTTCCAGAGTTGACTACAGAATTCTGGAGTTTGAAAATCTCAGATTTAAATATTCACATGAAAGATTTGATAAACAGTAAATAAGTAGAATCTTGTGCTGTGACATTTGAGCTTACTGATGTCTACATGTTTTTTTTTAACTCTTAGACGCTGAGCCGTAAACTTATTTTAAAAACATAACAATCTAGTGTAATCCTTGGTGACTGACATAAGTCGGTCAAAAATATCTAGGATACTTTTGTGACCTTTTTGGCCATTGTGTTTGCAGTTTCAACTTGTGGAATGTTGAGATAATTCTGGTATTGCTAGTTTTAAGTTAAAGGAAGAAAAGATCTGCTTTTAATTCTCGGAAAAAAGGAAGCTTTTAATATAACTAACACTTTTTATGTTTTAAAGAAAAATAACCTTTCTACTAATCATTTCTACTAAAGAGTAGTCAAGAAGGACTTTAATTTTCACCCCTTCATAATTTCCAAAATGCATTGCTTTTTGATGAGCCAAGCAATACATTGTACACAGCAAGATCCTAGAGTTAATCTGTTTTGGAAATGTTTATTGAGGCATGTCTGTTGGCCAAGCCACCAGCAGGGTTCTCCGCTTTTTAAAAAAAATTCCAATCAGATCTTGTATGTGAACAGTAGCCACTTGGGCACGTCACAATAGGTTACTGGTGCCTGTGAAACTGCCACATTACGCTCAGTGATTTCAGGACATGAGGAGAAAAATAGAGCTGTGTATCATTAGCTTCTAGGGGCTGGTGCATTTAACTGCCAAAGATTTCAGTCTGCTGTACCGCAACAATTTTGTATATTGCAAAACTTGGCCTAGCAATTTAGAATTGACTATTTTAGGACAGTGAGTAGAATTACATTTTATGATGACTTTAGACATGTGAGCAAGGATATGACTTGCTCAAGGGAAGTTTCAAAGCAATTGTTTGCTTAACATTTCGGATTAGAAACTATTATCGCAGACTTGTTACAGTGCAGAAAGAGGCCATTTGGCCCATCCTGTCTGCACCAGCTCTCCAAATGAGCATTATGACTCAGTGCCATTCTCTTGCCTTTTCCTCGTAACCCTGCACATTGTTTCTATTCAAACAATCATATAATGCCCTCTTGAATTCCCCGATTGAACCTGCCTCTACCACACTTCCAAGCAGTGCATTCCAGATCCAAACCACTTGCTATGTGAAAAAGATTTTTCTCGATTGCATTTGCTTCTTTTGCAAATTACTGTCTGATCTCACTGGCTCCATCCTCCCCGGGTTATATGCTGTCTGATCTCACTGGCTCCATTCTCCCCGGGTTATATGGATCAAAAAGAGAAGTCAATGAAGGGTGCATAAAACTATTTGGCTGAACATGATCCAATCTGCCCAGATTGTTCATGCCATAATTGTAGTGTACATTTATGCCAAAGAAACTAAAAATAAGCCAAATATAATTTTCGCTTTTTTTATCAATTGCAAGTGCACAACTGATTGTGAAGTTTGCAGCCCAGTTAATGGGAGGAGTTGGTGATCATAGTAAGAGTATTGCAGCTGCCAATTGAATTCAGCCAGAGCCGAAATCATTTTAACAGCACGTTTATGATATACCTCCAAGTGAGTGTGGGGCCTCTAGGTTTTGCTTTAAGACTACTCTAGTAATGAATGTCTGACTCTCAGATTTTTAACCTGATGGAATTAATAAAGCAAAATGTCCATTTCAACACATGAATGGTTTTCTGTTATATTGGAGAGATTGTTAAGTGCCTTTTAAGCAAGGTGGTAGATGTGTTTGTAAAAGTTGTGGCTTTCCTAGATAAAAAGGTAAATATATTGCTAGCAACCATTCAAAGCTCTGATTTAGAATTATTGGCTGGAAGAAGTAACTATCTTTCTAGCTGTAATCTAGACATTGGTAATATTGGATTGAACACACAAAGTAGATGCCTACCTGTTAACCTAGAAAAGTTAGATAAGTTGATGGTTTTTTTTTGAGCTGACAAACAGCCCCAAAAAACATTCCCGAATATAAGCCAAATGAACTGTGAAGTTTAGGAGTTACATTGAAAGCACATTGCAGCATGATTAGGCATAAGCTGTAGATGCCTGTAACATTATTACTGGAGGGCAAAATTAGGTTACACAAAAGAAAGAACCTGTATTTACATGATGCCTTATCACGTCCTCATGAAGCCATGAAATGTTTTATAAGCAGGGAATCACTATTGAAGTACAAACGCTGTCACTATGTCTTCAGATACAACAGCCAACCTGCACCTTGCCAAGTCCCACTAACAGTATACAAGCAGAATGAGGTTATCTGTCTTTGTTGATTGATTTAGGGATAGAGTTGTGGCTTGGACTTGGGTGAGCTACCAGAAGAGTGCCTTGACATTTGGCACATCTACTTGATCACTAAGACTGTTAAATATCTCATCCAAAGACAGCAGCATTGACAGTGCAGTGCTCCCACAATACTGCACCAGAAAGTCTAGTTTATATGCCTCAAGTCATGGAGTTGGATTTTTGCCATAACCTTGTGACTCAATTGAATTTTGGCATAAGCTAAGTTACCGAAAACCACATTTTTCTGCTACTTAGAGTTTTGGAAACCTCCCGCGTGTGCTCCGTGCTCTCCTTGTACCCTGTGCCTGCTGGCTGGCTTGCGATCCCCCCCCCACCTGCCTGCCATTCGGCCGGCTCGTGTCCTTCCCACCCGCCAACCAGCCGGCTCGTATACCCTCCCCTCGCCCACCCGCTGGCCGGCCAACTGGCTCTTGGTTGTCCCTGCTTGTCCCCGCGGTTCCCTCCGCCCTTCTGTCATCCCTGTGGGGCAGAATTTTTACGTCGGTGTGCGCCTAACTCGATGGGAAGCTGTGTAACACTGTGATGCTAGGGGAGAAGACAGGAGATAAAGGCCTTGGGGGCGGGGGGTGGTGGGGGGGTGGGGTGCATGCAGGCGGTGTATTGGGTGCTCAAAGGGGAGAAGAAAGAAACTAATGGGCTCCTTTCCGGCATTGTAGCCAGAATGCATGCATAAAGAATTAGGATCACGTATGGTGGAGGAGTTCAAATATGTGTTCGGTGTTAAAATTAATATGCTGGGGTAGAACAGCAAATGGTGTTTGGCTTTTTAGTGAATGGACTATGGGATAGTTCCTTGCTGGCAGAGTTCTAAGTATCAATTTGGAAGGTTGGCAAGGAGAGCGTTTTGTTTTAAAAAGATAAGTAGGTTGAACCTTGAGAAGATTAATTCAAATTGGGGTTTTAATGAAGATCAGGAAAGTCTCAGTGGTGTGATTTATGACAAAATATCAGATGTAAGGAAGGAAGTTCAGCTCAGGGTCAACTGCTGAGGTGACACTGGGGGAAGTTAGTGCAGTTTAGGCTGAGGAAATTTTGTCCTAGTGTGCGCAGAAGATGAGATCTTTGGTTCTAACCAAGGTTAGTTGTGGAAAGAATTCTTGCTATTTAGCACTTGATAGACAGGAGTGTGTAGCAATTGTGGAATGCAGATTGGTGAGGTGAAATTGGGTGGTTTTGACATGCATAGAGAATCTGATCCTGTACTTGCAGATGATATCACTGAGGGAAATAATATGAGAGGAGCAAGGATTGTGCCCAGATGTGACTGTTTATGAAGACAGGTAAATAAACTGTAATGGTTAACCAATCAAGATCCAATTGATGAGCTAAGACTGGTAAATCGTCAACAGTCCCTGGGACTACTGCAACCGGAATTGTTCAATTCTTAGATTACCATGTCCGCATCAGAACACTTGACACCTTTCCAATATCCTAATGTCACGCCTGTTATCTTGGAGCCAATTTGACCCCCAAAGAGGATCCAGTTTAATTCTGCTTTTGCTCCAACAAAGAGGGTATGATTTTTATAGCTCCATTCTACATTAAAATTCCCGCTTTAACACCAATGCAAAAAAAATTCCAAAAAAATTAAGAGCTCCAGTGTAACTTCATCATACCCAGTTTCCATGCTCGTTTTCATTTTCCCTTGGGCGAAGGGAAAAAAGATTAGTTTATTGTTTGCATCTGTGGATTTGGCACGAATGTGTACTCCAACTTTCTCCTTTTTCACTTCTTCCTTACCATTTTTCTGAATGTTAACTGTTTCCATGATCCTTAGATCGTGTATTTTAAAATGAAAACATTTTCATCCTTTCTGAACAAAAGTAGTCATCTACATGCAGATTAATAGTGTTAATCTTGTCTAACCATGAACTGCAGCTGAATGTTTGGTACACTGTAGTTCCAACAGTTGATTCATGTAAACTCTTGTAGTGAATTTTGAAGATCTTGTTGGAGTTATGGCTGGATTCCAACCCTTGTGCTTCTGCTTAAGTCACTCTGCAAAGTTAACTCCCCAAGGATAGACTTATCATATACAATTAGTTATCCGTTCTAAGGCCAACTGACTTAATTTTTCTACGCTTGTTAATGTAAAGAAAATTTTCCAAGTTTAGATTTGATGGGAGAATATGTAACTACTCTAATGTATCGTGTGTTTTATTTAAGGTTGAAGAAGGCTGGTGGGAAGGTATCCTTAATGGTAAAAGTGGAATGTTTCCCTCAAATTTCATTAAAGAGCTTCCAGATGAACAAGAGGAAACAGCCAGCACTCAAGAAGATACCACATCAAAAACAAGTAGGTTCAGAAAATAAGTTTCAGTAAAATTCATATTGTGTATTCCCTGACTATTTCTATGGTTGGAACAAGCAGAATAGGCAAGTACCTATAAGCTCTAGTGTGGCAGCCTAAAAATGCTATCATTCCGTGATTTGAGTTTATTGCTTTAGAAAAGATTGTCATTATTTTCTGAAATTCTATTATCAGCCACCAGAAAATATATTTTTTGTATTTCAAGGATAGGGAAGAGAAGATGGAGAGAGCTTTTCTTCTATGCATTTGAAGCCTGGATCAGAAGCCTGACCCTCTAGTAGAGAAATCAAATGATTAGGTAGCTGAGAAAATTTACTCTTTTTATGAAATTTCACCATATATCTTTATGAAATTCAGTCTTAATCCATAATTAACTTAACCTGTTCTTACCAACTCAACCTTCACCCCGGTCAGATGTTTTTACAAGTAACTATATATGAAAATATTTGCTCTGCTGCATAAAGAATGAGCGAGCTTTATATTGCTGGCTAGCCGATTTTATTTGTGTGCCACATGATACAGTGCTCTCAAAATCTTATCCAAGAGAATGGAAATATGTCCCAAACAGTACAATTTTAAAGGGGCTGCAGAAACAGAGCTCTGGGATGTATGTACACAAATCTGTGAAGTGGCAGGACAAAAACAAAGGAGGTGAGGGGAGATTTAATTGAGATGTATAAAATTGAGACACTTAGAATGGATAGTGAGACCTACTTCCTTTGGTAGTGAGGTCAAAAACCAGGGCGCATAGATTTAAAGTAACTGCTAGTAGGATTAGAAGGGATCTGAGGAGAGAGGTTTTCATCCAGAGCGTGGTGGAGGCAGAAACCCACATCTCATGTAGAGCAGAGAAGGTGAAGAGAACATTGATAGAGTTGTTCAAAATCACAAACAGGTTTGATAGAAAAAAATGTGGAGACATATTTAGAGTTAAAGGCACAAAAATAGGTGTCATAAGAAACATTTTTCTTACACAGGAATTGTTGTGATCTGGAATACACTGCCTGGAAGAATGGTGGTTGCAGATTCAATATGACTTCGGAAGGGAATTGGATATATACTTGAAGGGAAATTATTTGCAGGGCTATTGGAAAAGAGGAGTACACCAATTGCATAGCTCTTTCAAAGATCCATCGAAAGCATGATGAGCTGAATGACCACGTCCTGTTCTGTATCATTCTATGATACTATGTTGTTTAATTAACATGGCTTGTGGGTTTTTGTTATGATTAAGCATGTTCTCGTTCCTTAATTTTATCTACCACCACATAGTTCCCCTTGTATCATTGTCAATACTCTTCTATAGCATAGGCCTTAAAAGTGTTGAAATCCTGTTTTATATACTGGATAACAAACAAAAATGTTTATTCAAATTATTATTTCCACATACTTAGCTCCAACCTCACCAATCGTTGAAGCAGCTGGTAGTTGAAAATCAGTACTTGTCGAAGGCAAAAGAGGGAAGGATGAAAGAGTCTATTAGATGCATCTGGCTCATCCTTTCATAGAAACATATGATCTTCCTGTTCACAGCAATTGCACTGCCCTATCTGGAAGACAGTTGTATTTGATCACTTTTTGCATGAAGGAATGTTTCCTGAGATCAGACCTGAAGAAGTATTTTACTACTTTCTCCCTATGCCATCTTATATTGAAACATAGTAAGAATAGATCATTTAGCCCCTCAAGTATGTTTCCCCATCTAATTAGATCATGTATGATTTGCACCTCCGGTCCAATTGCCTGACTTTGCTCCATATCCCTTGATACCTTTATCCAATAAAAATATACTGACCTCAGTCTTGAAAATTTAAATTGACAAAACAATTACAAGCTTTTGGGGAAAGTTCAAGGTTTACACTATTTCTTGTGTGAAACATTCTTCTGAATTCACTCCTAAAGAACAGCCCAAATTTTAAGATTATGCCCTCGTGTTTTGGATTCTCCCCACCAGCGGAAATAGTTTATCCGTATCTATTCTATTGAATCAAACCAAGTTTATGTAACTTTCCTCATCGTTTAACTCTTTCAGCCCTGATATTCTGATGAATTTGCACAATATCCCTCCAAGGCCAAGTTTTTTGGAATTGTAAAAGGCCGGGCATCTCTTTCCTGCCGCTGCAACAAAGCATCAAGGTCCTGAAGTTTTTTGGCCAAAACTGAATGCAGTATTCCAAATGGGGCCTGTCAAAGGCTGTATATAACTGAAGCATCACTTTCTTATTTTCGAATGACGACTGCCTTGAGAGAAAGCCAATCTTCCTTTACCTCCTTGATTTCTTTGTGTCCATGCAGTAGCTTTGAGTGAATTGTGTACATGGATACTTAAAGCTCTGCTCCTTAATAACTCTTAGTCTCATGACATCAAGGAAAATAATACAATTTTGTCTTTCTCAAATCCAAACTGAGTGGCCCCACACATTACCACATTGAACTCCACATGCCATAGCTTTTTCAACTCTTATAGTCTGTCTGTCACTTGTAACTCATGCTCCTAATCACACAACTTACTGTCACTCCTAACTGAGTGACATTTGTAAACTTGGATATGTGACTCTACTATTCACTCATCCAAGTCATCCACATATGGTGAAAACTGAGACTCCAGTTTACAGGAAGCATCAGGAATGGTTTGATTGTGACACCTAGATGGGTTGTGTGAGAATACCTGCTCAGACTCTGCTCCCCTTACAAAAGCATCCCCTTGCCACAATTTCTCAACGATTCCCCCTACCTTACCATTTATATGGGGCCTAGGTCTGACAATAAGAACCATCACCAATAACCTTTTCATTATATCTTTATCTAAAAACACATCGACTTGTACAAACTAAAATGAGCTATTCACCCTTGTGCCTTACCTTAGTGCCCATCTTGTGGATGTCTTTGCCTGTCCTAGTGCCTTTGCCTAGTGCTACCTCGGTGCCTGTTTGAACGCTGCTGACCTTTACTGAGAGAAATTGCAGATGATTTTGCAATGCCCTTGAGAAGCTATAAGCCTAGAAGGCCTAGCCCTGGGCTTCATCTCGGCATGGGCGGCAGCATTCTGGGCTGGCTAACGAGCAACAGCAATGACACTGGCAGAGCAGTGTGATGGGAGCAAGAATGTTGTCTTCCTGTGAGGACAGTGAGGACTGCTCCCATGGAGCAGCACCTTACCGATCCTAGCAATCAAATTGCTGCCATGAGAGTCTGCAGTCCCCTTAGATCTGCAATCATGATGACAAAAGTCTGAGGCTGCATGACAGCAAGCACGGATCTTGTGACCTCAGTTTGAGCTTCTACTGTAGGCCTAAACTGCAGTGGAAGCTGAGAAATCGACTATCAGATGCTACATCAAAGTTGGGTTGGCAAGTGCTGTCATGGAGTTGGCCACCACTTCCATGCTGAAATGATGGGCTTCAAATTCTGCACGATACCCTTTGCCATGTTGTAGCCAGATCCTCAATGTTTCTAGATAGTGACAGGATGTTGTCTGGCAATGCACCAAGCATCTTGATGTGCATTCTCATCAGTGTCCTCCTTTACTTTGCCCCACCAATGTCCTCATCTAAGCCCCCAGTAGCAGAACATGTCTGCAATCTCACCCTCTGGTGAACTAGCTCTAATGCTCTTCTGAATGTAAGGCCTGAGTCCTGATTGCTAGGCACTGCTGGAGGTTGGGTGATGGGGCTGATGGTGCATTGAGCAGCATGAGAGGCTGGTGTGGTGGGTAGGAATAATATGTGAAGATGCATTCACTGACTTTGACATGTGAGGTCATTGAAATTTTTCTGCCACTGCTGCTGTACCCTTGGTGCCAGATTCCTTGTATTGACCTCCCTAGCCACCTGCTGCTTGTTCCTTGAAGGCCTCCTGGCCCGCTGCAGAAACATGCCCTTCTTTTGTCAAGCTCCATGACTAAGGCCTCCACCATATCCATGAATGTGAGAGCCCTCTCTCTGCCCTGGTGCTATGTTTCCAATTGCAGTACCAACAGTATGCAGCAGCTTCCTTCCTGTTAATTTAGTTCATCTTTGAAGGGCACACTGCTTTTAAGAGCTGGAGGCTAGTTGGAACACGTGTTAGCCTCGCAAATTGGTTAGGTTCCTTGTTGATCATGCAGCTAGCCAGCAGCGTGGGTTGCACTTGGCTACAATCTGGCAAATAACGTCGGGGCCCAGGCATTAGTAGATTGTGTAGCTTGGCCGCCACACCCGAAAACTGGTGCAGAACAATTTTTAGACCTTCATGTCTGCTATATACTACCTTTCAACCCATTATCAACCTATGTCACAAGGTTACTTCCAGCTCCATGTACCCTCTTTTATGCAATAAAATCTCCTGCAGAACCTTACCTGATGCCTTTTGGTTATCCATCAAAGCAGCAAAAATGGACACTTCCCTATTTGCCATGTGAGTGATCCCTTCGACTAGATTAGTCATCCATGTTGACTCTCTTTGATCAGCTCATGATTTCCAAATGCTCGGTTACTCTCTTTAATGGATTCTAGTAATTTCCCCAAAACTAACATTAAACTGAGACTTTAAGATCATAAGACGTAGGAGCAGAAATTGGCCATTTGACTCATCGGGTCTGCTCCCACCACTCAATGAGATCATGGCTGATCTGATAATCTTCAACTCCACTTTCCTGCCTTTTCCCCATAACCCTTGACTCCCTTTCTGATTAAAAATGTCTATCTGAGCTTTGAATATACTAAACGACCCAGCCTCTACTGCCCTCTGTGGTAAAGAGTCCCACAGTTTGATTACCCTCTGAGAGAAGAAATTCCTCCTCATCTCTGTCTTAAATGGGCACCCACTTACTCTGAGATTATGCACTCTGGTTTTAGACTCTCCCACAAGGGGAAACAGCCTCTCAGCATCTACCCGGTCAAGCCCCCTAAGAATCTTATATGTTTCAATAAGGTCACCTCATTCTTCTAAACTCCAATGAATATAGGCCCAACCTACCTAACTTCTCCTCATAAGAAAATCCCTCCATACCTGGAATCAACCTAGTGAACCTTCTCTGGACTGCCTCCAATGCCAGTATATCTTTCCTTAGATAAGGGGATCAAAATTGTTCACAATATTATAGATGTAGTCTAACTAGTGTCTTGTATAGTCCTAGCAAAACATCTCTATTTTTATATTCCTTTCCCTTTGAAATAAAGGCCAATATTCCATTTGCCTTCCCTACTACCTGTTGAACTTAATGTTAGCTTTTTGGGATTCATGCACGAGGATTCCCAAATCCCTCTGTGCTGCATCCTTCTGAGTGCTTCTCCATTTAAGTAGTATTCAGCTCCTCTATTTTTCCAGCCAAAGTGCATGGCCTGAATTTTTCAGGTGGTGGGCGGGCTTGGCGGGAGTGGGCAGTGGCGGTCGGGGAGCCAATCAATGCCTGCAATCAGCTCCGTGCCTGTCTTTTACGTGGGCGGGCCAATTAAGGCCCACCCAGTGTAAGACGCGAGCCATAGTGCTCAGCACTACCTGTGCTGGCTGGGGGAGGATGGAGAGTCAGGGCCAGTGCTGTTTCGCACATATGCGCAAAAGAGCGTTTCAATCTCCCTGAGGCACAGAGCTGCCTTGGGGAGATTGAATCGCTATTGTAAATAGTGAATAAAAGGTTTAAAAATTTATTTAAACATGACCCCTCATGGGACTTATTTTTATATTTATGAAAAGTTTTTTATTTAATTAATAAAAGCTTTAGGAAACCTCATCCTGCTCGTGGCTGAAGGCCGTTTACATATCGGTGGGCACGCAGCCGACTCTGGTGTGCTCCCGCCGAACAAAATATCGCTGGATTGCACAATGATGTTGGGATGTACCCCCGACGTCATCGTGCGTCATTTTACGTGTTGGTTTATTGAAAGCCTTTTGGAAATCTAAATATATTACATCTACTGGTTCCCCTTTATCTATCCTGCCTGTTACCTCCTCAGAGAATTCTAGTAAATTTGATTGGCATGATTTCCCCTTCATGAAGCCATGCTGACTCTGCTTGATTAGATTATATATTTCTAAATGCTCTGCTATTACATCCTTTAAAACAGAGTCTAACATTTTCCCAATAAGAGAAGTCTGTAGATTTTTTGGTTTTTCCCTTGCTCTCTCCCTGAAACAATGAAGTGAAATTTAAGTTTCCCAAACCAAAGAGACAGTTCCTGAATTTGGAGGGCTTTGGAAAATTCTGGCTAATGCAATTGTATGTTTCTCATCAATTTCTTTTAATACATTTAGGGAGAAATCATTGGCTCCTGGAAGTTTGTCGAACTTCAGGTCTATTGTTTTCCCCATTAATATTTTGTTGAACTTTAAATCCATTAAGCTCCTCTCCTTGACCCAAAAGTTCTGCCATTTATTAACCATTTATTTGGCCACGCTCTCTTAATATACTTATGTCCTGTAGTCATGGTTCAGTTTGATACAATCCTCAGGATTGACCTGTTCTTTCCCATTTAGTATGTTGCTTGTCTTTATCTAAAGATCTCTTTGTTTGACTCCTTTCAAGCCAAATCTTTTCTAACTGTTTCTCATTCAGGTTTTTCACATTAGGAGTCAGTCAGTGACCCTTCTCTGCATCATTTGCAGGACTTAATTATTCCTCCAGTACCTCAGTGATTAGACCAAGACCATAGTACTGTATGCACAATGTCATCTGCTCAGAGCACTGTATAGCTTCAGCATGATCTTAGACATGTAATATACAGACTTGCCAATGTAGCTCAGCATGCTGTTTGCTTTGTTGAATGCTGTCTTTCAGTAACTGGTTATAGTTAGTGTTGAATCTAGTTTCACTCCCAAAGTCTTCAGCCTAGTTAGCTTAGTTTAGCATAATTTAATCAATAAGTTTGTTGTGTCCCCCTGACCACCACCACCCTATCTGTACATCCTTGCAATCTAATATGTAGAATCTTGCATCTATCTATACTGAATTTCACCTGTATTTCTGGTCACTTGCAAATGTTGTCTACTAATCCAATAACTCTGGTGGTTTCACCCGGGCCTTTTTGGCTTCCACTGCAAATTTGGCCACCTTATATTGTTTCCTGTATTCAAGTTGATTTTTCAGAAACTGAAGAGTCAAAACCCCAGCATCAGCCAGTGTAGGGCTCGTTTTCACCAAGTTAATGCTGCTCCCCTAACTCTAATTGGTTCTTCATCCTTTCTATTGCCTATGCATTGCCAAAATCTTATCTTATTTCCAAATTTAATATGGATGTCACTTTCTCAAAAAAAATGAGGAGGTTCATCTGAACCTTCTGAAACAGTGAACAGAATTTTATGGCCCCCGCCATTGGGTTTGCAGGCAGTGAGCCCCTAAAATTTCTGGCTAGCCTTCCCGCTGTCCCCGACCGCAGTTTATATGGGCTAGGAAAGGTCCAGGGCAGCCAGCCTGCCCTGGCTCCAATTGAAGCACTTGGCCGCTTAAGGGCTGCTTCCTGCCAGGCCTCAGTTTTTATTCTGCTAGAAGGAGTTCAGGGTCAAGGGGGAAGCCTGTTAGGTTCTGCTCAGGCCTTGGGCAGGAAGGTGGCAGTGGGAGGGAAATGCCTCCCTCAAGGGACCCCATGTCGGGCGATTTCCCTCCCAAAAGGTCTGGCTCTTGTAAGTACTCTCTTTCCCTTCACAGCCTCTCCATAAAGAGCCTCTCTCCACTCCCGTTGCTGCAGGACTCCCTGCAATTACCTGGGCTGTTTTTAATATAAATAATCAAGTTTGTTCAAAATCAATTTAATAATTTTTGCCAGCAACTAATTTTAAACTTTCAGATTTGTAGTTACGTGGATTTATTTTGTTACCTTTCTTGAATATAGGTTTGTTTACAATCCAGTTGGATCTCCCTTGTTAATTCAGTGCTGTCTGTCAGCATGTCATAGATTTCATCATGAGTCTCACTGAACACCTTCAAATACAGTTTTCTTTCTAGAATGTTTATTGGTTTATTCATGCAAGTCATTATATCTAGTTGTATGACCTCCTATAATAGGTTGGGAGCTAATAAGGCCTTGTGTTGCCTTTGTATATTCCCAGGAGGTATGCTAGCATGTTAATTCTTTTAGTCAATCCTCAATTTAAACCTTGTTAAGGTATATTAGTTCTTTGTTTCTTGGCTTCAACACCTGTGCTTATATCTGGTTTTTCTGACCATTGTGCATAAATTCCTCTATCTATTTCAGTAAAAGGAATTAAGGGAGAAGTTGGACCTGTTTAATTTCTTAGAGTCTCCCTGATTTGTGCTCACCCCCTTCTTGATGACTTAGACAAGCCTGTATGTGGAGAATAAAAATCTACATGAGGAAGAAAGTAACTGAACCATACAATCCAAGTTGCAAGTTTTGATTCCCAGTCCTTGCTAATTTTAGATGATCTCAGTTAGCCCACAAGTAGGGCTGTTGCAATTGGTCTTGCCACCTTGGCACAGTGAGGAGAAAATTCTGTTCCTGTTGTCTGCGAAGCATGCATAGAGTGAAAAGATGATTAGATTCAGTACTGATCCCTTTATCCTTGTGATCAAACAGGCTAGCAACATTCATTCCCCTTTTATTAAAACAGTTCAATGCTCTTCTAGGCGTTAAGGACCGAGGAAGTCCTGAACAAGATACTACAAACGGAGTTGGTGGAAAGTTGGCAGCGGATGGATCAAATAGTGCGATGGCAGTAGAAATTCAGCCAAAAAAGATAAAAGGATTTGGCTTTGGAGACATTTTTAAAGACAAACCTATCAAACTGAGACCCAGATCAATGGAAATAGAACTTGATAACAGCACTATTGATAAGGTAAATGCTCTATTAATTGTATTTTTTTTAAAACAACACACAATAATTGAATTCAATGTTTTTAGATTAGTATCAGGTTCTGTTAGATTCTATAATATGCCTGAGTTGTGTATGCCTGCCAACAGAAAAATTGATAAGAAAATAGCAGACTTGTTATAAGTACTTATATCTGTTTTCAGAGTAAAGGAAGAGAGCAATATACTAGTGGTACAAGGGAGCCTAACACTGGTATGTGTGGGGCTTTAGTGGATTATGGTCTTGGTCCAAGCATGGACAAAAGAATTGAATTCGAGATGTAAGGTGAGAGTGACTGCCTTGGTATCAGGCCAGCATTTGACCAAGTGTGACATCGAGGAGCCCTTGCAAAATTGAAGTCAGTTCAAATCCATCTTGCCAACTAATAATTAAAACTGAAAATACACAGTAGGTCAGTTAGCATATACAAGAGAAAAATTGGTTTTGCATTTCACATGAGACTATTCATCAGGTCTGATGGAGGGTTTCCCTTTAAACTATATTTTTCTCTTTCAGATGCTGACTACTAGCCTGTGCATTTTCATTGTTCACATTTTTTAATGACAAATTTTCTGTATTTGCCACTTCTTTTCATCTGTTATGAAAATTAAATGTTTTTTCCGCTTGAAGTGTGTGGTTATTGCCGAAGATGCTGGAATCTAGTATAACTAGAACCAGCTGTTGAGTCTGTTTTGTTGAGATTTCTGAACGTTCCTTAGTGATGGTGTAGGTGTTATTGTTCCTACATTGCTTGAGCTCATATCTACAATGCATGCATTAATGGAAAAAATTAAAGAATTAACATCTGTTTAAGAGTTGAGCATTAGATTGTACAGCAAGCACATTTTATGTGGTCAGATTTCATTTTTGATTAATGAACCGGAAAATAGGTTTGTGATGTCCGACAAATTTGATAATTTAAAATGTACGTTTGTGGTTTTGAATTCTTTTTCTGAAGAATGTAGGTTCAATTAGCTGCATTACTAGAACACGCTTATGTAAAATCCAACACAACAACAATGTACGAGCATTGCATGGACTTTGAATAATTAAATCTTATTTTGAAGGAAAATTTCATTTATTTCTGGAATGAAGCTTTTGTGCATGTGTAGTGTTTTGGAATGTCCTGAGGTCATGCAAGGTGCTTTATAAGCGCAAGTCCTTTCTTTCTTAACTTGGCCTCTGTTCATACTTCTTCGTGGAAATGTTCTTTTTAAAACTACTTTCTGGATGTGAGTGGTGGTGGTAAAGCCCATTCCTAGAAGGCCCTGAGAAGGCGGTTCGCTATTGCCTTGAACTCCTGCAGTAATTGTGCTAATAATGGTGCTCTCATGATGGTTTTACGTAGGGAATTCCAGCAACAACGAAGGCTGATAAAATATCCCCAAGTCAAAATGGTGTTTCAAAGAAGTGGCTAGTGAGATAGTTCATTCATTGGTTTTCCTTTTCCAAAAATTCCCTAGATTCGGGCAAGGTTCCATTAGATTGAAAAATAGCAAACGTAGCTCCTTTATACAGAAGGGGAGGGGGACAAAGGAAACTATAGGCCAGTTAGCCTAACATCTGTGATAGGGAAGATGTTAGAAGCTATTATTAAAGATGTTATAGCAGGGCACTTAGAAAAATTCCAGGTAATCAACATAGTTTTGTAAAAGGGAAATCATGTTTAATGTTATTAGATCTTTGAAGGAGTCACATGTGCTATCACATGCAGATAAAGGGGAACCGATGGATGTACTGTACTTAGATTTCTAGAAAAAAATTGATAAACTGCCTATCAAAGGCAGAAAGTAAAAGCTCATGGTGCAGGGGTAACATATTAGCATGGATAGAAGATTGGCTAAAATGGGTCTTTCTCTGGCTGGCAGGATGTGACGAGTGGTGTGCCACAGGTATCAGTGCTGGGCGTCAATTTTTTACAATTTATATAAATGACTTGGATGAAGGGACCGAAGGAATGGTTGCTAAATTTCCTTACGACACAAAGATAGGTAGGAAAATAAATTGTGAAGAGGATGTAAGGAGGCTACAAAGTGATATAGGCAGCTTAAGTGAGTGGCAAAGATCTGGCAAATGGAGTATAATGTGGGCTAATGTGAAATCACTCATTTTTGCAGGAAGAATGAAAAAGAAGCTTATTACCAAAATGGTGGGAGATTGCAGAGCTCTGAGATTCAGAGGGATCTGGGTGTCCTAATGCATGAATCACAAAATGTTAGTATGCAGGTACAGCAGATAATTAGGATAGAATGTTAATTTATTATGAGGGGAATTGGTTACAAAAGTAGGGAAGTTATGCTTTAGTTGTACAAGGCATTGGTCAGACCACATCTGGAGTATTGTGCACAGTACTGGCCTCCTTATTTAAGGAGAGATGTAAGTGCATTAGAAACAGTTCAGAGGTTTACTAGACCATTACCAGGAATGGGCGGATTGTCTTCTGAGGTAAGGCTGGACAGGTTCGGCTTGTAACCACTGGAATTTAGAAGAGTAAGAGGCGACTTATTTGAAACCTTTAAGGTCCTGAGGGGTCTTGACAGGGTGGATTTAGAGAAGATGTTTTCTCTTGTGGGAGAATCTAGAGCTAGGGCCACTGTTTCGAAATAAGGGGTTGCTTATTTAAGACAGAGATGAGGAGAAATGTTTTCTGTGGGTTGAGTGTCTTTGGAACACTCTTCCTCAAAAGACGGTGGAAGCAGAGCCTTTGAATATCTTTAAGGCAGAGCTAGGCAGATTCTTGATTAACAAGGGGGTGAAAAATTATCGAAGATACACAGGAATGTGGGGCTGAGATTTCATTCAGATCAGCCATGATCGTATTGAATGGGGGAGCAGGCTCGAGGGGCCAAGTGGCCTACTCCTGCTCCAAATTCGTATGTGTATGTATGTTTGTACGCATGTAAAGTACAGGCTGCATTTTTGAGGAATGGTGGTCTAGTATTATGATATAATTATTAACCAAGAATCACTGTAAATTGCTTAATGGAGAATTCTTGGGATGTCTATCACACCAGAAAGTGGAAAAATAGTCACCACTAGTCCACTGAAACAGATGAAAAACAGTGGCCTGAATTTTCTGGTTGGCATGTGGGTGCGGGCCCCACTCACTGACACGTAAAATGATGCATGGTGACATCAGCCGTGCATCCTGAACATTAGTTCAGTGCGTGCGCGTACACTGGAGTCGGCTGCGCATCCACCGAACTGTCGAAGGCCTATTAATAATCTTAAGTAAACTGGCGGCCTTCGCATTTTTCATGAAGCCTCATCCACGGGTGGATGAGGTTTCATGAAGGCTTTAAAAATTGAATTAAAATTTTTATTAAAATTCATTGACATGTCCCAGCTCATGTGGCACTGTCACAGGAGGGGACATGTCTGAATATTTTTTCTTTATTTTAATTCATAATTAAATTAATTTCCCTGAGGCAGCTCTGTGCCTCGGAGATTTCTGCGCTCTTTCACATGCATGTATGAAAGAGTGCAGGCCCCGACTCTCTCCTCCCCCCCCCCCCCCCCCCCCCCCCCCCCCCCCCGCCCACCCACTTAGCGCTTCTGGGTGCACATCACACTGGGTTTCTCGCCCGCCCCCACTTAGCCCCCCTGACTGGAAGAAAATTCTCCCCACTGTCCAGGTTTATTTACAGTTTTAAGTTATACAGAAAATGAGAAAGATTTATAATTTAGAATCAATACAAAAATCAAACTAGTTCTAACAATAATTTAATGTAACCTTTAATGTAGCAAAACATTTCTGTTTCACAAAAGCTTAATTGGACAAAAATTGACACAAAGCCAAAGAAATATTCTGAAGGATGTCTAAATCTTGGTCCGAAAAGTAAATTTTCAGGAGGTTGTTGAGAATGAGTGAGAGGTAGAGGAGTTTTGGGCAAAAACTCCCTGGTGGTTGCAGAGAGTGGTCTTAAAAGAAATGCATTGTAAATAGAGTTCAATAGTTGGGAATTTGGTGAGAGTGGGAGTTCTCTGATAAGCATTAGGGAAAAATATTTTTATTTATTCAATCCTGGGATGTGGGTGTATCTGACTGGGCCAGCATTTATTCCCATCCTTCATGTCCCCTTGAGATTTAGTTTAACATAGAACTTTTAAAAACGCTATATCCTTTCTATGATATGGTGCATCAAAGCTGCAGACAGCTGCCCTGCGCTACCCCATTCTCACCTTCAAGGGATTTACAGGACTCTACTTTCAATACTTAATACTGTGAAGAATTTTTATTCTTTGTAAATGATAAACTTCATATGGCATATGTTCTATCTGCTGCTGTCTTCCTTTTAGCGCTGAATGCATTTGTTGCTAAATGACTCTGCAATTTTTTAAACAGATTGTTTATTTTCAGTGTAGTGTTTGTATTGAATAATGTGAGGTTGGAAAATGCACCGCTATCCTAAATATAAATTAATCTGTCTTTTAAGTTACCTCATTCAGTGTCGTTCTACTTTGGTATTGTGGATATATTGGGGCTGGTGTGCGCACTTAGTGTCAGGATTTTCGCTTTAGCGTCATTTCGCGTGACACGATTGGTGCCAATTTGGAATGGCCTCTTCCCCTCCTCAACTTTCTCTTGTTCACTGCTTCCCTCCCCAACTCTTTCCCGTTCACCACTTCACTTCCTGATCTTCCCACTTGCCGTTTTGCTCCTCAACCTATCTGCTTGCAGACCCCCTCGCTCACTTCCTCCTCTGGCTACCCTGCTCCCGAGCCCTTGCTCTCAGCAAGGATTCGGGAGAGGGAAATGGTATGCAGGAGAGGCCAGGGAGTGGGAGAGAGACCGGTGAGCGGACAAGAGTTAGGAAGCAGATGAGAGTTTGTTAGAAGGAAAGAGGCTGGCAAGCTGGAGAGAGTTACAGAATGGGAAGTGAGTAGAAAGAGTTAACATATTTCTTTTAAAATTAAATTGATTTACAAATAAATTATTTCATTTATGAATTTAGGAATGTACAGTATTTCATCTTACAGGGTATAATGTTTTATTTTTTTCTCTGACAAGGGGGTCCTACTGAACACAACTGCAGCTTTTACATTGGTCATAATGGGAAAATCTGATTCACTTAAAGTTTTTTCACTTGAAGTTGCACTTTTCAGGAACGCAACTACAACATTAAGTGAGGAATTGCTGTATGGAACAAGAAAATAGGTTTTGGCCTGATGAGTGAACTTTCATGGAAGTTGTATAATTCACACTCTTAAACATTACTACCTTGATGTAAGACAAAAATTACAGAAAATAGTATTGAAAAGAAAAATACTGAAGCCTAGAAATTTAATATAGCAGCATCCATTTTTCACATGAAAAACAGGTGTTGCAGGGCCCAATGTGGCATGTGATGTATGCATGTGTATTCTGCACCGGAATAGTCATCGTGTGTGCCTGCCTGAAACTGGCATTAGGCCCATTGCAAAGGCAAATTGAGGACCAACAGTTTTTTTCGGGCCCCTTTGTGCACTTGGTTTGTGAGTGACTGCAGGAATTGCTCTGCCTACTGCACTAATTTTTCTCATGTGCATAGCAGCCAAACCAGGCATTCTTAAATGTACAACTGGAGGCTGTCACCCAAAAGTTAAGTTTCATGTGTTTTTTAATGTATATCGAAAAATATTTAATTTTTAAAAAAAATAAATTAGTCTAAATGATTGTGTAGTTTTTAAAGTTACTTTCAGTGATATTAAACCATATTACTCACAGGTGGGAGACTGAGCACTGTTTTGGCGATGACCCCCATTTAAGCTGTATTAATAAAGCTGCACCAGGTTACCACTCTTAAAACGTCACAGTGGATTTTACATTTTTGTAAATTAATTTTATCAGAAACTTGAACCGCAACCTAACTAATGCAATCTTGAGCACGTTTTGGACACAATTTCCTGTTTACACCCAAAGCAGAAACTCTACCTCAATGTGTTTTGCATTTAATATCTCGTTACTCTACAGACACTCCTTGAATTGACTGATATTGAATATAGGCCGGGATTTTTCCACGCGCAGGACAGAAAATTTGATGGACTAACCAAAGGTCTGTTGACTTCGGGTGGGAATTTCCGGTACTGTGGTGGGCAGGACTGGAAAACCCTGGCCATAAAATTAAATTTTTACAGCACTACCAAAGTGTTCAGTTGCAATTAATAATTTAGTAAAATTTGGGAAAACATTAAAATATACTTTGTAAAATCAAAAATGTAAGGTGGAGTCAATTAATCAATTGAAGAACAACTTCTAAAGAATTTTTTCTTAGTTTAGAATTAATGTGTTGGTTTCAGACAAGGTAGATTCAGTATCTTGTATCACTTCTATTTTGAGGGTTGTGATGTAACCTCTTGAGCATAGCATAAAATTAAGTCCTTTGTTTTGTCCTGTCATTGAATTCAGGGAGAGCATCTCTGAAGCTGCTCTTATAATTTCATAAGGAGTTAGTCTCAACATTGCTGCTCTACAGAGTAATTATAGATTCCTGTATACAGGGATCCAAAGATATATCCCCACCAACCAATTAAACAAATCACTTTGATCTTTGGATCAAAAGACCATCTGTTCTTTAATTGAACTGGATTCCATCTAGACAATGTTATGGATACACAGTTTAGCTTGTTACTTGGTTTATATTTGGAAACTACCAAGTGTTAAGAGTATTTCTGGGCAATTGTGGATCTATGTCAGGAAAAACACATGTTCTCTAATGTTGGGGTACAACCTTAGGGTGGCACCGAATTGTGCAGTGACCTTTTTTCATTTTGCATTGTCTAAGCATAATACCTGTGGAGAAAAAAGGTGAGAAAACAAAATAAATTGCCTATATTTATACCAACCTTCCTTCATTCTGTCCATAAATTTTATTTTCCACTTGCAGGGATGGTGCTTTTTTTTTTCTGTCTCCCTCTCTGACTGTCTCCCTCTCTGACTGTCTCCCTCTCTGACTGTCTCCCTCTCTGACTGTCTCCCTCTCTGACTGTCTCCCTCTCTGACTGTCTCCCTCTCTGACTGTCTCCCTCTCTGACTGTCTCCCTCTCTGACTGTCTCCCTCTCTGACTGTCTCCCTCTCTGACTGTCTCCCTCTCTGACTGTCTGTCTGTCTCTCTCTCTCTCTCTCTAGCACTGGATGTCAGACAAGCAGTTTGATTTAGCATTTGTGGAGAGAGAGAGAGTAATCAGGTAGAGCTGGAGTTGTCAGCATGCATGTGAAATCTTACTCTGTTTTTTGGTTTAAAACATTGTTATCTAAGTCCTTCCACTTGTAGAGAACATTCGAAACTGATGTGGTTTTGTGTGCGACTCAAAGCGAGACATGTTTATGAAGCCTTACACTTGAGTAATTTATGACTTAGGAATTTGGTTGTTCTCCCTGTTGTTCACAGGACAGAATATTGCCATGATGAAGGTAATCGTAATACATTTCTAATGGTTTAATTATTAGCTCTGTTATCTTGGGGTAGTTTGTACAATCTAGAATTTAGTTCTCAAAGCTCTGGTCAGGACAATTGTGTAACGAATGGGGAAGATGAGCTGAGACAGAATTTTGTGAATAAAGTTATCCAGTTGCTGTATTTGAGTTGGCTTCTGTTGCACCAAGTATTGATCTGGTCCTTGTTATTCGCATTCCTTTTCTAATTTAAACTTACCACATGGTTGTAATTTTATCCCCTAATTTAAAGAATTTGAGCGAATATGTTTAAAATTGGTACAAAGTTTTTCATTTATTTTCCTTTTGAATCTTTCAAGCAGTGTATTTGGAATATTTTGTATGACTGGTTCCAGAACCAATCAAGCATAAGTATCGTGAAGTTTTTTAAACCCACCACTATCTTGGTGTGTGCATATTAATATTAAAAAAACCTGTTCGTTACTTAAATTTCTGTACAATTAAATATTGTAGGCTTCAGTATAATGTAAGTCATAGAATCATAGTTACGATCCAGAAAGAGACCATTCTTCATGTCTGCGCCAGCCAAAAAGAGAAAAAAAAACTAGCCTCATTTTAATCCCACTTCCAGCACCTGATCCATAGCCTTCTGCAGATCCAGGTACTTTTTAAATTAGTTGAGCCTTTCAGCCTCAACCACCAACTCAGGCAGTGAATTCCAGACACCCACCGTCCTCTGGTGAAAAGGTTTTTCTTCGTGTCATGTCTAATCCTTCTGCAATTATCTTAAATCTATGTCCCCTGGTAATTGATCCCTCAGCTAGGGAAAACAAGTCTTTCCTGTCTACCCTATCAAGGTCCTTCACAATTTTGTACACCTCAATTAGGTCACCCCTTAGCCTCCTCTGTTCTAAGGAAAACAACCCTAGCCTATCCAATTTCTCCTCATGGCTGCAATTTTCAAGGCCTGGCAACATTCTTGTAAACTCCTGTGCACTCTCTCCAGAGCAACCATGTCCTTTCTGTAATGTGACCAGAACTGTACACAAAATTCCAGCTGTGCCCTAACCAGCGTTTTATACAGTTCCATCATTACATCCCTGCTTTTGTATTCATTGCCTCGCCCAATAAAGGAAAGCATTCCATATGCTTTCTTGACTGCCTTGTCCGCCTATCCTGCCACCTTTGAGGACCTGTGGACATGCACTCCAAGGTTTCTCATTTCCTCAGTCCCTCTCAATTACTTCCCATTTATTGAATGTTCCCTTGCTTTGTTTGCCCTTCCCATATGCATTACCTCACACTTTTCCGGATTGAATTCCATCTGCCACTTCTCCGCCCACTCAACCAAACCATTGATATCATTATGGAGTCGACAGCTATGTCCTTTACTATGAACTACACAGCCAATTTTTGCATTGTCTGCAAATTTTCTAGCAATGCCTCCCACATGCCCTTTGATGATATGTGCAGTTATCAGCTAATTATGGTCTACTCGACCTTACTTGATTTCAGTTTTACAGAATTCAGCGAAACTACTGCAAATTTGATACCTGAATGTAACTTACATTCTTCCTCGCCCCCATTCTCTCTCACCCACCCACCCACCGGAAGCATTTTATAATGGTATTGAAATGACATTTGTGGGTTCAAAATACTAGTGTAATGCCTCATAAGATTTTCAGATTAAAAATTTTTTTGTGGACTTGTTTAAAAAAAAATCAACACTGAAAGAATCTGTATTCTTTCCACCATTTTTGCTGAACTTAGTGTTTTTCCTTGACTGTAGATTACTTCTTAAAACTGCAAATTTCTCCACATCCTGCATGTAAATAAAAATGCTTGGTCAGATTTTCATCAAATGAATAACTGACTTCCTCTTGTCAAACTCTAGATTTATTTTAAAAATGGATGTTCTGCAAACTGTCTGCCTGCATCAAGATTCTTGAACAATTATTGAACTGTTGTCAAAACAGAATATGCTAGAAATACTCAGATCAGGCAGCATCTGTGGATAGTGAAACCGAATTTATGTTTCAGGTTAATGACCTTGCATCAGAATTTTGGTTTTTTTAATTAAATTGTGTCATGATGAGAAAAGTTAGTAATTTGACCCACTCTTGACTAATTAGGTTGTTTTCAGTGAAATAAATAGACAATTTAAAAACAAAACAACTCTTGCAGGATGACCCTCAGCTTGCAAACATTGAGAGAATATATTGTGTGCCACGGCTTTTTTAATATTGTTGAAGGAAACCTATTTACTTCTCTCAATATTTTTAAGTGCACATTTGGAGGTACTATGCTGTTAATGGATTAGTACAGATTGTTTCGATCTTTTGTAGCAGTAACCTTGGGAGATTTTCTCTGTACTATAAGTACAGAACCTTACCACAGAGGAAATCTTCCCTTTCCTGGTAAACTGTTGCCAGGTTTTGCATTTAAATTCTGTTGAGGCAGTCAAAAGCTTGTTTTTGAAGCCCTCCTCCAGATGAGGTAAATTTGAATTGCTTTAAGTTTAAGCTCATAAGACAGAAGCCCAAGTTATTTGAGTTTGAAGGTTTGAAGTGGAACTGTTGTCTATTATGGGCTAAAATCTTAATTCTTGAAAGGCAACACCTTCAGTGGTAATAGTTATCAGCAGCTGAAGTTTACAGGGTAGGAAGTTCTCAGAATCAAGCGTTGGCATGTAGTGGAGTTGTGGAAGGGGTGCTAAAATTTGCCTCGTTATCCCTGGGTTAGGGAAGAGAAAATTGATCAGGGTTCCTGCTCCTCATGCAAAGCCAAGTACTGCAGATGCTGGACTTGTGAAATTAAAAACAGAAAATCCTGGAAATACTCAGTGGGTCACACAGCGTCTGTGGAGAGAGAAACAGAGTTAACAACTCAGCTCTGTCACTTTTCATTAGAACTGGAACAAGTTAAAGATGTAACAGTTTTAAGTGCTAGAGAAAAGGGGGCTATGGAGGAAATAGCAATGGGAAAGGTTTGTGATAAATGGAGGGCACAAGTGGTTAAGTGACAAAGCAAGGTAAAAATAGGACAAATAAAGAAACAAAAGATGAATCCAGAGTAGTTTGTAAATGGTTACAGCATAATCATTACCAGCACCTACTGCCCAAGAAAATGGGAGCGATGGCAATGGTGTTGAGTCTCTGATGTATGTAATGTGCCTAATTGAAAGCTGGTACGCAGTTCGTCAAGCTTATTTTGAGCTTCATTGGTACAGTGTAAGAGTTTGAGGACAGTGGGGTGGGAGTGGGTTGAAGAATTCCAAGTGGCAAGCAACCAGAGGCTCTGGTCACACTTGCATACTGAACGGATGTGTTCAGCAAGGCGATCACTCAATCCGCCTCGGTCTTCTCAGTGTAGAGGAGACCACGTCCTGACCAGTGAATACTGTATACTAAGTTGGAAGAAAATGTGGAAAAATGGGTGTCAAGCCAAAGAATTTGAGATTAGGAGAGGTGACCAAAAACTACTTGCTGCATTTAGACATGGACTGCTTCAGTATCTGAGGAGTCATGAATGGTGTGGAACATTGTGCAATCATCAGTGAACATCCCCACTTCTGACCTTATGATGGAAGGAAGGTCATTGATGAAGGAGCTGAAGATGTTTGGGTCTAGGACATTTACCCTGAGGAACTCCTACAGTGGTGTCCTGGAACTGAGATGATTGGTCTCCAACAACCACAACCATGTTCCTTTATGCTCGTTATGACCCCAACCAGTGGGGAGTTTACCCCCGATTCTCATTGACTCTAGCTTTGCTAGGGCTTCTTGATGCCTCACTCGGTCAAATGCTGCTTTGATGTCAAGGGCAGTCATGCTCAGCTCACCTTGGAGTTCAGCTGTTTTGTACATGTTTGAACCAAGGCTGTAATGAAGTCAGGAGATGAATGACCCTGGCAGAACCCGAACTGAGTGTCTGTGAGCAGGTTATTTCTAAGCAACTGCCACTTGAAAGCACTGTTGATGACCGCTTCCATCACTTTACTGATGATTGAGAATGGACTGATGGGGCGAAAACTGGCTGAGGCTTTTTGTGTACAGGACATACCTGGGCAATTTTCCACATTGCTGGGTAGATGCCAGTGTTGCTGTACTGGAACAGCTTGGCTAGGCAAGCGTCAAGCCCTGGAGCACAAGGCTTCAGTACTGTTGCTGGAATATTGTCAGAGCCCATAGCCTTTGCAATATCCAGTGCCTTCAGCCGTTTCTTGACATTGTGTGCTGTGAATCAAATTGGCTGAAGACTGGCATATGCGATGCTGGGGATCTCCGGAGGAGGCCGAGATGGATCATCCACTTGACATTTCTGGCCTGGCTGAATGCTGTAGCAAATGGTTCAGCCTTATCTTTGCACTGATGTGACTTTGCTCCCCCATCATTGAGGATGGAGTCACCTCTTGCAGCAAGTTGTTTAATTGTCCACCACCATTCACGACTGGATATGGCAGGACTGCAGAGCGCAGACCTGATCCATTCCTTGTGGAATTACTTAGCCCCTATCATTTGCTGCTTATGCTGTTTGGCACGCAAGTAGTCCTGTGTTGTAGCTTCAGGTTGACACCTCACTTTTAGATATGCATGGTGCTGCTCCTGGCATACCCTCCTCTTCGTCGAAGCAGGGCCGATGAACTGACTTGCTTGTAATGATAGAGTGGGGGATATGCCAGGCCATGTGGTTACAGATTGTGGTCGAGTACAATTCTGCAGCTGTTGGCCCACAGCCCCTCATGGTTGTCCAGTCTTGAATTGCTAGATCTGTTTGAAAGGTATCCCAGTTATAACAGTGGTAGTGCCCAATAATGTGATGGAGGGTATCTTCAGTGTGAAAACGGGACTTTGTCTTCATGAGGACTGCGCGGTAGTCACTCCTACTTATATTGTCGTGGGCAGATGCATTTGTAGGTTGGTGAGGATGAGGTCAAGTACAGTTTTCTTTCATGTTGCTTCTCTCACCACATGCTGCAGACCCACTCTAGCAGCTATGGCGATTAGGTCTCGGCCAGTTCGGTCTGTAGTTGTGCTACCGACCCACTCTTGGTGATAGATATTGAAGTCCCCCACCCAGAGTACATTCTGCACCTTGCCACCCTCAGTGCTTCCTCCAAGTGGTGTTTAATATGGAGGAGTACTCATTCATCAGCTGAAGAGGGACAGTTTGTGGTAATCAGGAGTCTTCCTTGCCCATGTTTGACCTGTGCCATGAGCCTTCATGGGGTACAGATGTTGAGGACTCCCGGGGCAACTCCCTCCCAACTGTCTACTGCTACTTCTGGGTATGTCCTGTCCTACCGCAGGTGTGGTGATGTTGGTATCCGGGACATTGTCTATAAGGTATGATTCCATAAGTATGACTATGTCAGATTTATGCTTGACTAGTCTGTGAGACAGCTCTGCCAATTTTTGGCACAAGCCCCCAGGTGTTAGTGACGAGGACTTTTGCAGGGTTGACTTCAGTTTGCTGTTTCCAGTCGATGCTAGGTAGTCCGTCTGGTTTTGTTCCTTATTGACTTGTTTTTAGAAGTTTGATACAACAGAGCTCCTTGCTAGGCCATTTCAGAGAGCATTTAAGAGTCAACAACATTGCTGTGGGTCTGGAGTCACATGTAGGCCAGACTAGATAAGGACGGCAGATCCCCTGCCATTAGCGTACCAGACATTAGTGAACCTGATGGGTTTTTATGACAATTGATGATGTTTTCATGGTCATCATTAGACTTTTAACTCCAGATATTTATTGAATTCAAATTTCACCATCTGCTGTGGTGAGATTTGAACCCGGGCCCCTAGAACATTATGCTGAGTCACTAGATTAATTAGTCCCCTGGCAATATCACTATACCACCACCTCCCTGTCAGCACAGCTGAAAGAAAAAGTTAGGAGGTGAGAACACAAGAAATGGGAAAGATGAAGAATGAGATTACATGGAGGGGGTGATAGGACTTGATGAAGATGCACCATTAATGAGTAATAACACCATGATGGAGTTAAAGTCTAGACTATAATTTCAAATGGAAGAGGTGTGGATTGGGTGCAAGTGTATGTTAGTGAGAGCAGGTGATGGTTCAGCAGAGCTGGTGGTCGAATAGGAAATGGGCATCCTTGTTTTAGATGAGCTGTGGTCTCTGGAAGGTAGGGGAGGAGTGGCTGGTCAGGACAGATTTGGATTGATAGAGTTTGCAACTGATTAGGCATCTAGGAGGATTTCAACAGCAGGTAGGCTCGGTGATATGAAAAGAGAAAAGAAAAACTTATATGTATATAGTACTTTTCACAACCATTGGATGTCTCAAAGCACTTTAAACCAATGAAGTACTTTTGAGGCGCAGTCATTGTTGTAATGTTGGGAACCCTGCAACCAATTTGCATGGAGCAGGCTCACCCAAACAGCAGTGATAATGACCAGTTAATCTTTTTTGATGTTGATTGAGGGACAAGTTTTGGCTGGGATGCCAGGAATAAATCAGCTGCTCTTCTTTGAGATAGACAGTGTTGAAGTGGTAGAAGGAAATGGTGTTTGTTCTGAACTTTGACAGTGCATATAAGCAGAATTTCTGAAAAATGTATTTTACTTTCAAAACCAAAGCTGTACCAGATCATAAGGAAGTTTTTATAAACTTGTTCTATTGCGGAGAACTGTTCTGTAAATATGTACATATATTCCGTGACAATGGTTGAGCAATCTGCTGCACAATGCTGAAGGAGGATGTTAGCTGTCAATTCACCATTTAATGCTAAAAATTTAGTACAATGAATTTATATATTATTCTCCTGGGGGAAACAGTGCTCTGCATTTTAGATTACACTGCTACAACCAGTCTGAAGCTTTGGAGCAGATTATTATTGGCTTTGTTTAATTTGTAAGAAATATCAATGAATCATAAACTTGAACTGAATTTAGCCCAACAAATGGATGCTAAATTTGTCACTATAAGAAACTGTACAATACAGCTCAGAATTAAAATGAAAAATATGGTAGCTATAGAATTGCAGTGGGAACATCAACATTCAGTAGGATTGCCAACTCTGGCTGGACATATTCTGGGAGACGCTGGCAGAAGTGATGTCATGGAAAGCTAGTGGTGTGCCACAAGCAGGTGCAACTAAAGAAAAGGCCGATGGCACTGAGTGAGAGGGAATGAACCTGTCTCCATTAAATTCCACTACGGAGTCTGAACAATTCCTTCCCCTGCCAGTTGCTCTCAGATGATGGACACCCACAGCATATCACATTTCGCCCGGTCACTACTAATTCAATCTGACACTAATTAATACTAATAACACTAATTAATCACTGTCAGCATCTGGCCAATCTCAGTCAAGCCTAACCTTGATTCATAAACAATACCCTTTCCTCCAGCTCTGCAGCCTCCATTGACATCGCTTCAACTGATTGAATCACTGATTATGTGGTTTGTTGGCATTTCAGATATTTCTGTCAAGTGGCCTCCGCTGACGTTGAGTTGCGCTTTTCCATGGGCGGAAGAGTAGATTCCTGACATGGGGAGGTTAGGTGGTACCTGAACGTGATCCGTGATAGGCTGAGAGTCAGTCCCAGAGGTAGGGAAGGTCTGAGCCCAGGCTGTGATTCGTTAGCAGCTGGCCCTGGCCATTGCCTGGAGCTGATGTGCTCCTGGAATGCTTGATTTGGCCACTGGGAGATTGGGGCCGATGCCGGGGGACTACCGGCCATTCCGGTAAGGTTGGCAACCCTGGCCACCTTTACAATTGTATGATAAAACATATCTTCAAAACATTATTACAGAAGTTAGTGTAATTTTTCCTCTTGTCTTATCTTGATTTAAAAGTACAAATTTCTGTCATGAATATTACTATGACAGAAAATGTCACTTTACAAAGTGCAAGCATAGGCAAGTACTAAGCTTTGCAAGACAAAACCAAGTGTAGGTACCAAATTGATACAAATATTCTAGAATACATAGCTTGGCACAACTTAGAAGTTCGAGCACCCTATTGGAGTGCTGATGACTTGCACACATTTTTCAATCTTTGCTATTGTGGCTTCTCACATCATAGATGACCTTGATATTTCTTGGCCTTGGAGCATGGTCCAACCCAAATGTATTGTTTTAAAGGTAAAATGAAATACGATTTTCTTTTTCCCTGGGAACTTTGCTAGATTGTTTGAAGGAACATTCCAGAAAAAATGTCTTCCATTAGTTGTTGCTGCAGTTTGTTGTCTAGACATATTGCCACCACTCCTATCTTCTTCCTGCCTCAACAAGAACTCAACTGACTCATCAAGCTGTCTGTTGCCAAAGGCAGAGATTCAGCGCTGAAGTAACATGTTTCACTTCCTCTGGTCTTGGAAGTGTTCTGTGTACTGTGGCTCTGGCAGGTCAAATTTCTTATCTTGGCAACCCCCACCCCATTTCTCCCTGCCCTTCAGAACAAATTTGGACCTAAAGATTCTAGTGATCACCTGTAGGACAAAGAAAGAGGTCTGTGGTAAATGCCTATTTGCTACTTTGGCTGGATTGGTTCTGCTCCAAAATGCTGATGCCTCAACAGGTGAATGCCCAGCAGAGCCATGTATAGTGCAGGTGCTCACCCCTTTTATGCAAATGAGTCCATCCTCAGGAATTGGAACAGAATTATTGTTGCGGTAGACTAATGGACAGTGGTCCCACCATGCTGTATGTATACAATGATGCGCCAGCCCAACTTGATTTTTTGTGCTCCTTTATTCAAAGCAAAGCCATTTGTTGCAAATTCCAAGACTATAATCAATCTCTGTTTATGGCCTAATAACTGTGGTACTGATACCAAGGCTAGAAACATTGGGAAATTGAACATGCTGTTTTAATTATGCTCTAGATTTTTTATTTTATAAATTGTTTAAAATAGTTATAATGATTTGCCAGCCACAGACCTTTTAAAGAATTTACTGTCGTCCAGCTCAGTTGGGACTGCACTCGCCTGATTCGATTCTTATCTATCTAATTGTAGCCAGAGAATCTCCTACACTGGCTTCTCTTGCCACTACCTGCAGTTACCTCTGATGCCCCCTGAGGATCTATCCTCGATCCCTCCTATTCACCACCTATTCATGCTGCCCCGCGGTGACATCATCCAAAAACACTGCATCAGTTTCCACCTGCACGTGGATGACAACCACCTCACTTGACTTTTCCATTGCCTCTGAATTGTCAGACTGCTTGTCTGACATCTGGTATGGATGAGCAGAAATTTCCTCTCATTAAACATTATAAGACTTAAGGCCATTGTCTTTAGTCCCTGCCACAAACTCTGTTCCATCCCTCTCCCCTTGCACCAAATCCTGTTCACCCCTCACCCTTGTGCTTGCTGACCTACACTGGCTCATGGTTAACCAATAACTCAATTTTAAAATTCTCACATTTGTTTTCAAAGGCCACCCTATCTCTGTAAGCTCCTCCAGCCCTGCTTCCCCCTGAAGTTTCTGGCCTCGTGAGGATCCCTGATTTTTAATCACCCTACCATTAGTGGCCATGCCTTTAGCTGCCTCGGCCCTGAGCTCTGGAATTCACTCCCTAAACCTCTCTGCTTCTTTACCTCTCTTTTCTTCTTTAAGATGCCCCATAAAACCCACCTCTTTGACCAAGCTTTTGGCTATATGCCTTAATTATCTCGTTATGTGGCTCACTGCCTTGTTTTGTAATGCCCCAATGAAGCAACTTATAGCGTTTTACTAAAGGTGCTAATATGAATACAAATCATTGATGTTGCTATAATGTACACCGCATATGTATATTTACTTAAACAACTACCATTGTATGGTAATCAAGGAAATAAAGCATTCAACAATCAAAAAAACTCTCATTCTGTTTAACTAACAAATGCACAAAAAGATTAAAGTTCACATGCACACACCATGTGTTTAGGAATATTGAGATCACGTGTCAACAATGCCCATTACTTATTCACTTAGTCAGAAATGTAATTAGTCACATCTGGACAGCCAATTAACTACATGCGGCTAGTAGCTAATGTATTAGATACAGTTAATTAAATTAACCTTTTATTGCAGTTGTACAATATTTGACTAATGTCTTTGACACTAAATTATTTAGTCATATGTATAAAATCATTTTTTTCTTTGAGAAACTATTGTTTTGAAAATTGCAATTTCTAGCTCTTAAATCCTACAGATGTTTCAGAAGGAGGAACTGAGTTGGCTTGGTGTTTCTGATCGAGCCAGTTTGTGTAAAGCTTGAAAATACAGCTTTAAGGGCATACATCACTGTTATTCTTCCTTTTATTGTTGGTGTCCAAAGATTCTACTGTTAATTTCTTTGACAATGTGATGACATGTATAACATTTCCTGGCAAATCAGGGGTGACAGATTCCAATGCCCCCTCTAATTTTTTTTTTTGTAGTGTGCGGCCAATTTATTTACATTCATGGTATCTATAAATTTTTTGTGTGGCAATGCATGCATGTTATCATAAAGCAGACGATTTGCATGTGGTAACTTTCTGCTTGCTGTGTGGCCGCACACCCTACAGGAAACAATGACGGGGCCGTGGCAACTTGATTCTCCCTGTTGGCAATAGAGTGTAAGTTTTGGAACACTGTGATAGCAGTTGACCATTGAGCCATTTGAACCATTGTGGCGTTTAATTATATCATGCCTGATGTATATATCAATTCTGTTTACCTGCCTAGAATTTTCATCAAGCCTTAACTGGCAGAAGTAGCATTTTATGCACCAGTTATTATGTAAACTAGCTCCTAGTTTGACTTTTAAGAAATCAGAAACATTCATTTTACTTCATATCATTGGAAACTAGCAGGTTTTACAGCAATTAAAGTTAATGCTGGTGTTCCATGTCTGCTGAATCTGAGATAATGCAGTCTGACAGGGTAATGAGATGGTTGAGTACATCAGTGTAATAGTTTTCAGGAAACTGGGTTGTGTGCTGTAAATATCTAGTTCATGGTTCATGCATTTTAGAATTTAACTCTTAGTTTAGGTATTATAGTTTTATCTTTGAAGAATGGGCTACATCCGCATATGTATGGGCTGCCCAAGGCACACACAAGTGATGCCCCTCCACATCCCATCTTATCTATGACTGGTTCTGCACAACATGACATGGCCAAATGGTTAGGTGAATTGTTACAACCAGTTTTGAACAAGTTTTCCACATATGCAATGAAGGACTCCTTCACATTTACGAAGGCCACACAGGATTTGCATATCGATAGCATTGCTATGTCTGTGTGCTCGTTTTACATTGCCAGCCTGTTCACTAATGTTCCACTTAAGGAAGCCATAGACATTCGTACTGCGGCACTTTATCATGGCAATCTAGACCCGCCACCATTGCGTGAATCAGTATTCATTGAACTTATGAACTCGACAATTCACGCAGTTGAGTTCAGTTTTAATGACACCATATATGCCCAAATAGATGGTGTTGCCATGGGATCCCCTCTAGGCCCAGCTCTCGCAAACATCTTTATTGGGCTCCATGAGAGATGTGTTTTTGATGGAATGACACCTAACCTCCTACGCCTTGCATATTTCCAATATGTGGATGATACGTTTGCTATATTTAAAACCGCAGCTGCATGTAATAATTTTCTTACATTCCTTAATGGGTTCCATCCTGTTCAAAACAAAAACAGAATTACCTGGAAAAACTCAGCAGGTCTGGCAGCGTCGGCGGAGAAGAAAAGAGTTGACGTTTCGAGTCCTCATGACCCTTCCACAGAACTGAGCGAATATAAGGAGGGGTGAAATATAAGCTGGTTTAAATGTGGTTTGGGGGGGGGGCGGGGGCGCAGGGCTGGTGTGGTTATGGGGACAATCAAGCAGTGATAGGAATGGATAATCAAAAGATGTCACAGACAAAAGAACAAAAGAACACAGAGGTGTTGAAAGTAGTGATATTATCTAAACGAATGTGCTAATTAAGAATGGATGGTAGGGCACTCAAGGTACAGCTCTAGTGGGGGTGGGGTGGAAAGACTAGTGCGGCATAAAAGATTTAAAAATAATGGAAATAGGTGGGAAAAGAAAATCTATATAAATTATTGGAAAAAACAAAAGGAAGGGGGAAGAAACAGAAAGGGGGTGGGGATGGAGGAGGGAGTTCAAGATCTAAAGTTGTTGAATTCAATATTCAGTCCAGAAGGATGTAAAGTGCCTAGTCAGAAGATGAGGTGTTGTTCCTCCAGTTTGCGTTGGGCTTCACTGGAACAACGCAGCAAGCCAAGGACAGACATGTGGGCAAGAGAGCAGGGTGGAGTGTTAAAATGGCAAGCGACAGGGAGGTTTGGGTCATTCTTGCGGACAGACCGCAGGTGTTCTGCAAAGCGGTCGCCCAGTTTATGTTTGGTCTCTCCAATGTAGAGGAGACCGCATTGGGAGCAACGAATGCAGTAGACTAAGTTGGGGGAAATGCAAGTGAAATGCTGCTTCACTTGAAAGGAGTGTTTGGGCCCTTGGATGGTGAGGAGAGAGGAAGTGAAGGGGCAGGTGTTGCATCTTTTGCGTGGGCATGGGGAAGTGCCATAGGTGGGGGTTGAGGAGTAGGGGGTGATGGAGGAGTGGACCAGGGTGTCCCGGAGGGAGCGATCCCTACGGAATGCCGCTGGGGGGGTTGAAGGGAAGATGTGTTTGGTGGTGGCATCATGCTGGAGTTGGCGGAAATGGCGGAGGATGATCCTTTGAAATCATCCATCAGGATGATCCATCCTGCTCAAAGTTACCTATGAAATGGAGTAGTCAAATGAACTCCCTTGATGTATTAGTTAAGAAATCTGCCAGGGAATTCTCTACCATGATCTACTGCAAGCCTACCTTCACTGGCCAGTGTACACATTGGGATTCTTACAGTTCCACATGCTATAAGATTGACCTTATCTTCTCAGTAACCTTGTAAATAGGGCCTGAGCCATTGCTTTCTGTGCAAGCTTGAGTCCGAAATAGGGCGCGTCAAAGACATCCTGCAGGATAACACTTACCCTGATCAGATCATTTCATGCTGTATCTCACGCACACTCATGAACGGACCTAAGACCATAATTTTCAGCCCTGAAAAGTGCCCAGCCTACTTCAGATTACCCTGGAAGGGCAAGCTATCTCAAAAATTTGAGCATTAGATGAAGCTAGCTGTTTCATGCTGCTACTATGCAGCAGCAATACGAGTGGTATTTGCCACAAATGGGATGTTGCCGTCAAACCAAAAAGACGTTCTGCCTTCACTCAAATGAGTAATGTGGTATATAAATTACAGTGCCAGTGTGATGCAGACTACCCAACCAGCCTGTGCCTGCAAAACTCAAAAAGCAGTGTCCAACATCAGATGTGATTCCCCGTGATTGGACAACATTTGCTGAATAATCCTCAATGTGCTAAGAATTACGCTGACAACCAATCTAACATTGTCAGTCGAGCTCACAGTGTGGCGCATTTACATGCACTGGAAGCTACATATATTAATACACAAGGCCCTGTTCTTTGCAGACAGAAAGAACATGTACATTCATTGCACCTATTTCAGTTAAACAAAATAAGTGACAGCCATTTGCTGACTCATTCCTCAGGACAATGTCCTGAATCAGGGTCAATCTGTCTGGTTTAAATCTCAAACAATGTTTGGCAGTTAACTGTCAGTCACCATCTCTGGTGCATTCTCCATAGCAATGCCTCTTGCCAACCAATCAGCATTCATTTCACATATGGTATAAATTGTTGTTTTCCCCCTTGTATTGGTATTCTTGCGAGTATCCTGATGAGTGCAAGATGAAAAGCTTAGACATGTCTCTTTTTTTTCAGCAATACTCAAGTTCTGTACTACCAAAAGACTACATGACAATTAGTTAGACCTGCAGTGTGAGCAGAGAAAATGCTAACTTCATTCACCATGCGGAATGTGGGTGAAACTTAATCTCAGTATGGATTTCATGAGAGAAAAGAAACTGGGCGATTGCCTAGTTGGAAGGTAGTGGTATTTGCAGATTCATGTGGCAAAAGAAAGCAACATGTAGATTAGCTTGGAACTATTGAGAAAGTAACCAGAACAAAGGACTGAGATGTCCACAGTCAAGAGATGAAAATGGAAGTTTTACCTCTGAGAATAGCTGGAACCAAGGAGAATTAACGTAGGAGAACTGTGGCATGCTTATGGGTGGTCCCTACAGGAGTAAATAACTTTAAGATATCATAAAGTTTAAGGGAATTCTTGAGGGAACTAAGTAAAACTTGAGTGCATAACCTACATAGTTATAAACCATATTGTTGGCGATAGTACTTGTTTAATTACCATGTAGAGCAAATGTACACTGTAACAATTGTATTTTGGTATTTATACTCTTGACACAATGAGATATTTCCCCCTGCCACCCTGCCGGAAATGACTTGCGCAGGTCTGAGAGCTGGCATTATGTAGTGTAAACATTGTTGTTAATTCAGTAAATGAGGGGGACTATAATTTTGATATTGACTGGACAGATCAAATGCAATAGTAATTTGAAGAATAAGCTCATGGAACGTATTGGAGATGATTTCTAAGAAAAATATTTAATGGAACCCAACAGCAAACCGGTTATTTTAGATTTTGTCTAAATGGGGCAAGATTAAATAGTGATCATATAATAAGCAGTCCTCTGGTGGAAATGGGTTCATAATATGATAGAAGGAAGAGGGTTCATAATATGAAAGAATTTCACTTTGAGTTTGAGAGTGACATACCTAAGTCTGAAACTAGAGCCTTAGCCTTAAATAAAGCTGGGTAAGTACGTTGAGAAATTAAATTTAGAGTTATGATGGTAGGAAAGCAATGAAAGACATTTAAATAAGTATTTCATAATTCTCAATGAATATGCATTCAGTTGACAAAATCTCCATGGGAAACTCTGCAGTTAACAAGATACTAAGGACTAACCTAAGGGTAATATTAGATTAAAAGAAGAGACTTCTAACTTTGCCAAGAAGGATATAAACAGGAAGCCTAAAAGAGTTTTGGAAACCAGTAAAGGATGGCCAAAAAGTTGAACAAGGAGAAAACAAAATGAGAGTAACTAGTAAGAAATATAAACACAGATTGGAAGAGCCCCTACAAGTGTTTAAGAAGGAAGCGATTAGTGGAAGTAAATGTGGGCCCCCTTAGACAGGGGAGATTATAATGCAGAATAGGCAATGGCAGAGATGTTTCACAATATAGTTTATCATCAATTTTCACAGCAGAAGTTTTAAAAGTTCCAGAAATACTAAGGAACCAAAGGCCTAATGAGATTGAGTGACTTAAAGCAAGTAAAAGAAAAAACATTGGAGAAATGAATGGGACTAAAAGCTGGCAAATCCCCTGCACCTGATGGCCTATGTCCTTGGGCTGGTTCTAATTGGGCAGGATGTAAGGATCATCAAAAAACGACTGAAAGATTAAAAAGGAGGGAAAAATTAAGAGTATGAGAGAAAAGTAATTATAAATATAAAAACAGATAGTAAGAGTGAGCGTTGGTGCTCTCTAGAGAGAGACTGGGGAATTAATAATGGAAAATGAGGGAATGGTGGATGAATTGAACAGATATTTTTCATATGCCTTCACTGTAGATGATAAAAATAACGTCTCCAGAAATAATTGTGAATCAGGAGGCGAAAGGGAGGGAGTAACTTAAAACAAGTGCAATCACCAGGGAAAGGGTGCTAATGAAATTATTAGAACTAAAAGCTGACAAGTCCCCAGGCCCTGATGAATTTTATCATAGGGCTGAATCTTACCTATGTCAGGTGGGCTGGGCTTGCCACCCACGATTGGCTGCACACTATCATTTTACACGGGCAGGCCAATTAAGGCCCGCCCAGCGTAATATGTGTTCCGTAGCTCTAAGCACTACCTGTGCGGGCAGGGGAGGGAGGAAGAGTTGGGGCCTGCACTCTTTGCGCATGTGCGTGAAGAGGTATAGCAATCTCCTTGAGGCACGGAGCTGCCTCAGGGAGATTAAGTTGATATTAATACTTTTTAATAAAGGAAGTAAAAAATTATTTGAGCATGTCCCATCATGTGACAATGTCACATGAGCTGGGACAAGTTTGTGAATTTTGCAAAATTTAATTAATTATTTTATATAAGCTTCAGGAAACCTCGTCCTGCCCGTGGAAGAAGTTTCCTGAAAAACGTGAAGGCCTCTTGGGGTCTTCGCCTGCCTGCCTGCCAACCTTAAGGTTGGACGGGCAGCATGGTTAACAACTTCAACTGTTCTTTTAATGGCCTTAATAGGCCGTTGACAGTTCAGTGGGTGCGCAGCCTCCACCGGCGCACGCCCACCGATTGAAATATCGAAATGATGCCGGGACGCATGCCTGTCGTTATCGCATGTCATTTTACGCGGCGTGTCGGGCCCAACCCCTATGCTGATGGCAATATTCTGCCCATACAGCCTTAAAAGAAGTGGCCACTGAGACAGTGGATGGATTAGTTTTTAATTTTCCAAAATTCTCTAAATTCTGGAAAAGTCCCATCAGATTGAAAAATAGCGAATGTGACTTCTTCACTCAACAAAGTAGGGAGACACAAAGCAGGAAAACTACAGGCCAACGAGTTTAACACCTGTCATAGGCAATTTACTGGAAACTATTATTGAGAAGTTGATAGTGGGGTACTCAAAAAATCGCAGTGGATTCAGGCGTAGTCATCATGGCTTTGTAAAAAGGAAATCATGTTTAATTAATTAATTGGAGCTCTTTGAGGATGTAACAAACAATGTGGATAAAGGGGGACCTACGGATGTGCTGCACTTAGATTTCTAGAACGCATTTGACAAGTTGCTGCATCAAAGGTTACTACGCAAAATAAGAGCTCATGGTGCAGGGGGAACATATTAGCATGGATTAGAGGATTGGTTAACCAACAGGAAACAGGCCATTTTCGGATTGGCAAACTGTGACGAGTGGAGTTCCACAGAGGTCAGTGCTGGGGCCTCAACTACTTAAAATTTATATAAATGACTTGGATGAAGGGACTGAAAGTATGGTTGCTAAATTTGTGGATGAGACAAAAATAGGTAGTAAAATAAGTTCTGAAGAGGACACAAGGAGGCTGCAAAAAGATATAGGTTAGGTGAGTGGGAAGAAATTTGGCAGATAGAGTATAATGTGGGAAAATGTAAACTTGTCCGCTTTGGCAGGGAAAATGGAAAAGCAGCATATTATTTAAATGGAGGGAGATTGCAGAACTCTGAGATACAGAATGACCTGGGCGCCCTGGTTCATGAATCACAATACATTGGTATGCAGGTACAGCAAGTGATTAGGAAGGCAAATGGAATGTTGTTGTTTATTGCAAGGAGAATGGAATATAAAATATAGTATAAGGATGTTTTGCCACAGTTGTACATGGTGTTGATGAGACCACATCTGGAGTACTGTGTACAGTTTTGGTTTCCTTATTTAAGAAAGGGTATAAATGTGCTAGAAGCAGTTCAGAGAAGGTTCACTCGACTGATACCCGGGTTGAGGGAAGATTGGACAGGCTGGGTCTGTATCCATTGGAGTTTGGAAGAATGAGTGGTGATCTTATTGAAACATAAAAGATCCTGATGGGACTTGCCAGGGTGGATGCTGAAAGGATGTTTCCCCTTGTGGGAGAGACTAGAACTAGGGGACACAGTTTAAAAGGGGTCTCCCATTTAAGACAGAGGTGAGAAGAAATGTTTCCTCTCGGGGTTATGAATCTTTGGAACGCTTTCCTGGAGAACGGTGGAGGCAGGGCCATTGAATGTTTTGAGGCAGAAGTCGGTCAGTTCTTGACTAATAAGGGAGTTGAATGTTTTTGTTGGTAGGCGAAATAGTTGAGGCCACAATCCGATCAGACATGATCTTATTGAATGGAGGAGCAGGCTCAAGGAGGCCAAAAGGCCTACTCCTAATTTGTATGTTCGCTTGTACGGAAAGAAGATGGCTGCAGAATGGCAGATATATTGGTCATAGTTTTCTAAAATTCTCTATATTTGGAATGATCACAGTGGATTTGATACATAACACCACTACTCAGAAAATGGAGTGAGAGAGAAAACAGAGAACTATAGGCCAGTTAGCCTGACATTAGTCAAAGGGAGTATGTTGGAATCCATTGTTAAGGAAGTGCTACAAAACTTAGAAAATCATTATATGATTATGCAGAGTAAAACGTTTTATGGAAGGGAAATCCTGTTTTTAGAGTTTTTTTTAAGGATGAACCTAGCAGGGTTGATAAAAGGGAGCCAGTGGATGTAGCATATTTGGATTTTCAAAATGCATTTAATAAAGTTGTTACATAGGGCCCATGGGGTTGGGATAATATATTAGCAAGGAGAGAGGATTGGTTAAAGGACAGACAACAGATTAGGAATAGATGAATCATTTTCAGGTTGGCAGGCTGTTATTACTTGGATGCTGCAAGGATTAGTGCTTGGGCTTCAGCTATTTGCAATCCATATTCATGACTTAGGCAAAGGAACCCAGAGTAATGTATCCAAGTTGGCTGACACTACAAAGCTAGGTGAGAAAGTAAACCGCGGTGACAAAAGGAATCTGCAAAGGACTACAGACAGGTTAAGTGAATGGACAAGAAGGTGGCAGCTGGAGTATATTGTGATGTTTAGCACTTTGGTAGGAAGAATAGAAAAACAATATTTTATAAATGATGAGAAACTATTAAATATTGGTGTTCAAAGGCATTTTTGGTTGTCCTTGTGTACAAAATATGGAAGGGACTGTGGGCAATTACATTGGTAAATGATGTATTGGCCTTTATTGTAAGGGGGCTGGAGAACAAGTGAAGAAGTCAGAACAAAAAATGTTGGCAATACTCAGTGGGCCTGACAGCATCTGTGGAGAGAGAAATAGTTATGCTTCAGGTCAGTGACCTTTCAATAAAAATGTTATACGGTATGTGAAAAGACTAAAACAGAGCTTGTGAAGTCCCTGTTGCCCCTTTAGAAATGGTGTACTGCTAATTTCATAAGTGCAAGTTTCTTTTACATATTTGATTCTTGCTGTTTAACCTTGGGCAAAAGAACCAGAGGGGAGATGAGAATTTGTTTTACTTAGTGTGTTCTGATGAACTGGAATGCACAGCCTCTTGGTGTTGGAAGCAGGTTCAGTAGTATCTTTTAAAGGCATTAGATAAATGTCTTTGATGGGAAAAATGTGCAGGGTTATGAGGATAAAGCAGGGGAGTAGGACTGATTGTGTAGCTCTTTCAAAGAGTTGGCACAGACACAGTGGGATGAATGGCCTTTTTCTGTGTTGTAAGATTCTATATCATTCTACTCATGGTATTGACCTCAGGATATCATACTGCAACAATTCATTTACAGAGTCAAGGATGTGGGGATACTGCAGAGATAGGAAGTGCAAGTTTTGCTAACCGTGTCATTTATTGCCCTATTTATTTTAGCCTCCTGGAAAAAAGTTAGCTTCAGCTGTGTCTTCTCAGGAGCCAATAAAGTCCGACCCAGACAACAGGCCCAAGGGTAAGTGTAATAGTGAATTAATATGCTTTATTTAGGTTCCTAACATTAAAGGCAAAATAAAATATTTCTGACCTCTTATTAATACATTTTGATAATGAATTTTTATTACTGAAAGACTGCTGCGAATCCTAAACACTTCAGTAAATTTACCTTGGTTTCGACTTTTAAAGACATTGTTGAATATTTGAATTATTCTGTGATCATCATTAACAGTGGGTGGTATTATATTTGACTTCCTGACTTTTTCTAATAATGTAATCTTTTAGATTTTCTTCCTATATCTGCCTGATCATCACCTGAGACAGATGAATTGAAGTGTGCATTTATATTGCAAGTGTAATTTTGGTGCATAGTGTTCTATCCTTGCACTGCTACTGCAGTTAGGATATAAATACAGCTTGAATCTGGAGTTAGGGTCCAGTATAACAGTGGAGAAAGTAGACTGAGGCTCTCTGTAGCAACTGCTCTTCGTTTTGGAATCAAGTTAGGTGGTAACATCCAAATTACACTGTGTAAGTTTTTATCTTCAGTGGAAAGCCAAAACCGCTTAAGTAAGTTTACTTTGCTGTTCCTCCTCATTCAAAATCTGGCAGAATTGATCTTCTAACAATGTTCGTTGGCTGCTTTATTATAATTCTGAATAGGCAGCTTTGAACATAGAATTAGAAATTAATTTTTGGAAGTGCTCAGATTTTATAATCAGGCAGCCTGAAATTGGATGACCTCTCCCTTTTCACCAGCAATTATACCGGTGGTATAATTTTGCATTGATGATTTTTAAGTTTCCTGCTTTAACATTTGTTGTGTAGTACAACTTACCCTTCTTAAAAGTTGGTACTTAAAGCAGTTTACTACTGTGTACATTTTCACCAATTCTAACCACGGTGATGTGAAATTATTATTGTGTACAGGTTAAAAAAAAAGCCCCTTGCTTTCAAAGTGAAGTAAAATTGAATCTAATTGTTAATGCCAAATGAATATCGCAACATACCAGATCCCAGTTTATTTCTCCCCTTGTGTCACCATTGATGTAAGGTTGGGTAGGCAAGTCACTTATCTGCCTAGGCTAAAAAGGCTGTATAAATATTGAGATTATTGAGTTCTGAGAATAAGTTGCAGTTGGCTATAAAATTAAAAGCTCTAGTGATATTTCCTGGGTAATGTTAGGTGTTCAGCTTATTGCCTTTGCTGTGTGTTCTAAATTTTTCGACTTAACCAAAAATGTACAGGAGCTCACTTCACTAAATTATTGTGATGAGTTGTTTATGGTGATGGGAAATGTCACACAGGTGCAACAAACTTTTTCATTTGGAACTAAGTTACCATTTTGGCTTCCTCAATCTTAACACCAAAAAGGGACTCGGCCATTGTCATCAGTAATACAGGTGCAACTGGAGTGAATTATTATGATGTGAAAATGTATAAATTGACAAGTTATTTACTTCAGCAGACCATGATGCTGATTGTTTAATAATTCACTGCATGCTTGCTTTAAGGTAAGGAATATTGCAAAGTACTATTCCCATATGAAGCACAGAACGAAGATGAGCTGACAATAAGAGAAGGAGAGATCGTAATTATTATTAATAAGGTATGAAGATTATGTATTATTTCATACATATACTATATGAATGTTCCTTTAGAAAATTATCCTTTCCAGGTATCCTTTCTTTAATAAGATAGGAAGTGAATTACTACAAGGAGAGATGTGTCATTTCCTCTTTTTCAAAGTATGCTATTGAATAAAAGCAGTGGACAATAGTGATTTATGAAAAATGAACTCTGAGTATCCTGAAAATTTAGCCTACTTTTAATGATCTAAAGGAAAACTAGGATTACTTTAACACAATATTGTTGATTTAATAATTCTCATTTCAGTAAATAACTAGATTTAAATTGTCTTTCTAGCTTTCATGTTAGTTTGATTTGGAAATCAAAGCACTTCAAATTAAAACATTTAAAGTAATGTCTTTTTTTCTTCTTTCACAGAATGTGGATGTCACTGGCTAGGCTAGCATTTATTGTCCACCCTTGAACTTGCAGTGGGAGGGGGATGATCCAGTTGTTGTGGTTCATGTAGGTACCAATGACCAAAGATAGAACTAGGAAAGAGGTTCTGCTTGGGAAGTATGAGGATCTAAGCACTAAACTAAAAAGCAAAATCTCAAAGGTTACAATCTCTGTATTATTTTCTGAGCTGTGTGCAAGTTGGCATAGGGTACATAAAATTAGAGAGATAAATACATGGCTGAAAGACTGGTGTTGGAGAAGTGGATTTCGGTTTGTGGGGCATTGGCACCAGTACTGGGGAAAGTGGGGCCTGTACCATTGGGCTAGTCTGCACCTAAACCACGCTGGGACCAGCGTTCTTGTGAACCATATAACTGGGGAAGTAGAGAGGTTTATAGACTAAATGGTGGGGGCAAGGCATCAAATGTGGAAAGATGTTGTATCTCAAAGAGTAGAGACAAGTCAGAGAGGAAAATAGTAATTTGGGAAATGAGGGTCAGAGAATGTCAGGAAGGGACAGAGAGAAAAAAACCTAAGAATGCACCAACAATCAAAACTAGAAGTTACAAAGATAACAAGATAAAACTAAAGTCTCTGTATCTGAATGCACATGGCATTCATAACAAAGTAAACAAATTGATAGCACAGGTTGAAGTAAATAAATATAATCTGATAGCCATTACGGAGATGTGGCTGCAGGATGCCAAGGATTGGGTCCTGAATATCAAGGAGTATATGACATTTTAGAAGAATAGGAAGCTAGATAAATGTGGAGGGGAACACTGTAAATCAAGGATGGCATTTGTGCAATAGTTAGCAATGATCTTGGTTCAGGAGATCAGGATGCGGAATCGGTTTGGGTGGAGGTGAGGAATAGTAGGGGAAAGAAGTCACTAGTGGGAGTGGTCTACAGGCTCCCTAACGGTAACCGCAATGTAGGACAAAGTACATGAGAAGAAATATTGGGTGCTTGTGATAAAGGGGCGGCAGTGATCATGGGTGACTTTAATCGGCATATAAAGCGGAAAAATCAAATTGGCAGCAGTAGCCTGGATGTGGAGTTCATAGAATGCTTTCAAGAGACTTTCTTAGAGCAGCATATTCTGGAACCAACCATAGAGCAGGTTATGTTGGACTTGGTATTGTGTAATGTGACAGGATTAATTAATGACTTCAGAGTGAAGGCACCCCTAGGTAGCGCTGATCACAATATGATTGAATTTTACATCCAGTTTGAAAGGGAGAAGAATGGGTCTAAGACTAGTATTTTAAACTTAAATAAGGGCAACTGTGTGGGCATGAAAACTGAGCTAACTGGAGTGAACTGGGTTACAAGGCTAGGGGATAGCTCAATAGGGAAGCAGTGACAGACATTAAAGGGGATATTTCAAAATACTCAATAAGTATATTCCTGCTATAAAGAAAAATTCTAAAGGGAGGACACACCATCCGTGGTTAACTAAAGAAGTTAGGGAAAGCATCAGACTTAAGGAAAAAGTATATAACTGCACAGAGATGAGTGGCAGGTCAGATGATTGGTTAGAATATAAAGAACAGCGGAGAATGCTAAAAGGAGAAAGAAATAAGATTGAGAGGAAGCTAGCTAGAAATGTAAAGGCAGATAGCAAGAGTTTCTGCAGTTATTTAAAAAGGAAAAGAGTAAGGAAAGTGAGTGTTGGTCTTCTGGGGAGTGAGAATGGGGAGTTAATAATAGATAATTCGGAAATGGCAGATGAAATGAACAAATTTTGCTTCAGTCTTCACTATAGAGGATACAAAAAATAATCCAGTAATAGCTGTGAATCAGGAGGTGGAAGGGGGAGAGGAACTTGGTGAAATTACAATCACTAGGGAAGCGGTACTGAGCAAACTTATGGAGCTGTGGGCTGACAAGTCCCCCGGTCCAGATGGACTTCATTCTTGAACCTTAAAAGAAGTGGCTAATGAGGTAGTAGATGCGTTGGTGTTAATTTTCCAAAATTCCCTAGATTTTGGAAAGATTCCATCAGACTGGAAAGTAGCAAATATAACCCCTCTATTCAAGAACAAAGGGAGGCAGAAGACAGGAAACTATAGGCCAGTTAGCTTGATGTCTGTTGTGCGGGAGGTGTTAGAATTGATCATTGAAGAGGTTATAGCTGGGTACTTAGAAAAACTGAAGGTAATCGGGAAAAGTCAGCATGGTTTTGTGGAAGAAAAATCATGTTTAACCAATTTATTAGAGTTCTTTGAAGGAGTAACATGCTGCGGATAAAGGGTAGCCTGTGGAGGTGCTGTGTTTGGATTTCCAGAAGGCATTAGATAAGGTGCCTCATCAAAGGTTTTGTAGAAAATAAAAACTCATGGTATAGGAGGTAACATATTGGCTTGGATAGAAGATTGGCTGGCTGGCAAAAAACAGAGAATATGGATAAATGGGTCTTTTTCTGATTGGCACAATGTGACAAGTGGAATCCCGCAGGGGTCTGTGCTGGGGCCTCAATTTCTTATAAGTTACAATTTACATCCATGACTTCTATAAGGGGGGAGGGGCGAAGGAATGGTAGCTAAATTTGCAGAAGACGCAAAGGTAGGAAGGTATGTTGTGAAGAAGACATAAGGAGTTTGCAATCGGATATAGTTAGGTGGGCAAAAATCTGGCAGATGAGTATAATGTGGGAAAATGTGAAGTTGTTCGCTTTGGCAGGAAGAACAAAAAAGTAGGCTTAAACTGAGAACAGCTTCAGAATTCTGAGTTGCAGAGGGATCTAAGTGTTCTAGTGCATGTCACAAGAAGTTAGTATGCAGGTACAGCATGTAATCAAGAAGGCTAATGGAATGCTATCCTTTATTGTGAAAGGAATTGAACATGAAAGTAAGGATGTTATGCTTCACTTTTACAGGGCATTGGTGAGACTGCATCTTGATGACTGTGTGCAGTTTTGGTCATCTTATTTAAAAAAGGATGTAAATGTGTTGGAGGAGTTTGAGAGGAGGTTTGCTAGATTGATACCTGGAATCAGGTTGTGTTATGAGGAAAAGTTGGACAGACTGAGCTTATTTGTACTGGAGTTCAGAAGAATGAGAAGTTATTTGATTGAAGTATCTAAGATCCTGAATGATCTCGACAAGGTGCACTTTGAAAGGATGTTTCCTCTTGTGGGTGAGTCCAGAACTAGGGGGCACTGTTTTAAAATTAGGGGTAGTCCTTACAGGACAGAGATGAGGAGAATTTTTTCTGAGGGATGTGCAACTTTGGACCTCTCTGTCTCAGAAGGTGGTGGAAGTGTGATCATTGAATATTTTTAAGGCAAAGGCAGATAGACTCTTGTTCGGCAATGAAATCAAAGGTTATCATGGAATGTGGAACTTGAAACACAAACAGATCAGCCATGATCTTATTGAATGGGGTGGAGCAGGCTTGAGGGGCCAAATGACCTACTTTTCCTATTATGTATTTTCGTGTGTACACACTGCTGCCACTGTGTGTCGGTGGTGGAGGGAGTGAATGTTGAAGATGGTGGATAGGGTGCTAATCAGGTGGGCTGGTTTGTTCTAGATGTTGTCGAGTTTCTTGAGTGTTGTTGGAGATGCATTCATTCAGGCAAATGAAGAGTAATCCACATTGCTAACTTGAGCCTTGTAATTGGTGGTCAGGCTTAGGGGAGTCAGGAGCTGAGATACCTACTGCAGATTTGCCTGCCTCTGACCTGCTTTTGTAGCCACAGTATTTATATGGCTAGCCTCGTTTAGTTTCTGGTCAATGGTAACCCCTAGCATGTTGATAGGGGTTGGGGGGAATTCAGCAATGGTAATGCCACTAATGTCAAAGGAAGATGGTTGGATTCTCTCATTTTGAAGATGGTCATTGCCTGGCACTTGTGTGGCTTGAATGTTACTTGCCACTTGTCAGCCCAAGCCTAAATGTTGTGTAGGTCTTGCTGCATATGGGCATGGACTGCTTCAGTAGCTGAGGAATTATGAATGGTGCTGAACATTGTGCAATCATCAGCAATCATCCCCGCTTCTGACCTTATGATGGAAGGAAGGTCATTGATGAAGCAGCTGAAGATGGTTGGGACTAGGACACTACCCTGAGGAACTCCTGCAGTGAAGTCCTGGGACTGAGATGATTGATCTCCAACAATCACAGCCATCTTCCTTTATGCTAAGTATTACTCCAACCAGCGGAAAGTTTTCCCCCTGATTCCCATTGACTCCAGTTTTGCCAGGGCTCCTTGATGCCACACTTGGTTCAAATGCTGCCTTGATATCAAGTGTAGCCACTCTCACCTCATCTCTGGAGTTCGGCTCTTTTGTCTATGTTTGAACCAAGGCTGTAATGAGGTCAAGAGTTGAGTGATCAAACTGAGCATCAGTGAGCAGGTGATGCCTGAGTAGTAATCTCTAGGTATAAATTAACCAGTGACCGTGGATAATGTTTTTGAGAAGTCTAACTTTGTTTGAGGCAAAGAAATACATGTCAAGGTTAGGTAATCCCCACACTTAATTGCACTGACACACTTCAGAAACTGCATGATGGGATATCATTGTTACGTTATTGTTCAAGTGCGAGATGAGTTTCTAACAAACATATTTTTCTGCTTTTACAATGAATGTAACTATAGACAGTAAATTAAAAATAATTAACATTTAACCTTAATAAATGGTTGGATAAAATCCGAGATTCCAATTAGTTGTGCTAAAATACATTTCAGTACAGTACTGAAGGAGTTCTTGAGGTCATAAATGTAAGGTCATCAACAAGAAACCAAATAGGGAATTGAGAAGAAACTTCTTTGCCCAGAGAGCGGTGTGAATGTGGAACTCAGTGTCACAGGGAATGGTTGAAGTGTATGTTATAGATGTATTCAAAGAGAAGCCAAATAATTTTGAGGGAGAAGGGGATAGAGAGTTATGCTGATAGAGTTAGATGAGCAAAAATGGGAGGAGGCTTGGGTGGAGAATAAACGCCAGCATGGGCTGGTTGGGCTTGTTTCTGTACTGTATGACCTATGTAAAGGTGACGTCTTTCGGATAAGACGTTTATACTGTAACCTCATCTGCACTCTTGTGAATGTAAAATCTCATGGCAATGTCTATCTCAACAGAGAACGCTGAGCTACGGCTCTGGATGCTCCAAATTGCAGGTGTTGACAGCCAGTCTTGTTTCAGTCGAATTGACGGGTGGGGAGACTGAGTTGCTTGGGGTGTAATCGGTGGGCTGCCTATTGGGTATGTCTGCCAGCGGCCCCATTATTGTACAGTTTTCCAGCTGAATTTCTTTTCAAAAGAATCCCATGCCATATCCTGAATAGGTAGAATTATAACAATTAGAAGGTTTATAGGTTTTCAAGATGATGCATTGTTAACTTTCTTTGACTTTTCATAAGTTTCATTTCTGGGCTCCAGTCCATAAAAAAAATGATTAATCTTGTTGCGAGGTTTTTATGTTCATTTAAGAATAAATGTGGGATAACAGTATTGCAGCACAGCAACTGTTAATAAATCACTCTAGATTTATTTAAATCTAATTTAGCATTTGGCTTAACACTAGATAGATATGTAGCATTGCAGAAAATAAATCTCCCTGATGTGCAAGTGAATTAATTTTTTTTTGTCGGCTATTGACACTGAACTAATAGTAATTCAGAAATAAAAATAGAAAATGCTAGAAGCACTCTGCAGGACAGGCAGCCTCTGAAGAGGGAGAAGTGGTGTTCAAGTTTCAGGTGTTAAAAGATATGGGGCAAAGGCGGGTATTGTGGAGTTGAGTTGGATATTAGCCATGATCTTGTTGAATAGTGGAAAAGGCTTGCATGGCTAAATGATCTACCCCTGTTCCTATGTTTCCAAGTCAGTGATCTTTCATCAGAACTGGAAGATGTTAGATGTTCTCTCGACACCTCCATCCATGAGGATGACCAGTTACTAACACAACAGGAGTGAAGCACCATTATCACCCTCAGTTTGTGTATCTTCCGCATCAGCATTTTTCCAATTGTGATCTCCAGAGCTTAACTGAAGAACAGTTAGCGTGTTGCTAACAAGGCATGGGCCACACTGGCATCAAAACCACATCAGCAATAATGTGCATCCTGTCAACTCTGAATATTTGTTTCTTTTCTGTTTCTGCATCCTTGCCCTGTGACCTCCAGCTTCACTCATTATCAATATTAACACCAGTTCACCAGCTATAAGCGGTAGAGAGTATTGAGATTGTACACTTTACAACAGCCTCTATTATTCAATTTTTATTGAATAATCATATCATACCGGAATTCCCAATTAGCCACAAATGAATAACTTATTGGACATTACCCCAATGTAACTGGAATTTCTGGATTTGAGCTCATTAAAAATGTCTTCATATTTAATTACCTTGTAAAATTGTTTCTTGATTATCCAGAGGCTTGGTCTAATATATCAAAGAACATGAGTTCAAATCCCACCATGGGAGTTTGTGAATTTGAATTCTGTATTTTTAATTTTAAAAAACTAGAAAAAGAAAGTTGGCATCTGTAAAAGTGACTGAGGAAAAACAACTAGTTCACATTATGCCCTCAAAGGAAGGAAACCTGCCGTCTCCTTGAACAATCAGTACCTACGTGTGACTCCAGCCCTACACCAAAGTGATTGACTTTTAAATGCTCTCTGAAGTGGACTAGCAAGCCACTCAGTTGTATCAAATCACTACAGTGAACGAGCACCTTCACCACCCAGAATTCAGCAAATCAAGAAGAAGGTCCATTACCAGCCTGTCGAGGCAATGATGGATGATGATAATTGTCGGACTTTTCATTGACGCCCCCAAGAATGAATTTTTTTTAAATTAAGTACAAAATGAACAAAACTAAATTAGTCAAGGGACTCTAAAAGAAAGTGGAGAAAATGGATTTGGCGTTGTCAATGTGTAGGCAGTGCAGCAAAGGAGTTAAAAAATCTAATAGAATACTGGGGTACATAACCAAGATGGTACAATTCTAGAGGTTATGCTGAAACATGTACAGTATGAGGTAAGGGCAGACTTGGAATACTGTGCACTTCTGATTGCCATGGGACATGGATGATTGGTGCAGATGTAGATAAGAGGAACAAGAATGGTTTGGAATGAGTTCGACCTTCACAGGTTTAGTAAGAAGGCAGGAACTGAAACTTTAAAATATTAAAGGTTTTAGATGGAGTAAATACAGAATACAACTTTAAAACAGGGCAATAGGATCTAAGGTCGCAAGTATAAAATAAGACGGAAGTAAATTTGGGTTAATAGATATTAGATCAGATGTTAAACCTGCAATCTATAAAGACAATAGACTCTGCTCCCTGTCACTTGTGTGCCAGAAGGTGGTTCAGAACTCTCTGAGGATAATGGCTTGGAGAAAGAGGTCGAGACCCTCAATGGAGGAAACACCATTCAAAGTCAGATGAGCTAATCCTTGGAATTAGCCATTGAGCATCCACAACCTACCAGGGTTGATAGAACCACAGTACAGAGCAAGTCAGTGAAAGAGCAATCTTGAACATTCCCAAACAAAAAGATAGACTTGCATTTATATGGTGCTTTTCACGGTCACCAAACACCTCAAAACATTTTGCAGCCAATGAATACTTTCCAATTGTAACCACTGTTGTAATGTAGGAAACATGGCAACCAATTTGTGCATATTGATTGAGGAATAAATTGGCTAGGACACTGTGGCTAAGACCCCTGGCTCTTCAAATAGTGCCACGAGATCTTTTACATCCACCTGAGGAGGCAGACAGGGCCTTGGTTTAACATCTCATCTGAAAGACAGCATGTCTGACAGTGCAGGACTCTCTCAGTACTGCACAGCAGTGTCAGCCTTGGTTTTTGTGCTCAAGTCCTGGAATGGGAATTGTACCCGCGGCCTTCTGACTTAGATGTGAGAGTGTTACCGACTGAGTCACAGCTGACGCATGATACCATACACAATACCAGGACTCAAGTCTTAAATGTGAAGGACACTCACAGGAGCTCAAATCATAGTCAACTGATGATGAAATTTAGATTGGATTCAGAAAACACTACACTCTTGCAAATTGTGCTGAAGCCAGGAATAATTTGTTATATTGGGTAGAAGAGTTACAACTTTAGGAGCGTTCAAAGTGCAGTCGAATGGTCATCTTAGAATGTATTTTTTAAATTCTTTCATGGGGCGTGGGTGTCGTGGATGGGCCAGCATTTATTGTCCAAACCTCATTACCTTTTAGAAGGTGGTGGTGAGCTGCTTCCTTGTACCGTTGCAGGCCATGTGGTGATGCATCTGCAGCCCTTGTCCTTCTAGGTGGTTGAGATTGCGGGTTTGGAAGGTGCTGTTGAAGGATCCTTGGTGAGTTGTTGCAGTGCATCTTGTAGATGGTACACACTACTGCCACTGTGAGTGGGAGGTGGGTGGTGGTGGAGGGAGTGAATGTTTGAGGCGGGCTGCTTTTTCCGAATCGTGTCACGCTTCTTGAGTGTTGTTGGAGCTGCACACATCCAGACAAGTACAAAGTATTGCATCACACTCCCGACTTGAGCCTTGTAGATGGTGGACTGGCTCTGGGGAGTCAGGAGATGAGTTACTTGCTGTAGCATTGCCAGCCTTTGACCTCTTCTTGTAGCCACAGTATTTATATGGCTAGTCTAATTCAGTGTCTGGTCATTGGTGTTATAACTCCAATTTGTTATGATCCCGGACCAGACGCCCCAAAATTGTTAACTTCCTGACCAGGATGTCAATCTGTTATGCTCCTGGATGAGGAAGATTGAGCTCGCTCCCCTTCTTTACTCAACCGCCTCGGTTGGTCGCAAGACGGTTAATTTAAGATAAATCCCTTCCCTCATGGATACCTTTTCTCAGTCCAAATGTATTTATGTTTTAGAAGGGGCCAATATAACCAGGCTTTCTTGAGTCAAAGAAAGAGTATGTTTTTTATTTACAAAAAACCTGAGGAAAAAATAATGAAAACGCAACAGCCGTACTCTCAGAAGTTAAATCCAAATAAAAGTTAAAAGATATACAAATTAGCTTTTGGCTTGTCCGTGAGGAGCAGATGGTGAAACGTTGCAGCTGTTAAGTTGGGTGATTCCGGTAGAGCTGACTTTGGCAGTTTAGCAGTTGGTTTGGAGACACTTGTTCTGCAAGTTAATCGAAAAAGCTGGCCTATTTCCTTTTGATTGTGGCTTTGCTGACTTGTCTCCAGCAACAGAGAGAGAAGAGAGAGCCTTTGCCTACAAGATGTAAAAGGGTGCCTAGCTGATGATCTTCTGCTGTGACTCTCACTAGAACACCAGAACTAGAACACACAGATCAGGTTTGCAGCTAGCTTTTAACCTACTTCTTTCTGGAAGAGAAAAAAAACTATGTCTTTCACCTAGAGATCATTTTCTTTCAACTCGGATCATTTCCACATTCTGAGATATAACTCAACAGGAGATGGCTTCTGCTGAGATGTGATAATCAGTCTCCGTTGTCTCTGAGCCACAGGAGACTAAAACTCAGACATTTGCATTTCATCTCTTCCTTTCAAGCGTCTCTGTCTGAAGTCGGCCGTGACGCCTTTTTAGGTGCGACATTCCATGTTATCTCTGGCTTAGTCAGTCAGGTGTAATCCACATAGGAAATTTAAAGAAATTGGTTACTTTACATTTGCAGTCATCTTCAGTGTCTTTGCTTGTATGTTTCAAAAAAACATGACTTCCCCAAAAAGTTTAATATGTCCATAAGTAATTTGGGATTCTAATTCACTGGTGTGACAATGGTAACCCCCAACCAGAGGAGAGTTTTCCCTCTGATTGCCATTGACACCAGTGGTGGGGCTCCTTAATGCCACACTCTGTCAAATGCTACCTTGATCTCTGGAGTTCAACTCTTTTGTTCATGTTTGAACCAAGGCTGTAATGAGGCTAGGAGTTGAGTGACCCTGGAGGAACCCAAACTGAGCATCTGTGAGTAGGTGATTGCTAAGCATGTGCTGCTTGATAACAATATTGATGATCCCTTCCATCACTTTACTGTTAATAGAGAGTGGTTTGATTTGTCCTGTTTTTTGTGTACTGGACATACCTGGCAAGTTTCACATAGCCAGGTAGATGCCAATGGTGTAGCTGGACTGGAACAGCTTGGCAGTGGCGTAGCAAGTTCTGGACACAAGTTTTCAGCACTATTAATGGAATATTGTCAGGGCCCATAGCCTTTGCCGTATCCAGTACCTATAGCTGTTTCCTGATACCACTTGGAGTGAATTGAATTGGCTGAAGACTAGTTTCTGTGATGCTGGCGACTTCAGGAAGAGGCCAAAATGGATCATGCATTCAGCACTTCTGGCTGAAGATGGTTACTAATGCTTCAGCCTTGTCTTTTGCAATTAGGTGCTGGTGACTCCCATCATTGAAGATAGGGATAATTCTGGAGCCGCCTCCTCCAGTGAGTTGTTTAATTGCCCACCACCGTTCACGACTGGGTGTGGCAGGACTGCAGAACTTATATCTGACCCATTGATTGTGAAATTGCTTAGCCCTGTTTGTCACTTGCTGCATTTGCTGTTTGGCACTCAAGTAGCCCTGTGCTGTAGCTTCACCAGGTTGACGTCCCATTATTAGGTATGCCTGGTGCTGCTCCTGGCATGTCCCCCTGCACTGTTTATTGAACCAGGGTTGATCCCCTGGTTTGGTGGTAATGGTAGAGTGAGGGATATGCCAGCCATGAGATTACAGATTATCGTTGAGTATAGTTCTGCTGTTGCTGATGGCCCACAGCGCCTTATGTCTGCCCAGTCTTGAGTTGCTAGATCTGTTCGAAACCTATCCCATTTAGCATAGTGTAGTGGCACACAATATGATAGAGGGTAGCCTCAGTGTGAAGACGGGACTTCATCTCCCCAAGGACTGTGCGGTGGTCATTCCTACCGATACTGTCGTGGACAGATGCATTTGCGGCAGGCAGGTTGGTGAGGTTAGTTCCCTCACCACCTGCCACAGACCAGCCCAGCATCAATGTCCTTTAGGACTCGGCCAGCTTGGTCTGTGGTGGTGCTACCGAGCTACTCTTGGTGATGGACATTGAAGTCCCACCCAGAGTGCATTCTACATCCCTGCCACTCTCAATGCTTCCTCCAAGTGATGTTCAGCATGGAGGAGTACCAATTCATCAGCTGAAGTGGGGGTTGGGGAGGGCGGGAGTGGTAAGTGGTAATCAGCAGGAGGTTTTCTTGCCCATGTTTGAACTGATGCCATGAGATTTCATGGAGTCCGGAGTGGATGTTGAGGACTCCCAGGGCAACTTCCTAACGAGTGTATACCACTGTGCCACCGCCGCTGTCTCTGTTGGTCTGCCTTGCCAGTGGGACAGGATATACCCAGGGATGGTGATGGTGGTGCCTGGGACATGATTAGTAAGGTATGATTCTGTGAGTATGACTATGTCAGGCTGTGAAACAGCTCTCCCAAATTTGGCACAAACCCTCAAATGTTAGTACGGTCGACAGGGCTGGGTTTCCCATTGTTGTTTCTGGTGCCTAGGTCAATGCCGTGTGATCGGTCCGGTTTCATTTCTTTTTATTGACTTTTTAGTGGTTTGATACAACTAAGTGGCTTGTTAGACCATTTCAGAGAGCATTTAAGAGTCAACCACATGACTGCGGATCTGGAGTCACAGGCAGGATGGCAGATTTCCTTCCCTATTAAGGACGTTACCGGCCACTGTTTCAGTAACCCGGGTAGTGCCAGTTCAGTGAAACTAGCTGTCAAGAAAAGAGCTGAAATTACGGCAGTAAATAGAGGCCGAAGTGCAGACTTGGGAATCCAGGGAGAAGGAATCTCGGAAAGTGAGATTGAAACCCTATGAGGTGGGCCGTTGTTAAAGCTGCCTGAGTGGGACCGACATTTGGAGAGAATTCCAAGGGGAGACCTTTGAAGGCGAAACTGAGAATCCCTTGTGAGACAGAGTTTGTGTGATTGTTTGACTTGGTGTTTACTGACGTCTGCATGGGTTCTTGAGAAATCCATGGGCTCTGTTTTGGTTACATCTGTCATTTACTCTGTAGTGTGGTGTTTGACCATAGTTCATCTGTTAATTTCCCTGTACCTCATACTTGCCCTGAATGTTAGAGTATAAGATGTGTATTGTAAATTGTTTTTACCTTTCTGAACTTTTTCTTGTATTTTTGTTTTTGTTTGTTCAAAACCCGTGGAATCTTGTGGCTTTATTCCAAAAGTAGATATCGTAAATCTCAACCTGTATCTACTTTAAACAAAGGGTTATTGGTCCCTAACCAGATCTCCCACCATGTCCTGGGATCTGGCCAAGGATGATAACCCAGAGTAAGGTCCTTGGGATTCACTGATTCTTTAACCAGTTACTTCCCTTCCAGTGCCACTCCCACACATCGCTTGCTACTCCTGCTCTTGTCTCTGTGGGAAATGCTGGCTTCTCCAACCAATGATGTCATAGGGGGAGTGAGGGCCACTGTGACAGGAAGTTTAAATGGTTGACCTCTCAGGCTGCTGAATGTAGCATTCGGACGGTGGTATCTGATTTTGGTGAAAATCCATTCATTCTGGGAGGATTGGGAACCCTATATTATAATTATATTAATTATAGGAGGAGAATCTCTAGATCTGGTTCTAATTCTTCATTTCTTTTCTGTAGGAATGTGCAGATGCTGGATGGTGGGAAGGTGAAATCAATGGTAAACGGGGAGTTTTTCCAGATAACTTTGTTAAACTTCTGCCACCTGATTTTGAAAAAGAGGTAAGTGCCTTTCTGCCACCTTGTAACTTGATCTTGTACAGCACTAGCAACTGTTCTTCCATTTTTTTAAAGGAGTCAGATAAGTTTATGAAAATGTGCAACTTAATTTATACCCAAAAGACCAATTCAGCAAAACATGTTGAATTAATTACTGAAGTGTAGAGCACCATCTGTTCTCTTCTGTCTACTGAGACTGTACTTGGAAAGTGTTATTTTCTTGGCAAGAAATTAAGCCTTAAAAGTATAAGCAGCTCTTGAAGTAAGAGGTTCAGAGGAGGGGCAGAATTACCATTAGAATGCCTCTAACCAATTTGCTATTTTAATTCATTTGACTATTTTTCTCTACACATTAAAGAAAGCTAAATATTAGATTATTTTTAATGTTCCATAGTGTTTTTTTAAATAATTTTTAATAACTATGGAGTTAACATGGACTTACATTTCTATTATTACTCAGGTAGTTCACTGTTGTTTCAAAGTCACTAATGGTAATGACCCCAAAGGTGTAATGATTTGGTTAGGACCGAGAATACTTGCTTCTGCCTTTGGTGACTAAGGAGTTGGGTACTAAAGGAAGAAAAGGATAAGGATTAAAAGCCAGCTTTCTGTAAAGCAAAATGATGTCAAAAGTCCAAGGAAAACCATGAAGGCAAGGACTGGGCCTAAATACAAAGGAAATGGAAGTAGCATCTGAATCTATACACCAGGGAAATAATGGACTGTAACCTCCAACTAGCATCAGAAAGTGCTGGCCCGCAGAAATTAGAAGAAATAAACACCTACTTAACTGGTCCGGGGGTGGTGGTTGGGGTGGGGTGGGGTGGGGGGAGGATGGTCAGGAGGATCCTTTGGGGTCAGTTGTCGGGGCTGCTTTGAGAACAGATTGGATAGGCTAGGTTTTTTCCCCTCTGGAACAGAGAAGGCTTTGGGGAGATCTATTTGAGGAGCCTGGATCGAATGGATCGGAAAGACCTATCCCCCTTGTTAGAGAGGTCATTAAACATGAGCCATAGATTTAAAGTGATTGATGGAAGGATTAGAGGGGAGATGAGGAGAATACTTTCGACCCAGATGGTTCTTCTGGAACGCTGCCTGAAAGAATGTTAGAGGAGGAAATGCACATTGCATTTAAAAGAAAACTGCATTATGGACCGAGAACTGGAAAGTGGGATTAGGCTGGATAGCTCTTTTTGGCTAGCACAGACACAATCAGCCAAATCGCTTCCTCTGCGTTTTAATTTTTTTATATTTCTGTGTTTCTAATAGTTGTGTATGATGCTGAGGGCTGGTACTGACAAAAACGCAGGAAAGGGAACCACTTGCTTCGAAAGCATGACCCGCAAGGGTTCCTGCTGCTGGAAATGGCGTGAAGGGCTGCCAGCCATCATGGAATTGGTGCCCTCTGGAGCAGCAGGGTGTAGGGGGAATAGAATAAAACAAAAGAATAACATCTCTCAAAGCAGGGCTGTGTACAACTCGTCACCTGCAGTGCAAATCTTATCTGAGAGTTCTCTTTCTTCAGCCTGAAGCCTTTACATGTTCTCCAAATCTTTGTTCAGCATAAAGTCAGTTTCAACATTGGGTCTACTACATTACTTCAAAGTTGCTGGTCCTAGAGGACTGGAAAAGGCTATTCCCTGATTGGTGAATTGACCCCGTTCTGGCCGCAGGATGGATAGCAATGTCACCAACCTGGCTTGGGAGGCACTTGGGAGTGTTGGTCAGCGCCAACACCCTTCAGAAGAGGGCAGCCACCCTGTGCCACTAAAGAATGAATGATCTCCTCCCTTCCGCCAGGGTAAGTCACTCTTTTTATCATTCCCAACTCTCTCACTCTCAAACCCATCACACATTCACTGGGCCCTCACTCACTGTTAGTGCAAGGGATGTCACCATTCACTTTTTCACACACACCATCATTGTCCTCAGCCCATCCATGGGACCATTCAACACCCACAAAGGCCAGGCACACCTGTCATCTGGCCTGGCAGGTGTCCAGATACACTCTCCCCATCTCTATCCACGCAGCACAAACTGGCTCGTAACAGGAGGGAAAGGTTGCAGACAGGTGGCGGGATGCCAGAGATCAAAGTTCTGACAGAATTTGAAAACAGAGCCATCCAACTGGCCACTGATGACCGGGACCGGTCCTGTGCAGATGGTGAGGTCAGTGCTGCTCTACCAAGTGAGGATCCAGCAGTGCAACATCCGTCAGATAACCATGCTGTGAGTGATGTGTCCTGTTTCACAGGCCACTGCCATATGCGAATTATCTCCCCTTACATTTGCAGGCACATCTGGGAAGGGACGGAGTCCATGACCCAGGGCCTCCAATCAAGCTCAGAAGAAACCTCTGAAGAGGAATCTGAAGGCACCCTCCCTGAATTCCCACCACAGTGCCTCCAACAGAGTAGAGACACATACCTCAGTGGGACCTAGCTTTAGAGTAGCCTTGGGATCGCAATCTGGTGGGCACACTGCACTTTCTGATCCACAGCAGGTGGAGGCGGGGACTTCCCAGGTCCATGGCACTCAGAGGACTGCTGGAGGCCAGAACGTTGCTAAGTCCTGAGTTGTTGAGATGAGGAGCCTCTGGACTCGGTCATGGCACAGTTGCTGGAGCTACAAAGGCAAGCTCGGGAACATCAGGAAGGGATGGCCACTCACTCCTCAGATTGCAAGGCACGATGGAGGAGTCTGTCCATCTTCAAGCTGAGGTGATAGCGCCGGCATTGCAACGCACTGAGGTCAACACTGGCAGGATGGCGACTGCCATGGATACCTTGGTCCAGGACACCACTGCTGCGCGGGCTTAACTCCATCATTGAAGCCATAGTTGGCCCACAACAGTGTGTATGCGAGAAGGATGCTGGGCAGCTCGATCTCACTTCAGCAACCCTTTCTGTTCGCGGAGTCAGCCAGGGGAACTCGGGCACCCATAGGGAGGAGGTTCAGCAGGTGCGCACTCCAGGGACATCCACTCAGGTGACTCTGGGAGTGACTGGCCTATCTGACTCCCCTCTTCCTGTGACCTCCACAGATCCAACTTCACAGGCCAAGGAGGGTGTCACTACCACACAGCAGGGCCCCCAGAGCAGGCCGGGGCCCTTCAAGTCTCGGCCCTCCAGAGGATGCCCACCAAAGTCATCACAGACAGTGCATCACAGTCAGCAGTCTGCTTCTACCTCTGCTGCGGATGCCCTGGGAGCACCAAGACGTAGCTGCAGGGTTAGGACTGTTAAGGAGAATTAACTCGTTTGGAGCCAACCAAATAAACTGAATTAACAAAACGAGGGATAAAATAAACACAGCCCTTAAATTAGAGAACTGCAAAACCAAAGACAAAATTTAAAGGAAACTTACAAATATCAAATCGAAGTGTGATTAAAGAGGTCGATAAAACATCCCAGTTAAGGAGAATCAGTTGCACAGCCTGGACACAGGTGTTAATCACTTGTACATAATGTTCAATTGTCAATAAACTCCCAAGAATGTCTCCCTGCCTATGGCTCCTTGTTCTCATGAGCAACATTTGTCACTCTGATGTGAAACCTTTCTGCACAAGATAAAAGGCAGGTGTCTCAGTCCAGGGCCTCTTCCCTGTTCTCTGTGTGGCCTTCAGACCACAATAATGGTCCAGTCTCTCACTGCCTGGAAACATTACAGATGCCTGCACCTTGGCAGTGCTGGTCATTGCTGCCAGAATGTAGTGGGCAGGCACCACAGAGTTCTCTCATACTCTGTGTGCTCTCAGCACCTTTAAGATGGGGCTGACCCCAATCACACCAGCATCAGTGACAAGTGACGCTGTGCACCAGCTCCTGAAGTGCTGAAGGCGGACACAGCATCAGATGCATCTAAAGTTTCATGGCTGCGTCTCTGAGATGGCCCTGATCATGTAGCCAGTGAGCTGCCCTCGACCAGACAGGAGTCAGACATTCTCAGAGGCTTTGTGAAGATCTATGGAGTGCCCTCACTGCATGTTGTCATCATCCTCCTGCGATTGAGCAACTATTAGGTTCTTTACTGCATCCCCATGACAGAAGCATTCTCTCAGAGGGTATTGATGCTGAGATAAGCCAGAATAGAGTCAAACGTTCACTGCTGTGAAGTGAGGATCGACGGGAACACCTCACTGCATGTCGTCATCATCCTCCACAAACTTGACAGCTTTGAGGGCCTCCCAAGTATGTCTGCCTCGTCTAGCCAGTGTGAGAGCCTCACCGCAGTCATCATCACCACTGAGGACCCCCTCACCCTCATCCCTGTCAGCGTCGTCCTCATTGGAGGAGACACGCAACTCCTCCATCCCCTCCTCAGCTAGCTCCTCACCCTGTTGTAGCGCCAGGTTGTAAAGGGCGCAGCAGATGATGACGATGTGTGACACCCTCTGCGGGACAGTATTGCAGGGCACAGCCAGACCTTTCCAGGCACTAGAACCACATCTTCAGCATCCCAATGGTTTGCTCCACCAAGTTGCGAGCTGCTGCATGAGCCTCATTATAGCGTCATTCTGCTACTGTTTGAGGCCGACACACAGGTGTCATCAGCCATGGCCTCTGCGGGTAGCCCTTGTCCCCAAGGAGGCAGCCCTGCAGCCTCTGTGGACCCTGGAAGACTGCAGGGATCTGTGAACGACTCAGGATGTAGGCGTCGTGCACACTCCCTGGAAACTGTGCGCATACCTGCAGGATGTGTTTCTGGTGGTCGTACACCAACTGCACATTCAGTAAGTGGAAGCCCTGGTTAATGAAGTCCACTGATTGTAGCGATGGAGACTGAGCGTCACATGAGTGCAGCCAATCGCACACTGCACCTGTGGGAATCCCGAGATCAGGGCGAATCTAAAGGCCCTGACATCCTGGCTGTCCCAGTTCTGGGCAAAATGCACTAAGTTGTGTGCCATGGAGAAGATGGCATCTGTGACCTCATGGATGTATTTGTGGGTGGGGGATTGTGAAATCCCACAGAGGTCACCTGTGGAGCCCTGAAAGGAGCCACTGGCATAGAAATTGAGCACCGCAGTCACTTTCACAGCTACTGGCAGTGGATGCCCTCCATGTCCCCTTGGCACCAAGTCCTGCAGTAAGTGGCAGATGTGAGCCACTAGGTCCCTAGACATGCACATTGGTCAGCGACACTGGTTCTCAGTCATCTGCAGGAATGGCAGGCGGAGTCTATAGACCCTGGGGGTCACTAGGTGCCGACCAGCCACGGCTAATGGGCAGCGTGTGAAGGAGCCCCTGCTTCCCCTTCTTCATGAGGTTGCTGCTCCTGCCTTTGCCCAGCCAGGTGCCTCAGTTGCTCTCTCCTCCTCCTTCTACGATCTCTGTAGGCCATCAGGATCCATGATCCTTACGTGGTCCTCCTGCAGCATGAAAGAAAGAGAGAGAGAGAGAGATGTGGTTATCATGGCTGTACTTAGCATCTTTCCTGGCCCTTAATACTTCCAGAGACTGCTGCTCAACCCTCAGATGGCCAGAGTTGAGTGCACTGCATAGCTGCCCTGTCAACCTTCGATGTGGGGCTCACTGGTCCAAACCAGGATGCTGAGATTGGAAGGGGCTGTGAGCGCCTCCAGCGGTGACTGCTACATGGCCAGCGTTGGTGAGGAGATTGTACAACATGTGCAGTCCGACCGCTCTGTGGTCCAATAAAGTGGTGGTGGACTTGAAGCCTGTGCGGGGGGGCGGGGTTGGGGGTGGTGTTGGGTAAGGTATGGAGCGCTTGGTGGCCCTTTGGTGCCTCTGCGATGCTTGTGTGGGTGGGCAGGTTAGGAGCCTGACCCCAGTCATCAATCATATCAATATGGCTAAGTCCAATCTGTCTTAGTTGCAGAGGCATGGTCAGTTTATACAGGTGTCCCTAATGCCTGGCCATTCCCCTCGTTTATCCTGCCCCCCACCTCAGTTGCCTGCACGTGGGATGCAGCGCCAGGGCAACACTCGACCCCACCCCCTTAGCAGTCGCCTGCGGGGCCGGTCAGCACTTGCCTCCGGACAGCCTCCACCCCTCAGCAGTCGCATCTGAAGCCAGGCATCAGTTCCCCCCACACCCCTCCCTTGGCGCCCCTGAGGCCTGTAAACAATGGGCGAGCTGTGGAAAACGCTGCTGCTCACTCACCTCAGTTCCCCCAAAGTAAAGGCTGCCAAGTGCATGCCGCCTGTGTGCTGTTGTGAAACACGTTAGTGTGCTTTCCCGCTGCCATGGACAAACTATACTGTGGGGTTCCAAGAGCCTGGTGGATGGCCTTTTCATTATTTGCTAATGTATTACAATTAGCTCCCTGCTGACCGTCGGCGGGCTGAGCAGAAGATCGCATCCTGCCGTCGTGAAGTAGGCCCCGCCATATTATCCCCGCATGCCACCTATCACGCCCGCCACCATCGGGCTTGGAAAATCCTGCCCATGGATAAGGTTTTGTGATAAATGCGAAGGCCATCTGGGCCCTTCACCTGCCCGCCAACCTTAAGGTTGAACAGGCAGCTCTGTTACTTTATTTTATATGATATCTAAATGGTCTTAATAGGCGTTTGACAGTTCAGCGGGCACACAGCTGACTCCGGCACACACCCACCGAACTGAAGATCTGAATGACACGCGGTGACGTTGGACGCACGCCCGACATCACCCTGCGTCATTTTACGCATCGGCAAGCGGGGTCCACCCGCGCCGCCAACCTGAAGATTCTGGCCTTAATGTTGTTGATTGGAAGTGGATTGAGGCAGTCTAATCTAACCTAAATTGGCAGTCAGCAGAAAGTGGAGATTTTTATCTCCTCAGTCTGGGATAAATTCAGATCTCGCTCCCAGAGCTGAAAGGAAAGTGTACATTTTCACAAGGGTTGTCTGAAAGTTGGAGAGACCAAGCCTGTTATATCTGGCTAAGATCAGTTAACTGGGGAACAAATGTGGGATTTTCTTGGCACTTTCGATAGAGTTGATTCCTGTACCTGAGGAATCCTGTTGTAAGAAGATAATCTGTACGCAATTTGAGCATAAAAGTTAATCCCCGACTACATACTCAGCACTACCATCCTGCATTGTTATTATTTGTAGATTGTGTTTGTAAAGTCCACAAGATGAATTCTATGCTTCAGAATTCTGACTTTTTTCTCCCAACTGAAACCATTTTGTACAGGAGGAACATTGAACTTTTCTGTGCCATCTGTGACATTGAGCTTTTTTTTTTAACATTCACATTCACCTAGATAGGATGTTACACCATCAGTGTTAGGACACTATAGTTCCGCTAAGATATTGTCTAACATTTTTTGGGACACAGCATATATTGTAGTTTTGAATTGAATGTGTGCCCATCAATATTAACTTGTTTATTGTATTCCTAGCGACCTAAGAAGCCTCCACCTCCTTCGGCTCCAGCTGTCAAACCATTATCAGGTAATATTTATTAGTTATAAATTATTCCAATTGATTGAAGTATAAATAAATGCAAAGTACCATTTCCTCTGATTGCACAAGACTTGATCAAAAGTGCCATCAAGTTTGATCCACAAAAGTTGTTTGAAATAATAATTCCATCAAATCTGGACAATCTCCTGTCAAATTTCACCTAAAGGTAGCAGCAAATAATTAATTTACCTTGGGTGCAAACTGTACATAAATATTCTCTACTCTTAGTAGATTGAATTATTTAATGGTAGAATAAATGTGTTTTGATACATAAGATTTGCAAATTATCAGATTATTTTCCATTAATTTTTTTTAAAAAATGAAGCTTATCATTTTTAGCAAACTGACCTATGTTTGAAATTCATCTGTTAGGAATTCATCTATGTAAGATGGGAATGCCTAACCTCCCACTGTAGGGTAACACTTGGCCTCCCATACACTAGCAACTGCTTATATTTTTTATTTGCTGTTGTTTCCTCTTTTGATTTTGTATGCCTGAGAACACTAACTGAGTATCAACAGCTTGGAAGTTTCAAATTAATAAGAAATAAAAACAGATAAATTCAAGCAAGATGATGATGTAATGTTCACATACTTTGCTCTAACAATATAATAGATTTAAAAACAAAAAAACTGCGGATGCTGGAAATCCAAAACAAAAACAGAATTACCTGGAAAAACTCAGCAGGTCTGGCAGCATCGGCGGAGAAGAAAAGAGTTGACGTTTCGAGTCCTCATGACCCTTCGACAGAACTAGATTTGTTGATTTTGCTATTTAATTGCTCCTGATTATGCCTGGCCACAAAGTGGGAAATTCCTTTGTTGAGCATTAGTGGTGTGCCATCTAGTGGGCATTGTCCATTACTAGTGATGGGCTGTTTTTTATGAATAAACCCCAGCAGGTATGAAAACTGCTGTGTATAATTTCTCTTCAGAATTGTACAGATTGCTGTTGTATATCTGCTTTATTGCCTGGTAAGAAGAATAACGTTTTCAAAGAACTTCACATATATTTATATCCACTCATTCTTTCTCTATCTCCGTGCATGTCTGTGTCTGTCTCTCTCTCTCTCTCTCTCTCGTCACCCTCTTTTCCCTCTCCCTTCCTTCCTCCCTCACTTTGGCATCCATCAACATCACAAGAGCACACTGCAGAAACTGGACTGGGCTGAGTTCCCCTCTGATTTTACCATCCTATAGGGAATAAATGCAGTCTGCTTGCTACTTTCCCTTCATTTAATTTGGAAATAAATGCGGTTGTGAGTTTGCATCACACTGCTGCAGTTTGGTACATATATTCAAAAGCACTTTCCTTTTGCTTTGAGACTTTAAACATTTGAAAGCTAGGTCAAAAGTTGTGATTAATAAGGGTGAAAGATTGACCTATTAGCCATATTTTCAAAATGTACATTTTATAAACATTCTGTTTTCAGCAAAGAGAAAGCAAAAATTTGGAATAAAGCATGGCCCATTTAAATGCTAGCAGAAATACTTCTGCACCTTTTCATTGTACAATCCTCAAGCAAATCTCATGTTCAGACATAATCACTGAGATCACCTGATGATCTAACCCTGTCAGAACTGCTTGTGGTCTGTTCCTGTCAGTGAGGATAATCCAGACACTACCAGTTTGATTCTGTTGAGTGAAATAATTTTAGTAGACATTTAGTTTTCTCTTTCACAAAATTATAGAATAGTTACAGCACAGAAGGAGGCCATTCAGCCTATCCAGTCTGTGCTGGCTCTGCAAGAATATTGTAGGTAGTCCCATTCTGTGGACCTCTTCCCTGCAGTCCTGTAATTTTTTTCCCTTTAGTTGCTTATCCAATTCCCTCTTGAAAGGCACAAATGAATCTGCCCCTGCCAGCCTTTCAAGCACATCACAGATGCATAAAAATGTTTTTCCTTATGTCGCCTTTAGCTCTTATGCAGTCACTTTAATCTGTCTTCTGGTTCTTCGGTCCTTTCGCTAATGGGAACAATATATCTCAATATATACTAAAATATGTCTATTTATTGAACCCTCATAGTTTTGAACACCTCTAGCAATCTCATTTCAACCTCCTCCAGGAACAACAGCCCCAGCTTCTCTTGTCTATCCATATAACTGAAGCTTCTCATCCTTGGAACCTTACCTGTAAATCTTTTCTGCACCTTCTCTAAAGCCTTCTGATCCCTTGCTAAAGTGCTGTACCCAGAATTAGACACAATACATTAGTTGAGGCTGAACTAATGTTTATAAACGTTCATCATAACTTCCTTGCTTTTGTGCTGTGTGCCTCAATTTATAAAGCTGAAGCTCTCATATGCCTTCTTAATCACTTTCTCAACCTACCCTGCCACATGAGATAAAGAAGAAAAAGTGTGCTTATGACAGGTGTCAGCTGGAAAATACAATTAAGAACCAAGTGGAATACAGAAGGTTCAGAGGGGAGGTGAAAAAGCATAATAGAGAAGCGAAGAGGGATTATGAGAAAAGACTCATACTGAAAAGACTGCAGCCAACATAAAGGGGAATTCTAAAATCTTCTATAGGCATATATATATATATATATAGTAGAAGGGCGGTAAGAAGAGGAGTAGAGCCAATTAGGGACCTAAAAGGGAATTTAGACATGGATGAAGGGGCCATGGCTGAGGTATTAAATTAGAAGTTTGCATCTGTCTTTACCAAGGAGTTAGATGCAATGGTGACAGACAAGGAAACTCTGTCACTAGAAGGGTTCAGAATTGATAAGGAGAAAGTGTTGAATAGACTGTCGATACTTAAAGTTGACAAAGCACCGGGACCGGATAAGATGCATCCATGGATATTGAAAGAAGTAAGAGTAGAAATTGCAGGGGCACCGGCCATAATTTTTCAGTCTTCCCTAGACTCAGGGGTGGTGCCAGAGGACTGGAGAATTGCAAACATTATACTCTTGTTCAAAAAAGTTGGAAGGATAAGCCCAGCAATTACAGCCCAGTCAGTTTAACTTCAGTGGTGGGCAAGATTCTCGAAGCAATTATTCAGGATAGAATTAGTAGTCACATGGAAAAACATGGGTTGAGAAGGAAGAGCCAGCATGGATTTCCAGAAGGGAAATCATGTTTAACTAACTTGCTGAAGTTTTTTGAAGAGGCAATAGGAAAGGTCAATGAGAGTAATGCTGTTGATGTGGTGTACATGGACCTTCAAAAGGCATTTGACACAGTGCTACACAACAGACTTGTGAGTAAAGTTATTGCTCATGGAATAAAAGGGACAGTAGCAATGTGGATTCAAAATTGGCTGAAAATTAGGAAGCAGAGAATAATGGTCAATGGTTATTTTTTCAGCTGGAGGAAGTTTGTAGTGGAGTTCCCCAGGATTGGGACCCTTGCTTTTCCTGATGTATATTAATGATCTAGATCTTGGTGTGCCAGGGACAATTTCAAAGTTTGGGAGTATTGTAAACTGCGAGGAGGACAATGTAGAATTTCAAAAGGACATAGACAAGTTGGTGGAGTGGGCAGATAGGTGGCAGATGAAGTTCAATGCAGATAAATGGGAGGTGATGCAATTTGGTAGGAAGAACATGAACAGACAATATAAAATAAGGGGTGACATTTTGAAGGGGGTGCAGGAGCAGAAAGACCAGGATGTATATGTGCATAGATCATTGAAGGTGGCAGGACAGGTGGAGAGAGCAGTTAATAAAGCATACAGTATCCTGGGCTTTATTAATGTGGATTAATAAAGCCCAGGTTACTGTATGCTTTATTAATAGGGGCAGAGAGTACAAGAGCAAGGAAGTTATACTGAATTTATCTAAGACACTCATAAGACCTCAGCTGGAGTATTGTGTACAGTTCTGGGCACCACATTATAGGAAGGATGTGAACGCATTGGAGAGTGCAGAAGAGGTTTACAAGAATGGTTCCAGGGATGAGAAACTACAGCTATGAGGATAGATTGGAGAGGTTGGAACTGTTCTCCTTGGAGTCAAGAAAGCTAAGGGGAGATTTTTTAGAGATGTTCAAAATCATGAGGGGGTTGGACAAAGTAGATAAGGAGAAGCTGTTCCCACTTGTAAAAGGATCAAGAACAAAAGGCACAGATTTAAAGTGATTTGCAAAAGAAGCAAATGTAATGTGAGAAAAAAGCTTTTGCACACAACGAGTGAATCAGGTCTGGAATGCACTGCCTGGAAGCGTGGAGGAGGCAGGTTCAATCGAGGCACTAAAGAAGGAATTAGATGATTGTTTCTATTCAAACAATCAATGTGTAGGGGTACAGGGAAAAGGCAGAGCAATGGTACTAGGTGTTAATGCTCATATTTAGAGCCAGTGCAGACACGATCGGCTGAATGGCCTCTTTCTGTGCATTAAAATTCTGAGATTCTGTGATTCAACGATTTGTGCATATGTGCCCCCAGATCTTTGTTCTTGTATCTCCTTTAAAGTTGTGCCCTTCAGTTTTATATTGCCTGTCTTCGTTATTTCTATTAAAATTGCACCAACCGTATCAATTCACACTTCCCTTCGTTATATTACTTTGACACGTTTGCCAATTTCACCAGCTTGTCCATATCCTCTTGAAATCTTATCACTACCTTCCTCACAGTTCACTATACGTCCAAGCTTTACATCATCAGCAAATTTTGGATTGTGCCCTGTACACCCAAGTTATTAATATAGGTTAAGAAAAGTAAATTTGCAAAAGAAAATGGGCGGTGTGCGCACTGAGTAGTTTTCAGTACTCTCTTCATGATTTGCCTCATGACTAAACTATTTTCTAGTATATGCAGTTTGTGCGCAGTTTGTGTGTGGGCCCAGGGCATAGTAAGAAAACAGGTGTTTGTGGGGAGAAAAGGGACAGGTGTAATACAGCACCTCTTGCACAATGTTAGTAGTGTCGCTAGCTCAATTACGCAAGAGAAAAGACTGGAAAAACCCAACAGGCCAGATGGGATTTATAAAGAGGAATGGTAGTTTGTGACATTTTGGGTCTGTATCCTTCATCAAATTTGGGCGGCTTATGACAGGTGTCAGGTTGCTATTGGGCTAGATCTTTTTTCTCTATGGGATCTGGAACTGAATGCAGCATGGACTGATGGGATGAAGGTTTCTCCTTTCTTCCAATCCATTGTGAATTGAATTTTAGTTTAAGTACATTCCTGGTGAGTCCACACATGAAACTCTGTCTTGTTCATTGACCTCCTGAAGGATGATAAATATGAGAAATAGAAACAATGTAATGGAAATTTTAAAAATGTTAAAATGAGTGGAGGAAAAATAAGGGCAGAAGGATGGAAGATTAAACAGGCAAGAAGTAAATTTAAGTGAACAGCAAAAAAAAACGTGAAAGCTGTTGGGTAAAGTTTACTAAGGTTTTTCCAGAGTCTTGGGATGTGGACATACTGACTCTGTAAAAGTGTTGGTGGGCCTGCTTGGTCACTTCGGAGGTCAGTTAAAAGTCAAACCCATTTGTGTGGGACTGGCGTCACATGGCCAGATTGGGTAAGGACAACAGGTTTCTTTCCCTGGAGGAAAGCCTATTGTGTTTTGTTGAGTCTGACAGCTCCATGATAACTTTCACTAGTACTTTCATTGAGCTTTTAGTTCAATTTTTTTAAACTGCACTATTAACCCAGGTTTCCAGATTACTGCTTCAAGAACATAACCACTACACTATAGTACTACTGCTCATGGATACGCATAAATGTATTCCATAATACGTAATTTTGTTCCGTACTAATTTTGGTTAAAATTTCAAGGTCTTTGTACATTTTTCAAAATGCAATAGAATAATTATCTGAGCAGGTAAAAAATGCAGTGCTATGAGGAAAAGGCAGGTGAGTGGGACTAACTGAGTTGCTCTTGCAGAGACCTGGCATGGACATGACAGGCCAAATGTTATCCTTCTGTGCTGTAACCATTTTATGATTTGGAGAGGACAACTTTGACTTTTTTGCCTCATGGTTCTTTTATCAAGACAGTCAGAAAGCAGTATTTTATATGAACTGAATTCGAGCACCAATGGAACACCAGTTAGGGACACTCAGATTAGACGATTTGAAATGCATAAAACATAACTCAAGTAGCATTTCATGTCACCCAGAGCCCAATAGACTTGCTACTTGTTCATCCATATAACTGTCAGAAATGATTATCTGTCTGACTGGTCAGAACTATCCTGCTCTGACAGTTCCTCCACTGAGAACAGGAAGGCATTGTTGGCTCATAGGGAAGTCGAACACCTTGGTCTCAAGTCCTGAAAAGAGCCACGGCAAAGCAGGCAGTAAACTAAATGGTTAGGAAGAAAGGCACAGTAATAAACCCTGCAGGGGCAGAGCCCAGTTTCAGTCACTCATTTGCAGTGGCATTTCCTGGTCAGTTTAAAATTTACTTTTGAGATTGATGGAATTTTATGGAGTCCATTTGATTTTGTGGTTTTTGTGGAGTAATGTGGGGGGGAAAACAATCATACTTAGTAACTTGTGGTGTAATGGGTCTAATATTTAAATGAAGTCTCCGATCATTTAGCAACAAAAACTATGTGTTTTCTTTTCCTCAATTGAAATCAATGGCAGAACACAGCTCTGCCCAGTTGGTGGACTGAGTCAGTAGTGCTCTGTGATGCAGACACCCATCGGAAGGGCAGCTGTAATAAAGCAGGCAGAAAATTGCAGTCATCCCCTTCCCAGAACAGAGCAATTTGCTGATGATTTGTTTCACCTACAGGCTTGGTAGAGAACTAAGAGAAGCTGTTGTTTATTCTGACAGTTGTTCAGCAAGTTGATGTTCCTGCAAGTTTACCATGCCGGCAACCACTGTTTTGTGCATGTGTGGATTTTTCTAGGTTCTTTTAACACTAACTTCTGTAATAAAGCATTAGTCACTTTTGGTTTGCTAGGATCCAAATTTGAGGGTTCGCTAGTGGACAAAAAGAATGAAGCAAAAAGGATGCCTCCAGAAAGACCGGACTCTCTGCCAACTAGGATGGAGGACAAAGGTATGAAACCTGCTGTTTGGTTAAACTCTGGGATGGTTTAGCTCTGAGTGGTTGCCTGACAGCTGTAACATATTTGAGATGCACTGAACATATGGAGGAACAGTTTGTGTATATTTTTCCTGTCCCAACACCACTTTGGTTGAGATGGGCCAACCAGGAACAGGTACAGTGGTGTAATATTTATATTACAAAACTAGTAATTCTCAACCAGAACCAATCTTCAATAGTACATGAACCAAAATCCTGCCATTGCAGTTTGGGATATTGAGTTTTTAAAAATATTGGAAGTAATAAGCATTTTTTTTTAAACTCAAGCTTTTGGATTGTTATAAACTTTTAAATGGTTAAATGATGTCCTTTAGGGAAGAAAACCAGCTGGTTTGACCTAGAAGTGACAAGTCCTACAGCAATATGATTGACTCTGAATTGGTTGAGCAAGGCAGTCAAACTGTTACCAGCAGTTCAAGAAGACGACCCACCATCAACTTCTCAAGGCAATAAATGCTGGCTTTGTCCACACTCTGACGATTAAAAAAAAAATGTGGGAGGAACCCCTGACATCATCCCGCCCCATTTAAATATTCAGGAAGGTGGGCGGACAGCGAAATCAGCTGTCCACCCGCCGACCTGTCAATGGCTAATCAAGGCCATTGACAGAATAATTAACCCAATTAAAGCACCTGCCCGTCCAACCTTAAGGCTGACGGGCAGGCCAGGAGCCCCAGCGGGCTTCTGATAATACATGAAACCTCATCCACTGGTGGGATGAGGTCTCATGTCTGTTTTTAAAAACTCTAATAAACTTTATGTAATATCTATTAACATGTCCCATCTCGTGTGACATTGTCACATGAGGGGGTCATGTTAATAATTTTTTTATTTTGCTATTTTTTACATTTATTAAACTTTTAGCACTCTCCCTGAGACAGCACTTTGACAGTTGGGGAATCCCTCCCGTTGGGCAGCCCGCTGAGTGGGCCTTAATTGGCCTGCCCACTCAAAATGGCGGCGGGGCCCATTTCGGCGGCGGAGTTTCTGTCCGTGGTACCTTTGCCCAGTGCACCATTAACAGATTCGTAGGATAATGGTTTTGTTCATCTTAAAAATGTAGTGATATACTCCAAAATATTTCTTCACTACCCTTATGGAAGCAGGGCGTATAAGTTGCTTTACAAGGCAGTTCGATAGTTGCCTGAGAAAGATGAATATTAAAGTATATGTTGGAAAAGAGGGCAAATTAGATTAGACTGGATGTTCAAATAGAACAAATAGGGGCACAGACTTGAAGGCCCAAATAAGCTATTTCTGGGCTGTAATATTCTGATTCTGTCTCAGACTAGTTCCTTGTAAACAAGTAGCTGGATGTAAAAATTATTGTATTATCACACCAGCTTACTAATTCAGTGATAAGCTTATACCAGCTGAAAAATACCAAGTTAATCGTTGTTAAGCAAAGCTAGTAATTTACTGTGCCATCATACAGCCTCTAACCATAGGAGTAGGCCACTCAGCCCCTTTGGCCTACTCCGCTTTTCAATTAGACCATAGCTGATCTGTATCTCAATTCCATTTTACTCACTTTAGCTCCATCTCCTTTAATACCCTTACCTAACAAAAAATTTATCAATCTCCGTCTTGAAGGTTTTAATTGACACAGCATCAACGGCTTTTTGGAGAGATAGTTGAGAATTCCCACAGCCCCTTTGTATAGAAAAATGTTTCCTGACTTTCCCTTCTAAATTGCCTAGCACTGATTTTAAGATTACAAAGCACCGAGTTGATAATGTTTTACAGACTGATTGTGGCATAGAAATGATAAAATAACCACGTATGCTGTAATACATCGGTACTTATGGGCTCTCTGCTGAAGTAGCCTTGGGCTTTATTTGGCACCAACTACAATGATATATTTTAGTTTCTCTAGGGGTGGTGGGGGAAGCAGTGTTCATGTGATTCACCCTCATTTTTATCTTTTTCCTGGCCATACAGTTGAAATCAAGAGCTTAGAATTTCAGAAGCTGCATGTGTATTTTCTTTAATTAATGAGTAACATGGCCAGCAGAGCAAATTCCCTATTGTTTGAGCAGTTTACTGATACTGAGTGAGGATTAATCAGTTTTGTGCTTCACATTGGCAAACTCAAAAGCAATTGCATTGAATTAGCTCTGGAAATCAGCATTTAGTATCTCTTTCATGTAGAATTCAGGCCATGTCTATCTTGCTTAAATTACTGGAGTTTTATCATTTTAGTTAACAACATTCCTAAATGAAAGCATAAAAGCAAAAAACTGCGGATGCTGGAAATCCAAAACAAAAATACCTGTAAAAACTCAGCAGGTCTGACAGCAACTGCGGAGCGGAACACAGTTAATGTTTCGAGTCTGTATGACTCTTCAACAGGACTAAGGAAAAATAGAAAAGAGGTGAAATATAAGCTGGTATAAGGGGGGGTGGGACAGGTAGAGCTGGATAGAGGGCCAGTGATAGGTGGAGATCACCAAAATATGTCATAGACAAAAGGACAGAGGTGTTGAAGCTGGTGATATTATCTAAGGAATGTGATAATAAAGGTACAGATAGCCCTAGTGGGGGTGGGGTAGGGGGAAGGGATCGAAATAGGCTAAATAGCAAAGATAAAACAAAACGTTCCTAGATACACTGTTTAGAGCACAAAAGCCCAGCCTTCTGTTGAAAATGAAGCAGCTGAGAATTTCAGAAATGCTTTTGTGGTATCAGTTGCATTTTTGTCAATCCCTGGACTTGGCATCAATAGTGCCATCTCCCAGTGCCTACCAATCTGATAGCCAATGTAAGTGAATGCTACTTCGAACAGCTGTTAAGTGTATTTGGGAAACTGCCTTGAATAAGATATGGTTGCTTAAATAATTCTAATCTAATTTGCTTATTAAAAGCAGTATTTATCCACTTGTATACTTGAGGAATTTATTCAGAATTGTTTTGTAGACTGTTGGGAAGAAGGGCCCCTAATGTTTGTTTGCTTATTTTTAGAAGAAAAGTCAGAAAGAGATCAGAAATCTATAGAACTGTCTAAGCCCTCAGTACCTGCAATACCACCGAAGAAACCTTTGCCTCCCAAGACCAATTCTTTGAACAGACCAAATACATTGCCACCTAAAAGGCCAGAGAGACCAGCAGCACCCACAGCTCATGCCAGGTATGTTTGTCATCTGTCGACAGATTAAGTTTTCTTTATTGTAACATAGGGTTATTCGAATTTCCTATGATTTAAAAATGTCATATTGCAAAGATTCTTTCAGTCTATATTAAAAAATACTTGGAAGTATTTTTTATGGCTCCACCAAAGTTTTCTCCGACAATTTAAATTCACTTGGCACTTTTAGCATAGTGAAATGTCCTAAGGTGCTTCACAGGTATTAGGGCAGATGACCAAAAGCTTAGTCAAAGAGGTCAGTATTAAGGAGCATCTAAAAGAGTAGAGAAGTTTAGGTAGATAATTCAAGAGCTGTTAGGATATTGGTAGTTGAAGGCTTGACTGCCAATGGCAGAGAGATTAAAATCAGGAATATTCAAGGCCAGAATTAGATTAGTGCAGATACCTTGGAAGGTTGTGAGGCTGGAGGAGATTACAGAGAGAGGGAGATAGGGATGGGCAAGACGATCGAGGGATTTGAAAACAAGGATGAAAATTTTAAAATTGAAACATTGCTTAACTGGGAGTGAGTGTATGTCAGCATCCACAGGAGTGATGGGAGTTTGGTCTCACCAAAACCCTGTACAATTATAGCAAGACTTGTTTTATTTGTGTACTTCAATCCCTTGCAATAAAGACCAACATTCAATTTGCCTTCATAATTGCTTGCTGCACCTCTGCATGCTAACTTTGTGTTCCTTGTATGAGCATACCTAAGTCTCTTTGAACATCAACACTTAGAAGTTTCACAACTTTAAAAAAAAAACTGCTTTTCTGCTGTTAGGACCAAAGTGAACAAGACTTGGTATAAGTTAGGACAAGAGCAACAGAGTTTGAGGTTACGCAGGCAGAACATGGGAGACCAACCAGGAATGTATTGGAAAAGTCAAGTCTAGAGGTATAGATGAGGGTTTTGGCAGCAGATGAATTGAGGCATAGGTGAACTTGCGTAATGTTGCGCAGGTGAAAATAGGAATTCTCTCTTCTAGTGTCCTTCTCCCACCTCTGCTGTGATTGAGAGACTTCAGTCTCCAGCTGAGTCTATCTGGCCAGACTATTCAGAAGAGAAATTCTCTGCTGCTTTTGGATTTCATTGTGCCCTCCAATTTTGCAACTGAGTCTGTAAATCTCCTGATCTTCTTTCCTATGAAAATATTCACGATATTCTACCCTCAAACAGCTTCTGGACTCGCTTCATCTATTTCCAAACTCAGACAACACCTTGTTGAAGCTTCATGCTGATTCCATCCTTGCTAAGTCCTCATTATTCCACCCTTGCTAAGTCATCGTTATTCCACCATTGGACCTCTGACTCTAACTCTGGATTTCTTCCTATTTCACGTCTACCATCATGTTTTTATGTATCCTAATTTCTGTGTAACTAAACCTATGTAACTTTTGCTCTCCCTGCGTCTATTCAAGAGCACAAAAAATAGGAGCCTGAGGAGACCATATGGCCCATCGAGCCGGCTGTGACATACAGTGTGTTGCATGACTGATCTTGGGCTACAACTCCATTTTCCTGGCAGTCCCCTATGTCCCTCAATTCCCTGAGACATCAAAAATCTGTCCATCCCAGCCTTAAATGTATTCAATGCAGTATCCGCAACCCTTTGGAGTAAAGAATTCCAAATATTCACAACCCTTAGAATGAAGTAATTTCTTCTCGTCTCAGTCTTAAATGATTGACTCCTTATCATGAGACTGTGCCTCCAGGTTTTAGACGACGCAACCAGTGGAAATAATCTCTCAGCATCTAACCTATCAAGCCCCTTCAGAGTTTTGTAGGTTTTGATGGGATCTCTAATTGTTCTAAACCTCCAGAGAATATAAACCCAATTTATTCAGCCTCTCATCATAAGGCAACCCCCTCATCCCAGGGGCTAATTTAGTGAACCTTCACTGTACCGCCAGACCTGCACAGTATTCCAGATATGACCTCACCAAAACCCTGTACAATTATAGCAAGACTTCTATATTTGTGCACTTCAATCCCTTGCAATAAAGACCAACATTTAATTTGCCTTCATAATTGCTTGCTGCATTTGCATGCTAACTTTGTGTTCCTTGTATGAGCACACCCAAGTCTCTTCGAACATCAACTCTTAGAAGTTTCACAACTTTAAAAAAAAACTGCTTTTCTGCTGTTACGACCAAAGTGAAAAACTTCACAATTCCCTACATTATACTTCATCTGCCATCTTGTTGCCCGCTCACTTGACCTATCTATTATCTCTTTGCAGCCTTTCTGTGCCCTTACCACAGCTTACCTTTCCACCTAGCTTGGTATCATCAGCAAACTTGGAAGCAGTACTCTCTGTCTCTTCATCTAAGTCATTAATATAAATTGTAAAAAGCTGAGACCCCAGCACTGATCCTTGTGGCACTCCACTATTCACTGTGTGCCAATTTGAAAAAGCCCCATTTATGCCCATTTCCTGCTTTCTTTCCATTAACCATCAGTAAGGGGTGCATGAGGAGACAGGCAACTATACCAGAGTGTGATGGAGACTGAGTGAGTAGCGAATTAGGTTTACTTGGGAATTTAGTGCACGGGGGAAAAGAGGTGTAGTATATATAGGAATTATTCTGTTAATTAAGTGAGTAATTAAATTATGTTAACTAACTAACGTAACCAACAATGGCAGGACAGGTGTTATGTTGCAGCTGTGGAATGAAGGAGCTTTTCGGCACTGAGACGATCCAGACAAACACATCTGCAGGAAGTGTAAGCAGCTAAAGGAACTCCGGATTGGGATTATTGACCTGGAAGCTGAACTGTAGATATTGAGCAACACAAGAGAGGGGGAGAAATAACTTCACGCCTCTGAGAAGTGGGTTGTCTATTTTGGTCAGCTGTGAGGGGCAGGAAGATATGACCATGAGTGAGGCAGGTAATGGGACTGAGCAGACAGTAGTGGAGGAGCCCCAGACTTTGCAATTGTCAAACAGGTTTGAGGTGCTCACAACCTGTGTGGACGAAAGCGAGATATGCAAGGCGGATCAGCAGGCTGGCCATGGCACCATGGACCAGGAAGCCGTTCAAGCGGAGGGCAGCAGACAGGAATGTAGTAGTATTGGGGGATAGTATAGTGAGGGGGATTGACACTGTTTTCTGCAGCAAAGAGCAGGAGTCCAGAAGGCTGTGTTGCCTGCCTGATGCCAGGGTTCGGGCATCTGCTCAGGGTTGGAGAGGAGTTTGCAGGGGGAGGGGGAGGATCCAGTCATCGTGGTCCATGTAGGTACCAATAACATGGCAGGACAAGGAAGGAGGTTCTGCATAGTAAGTATGAGAAGCTAGGTACCAAATTAAGAAGCAGAACCTCAAAGGTGGTAATCTCTGGTTTATTACCTGAGCTACGTGCAAATTAGAATAGGGCAAATAAGATTAGAGATGAATGCATGGCTCAAAGAATGGTGTGTGGGAGAAGTGGGTTCTGGTTCATGGGGCACTAGCACCAGTACTGGGGAAAGTGGGGGCTGTACTGTTGTGACGGTCTACATCTAAACCATACTGGGATTTGTGTTCTTGTGAATCACATGGCTAGGGAAGTAGAGGGGGCTTTAAACTAAACAATGTGGATGAGGGATCAAGCTTGGGTAGATATGGCAAATCAAGGGGTAGATTCAAGGTAGGATGCCATAATGGTAATTTGAGAAATGAGGTTTATAAAATAGCAGGAGAGACAGAGAGCTAAAACCTAAGACAACACCAATAGTCAAGACTATATGTTAGAAAGATAACAAAAAGACAAAACTAAAGGCTCTGTACCTGAATATGGGTAGCATTCATAATAAAGTAAATGAATTGATAGTGCACATTGAAATAAATAAATATGATTTGATAGCCATTACGGAGATGGGGCTGTAGGATGACAAGGATTGGGTCCTGAATTTTGAGGGGTATATGATATTCAAGAAGAATAGCAAGCTGGGTAAAAGTGGAGGGGGGTAGCACTGTTGATCAAGGATGGCATTGGTGCAATAGTCAAAGGTGACCTTGATTCAGTAGATTAGGGTGTCACATCGGTTTTGTATCCTCTATAGTGAAGTTGGAAGCAAAATATTTGTTCATTTCATCCACCATTTCCTTATAATCTACTATTTGCACCCCACTGTCGCACTCTGTAAGGAGAGAAGTCACTAATGGGAGTGGTCTACAGGCCCCCTAACAGTAAACACAATGTAGGACAAAGTATACCAGAAGAAATATTGGGTACTTGTGATAAAGGGACAACAATAATTATGGGTGATTTTAATCTACATATAAACTGGAAAAATCAGATTGGCAGTAGTATCCTGGATGCTTTCTAGATAATTTCTTTTAGAGCAGCACTTTCTAGAACCAACCAGAGAGCAGGTTATGTAAGAATTGGTATTGTGTAATGTGACAGGATTAATTAATGACTTTAGAGTAAAGGCACCCCTAGGTAGCAGCGACCACAATATGATTGAATTTTACATCCGGTTTGAAAGGGAGAAGAGTGGTCCTAAGACTAGTATTTTAAATTTAAATAAGGGTAACTGTGTGGTCATGAAAACTGAAGCGAGCTGGGATACAAGACTAGAGGATAGATCACTAGAGAAGCAGCGGCAGACATTTAAGAGGATATTTCAGAATATTCAGAATAACTATATTCCTACAATAAAGAAAAAATCTAAGGGCAGGATCCACCATCCATGGTGAACTAAAGAAGTTAAGGAAAGCATCAAACTTAAGGAAAGAGCGTAAAACTACACAAAGATGAGTGGCAGGTTGGACGATTGGTCTGAATATAAAGAACAGCAGAGAATGACAAAGGTTAATCAGGAGAAAGAGATAAGAGTTGAGAGCTAGAAATGTAAAAACAGGTATCAAGCGTTTGTACAGTTATTTAAAAAGCAAAAGAGTAAATTAAATGAGTAGTGTTCTTCTAGAGAGTGAGAATGGAGAGTTGATAGATAATAAGGAAATGGCAGATGAAATGAACAAACATTTTGCTTCTGTCTTGACTATAGAGGATACAAAAATATTCCAGTAATAGCTGTAAATCAGGAGGTGAAAGGGAGAGAGATTGTAAAATTGCAATCACCAGGAAAGTGATAGTGAGCAAATTGATGGAATTGTGGGCTGACAAGTCTCTGGGTCCAGATGGATGTCATCCTGGTCTCTTAAAAGAGATGACTAATGAGGTGTTGGATGCGTTGTTTAATTTTCCAAAATTCGCTAGATTCTGGAAAGGTTCCATTAGGTTGGAAAATAGCAAATATAACCTCTTTATTCAAAAAGGGAGGGAGACAGAAGCAAGAAGCTATAGGCCTGTTAGCCTAACAACTGTTATAGGGAAAATGTAAGAAGCGGTTATTAAAGATGTTATAGCAGGGCAGTTGGAAAAATTCAAGGCAATCAGGCAGAGTCAACATGGTTCTGTGAAAGGGAAGTCATATTTAACCAATTTATTGGAGGTCTTTGAAGGAGCCACATGTGGATAAAAGGGAACCAGCCGGTGAATGTACTGTACTTAGATTTTCAGAAGGTATTTGATAATGTGCCACATCAAAGGTTATTGCAGAAAATAAAAGCTCATGGTGTAGGGGGTAACATATTAGTATGCATAGAAATTTGGCTAGCTAACAGGAAGCAGAGAGTTGGCATAAATGGGTCTTTTTCTGGTTGGCAGGATGTGATGAGGGGAGCCACACTGTTTACAATTTATATAAATGGCTTGCTTGAAGGGACCAAAGGGATAGTTGCTGAATTTGCTGGTGACACAATGATAGGTAGGAAAGTAAATTGCGTAGAGGATGTAAAGAGGCTTCAAAATGACATAGGAAGGTTAAGTGAGTGGGCAATGATCTGGCAAATGGAGTATAATGTGGGCAAATGTGAAATCGTTCATTTTTGCAGGAAGAATAAAAAAGAAGCTCATTTAAATGGTGAGAGATTGCAAAGTTCTGAGATTCAGAGGGATCTGGGTGTCTTAGTGCATGAATCACAAGGTTAGTATGCAGGTACAGAAGGTAATTAGGAAAGCTAATAGAATGTTATAATTTATTGTGAGAGAAATCGATTACAAATTTGGGAGATTATGCTTCAGTTGTACAGGGAATTTGTGAGACCTCATCTGGAGTAGTGTGTACAATATTGGTCTCCTTATTTAAAGAAAGATGTAAATGTGTTAGAAGCAGTTTAGAGAAAGTTTACTAGACTATTATCAGGAATGGGTGGATTGTCTTCAAAGAAAAGGCTGGACAGGTTAGGCTTGTATCCACTGGAATTTAGAAGAGTAAGAGGTATGACCATTGTTTTTTGTCCCGTTTCAAACTCCATCCTCCAACTCCCGACTCCATCCCTCTCCCTGGCAGCAGTCTAAGATTAAACCAGTCTGTTCACAAACTTGATATTACCTTGAACCAGAGATGAGCTTCCAACAAGTGTTCATGCCATATCTAAGATTGCTTCTTTCTACCTCCATAACATCATCTCCCCTGTCTCAGCTCATCTGCCACTGAAACTCATCCATGCCTGCCTTACCTCTAGACTTGACTATTCCAATGCAATCCTGGCTGATCTCCTGCTTTCTACCCTCCATAAACTTGAGCTCATCCAGAGCTTTGCTGCCTGTGTCTTAACTTGTAATAAATCCAATTTCGCTATCACCCCTGTGCCCCACGTTGGTTCCCGGTCAAGCAATGCGTTGGTTTTAAAATTCTCATCCTTGTTTTCAAATCCCTCTGTGGCCTTGTCCTTATCTCTGTAATCTCCTCTAAGTCCACAACCCCCTATCTATGCTCCTCTAATTCTGACCTGTTAAGCATCCTCGATTTTAATCGCTCACCATTGGTGAATTTGCCTTTAGTTGCCTCGGCCCCAAGTTCTAGAATACCCTTCTGATACCTCTCCACCCCTCTAACTCTCTTTCCCCCTTTTAGACACTTCTTCAAAGCTTGCTCAGTGGTAGGTTTTGTCATCTGATCTAAATCTTCTTTGTGGCTTGGTGTCATACTTTTGCTTTATAATGCTCCTGTGAAGCACCTTGCAACGTTTCATTATGTTAAAGAAGCCGTATAAATATAAGTTGTTGCCTCAGTGATGGCACGAATTTGTGCTTGGAAGCTTATTTCAAGATCAAATGTGAACCAAGGTTGTGAACAGTCTGGTTCAGCTTCACAGACAGTTGCCAGGGAGAGGGATGGGGTCAGTCACTAGGGAATGGCATTTGTGGGAGGGACCAATGTCAAAGGCTTCAGTCTTCCCATTGTTTAGTTGGAGGAGGTATTAGCAAGTGATTGATATCCAAGTGAAATCTATAAACTATTAAAAATCTTACATCTGTGCAAAATTTTGCCTATAAACCTTATTTCCTGTTCTGTTTTTCATACTCGTATAAGATCTTTTTCCTCCATTATAAATTACCATTTCTGTGCATGATGCAAATTGTGTATGTAAACTGGTCATGCATTATTTGCACCCTGCACCAATGGTGGTGCTGTAGCACTTCAGCTTTGACTTCTCATTTCTTTATCCAGTTCTGCAGTGAAACTTCTGTCCTGCAACAAATTGTACTTCCCAAATTGCAATGAGTTTTCTGCTTGGCTATTGACAATTATCAAATCAAAGTGTAATGCATAAAATAAAGCTTTTGCATCCTGGTTATTTTCACCTTCTAGTAGTGGTTCACCCAAAGACTAAATTTGGAATATTAAGTTCGTGTGACAATGACATTGGAGAGCAGCTAATAGTTTTTAAAAATCTACTTAATTTATGCTTGAGGAAAAAGAAAGAAATCCCTCAACAAAAGAGTCTTCATAGGTCCATGATTGGAATTATAGAATGGTACAGCAAAGAAGAAGGCCATTCTGCTCATCCAAGTCAGAATGCTGGCCCTTTTAAAGATACAATGCAGTTAGTCCCATTCTCTGCTTTTTTCTTATAAACCTGTATTTTTTCTGCTTCAAGTACTTATCCAATTCTTTTTGCACTGTAAGCCCCTATTAATAAAGCTATGGACCTCATATGCTGTTTAACAGATTTTACAACTTCCATCTTTGCATATATACACCTCTAGATCGCTCTGCTTTAGTTGCTTTAAAATGGCATAATTTCTCTCATATTGCCTTTTCTCATTCTACCTAGCAAAATGTATCATTACACACTTCTCTGCATTAAATTTGATCTTTCATTTGTCTGCCCATTTCCCCAGACAGCCTGTGCCCCTGAAGTCTGTTACTATCCTTGTTGTTTATCACGTTTCGCAGTTTCTACATTTGAGTTTTGTATCATCTGCAAACTTTGCACTTAAACCTTGTGTATCCAAGTCCAGATCAATACTATATATTAAAAAGAGCTCTGATCTCTTTACATGAATTCCCTGGAGAACACCACTGTATACTTTTCTCTAGTCTGAAAAAGAACCATTCACCACAACACCTTGCTTTCTTTCCGTTAGCCAATTTGTAACCTCACTTACAGTGTCTGTTTAATCCCATGGACTTCAATTTTGCTAACAACTTTGTCAATAGACTTTTGAAAGCACATGCATACATCAACTGTTGTACCCTTGTGAATCCCCTCTGTTATCTCATCAAAAAAAGTAACCAAGTTAATCTGACAAATCCATGCTGACTTTAATTTATTAGCCCACACTTTTCCAAACGCCAGTTAATTTTGTCCTGGGTTGTTGGCCTCAAAATTTCCCCATCATTGACGTTAGATTGACTGGCCTGTAATTGCTTTTTTTTAAAAATGCTATCTCCCAGTTCTCTGGTACAACACCCATACTGAATTAGGATTGGAAGAGAGCTTCTGTAATTGCACCCTTATTTCCCTCAGCAATCTAGGACACATCTGTAACCGGTGACTTTCCCACTTTAAGCACTGCCAACCTTTTATGTACCTATTGTTAATTTCATCCTGTCCAATACTGCTATTGACTTCTCCTTTACTGCTGCATTGACAACAATCTCTTCTCCAGTGAAGACAGGTGCAATGTATTCATTTAGTACCTCAGTCATGCCCTTTGCCGCCACAAGAAATTCTCCTTTTTGTTCCCTAGTTGGCCCCTCCCTTCCTTTGACTATTTGTTTTTACTATTGATGTGTTTACAGACGACTTGCTGGATCCCTTTTATGTTAGCCGGTAATCTATTCTCATACCCCAGTCTATTCCTTTGACTATTGAATCCCTATAACCACTGAATTTCTTCACCTTGCTGTGCTCCCTGTGCTGTCATTTGTCCCACAGTGCTGAGGATGTGCTTCCCTCAAGGTGTTGTCACCCTCACCAGCTCGAGTGCCACACTCTGTGAATTCCTGCAATGCTGGCTTCTTCCTAACCTACTGATGACTATCCACTTACTGTCCTTGTGAATTGGCTGTATCAACATAAACCGGCACAAAAGAATTGTATTTGACCTTAACTGCAAAGCATTAATCAGTCAAAGGGTTTCAGACGTTCATCGGTTAATGGGTTATATATATTTAAAGTCTCATGGGCTATTTTGTTATTACCCCCCCAAGTTATTTATTTATACTTTTTAATTATTTTTGTTTTATATACCATTCTTCAGTCAACGGATGATATTCTGCATCCTTTACAAACAATAGGAATATGATCTAACTTGATGGACTCTTAGCAAGCCATGAAGTTATGATTTTACAGATAGGCAATGCTACATGTGGGCTCCTACATCTTCACCAATCTATAGGAAACCTTAACAACAAAAGTTCATAAAACTCTCTACATAAATAGTTTATTTACATTATTTACTCTCATTCTTGGATTGTGCCTCCATTATTTTCTTCTTATATAGATGTTCAACGATCATGGGGTGATGGGTGTGACCATTCAACTTAAAGAGCATAACTTTTCCTTTGATATGTCTGTCCCATCAGCAACCAGTTTAGACACCTTAGTCTCCTGAAAAAGAAATGCATAAACCTAGGTATGGTTGGAGAAGCAAAGTGCCCAGACTGCGGACAGCACTTTGTTCTCCAACCATACCTAGTTTTATGCATTTCTTTTTCAGGAGACTAAGATGTCTAAACTGATAGCTAACAGGACAAACATATCGAAGGAAAAGTTATGCTCTTTCAGTTGAATGGTCACACCCATCACCCTGTGATCGTTGAACATCCAAATAAAAAGAAAATAATGGAGGCACAATCCAAGAATGAGAGTAAATAATGTATACTGAGCTAAAGCAGAAATTGGATTGTATCACTCAGTGCAGACTTGTGCTTCATGTCATTTGTGGTTGTACAGTATGTCCTTTTTCACTGATCCATGCAACATATTACTTGCATTAAAAACAAGTTAAGTGCCTCTCTAATAAAAATAAAAAATGCTGGAAACACTCAGTTGGTCAGGCAGCATCAGTGGAGAGAGAAACAGAGTTAGCGTTTCAGGTGGACGATATTTCATCAGAACACTCTGTCACTGGGCCAGCATGTCCACATCAACATATGCCAAAGGCTTTGAACACTGTGAAAAATGCAACAGGCCATTCACTATTACAGACTGTTGCAATCAGTGCCTAAATGTGATACTTTTGAAAGATCATCTGGTTTTTAAAAAAATAATAGGCTTTTATCCATGAAAAGTAACGTAAATAACTTATGCATCATTCCATTTTCCCTACAGTTAATCAGTAAGTTGTACTGACTGCAGAAGTGGCTGAGGCTGTATAGAGAAAAATGGATGACTGGGAGTGTTGCAAGGCTGCAACACACTCGAGGAGTCCAGAGAACATCACAGTGAGAGCAGGTAGTGTAGTTTAGCTTAATCTAGCCAAGGAGCTAAGGAGGTATAATATGTGCAGGATTTCTGAACACAGTATTAATCTCTAAATAGTAATCTAGTGATATTGTACAGGGCCTCCTTCTGTGCTGTAACGCCTCTGAGGACAGTTGTATTTTTGACTGGGAGGCAGAGGTGAGTGTTGTGCTCACATGCCATGGAAGTGGAGGACACCCTCATTAGAGAATAGCCAATGTTTCCACTTGGACCCAGTATCTGCCTCAGTCACGAGCTATGCATGCCATCCACTCTTGTTAATTCAAAGTTGTTTTTCCTCAAAATTGTAATATAATCAAATAGAAACTGTTTTTTCACAATTTCAATTCAAATTCAACAACTTTTGAGTTGAGAATAAGCAGAGGTGGGACAAGTAGGATGCAGAAAAGCTTCCTGTCTAAGGACCTAACTCCAGCTTCCGAGCATGTCCAGGTAAAGCAGCATGGGGCACAACAGCCTTCTTATTAAGGGATAAATCTTCTATATTTTTCTTCTTTCAATTAGTTGTATTTTACCTGTGATTTGGAAAGCTTAGAAACGTGATATTTGGCTTTGCTTGTTGCAATATAGTTAGCACATTATTGCATATAATTTATATGTAGCTATACATACACATTATGTATGCATTAAACCTAGAATTGTCCTGAAATCTAATTATTGGATTTTCTTTTACTTTTTTACAAGCTTGATTTGTAGTTTTTCATGTTTGAGTGTGAATCAAAAGCATTGTTATCCAATGCATTAGCCAACTGCCTTGTGTGGCTAATTGGGAACCCAGAAGTGACACATTGTATTTCTCATTAGCAAATAATGAGTAATAGACACTGTCCTTGGGTGTGAGATCTAAATACCATACTTACAGAGTGTATGCTTGTGCATTTTTGTATGTTTATTAGTCAAATGGTGAGGTGAAAAGCAGCGTGTGTGCATTTTTGATCATTATAAATACATTTCCTGCTTGGTGACTGATGGCAAATGTTTGATAAGTAAATACACACATGTGAAGTACGTTTGTCTATATTATGAGAGTATAAGGTGTTTCGACTTAAGTTAGTGCATATGGCCAAAATGGTGTTGCTGTAACCAAACCTGTGGCTAGTCAGTGATTTTTGTTGGATAACAGTGAGTTAAAGAAACGTTTGAGTATTTTTTATGGTGATGGTATCAATGTGATTTTGGGAGAATTAACAGTGGTATAACTTGCATGTGCTTTCTGCTCTTTGTGATCTGTACACAGCTGGTGACTTTCAGAAGAATGCACAGCATGTGACCAGCAGTCAAGCACATACTTAGCAGAGGGAAAGATCTGGATCTCTTAATATGGGCAATCTAGGCAAAGTTAGTACATTGGGCAGAGATTTAGAGCTGACTGGTGGGGTTTTTTGGGTGTTCTAATTAAATTATATTCCTTCACACATACACTGTTAAATAGCAACCAAACATGACTATAATTCAAAATCGGTATCACTATCTCATATGTTTCATCACTGTAAGTGGTTTTAGAAAGGCTTAGCTGTTTAAATTCGAGCACTATAATTTTTTGTGATTGTATTCTATAATCTGGAAATTAATGCTGATATGGCTAGCTTTGTTTTTTTGGGCAGGTCTGACAGCGATCCAAAGTCTGAATCAGGAGTTCCTGTTGTGTTTCTCAGCACATCGGAGAGAGAGACCTTGGAAAAGACCAATGACATTGGTAAGAAATCACTGTCTCATTCAGCTGCTGTTCCTAATCGCCTATAAATAGCTGCATTATGGTAACACTGCATACTGCATTAAAGCACTCATCGACATATTGATCTGTAAGAAGGACTTATTACAGAGTACGTAGCTTGATAACTGACATTCTCTCCAAATGGATTGAATGAAGCATACTATAACAAAAGTTCAAGTTGGGAAGCTTTGTTTCTCAGGTGATCCCTGTGTGTAAAATAAACGGCAGATTGGTTATGCAGTGAAGAATGGCTTGTGACAACCAGCCTCTGCTGAAAAGCAAGTAGCTCAAGTTTGCATTTCACTTATATCAATATAGTCACTTGGATTTTAATTTATTGTGTGTGTGTATTTGTGTGAGAGAGCGCGAGATGGTAGATTTACTGACCACAGTATTATTTTACATATGTGAATCGTAATTCACATCTGTAAAATGGCCAATAACAGTGTGCGCAGTATGCTATGTTCTGGAACATAAAGCACCGAGTCTGTAGGAGAAATTGCAGCCTCTGGAGTTACTAGAATATTTCACTGTCATTGGTAAATTCAAGGAACTCCTATAACGACATATTTGATGCTACTGATTGTTTCACTTCTCCCCACCAGTGTGAGATACTTTTCAGTTGAATTTAGTGCATATTTTAGATATTCTGTACATATGTTTTTAATGTTAAAGATATGAGAATAGAGTTTATTTTTAAAAAAATTTGCATTACAATTTAGGATTATTTTCAGCGTAATGCAACTTTCATTGTAATTGTACTTAAAATGGTAATGTGTCATTACAAGAGCTGTAATCTACCAGTCATTCACTGCTGTACCATTTAAAACAATATTCCCAACTGGGTTGGTTAATATTATTATTAAAATTTTAGCAGTAAAACTTGGACCCTTACTAACTATGTTCTTAAACTGTAGATCGGCTGCATTCCTTGCTGCATGAAGCAGTGCAGCGTGAAGATGTATCAGCAAAGTATAACAGTAAACATAATAGCTTGCATAATTTGTATAAAATATTGGTTTTACTTGAAGTGGATGCAGTTTTTCTCTTTGGCAATCAATGCAATTATTTCACAAAATAGTGAGAACTATATAGTTCAGGATAAAACTTGTCTGCACATTGATCCTCATTTAGTTCTCAATAAGAAGACCCCACCAGTTCACTTGAAAGATTCAATTGCTTGCTCTCTAAATGGGAAGTAGGATTTTGTGCAAAAGTTTTATTTCAGTATAGCATATAAAACACACACAAGGTCTATTATAACAACATACTACTGCAGTGAACAGATACTGATAGGACAGGATTTTTAGTTTGGTGGGCGTGCGCGATTGGCGCGGCCGGGGAACAGACCACCGATCAGCCCCTGACTGTGATTTCACGCTGGCTGGCCAATTAACAGTCAGCAAGCATGAAACGCGGGCTGAAATGCTCAGTGATGTGGGGTCGGGGGAGCTCCCTGAAGGCAGAAAGCTGCCTCAGGGAGCTGAAGAATTGAAAAGCAATCAATAACGATTTTAAAATCCAGAAAAAAATGTCCATGCATCAGAATCGGTCACCTGAACGTATAGATATTGATATTTCTGTCCAAACATATTTATCATTTTTTATCTAATAATGGAAACCTCATCCTGCCCTTGGATGAGGTTTCATCGAAAATGCAAAGTCTACCTGGCAGATTCGCCCATCTGCCAACCGTAAGGTTGGATGGAGCATAAAAAATCAGAGTCACTTGGAACTTTAACGAGCTAAGTTGCCCTCTTAATTGTCAGTAGGCGTGCTTCCGACTTCTGCGCATGCCCACCGACCAAAATATCATACGAGCACGGGATGATGTCAGGACGCTCGCCCGATGTCATCACGTGCTATCTAGTGCTGTAGCAGATCGGGTGCAATCCCGCACACAGCTAAAAATTCTGCCCATAGACTTTGAACTAACCCTTAAGGGAACATATTATGCAGCAACTTTCTGTGTTCCAGTACTTTAAAAGTATTTTTTGTTAAAATGATTTGGCATGTTTAGGAGCACAACATAGAATCTTAGCGTCTTACAGCACAGATGGAAGCTAATTGGCTCATCTTGCCCTTTGAAAGAGCTATCTAATTAATCCCACTCTCCTGTTCTTTCCCCGTAAACCTACAAATTGGTTCTTTTCAAGTATATATCCCGTATATATATTCATATATATGCCCATCCCTAATTGCCCTTAAAAAGATGGTGGTGAGCTGCCTTCTTGAACTGCTGCAGTCCACCCACAGTGCTGTTAAGAAGGGAGTTCCAGGATTTTGACCCAGCAACATTGAAGGTGGATGGTGTCTTTTGAGTGTTTTTGGAGCCACGTTCAGGCAGGTGGTAAGTATTCCATCACACTCTTGATTTGTATTTTGTAAATGGTGGATAGGCTTTTGAATCTCCTTCCACTACTCTTTCAGATGATGCATTTCACATCATAACAATTAACTACATAAAATAATTTATCTTCATTTCCCCTCTGACTGTTTTGCCAGCTATTTAAAATCGGTGTCCTCTGGCTACTAACCCTCCTCCCTGTGGAAACAGTTTCTATGCAAATCACTCGTCATGTTGAACACCTTTATATTGAATCACTCCTTAACCTTCTGTGCTCTAAAGAGAACAATTGAAGCTTCTCTGGCCTCTGTGTGGAACTAAATAAAGGAGATGGGATCTTCTCTCCTGTTGCCAATATGAGTTTTTTACCTCAACATAGGTTTCTAATTTCAACAAGACAATCTCAAATGAAAAGAAGGAAATTTGGAGATGGACTTAACCAGTTTGTGCACAGTTTTGTGCTTGGCTTGCAGATCTGAGCTGTAGAACATGTCATTTGCATGATTACCAGAGTTGGTGACCTAGCATCAAAGGAAGGGAGTTAGAATGGAGTTTATTTTGGGGGCAAAAAGGAATCATCCTATAAATTCAAATCTCTGGGAATGCATTCCACCATCTCCCCTTATAAAGGAGAAATTTAAAACTGGGACAAACCTAAGAAATTGTGCTTATCAATTTTATTTAACTTTTTTAACCAATTCTTTCTTGGGACACGCAGGTTGGATTGGTAACCAAGTGCAGAACAATTTAAATATAATCCACAAAATGTGCCCTTCATGCTGCAGTTTTCTAACATTTAATTTTAAGATTTCAATTTCTTGGCTGATGTTTGAAAATTGATGATTCCATAATGTCTCTACCTTATGTCTCTACATAATGAGGGGGCACTATGTTCGTGCGACTCAGATGGGGTGAGAGTTAAGATACAAGTCCACATAACCAAGCCACAATGTACGATCTTGATTTTATTACTATAACTGGGCAGTTTGAGGGTTACAGACACTGGTCCACTTTGTTCTGTAAATAGTTTTAAGTTATGAAATGATTATGCTTAATAATGTAAGTATAACTTTTTTATGATTTAGCAAATCAATTAAATGTGAAAACTGCTTCAGTAACTTTCTGTTCTGTTCTCATTATTTTCAGACATTCCTTTCTTGTGATGACTTTCTTTTCCTTTCCCATCACTCCTTGTAAAGCCTTTTAACTCTCACTTCTATTTACCATGGGTAACTCCACTTCCATGCCCTTTGAGGGTAAGACTGACTTTCTCTTGACAGACACTAGAACTCTGAGTTATCTCTGCTCCTCGCTTTCCATTTATTGCAGTTAGATTATGCAGTAAGCAAAGTACAGTTTCCAAGCAGATCTCAGTACACATTTTGTCAAATTAGGAATCTATCTAAAAATTGCAGTTATACTGTATACAGATTTGTTTGGAATTCTAATAAATTAAATGAAATTTTGGAAGCTTTAAATATGTTACTATTTTGAAAATAATTGTGCCAGCATCAAAAATGTTTTGGAGAACATGGGAAGTTAAGTATTAACTTAAAAAAGTGAATTATTCTGTACAAGTATGATTTTCGCTTAAAATGGGGCTAAATCTTTTGATAATATATTTCCTTTAGTTTGAATAATCATGCCATTTTCTTCCCTTACCTTATGGAAAGAAAGACTTGCATTCTTATCCTGAGGTTGTGAAAGGCACTATATCAGAAAGCACTGGACAGCTAATTAAGTGCAGTTTTGAAGTGCAGACACTGTTATAATGTAAGAAACGCAGCGGCTAATTTATACAGCAAAGTCCCACAAACAGCAATCTGTTTTAATGATGTTGGTTTAGGGATAAATATCTATCAAGACTGGATTCTCCAACTGGGGGAACTTCCCTGCTTTTCTTTGGTGCCATTGTTACTTTTATATCCACCTGAGGGGGCTCACGAGGCCAGAGCTTAATCTCCCATATGAAAAACACCACCTTCAATAGTGCAGCACTTCCTCATTACTGGGAATGTCAGCATAGATTTTGTGCTCAAGTCTCTACGCCGTAAGTTAGATTGCTCATACTAAGCCATGACTAAAAATTGTTTTTGATTATATATCACCGAATATGGAACTATAAAGAGGACTAATACTAATTTGTATTGCTTTCCTTAATGACTTGTGCAAGTTCACCTATTGAGTAGCTCTACCACATAGGTTGGGAAGGTACCAGGTTCTACCTCCATTCTGTGCTGAGTTACCCGCCCTCAGTTGGACTAGTGGGAGAACACAACAGTTACTTTCAGGTCTTTGGGTTGGGTTGGGATAATCACTGTTCAGAGAGGCCCTCCAAGTGTTTGTATGGATAATTATTGAGGATGGCAAGAATTAAGAAATGATGCTTTCCTATGTTTGGTTCAGTTGCTGATTATCAATTTCAAGGCTCACTGATGAATAACAGTTGTGGGAGATACCAGTGGTGGTGCAGAGTCCATGGCACAGTGCCCAAGCATAGGGGTCGTTTTCTTTGGGAGAAAGGAAAGTTGGTGAGGGAATAAAGCAGAATTGTTTCTATATTCTAAGAAAATGAGCAAAGCACAAATGAAATATCTAAGTAATGCTGCTTTTAAATGTGTACATGATCTGTCATTGATTTGCTTATTGCCATAGTCTTGTGTGGACTGAATCATTTCTCTCTGCTTTATAATCTTTCCAGTAGAACTTGACCTCAGCTTTTCTTGCCCCTCCTCTGTCATGTTGCTTGCTTCTTAGTGTATCCTAGTTGAGTGTGGATCTGCTCTGGTTTTCTTCTGTGGTATAATCTTTCCATATAATCTCTTAGTTAAGCAAAATACAACTATTGTACAGTTATTAATAAGATACAAGCCATGTTTCAAGCAACATTAGAGATTATTTGGAAAATACAGTGTAACGTTTTTTGTGAAATTATGTATAAACAGTTATGAATTTAAGTCTGTATTGTTCCCTGTTACCTATATTGTCAACCAAATACTCATCTTTGTTTCAATAAAATACCATATATTCAAGCCATTATGATTATTGTCCAGCAATCGTTGAATAAACAGCTAAATGGAGATCTTTTTTAACCTCCAATCTGAGGTTAATTTTGAAGATGACTATTTGGAACATTGCCTTTAAAATTAACTCGTTTTTAAAGATAATACATGCCAAGATACTTAAAGTGCAGCAATCTCAAGTGTGTGTGACTTCCATTGAAAATACATTTGTTGAATGCTTCCTAAATCAGTAGGTAATCTGTAAAAGTAATATGTTTTACGTACTGAGTCTTCCCAGATGTAAATTTCCTGTAGACAACTTGCCTGGATGAAATTGTTTCAAGATAAAGGCTATCATTGTCTTTACATTGCCATTGGTGTAATATATGTCAGAATAATAATAGTGAATTATTTTGCAGAAAAACACTTCTTATAGCTGTATAAATGCCCACTAAAATTTCAATATGAATTAGAATTTTACAGCACAGAAGGAGGTCATTCTACCTGTCGTGCCTCTGCTTGCTCTTTGAAAGAACTGTCCAATTTTGTCCCACAACCCAGTTTTTCTCTCGTAATCCTGAAATTTAGTTCTATTCAATTGTCTGTTGAAAGTTCCTTTGGAGTCTGCTTCCACCATTCTTTCTGGTTTATGCTGCTATTTAATTTTCTGAGTCAGGGTGGAGGGGTGGTGGTTTGAATCTCATTTCACCTCTTCTACTTGTGGAAATTATTTTAAATCTGTGACCTTTGTTTACTGACGACTTGTTAGAGGAAACAGTTTCTCTTTATTTGCTCTATCTAAATCCCTCATAATTTTGAATACTCCTGTTCGGTCTCCTCATGACCTTTCTGCTAAAAAGAGAATGATCCTGGCTTTTTTAATTGCTCCAGATAACTGAACCCCCTCGTCCCACAGGATCATCCTAGGTTATTTTGGAATGGATCTGAAGTAACATATTGTTTTATTGTTTGAGTTTATCCAAATGGTCACAACAGTGTTTGCAAGTTTGACCTTTACTTTGTCATGTAAATATCCTGCAAAAATAGTTGTTCCAATCACACGGTAGTTATCAAAAATATACCTTCCTGGTGCTCTAGATCAGTACTGGTTCAAATCATAATGCCAAGAGTAATGTGCATTTTTCTTTTAGGCATAATTTCACTTTTATTTCTTTGGATACTTAAAGGAAAAACCAGTTACTTCTCCTATCCACTCTGAATTTTGGTTGCTTTTTTTTTTCATTTATTCATTAGTCCTTTTTTTGTTTCCTGGCAAATTCACACCTCGTTGGTATATTACTGCCACCTACTGTATCAGAGGAAGAAATGCAATGCAATAATAAAAACCTAAATTCTATGCGCTAATCCTGTAAAATATTAAAAAGACAAACGACTTTATGAATATCCCAATATGCAATTCTATCATTAGTTGAAGAAGATCAGCACTTTTGAAAACCAGACATACTTTTAATCTAAACTTTTGCTTTCCCCATTAGCAGAAACACCAAAGAAAAATTGAAAAGACTGAAGGATTCTCCATTTTGCAGACTCAGACATATGAGTCATGTACCCCAAATTGGGTGATGTAGTAATTGAATCTCAGTCCACAGCAACCATCAGCATTCTTCCTAGTACTGAATGCCAATCTCTGTTCAGCTCAAAAGCTCAATAGTGGTTACTGTGTTTTTGAATTGCATTTTTGAATGCTGGGATCAAAACTCTGATTCAGATAGGGTGCTGATCCTTCTCAACTCAGTGCTGCTTGGTGGGGTCAGACACACCACATGCATGTGAGTTTTACTAAGCAGTAAACCTGCGTTTCACCTGACAACAGAATACTCCCCCTCAAGGATATATGTTTTCAGCTTTTTTACCTGCAGTGATTTTTGGGTTGGGGTGCAGCAGGGGCTACTTTTCAAATATTATTCTGCCCCCGCCCCCAACCAAATTCCCATTCTCTCCATCGTCTTTCTCTCCAGAGGTATCAGTTCCTTGCTGGGGAACAGTTAACTAAACACAAGATGCTTAAATAGATCTTCATATGTGATTTTTAGCAGGTTATTTGACTACAGAGGGCAGCCAATTAACCCTTTAGCTTGAGCCTCAGCACCCATTCCCCCTGCTGTGTTGAGGAAAATTATAGTGGAAATGTCAATTCAGATTAAACACGTGAAATATGTTCTTATTCTGCACACATTAATGAACCTTTCTATCATTTGACAAAGGATAAGATTTCCTCTTAACATATATTTAAATTAAATGATGATGTTGAAGTTGTTTCCAAAAAAAATAGAAATTAGCTACTGGAATGGGGGGATAATTTTAACTTTTGATGCAAAACAGGTAAAATCAGATCAGCTGCCTTGATGTACATCTCTACAGAAAGGAAAATCGCAAGAATGGTGAATCAATATGTGGCTTGAGGCATGTTGCAGGAGCGAGGGCTTCAAATTCTTAGGGCTTTGGGACCTGTTCTGAGGCAGGAGACACCTATTCAAAATGGACAGGTTGCATCTCAACAGAACTGGGATCAGGGTTCTCCCAGGGAGGTTCACTAGTATGGTTGGGGTGGGTTTAAATGAAATTGGGAGGAGAATGGGCATCAGCATATAAAAGTAGAAAAGAGAACTAAGATGCATGAAGTGTGTACGTTGGACAGTACCAGAAAAGAGAGTGGCATCATATTAGATAGGAGTGGGCTGAGAAGGACTACAGGAATTACAAAAGCAGTTTGGGATTATATGTATGTAAGCTCACAAAGTCTGGTGAATAAGGTTGGTGAGCTACAAGCACAAATAGCTGTGTGGAAATATGAAGCAATAACAAAAACGTGGCTTAAAAACGGTGAGAACTGAGTGTTTTAATATTCAAGGATATAAAGTGTTCAGGAAAGATAGAGAAGGAGAAGGGGAGGTGAGGCGGCAGTACTGATTAGGGAAAACATTGTTGTGTTGGAAAGAGAGTATGTCCTTAAAGGGGCATGGACAAAATCTATTTGGTTAGAATTGGGAAGCAAGGATATGATTAGCCTATTTGGGAGCTGGATTTTATGGGGCGCCTCGGATCCCCCCTCGCCCGTTTGAAAAGTAGGCCAGAGCCCACCTATGACCCCAATGGCTTCCCCACAGCAATTTAACACTGGAAACACCTTAATTGCTTTAAGGCAACACTTACGCCACTTTCTAGGGAGAAGGCCCTGCCTTAGAGAGCTGCAAGCCAGTTGGTATTCCCAGCACTGGCAGCCAGGAGTGGTGGCAACTGCTGGGACTACAGGAAGCCCCACCACAGTGGAGAGCCCAGCTGAGTCCAGGGTCTAGGGCCTCTGTGAGGGGAGTGGTGGGGGGAACGGGGACAGTGGTGGTGAGTTCAAGAGGTGAGGGGAGAGGGGTTTGAGCTTGGGGGAGAGGTTCCGTGTCTCAACTTGGCCCTGGGAGCCTGCAAAAGAGGTTTCCCCCGTTGCCCATCACCAACCCATGAAGATTAAACTGCCGGGCCCTCTTGCATGGCATGGGCCGTCCCTGTGATGCTTAACACTAGCAGCAGCACGATGAGGTCCTTAAGTACCACTTTAAAATTTCAGACAGATTGGGGCAGGCAGGTGGGTGGCGGGAACGTTACCTGCTGGATTTTATGCGCCCCTCCCTCCCCCAAACCTGCCTGTGGTAGACCGTAAAATCCAGCCTGGCAGTGTTCTATCAATGCCAAATAGTGAGAGAGAGGGATAGAGCAGCAAATCTGCAGGGAAATCAGAGATGTGCAAGAACTATAGAGTGGTGATATTAATTATTCAAATATTGATTCAGAAAGTGGAAAAGTAAAGGGTAAGGAGATGGAGGAAATGTATTAAATATTTTCAGGAGAACTTCCTTGTCCAGTATGTGGTCAGTCCAACTAGAAAGGAGGCTTTGCAGGATCTTGTGCTGGGTAATGAGGTGCGCCAAGTGTCTGAGAGGAAGAACACTTTGGTAAGAGTGATCATTATGTTATAAGGCTTAGACTAATAATGCAGAAGAGCAAAGAATAATCAGAACAAGAGGGCCAATTTCAGTGTGTTGACAAGGGATCTAACCAGGGTAAAATGGAACCAAAGACTGACAGGAAAAACAATGGGTGATCTTTGAAAAGGAGATACTTCAGGTACTGGCTGGGTACATTCCAACAAGGACAAGAGGTAAGGGATCTAATGCTAGGGCTCTTTGGATGACGAGGGAGAAGGAGAATATAATGAAACAAAAAAAGAAGGGTGTATGATGCATGTCAGGTGAATTCTTCAAGCAAGACGCAGGTCAAAAGCAGTAAGTTGAGAATGGAAGTGAAAAGGAAAATAAGACCGACAAACAGAGAATGTGATATTAGAATAGCAGTCAACATAAAAGGAAATCCAAAAATCTTCTACCCTGCATATAAATAGTAGGTGGGTAGTAAGAGATAGAGTGAGTCCTATTCAGGACAAAGTGGGTGAAATATGCTTAGGGGTAAGGGCAAGGCTGGAATACTTAACGAGTACTTTGTATTAGTATTTAATCAAGAAGAGGAAGCTGACAAAATATTGGTGGGAGCAAAGATGGTAGAGGTAATGGCTGGAGTGAAAATTGATAGGCAGGAGGTAATTGAAAGATTGGCTATGCTTCGAATGGATAAGTTTCCTGGTCCGGGTGGCTTGTATCCTGGTTGCTAAAGGAAATGGGGGTGGAAATAGCGGAAGGGTTTGTCATAATCTCCCAATCTTTCCTTAATATGGGGGAAGATGCTGGAGGATTGGACAGTGGCAAATGTAACTGTGTAAGGACAGTCCTAGTGACTGCAAGACAGTTAGTTTGACATCAGTGATGGGTAAGGTTTTTAGAAACAATAATCAGGGAGAAAATCAACAGGCACTTTGAGAGGTTTGAGTTAACTGAGGATAGTCAGAATAATTTTGTAAAAGACCCATCATGCTTCACTAACCTAGTTGAATTGTTCATTGAAGTAATGGAGAAAATTGATGAAAGGAGTGCAGTGGATGTTGTCTGTATGAATTTTAAGAAAGCATTTGACAAAGTGCCTCATGAAAGGCTGGTTAACAAAATTGTGGCGCATGAAATAGGGTTAGTATCAGCTTGGATAAAACAAAAGCTTCCTTAAGGACAGAAAATAGTGCGTCACGGTAAATGGTTGTTTTTCACTCTGAAAGGTGGTAGATAGACAGTGGTGTTCCCCAAAGGTCATTGCTAGAACCAATGCTTTTTTGATATATAATGTGTATATATGACTTGGATTTTGGAATACAGGGTAAAATTTAAAAATTTGCTGATAATACGAAATTTGGAAAACTGGCAGACAATGAGGATGGTACAAATCGAGTGCAACAAGACATTGTTGGACTAGCAGAATGGACAGCCCAGTGGCAGTTGGAACTCTTTTTATTCATTCACGGGTGTCACTGACTAGGACAGCATTTATTGCTCATCTCCTAATTGCCTTTGCTCAGCAGGCATTTTAAGAGTCAACCACATTGCTGTGGGTCTGGAGTCACACGTGGGCCAAATCAGGTAAGGACAGCAGATTTCCTTCCCTAAAGCACATTTGTGAACCAGATGGGATTTTTTAATTTATTTTTTTTTACGACAATCGGCAATGGTTCCGTGGTCATCATTAGACTTTTAATTCCAGATTTTTTAAAAATTGAAATGGAATTTCACTATCTGCTGTGGTGGGATTCAAATCTGGGTCCCCAGAGCATTATCCTGGGTCTCTGGAATACTAGTCTAGTGACAATATCACTATTTCCACCACCCCCACCACATGGGGTGCATTTGACAGAAGGGATAGGGAGAGGCAATGAAGGCTTAATGGCACAATTCTAAAGAGTGTGCAAGGACAGAGGGACCTGGGCGTGCATGTATCGTTGAAGGTGGAAGGACATATTGACACAATAGTTAGCAAGCCATACGGGATTTTGTGCTTCATAAGTAGAGGAATTGGGAACAAAAGCAGGTAAGCTGTGCTAAACCTTTATAAAGCTCTGCTTGGGGCACAGCTAGAGCAGTGCATTCAGTTCTGGTCACCACACTATAGGAAGGTTGTGAGGGTTGAGAGAGTGCAGTGGAGATTTACCAGAATGGTTCCAGGGATGGGTGATTTTAACTACAAGGTTGAGTTGGAGAAACTGGGGTTGTTCTCCTTGGAGCAAAGGAGAATATGGTGAAATTTGATAGAGGTGATCTGGATTATGACAGGCTTGAATAAGGTAGACTGTTTCCATTAGCTAATGGTACAAGGACTATGGAACACAGATTTAAGGTTTTGGGCAAGAGATGCAGGGAGGACGTGAAGAAGAACATTTTTTTACGCAAGAGTGGTAATAAACTGGAATTCACTGCCAATGAGCATGGTGAAAGCAGATAAGAAATGATTTCGAGAGGAAATTTGATGGCCACTTGAGGGAAGTAAACTTGCAGAGCCAGCAGAAGAATGGAACTGACTGGTTTGCTCTACATAAGAGCTGGCATGGACTCAATGGGTTGAATGGCCTCCCTCTGTGCCATACATTACTATGACTCTGTGATATAATGGGGAGCATCTAATATCAGTCATTTATATGAGGTTATATTCACAGGTCCTTTAGATGCTTGAATTGAAAATGATGGTGGAATTTGCAAGTGTAGATTCTGAACAGATACGGCATATTGCTACCTAATTTGGCTGATATGCTAACCCATTCTGATTTCATTCCAGCAGGGAAACTCTTATGCATTTGGAGGGGGGGGGCGAGGTTTGAGGAGAATCAGTTTACGCATAGCAATAACTAATTTGATTTCTGCTGTACCATATATGATTTTAATAAAGCATCTCAAATTCAAATGCTGGTCTGTGACTTGAACATTTTCTTAAGAGCTTGATTTCTGATTGTTGTTTTGAAGTTGTTCAGTGCTAGTGGAAAATTACTGATGAATTAGTTGAAACATTTCTTTCTAATCTATTATGAAGTGTCCTCTTTTTGCCTCCTTGTAGATGTAGCAAGTTTTGATAGTGTAGTCTCTTCCACCGAGAAACTCAACCATCCCACAACCTCCAGACCCAAAGCCAGTGGAAGGCGACCTCCATCTCAAGTCTTTACATCTGTAAGTGGTTGAAGACCATTTTGAATTACATAGATTTTTACAGCGCGAGAATAGGCCATTTGGCCCTTTAGAGCTATGCCAGTGTTTATGCCGCACATGAGCACCCTTCCATCTTGCTTTATATCACCCTGTCAGCTTTCCCATAAATCGTCTCAACCACTCCATTCAGTAGTGAGTTTCACACTCTCACCTCTGAGTAAATAAGCTTTTTTCCCCGCAAGTAAAAAGGATTTTTTTCTGAATTCTTTATAGGATTTATGACCCCTAGTTTTGGACTTCACCACAAATGAAACCGTCTTCACATTGTCTACTCTTGCAAACCACTTCACAATTTTAAAAACCCTTGTCAGGTCACCTCTCAGCCTTCACTTTTCTAGAGAAAACAGCCCCAGACTCTTCAGTCTATCCTGATAGTTGTCCCCTCTCATTTCTAATATTGTCCTTGTGACCTGTGCACTGTACTCTAAGAATGGCCTAACCAAGGTTCTATATAAGGTTAAATTTACTTCTCTGTTTTGGAATTGTATTCCTGTCGAAATGAACCTCAATGCTTTGTTAGAAATTTTTATGGTTTTGTTAACCTGCATTGCTACTTTTAATGATTTGTTAATCTGCACCTCTAGATCCCTTTGCACCTCCTATCCCATTTGGCCTTTTATTTTCTAAGGAGCCACCTATTCATCTTCCTGTTCACCTTGTTGTTTTGATTATGTGGTGACCAATCTGCATTTTGTTTGTGTGTGGTTTTGTTTCATGATGATGCAAGTAAGTTTCAAGTCACATGAGCTGCTGCTTCAGAATATAAAGACTCATTCTGAAAATGCAAAGGAGATTTTAACAAGGTCCAAGATAAGAAATATCTATGGGCCCTATAAAGGTAAAGAAGTAGGATGCAGGTTAGTTCTCCATGAAGCAAGAAATTGAAATTTGGGATGGAAATCTGAGATTTTGTTAAACTTCCATAAAACCAAATTAGCTACTTTATGCTCATTTGGGGTAGGGGTGATTTGCTATGGAAATAATTGAATTTGAGTGATAAAGCCTGGCAGTTGCTGCAAGTCAGCTGGATTGTCCACAGCAACCAAACCTTTAGGCGTTAGCTGTTAAACTTCACACTAACTTATACAATTAACAGCAACTGTGATTCAATGGTTGTACTCTCGTCTCAGACTTGAGGATATATACAAAAGCGAAAACTGTGGATACTGGAAATCTGAATTGAGAACACAAAACGCTGGAAACACTCAGCAAGTCATACAGCATCTGTGGAAATGTAGATACCGTAATTTGAATTAAATTTAAAAACAAAATCTGGAATTAAAAACCTGATATAAGTAAAAATGACCCTGAATCTGTGGGATTGTAATAAAAACCCAACTTATTCACTTATGTCCTTTAGGGAAGGAAACCTGTTGTCCTTACTGATCTGGCCTATATGTATGACTTCAGTCCCATGCCAATGTGCTTGCTTCTTAACTGCCCTCTTAAAAGCCCTAAAGACACTCAATTATCAAAGCCACTTGGTATTTCAAGAAGACAGCCCACCACTGTTTTCTCAGGGCAACTGGTGGCAGGCATTAAATGCTAGATTCAGAATGGGGTGGGGGAGAAAGCAGAGCTGGAAATGGAAGGCATAAAGTTAGCAAGAGAGCTTGAGAGCAAAGAAAGGTTTGAAAATAGACAAAAATGGAGTCTGGTTGTGCTTAATGGTGAATACCTAAATGCAGGGAGCTTAATGAATAAGGCTGAGTAGTGAATAGTGAGCAGAGGACAAGATTGTTCTGGAAATATGATTGGCTATTGCCAAAGCATGGCTTAGAATGGAGTAGAAATGTTAGCTTAATGATCCTGGTTACAGGGTTTACAGATGAGATATATAAGGGGATATAAAAGAAGTGGACCACAATTTTTAGTAAATAAAAAATTACAGCTGTGGGAAGGAATGATATGATATGATATGATAGAGGAATCATCAGATGGGATTAAATGGGTTGAATAAAGAAAGTAAAAGGGATAATCACACTGCTGGGAGTGTGCTGTCGACCCCCAAAGTGAGGGAGATAGTGTAGGCAAATTTCTGACACATGCAAAAACAATAAGGCAGTAATTACTCTTAATATTAACTGGGACACAGGTAAAAGGGACAGAGGGCACAAAATTCCTAAACTGCATTCAGGAGAACTTTTTTTTAGCCAGTATGTGGCAATCCCAATGAGGGTGGAGACAATTCTGGATTCAATTTTAGGGACTGAAGCTGGCCAGGTGCTCAGTGGGAGAGTACTTTTCTAGTAGAAATCATAATTCAGTTAGACTTAGCATTGTAATGGAAAAGGACAATGGTAGAATACAAGTAACAGTTTAAATTGGGGAAGGCCTTTTTTTCAGACTGAGAAGTGATTTAGCAAAAGTGGACTTGAAACAGTTACTTGAAGATAAACCAGTGCCTGAGCAATGGAAGGCAATTTAAGAAGTAGATTCAAGGGTTGAGGGTAAATATTTTCATACAGAGAAAAAGCCACATATGAAGCTTCCTGGATGATATGCATAGAGAGTGAGATAAGGTAAAAAAGGGAAGTTTATGTCAGATGTTGAAAACTTAATGCTGCAGAAAGCCTAGAAGAGTACAGAAAATATAGTCAGAATTAAGAGGGAAATTAGAAAAAGAAAGAGAAAACATAAAAGATACTGGCAAGTAAACTCAAAAAAATAACCTTTGTCTTTTTTTATTCATTCATGGGATGCTGGCGTCGCTGGCTAGGCCAACATTTATTGCCCATCCCTCGTTGCCCTTGAGATGGTGGTGGTGAGCTGCCTTCTTGAACCACTGCAGTCAGTGTGGTGTGGGTACACCCAGAGTGCTGTAGGGAGAGTGTGCCAGGATTTTGACCCAGTGACAGTGAAGGAAAGTGATATATTTCTAAGTCAGGATGATGAATGGCTTGGAGGGGAACTTCCAGGTGGTATTCCCATTTGTCTGCTGCCCTTGTCCTTCTAGATGGCAACAGTTGTGGGTTTGGAAGGTGCTGTTTAAGTTGCTTGGTGAGTTCCTGCAGTACATATTGTAGATGGGACACATTGCTGCCACTGAATGTTTAGTGGTGGAAGGGAGTGAATGTTCGTGGATGGGGTGCCAATCAAGCTGGCTGCTTTGTCCTGGATATGTCAAGCTTCTTGAATATTGTTGGAGCTGCACTCATCCAGGCAAGTGGAGAGTATTCCATCACACTTCTGACCTGTGCCTGGATATGGTGGACACGCTTTGGGGAGCCAGACGGTGAGTTACTTGCCGTAGGGTTCCTAGCCTTTAACCTCTTGTAGCCACAGTATTTATATGGCTAGTCCAGTTTAGTGTCTGGTCCATGGTAACCCCCAGGATGTTGATAGTGGGGGATTCAGCAATGGTAATGCCATTGATGGTTAGATTCTCTCTTGTTGGAGATGGTCATCGCTTTGCACTGTGCAAAATGTTACTTACTGCTTGTCAGCCTAAGCTTGGATATTGTCCAGGTCTTGCTGCATTTGGACATGGACTGCTTCAGTATCTGAGGAGTCACAAATTGTGTGGAACATTGTGCAATCATCAACGAACATCCCCACCTCTGACCTCATGATGGAAGGAAGGTCATTGATGAAGCAACTAAAGATGGTTGGGCCTGGGTCACTACCCTGAGGAACTCCCGCAGTGTTATCCTGGAACTGAGACCTCCAAAAACTCAATCATCTTCCTTTGTGCTAAGTGTGACTCCAACCAGTGGAAAATTCCTCCTGATTTCCATTGACTCCAGTTTTGCTTGGGCTCTCTGATGCCACACTCAGTCAAATGCTGCCTTAACGTCAAGGGCAGTCACTCTCACTCCACCCTGGAGTTCAGCTCTTTTGTCCATGTTTGAACCAGGGCTGTAATGAGATCAGGAGCTAAGTGACCCTGGCGAAATCCAAACTGAGTGTCAGTGAGCAGATTATTGCTAAGCAAGTGTTGCTTGATAGTACTGTTGATGACCTGTTCCATCACTTTACTGATGATCGAGAGTAGACTGATGGGGCTGTAATTGGCTGAGTTGGATTTGTCCTGTTGCTTAGGTACAGGACATACCTGGGCAATTTTCCACATTGCTAGGTAGATGTCAGTGTTGTAACCGTACTGGAGCAGCTTGGCTAGGGGTGCGGCAAGTTCTGAAGCACAAATCTTCACTTTTCCCGGGATATTGTCAGGGCCTTTGCAGTATCCGGTGCCATTAGCCGTTTCTTGATATCACGTGGAGTGAATCAAATTGGCCGAAGACTGGCATCTGTAATGCTGGGGACTTGCGGAGGAGGCCGAGATGGATCATCCACTCAACACTTCTGGCCGAAGATTGTTGCAAATGCTTCAGCCTTTTGCACTGATGTGCGGGGCTCCCCCATCATTGAGGATGGGCATATTTGTGGAACCTCCTTCTCCAGTGAGTTGTTTGTCCACCACCATTCATGACTGGATGTGGCAGGACTGCAAGTTTCAGATCTGATCCATCGATTTTGGGATTGCTTAGCTCTGTCCATCACTTACTGCAAATGTTGTTTGGCATGCAAGTAACCCTGTGTTGTAGCTTCACCAGATTGACACCTCATTTTTAGGAGTGCCTGCTGCTGCTCCTGGCATGCCGTCCACACTTCATTGAACCAGGGTCGATCCCCTAGCTTGGTGGTAATGGTAGAGTAGGGAAAATGCTGGGCCATGAGGTTACAGATTGTGGTTGAGAACAATTCTGCTGCTGCTGATGGTCCACAGTGCCTCATGGTTGCCCAGTCTTGAGTTGCTCGACCTGTTTGAAATCTATCCCATTTAGCACGGTGGTAGTGATGCACAAAATGATGGAGGATATCCTCAATATGAAGACAGGACTTCGTCTCCACAAGGACTGCACGGTGATCACTCCTACCGATACTATCATGGATAGCTGCATCTGTGGCAGGCAGGTTGGTGAGGATGATGTTAAGTATATTTTTCCCTCTTGTTGGTTCCCTCACCACATGCCGCAGATCCAGTCTAGCAACTATGTCCTTTAGGACTCGGCCACCTCAGTCTGTAGTGCTGCTACCGAGTCACTCTTGGTGATGGACATGGAAGTCCCACGCCCAGAGTACATTCTGTGCCCTTGCTATCATGAGTTTCCTCTAAGTGGTGTTCAACATGGAGCAACACTGATTCATCAGCTGAGGGGGGGATGGTATGTGGTACTGAGCAGGAGGTTTCCTTGTCCATGTTTGACCTGGTGCCGTGAGACCTATTATGACACAGACCAGACCATGGTAAATGCTGAGCTTTTCAAATCCCAGAGGGAAACTTGAAACAACTGTCATAACCTGTTTTGCAATTTGTATGTTTCGAGGTGCAGGCTTTAAGTTCAGCAGTAATAAGACCACGGAGTCTCAAGAGGTTTTTATAAAACTAAATTAAACATTTATTAATACAAGAAAGATTGTAAGCACATATATATGTCTACAAAATTACTACTATAATAACTACAAAAATCTCCTAATTAATCTGACTCCCGGTTCCGCCTCTGTTAAGGCAACAGTAAAACACACATTTAAACAGACACCTGGCAAAGCACATTCTGGACAGTCAAATTCAAAATGAGTTTCTTTCAGCTCTGGGTCCTTGCAGACAGCAGCCTGAGGCTTACAGGCTAGAGGCTTTAGATCTCAGAATCCCTTCTCTATTATGAACAGCCTTCTCTTCCTTTATACACATTTCCTCTTTGAATACAAATTCTCATTGTCTCATCTAGGTTTTTGAACTTTACCTCTTCTAACAATAAAACCCTTTCATGACACCAACTTTATCAGTAAGCTTTGGAAAAAATAAAAACATTGTTGGACTTCTGGCTAGATGTAATATTTCATTCATTCTTTTAAATGGTTTATTTAAAAATGCAAATTGCCCCCTTTACACTTCACCTTATATCTTCCCTATGTTTACCTAATTACCACTTCAAACCTACTCTTCTATGCATCAAAGCCTCTAGACCAGCTGGCTTTAATCCAGTTAAGACACAAACACACACAGACATCACTAGAACTCTATTTTAAAATAATTTCCAATAACATTTAAGGCATTATTGTATCTTCTTGACAGACTTCATGGGGTCCCAAGTTGATGTTGAGGACTCCTAGGGCAACTCCCTCCCCGCTCTACACCTCTGTGCTGTCACCTCCTGCTGGTGGGACAGGACATACCCAGGGATAGTGATGGTAGTGTCTGGGACATTATCTGTAAGGTATGATTCCATGACTATAACTATGTCAGGCTGTTGCTTGACTTGTCTGTGAGACAGCTTTCCCAATTTTGGCACAAGCCCCAAGATGTTAGTAAGGAGGACTTTGCTGGGTCAACAGGGCTGAGTTTACTGTCGTCATTTCCAGTGTCTAGGTTGATGCCGATGGCCCATCTGGTTTCACTTCTTATTGATTATTTTTAACGGTTTGACACAACTGAGTGGCTTGCTAGGCCATTTCAGAGGGCATTTAAGATTCAACCACATTACCGGGGGTCTGGAGTTGCATGTAGGCCAGACCAGGGAAGGATGGCAGATTTTGTTCCCTAAAGGACATCAGTGAACCAGATGGGCTTTTACAACAGTCAGCAATGGTTTTATGGTCATCATTAGACTTTTAATTCCAGATATTTATTGAGTTCAAATTCCAATATCTGTCTTGGTGTGATTCGAACCTGGGTCTCCAGAGCATTACCCTGGGATCTCTGGATTACCAGCCCAGGGAATGTGGGTAAGGTTCTTAATGAATACTTTGTTTGATGTCTTTGTAAGTGAATAAATCACCAGGCCTGGGTGAAATATATCCCAGCATCTTAAAGAAACAAGGGAGCAAATTGCGCAGACTAGACCATCATATTTCAATCCACCCTGACTGCAGGAGTGATGTCATAAGGTTGAAGGACTGTCAACTTTGTACCATTGTTTAATAAGGGAGGATGGGAAAACCCAAGTAATTAGAGACCAATTTTTGGTTGTGGATAAATTATTAGACACAATTCTGAGGGGCAGGAAAAACCTTCATTTAGAGAGGTATAGATTAATTAAGAAAGTCAGCATAGAATTGCTAAAGGAAGGCCATGTATAGCTAACTAGAGGGGATGACAAGTGTGGTGGATGTGGTCTGCATGGATTTTAGCTAGGCTTTTGACAAGATCCCACATGGTCAAAAAAGTGAAAACCATTGGGATCGAAGGGCAAGTGGCAAATTGGATCCAAAATTGGAAAATTTTAGCAGTAAGGAAAGATTGGATGAGTTTGGGTTGTTTATGTTGGAATAGAGGAGGCTGAAGGTGACATAATTAATGTGTATAAAATTGAGGACCCTAGATAAATAGGGATGACTTATTTACCTTAGCAGGGGCTTTAAAAACTAGGGGGTATAGATATAAAAGAATTGGTAGAAGGGGAAATCAGGAAGCATTTTTTCAACCAGAGGGTGGTAGGGACTTGTTGCCTGAAAGGGTGGTAGAAGTAGAAAGTCTCACCATATTTAAAAAGTACTTGCATTTAGTATTTGAACAAGTACTAGTGCAGGAAGATGGGATTAGTCTGAGTAGCTTTTTGTTGACTGGTGCAGACACAACGGGCTGAATGGTCTCCTGTGTCATAAATTTTCTGTGATTTCTATGGCAATGCCCACACATAAAATAAGTGTGATGTCAAAGCAGAGTGAAATCTTGCACCAAAAGCAACTTTGTGTTGAGAACTGCAAATTCTGAAATGTAGAATTTTACCATACTATTAAAATCTCCACCAACTGCAAAGCTGAATGGGAGTATTCTTTGCTATTTTTAACATTACATTTCTAAAGTGCAATGTTTTGTTTCTATTATAGATGCATATAGTATGAACTAATGATTTTTCCTCTCCATTGCTACATGAAAACTTGCAAACTTCATTATATGGAAAAAGTAGATTTACAGAAGTACATTTTCTATTTCAAACATTTGTAAATGTGCACTTGTGACCCACACTATAAACAGGGCTGATTGGAATAGATATTTCCAGGTATTGACTTTTTTTGAAAAATAAAAAAATACTTGGAGAGAAGATAAAATCTCAGTGAAATCTGACACTGCTTTGTACAATGTATTCTGTTCATTGAAGTAATATATTTTCTATATGTTTATTTCAAGTTCATACATTTATACACAAACTAAGGGAGGTGTTAGATTGTGTTTTATGCTATGTTCATTTGGCTTGAATTGCCAAACATGAATATATACACCTTAGCCCCACTATCATGTACCTGCTGTATATGTAGTAGACGTTTATCTGTGTGAGGAACACTGCATTTTAATCTGCTTTCTAATATGTAACTGTAATTCTTTTTTCATTCAGAAAAAGTACTGAACAAAATGAGTGAATTTTGCAAAAATCTTAATTGGATTACCTTTTATTTTTAGTCATTTAAATGCGAAATGAATCACATTGGATTTTACCCCTTAGCAAGCTGCAAATGAGTTCATTTGTCCAAACAGCCTTATCTGGCGAGAGTGGCCAGTGGAGATACTTACTTGGTAGAGGCCTTGAATTTCAATGTTAACATGCCGCCTTGTTTTTATTTTGTTTCTTTCCTGCAGCCATCGCTTTCTAGTCCTGATTACTTGGACTCCCCAATTTCACAGGAAGAGGATAGAGAGGAACACGAGAGAATAGAACTTGATTCCAATACAGCAAAAGTAAAGGAAATTGTCAAGAAAGCTCCAAGACCTATCCCAGTGTTACCAGTGAGCAGTCAGCACTTTGTATTTTTTCAGTTGTACTTGAGATAATGTTGAAACGTGGGCTTAGCCAGCTTTGTTTCATGAAAAACTAACATTATTTATATTGCACTTTTAATGTTCAAAAAACATGAGAGACATTATAGATTTGTAGGAATGCAAACACCAGGCTGAGAGAGTTGAGAAATTACTCAAGACTTGGGAGAAAATAAGACTTTTGAGAAGGTTTATAAATGTGGAGATAGAGGTAGAGGGTTTGGAGGGACTTGTTGAGGAGAATCTTAGCAAAGCCTGTCTGAAAGCTCCTCCTAATGAACTGTTGTCCAATAGAAATCACCAACTAGAGGTGTGACTATGGTGCTTCAGCCACATGCAGTAATTTTAGTAGAAAATGTTAGTAGCCTTCTACACACATTATACAGGGTAAATGTTCTATTATTGTAGGTATATTTATTTAACATACATCTACCACCTCTATGCAGTAACCAAGGAAGCAAAGTGTTGACAACAATCAAAAAGTACTTGTACAATCTGCTTTTTGTTTTACCAACAAATGCACAAAAGGATTAAAGTTCACTTGCATACATCATGTAAATGAGTATTAAAATCACATGCCAATGACAGTGTCCATTATTCAGTGTTGGTTTACTGATATGGAATATAATTCTAACCTAGATACACAATTAGCTGCATGTGGCTAGTGGCTAACCTATTGGACAGTAAACTGCCCCAATGGTAGGACTGAGTGAAGTGGGGGATGCAGAGGATGCAAGAGTCCAAAGTCTAAAGGAATGCACTGAAAAAAATAAATTCTAAAAGTAGCAGAAGCTTGGTCAAATGAGGCCATAGAGCAATTTGAAGGCAAGACTTTTTAAACATGTTGAGAATCAGTGTAGGTCTGTCAGGATGAGTGAGTGCAGTTTAGAGTAGGACAGGATATGGGCAGCTGCATTTTGGGCATGTTGGAATTAATAAAGATTGGATGAGAAAATTGCCAATGAGAAGGGCTCTGGAAGAATCGAGTTTGGAGATTATAAAGACACAGCTGAGTGTTTCAGTTGCTGAAACTAGGGGCTGATGAAAATAGTGACCTTGGTGACTGAGAGGACATGGCATTTGGAAAAACAGTTCACAGTTGAACAGAGTGCTGTAAAACACATTGTAAAGCACAGTCCTCCTCGGAATGAGTGTGTGGCTAGAGGTAGGAGAATAGACTCCCAAAGGAGGGACCAGAGATTTAGGCAGGTGCCATAAACTGCAGATTCCTAATGTTCAGCTTAAAAGCATGGTGATAAATCCATGCTCTGGCAGTCTGAAAGCCAAAGGTAATTGTAGGGTAGAGAGAACTGATGGAGATGTAGAACTTGCTTTTCAATATACATATAGTGCTTACAAATAATTTTACTGGGGATAGCAGTTGGATGTGGAAAAGAAGGGGCTAAGGATAGATTCTTAGTCAATTACTTGGAGTTTCCTGAGCCTAGTGACACATGAGGCAATCCATTTCTTTCACTGTCAAGATTCCACTCGAATTATCATCTTTCCTGATGTCCAGTAGATTGTGTTTGTTCATGGTAAATGCTTATGTTTGTAGGTCTGTAACAGACTAGTCCTATCTCTAGGTTGTTTCCATAATGAAAGGCATTTTTACATAGATGGGTAATTATCCTGACCCCTAACACCTAACAAAAGAATTAGTGCACTGCCTTTAGACATGCTCTAAACTTTCCATCTGGCTAGCTTGTGTTGTGCTACAAGGAGTTACGCTCCCCCCAGGGTCATAGCAGCACTCAAGCCTTCTACCTCACACCAAGGTGAACTTCTTTAGAAAGGATACCCCTTAGGCAGGTTTGATTCTGCATGAATGCCAAGAGAAGAATTACTGGAGATATGGTGGCTGCATCACCGTTAGTAGGACTGAGCAGCAAAGCAGGATGTGGCAGAGTAGGAGAGCATAATGAACTGTATTAAACTGCAGAAAGATCAAGGAAGACCGGAAGGGACAGTGCACCATGCTCGTGACCCGAGTTAATGCTCTTTGTGAGTTTGACCAGTGTGTTCTCTACTGCAACACAGGTGGAAGCTAAACTTAGCCCAAGTCTTGATGTTTTTCAGGTTTTGCTAGAAGCACACACGGACTGCTTCAGTAGCTGAGGAATTAGGAATAGAATTGAACAATGCAGCCAACAATGAACATCCCCACTTCTGACCTACTAGTGGAGGGAAGGTCATTGATTAAGTAGATGAAAATGGTTGGCCCTTGAACTCTTGCAGCAGCTTTCTGCAACTGAAGTGATTGGCCTTCAAGGTTCAATTGGGGCATTAAAGTGGGCATCGGATGATAATTAAAAAGAAACAATGTGCAGGGTTACGGGGAAAAGGCAGGAGATTGGCACCAAAATAAAATGCCCAGAGAATTGGTGCAGACACAATGGGCCGAATGGACTCCTTCTACACTAACAATTCTGTGAAGAACCACAGCTATCTTCCTTGGTGGTGGCTGAAGATGGTTGCAAATCCTTGAGTCATATCGTTTATTCTGATATACTGGACTCCACTATTGTTGAGGATGATGTTCATGGACCCTCCTCCTACTGTTAATTGTTTAACTGTCCACCACCATTTGTGACTGGATGTAGCAGAGCTCTGATCTGATCAAAGTCAGTTGTGAAACCTCTTACCCCTACTACTTCCACTGTTTAGCATCCATATAGTGCACTACTGTAGCTTCACCAGTTTGCCACCTCATTTTCAAATAAAAAGAAAGACTTGTATTTGCAAAGTGTGTTTCATGGCCACCTCTTTACAGCCACAAAAGTATTTTTGAAGTGTAATCACTATTACAACTTAAGAAATGTGGCAAACGGCAAACTCCCATAAACAGTAATGGGGTAATGACCAGATTCTGTTTTTTTGTTACGCTGATTAAGGGATAAATATTAGTCAGGACTCTGGGGCTAACTGCTGTTCAAAATAGTGCTATGAGATCTTTTGCATTCACCTGAAAGGGCCTTGGTTTAACATTTCACCTGAAGTACAGCATCCACAATGGTGCAGCATTCCCTCAGTACTGTACCAGAGTGTCAGCCTTGATTTTTCTGCTCACATCTTGGAATGAGACTGAGGTGAGAGTGCTACCAATTGAGCCACAGCTGACACTTCTATGCCCTGCCCATGGCACAGGTCGTACTCTGGGATGATAATGGAGCACTCTGGGTTGTTGGCTGAAAGGTATGATTCTGTGGGACAGTTCTTGCAATTTTGATAAGTTGTATACTCAACTATCTTGCTAATTGCATATTGTTACCACCCAGTAGAGACTGATAACTTTTTAAAATGAAAGGAATGCTCATGGTACCAATGGAAAGAAAACCACTGGACAAACTTTCATGTTTTAAAACTTTCACTGTAACAAATCAACTAAAATTAATAAAATTAAAACATTAATTAACAAGTGAAGGATATTTCAAATAAAAAGGTGAATTTCTCTTTAAATAGACACAACAAAGGTACACCTCATGTAGTTATAAGCACTCACATTACTTAACCACACAAATGTAGGACCACGTGCAATCTTAGTCTTTCCAACTTGGACTCTGCTACATACTCATTTCCCATCCAGTCGTTTCAACACTCGAGTCACATTCACCAGCAGCCGTATTCCAACCGAAGTCCTTCGACATGGTTACCAGCAACAAGGTGCACATCTATGTCAGTAGCCTGGACAGCTGGTCTTGTATTCAATACTAGAAGGTCAGAGATATATATAGATTTTCTTTGGGTACTGCTTGGAGAGTTTTACGTTAAACAGGAAGGAATGAATTATGCTATAGTTTTCATGGTATATTTTTAAATAGTTCATGGGATTGATCTGGATCATTTCCATACTATTGTGAATATCACAGTGAATTTCATTGCTGCTGTTTCTTTGTTCTCATTGTGTTCTTCTAAGACTCTTGACAGCATAGTGATCAGTCTCAGCAGTTTTCATTTGTCTTTCTACAATTGTCTTTGAATTGTCCTAGGTATCTGATAAAACATTGCCACCAAAACCAGGAGTTCCAAATTTGCCATCTGGAAGCAATGCACATGCCATCCACGCATTCCATCATGGTATCACTTCTGCAGCTGGGCAGAGACCAAACTCACCATCTCAGTACAATACTGATCTCAAGCCAAAGAGTGACAAAACTCAGGATCCAATTGAGGAACTGAGAGCACAAATGAAGGAATTGAGGAGTTTCATTGAAATGATGAAATCTCAGCACAAGTAAGTTGGCTTTTTGTTATCTACAGGTTAGATACGGATTGCATAATGTAAACTCCGAATATTATCTATCAAGCCGAACCTTTGAAATTTTCAGTTATTGAATATCTTAATTATATTTGAATATTGGTGTCTAGTTTTAAGTGATTGAATAATGTGTTTTCCTAACTAAATGTAGTGTAACCTAATCTGCTAAGCATCTTTTTTCTCCCTGTAGGCATCCCAGCTTTAGATCTCAGAAGAAACCTGTTAAAGGGACCCTTTCTGTTGCTGTTGGCAAACCTTAAATATACCGGCTTTGTGCCATCAACCAATCTGCCCTGCATTTAGCACCTAGAAGCAGAGTGGTGTGTCACAAGATAGACATTCCCATCAATGCAACTTAAGCCAAGATCACAGGCTTGATGATTCAATAAGTTAAAATCTGCTTTTATTATCGGTGATTCTGGGATTTTAACCACTGGTTTTCACAACACCATCTATTTCCCCTGTAAACAGCCTTGACTATAATGACAAAAGGTTCTGAAATTCCAGATAATAGTCACCATTGGCTTATTGAGTAAATCCTGCTTTTATTGATAAATTACCAGCTGCTCATAGCACTTGCACGGCTTGAAGGCTTCATGTTGACTCTCAATTCTGGCTGCAGGTAGCAAAGTCTGATTTCCTCTTAGATTTTGCAGGATTGGAAAGTTCATGGGTTTCTGGTGATCCATAATGATTCATTGACAGAACTTACAAATTATAGCCAGGGAAAATAAATAAATGTGTTATCTTTATTCCTGTAAGACAATATCTTTTCTAATTGCATTTTTGATCATTTGATGAACAGTGAATAATTAACACAGTCATTGGCATGTGATCTCAATACTCGCTTGCAAGATATCCTCACATGAAATTTAACTTTCTGATGAATGAGTTGATAAACAGTAACAGGGTGATCCTTGGTTCCTGAATAGTGGTAAATGTTAATGCTGTCAATAGATGCACATAAAGTACATTTACCTGTATTGTGTGTAGGGGCTTTTCTACTCAAACTAATTAATCTGGCTAAAACAGTGTCACTCCAGCCACACTTATGGCTAGTCAGTGATTTGAATCACTCAACTTCCTACACGCCAGGAGTCTCACCCCCCCTGCACGTTGCCCTCGAGGTGGCTGTGGTGGGGAAGAGACCGTTGTTCACCTCCTTGTAGATTGTGTCTTTGCGAAGAAGGTCTGGAGAGAGATGCAGTGGTTTCTGTCGAGGTTCATCCCGAGCAGTTCTGTGACAGAGGACTCTGTGCTCTACGGGCTGTTCCCAGGGACACACACCGAGACAAACATCAACTGCAGCTGGAGGATCATCAACTCGGTGAAAGACGCTCTTTGGTCTGCCCGAAACTTGTTGGTTTTCCAACGCAAAGAGTTGTCCCCGACCGAGTGTTGCAGACTGGCACATTCCAAGGTCCGGGACTACGTGCTGAGGGACACAGTTAAGCTTGGGGCAGCCGCCGCAAAGGCGCAATGGGGAAGGGTCGCTGCCTAAGACCTTTCTGCCACAGTGCACTGGGGGGCTGGGAACTGTAAAGAGCCCCTCAGGCTGTACAGATTAAAATGTATGTCTGCCGTTGATTGAAATATTCATTGTTTGTTCTGATACACCTTGTGTTTCATGTGGTAAAAGTTGAACCTGTTTGTACTTTTGTAATGGTGATTTGAAATGGTTCGAAATGTTTTTGAAGATTTATGAATAAAGTATATTTTTGCAAAAAAAAAAGAATCACTCAACATCAATATGGAGACTAGGACACTTCCTCACGTTGTATCCCAACATATCCTCATTTATGCATTTTGATTTAAAACTATTTTGAGGATAATGGGAAAAGAGTTCAGGTAATTACAACAAGCTCAAACTTATTCAAGCCTACGAAAACATCAACTTGCACTTATATAAGGCTTTAACATAAAGCATATAAAAAGGTTGAAATGTTGCTACTTTATTTTGGCAGAAAAGAGATCACACAGTTGATGAATGAGTTGGATGAAGAAAAGAAGATCCGTATATCATTGCAAGTGAGTCATATCTTTAATATATAAAGCTCATGGAATCCTCTGTTCAGATAACTGTTATCACGTTACCAGACAGGTGGTTCAGGGACTTATATAGTGTCAGTGGTGTGCTTTCAAAGGTATAGTTAATTTCTCTGGGTTTAACATGGATTAGATTACTGCTTCAACATCCCAACACTTATTTGCTTTTTTATGTAGGTTTTAAGCACCTGCAATATAATTTCTTCACGTAGTCACTGTAACATCAGTGAGTTTAAATCAGAACCTATTTGTCATTGGGTGCTATGTTCCAATTTTTCTTGACTTGATTTCATTGGGGTTACAACTAAAGATATAACCTCTTTATTTCAGATTTAGTTATTTGAATATTTCCATGCATAGTCCACTGATTTGATCATAAGTGTGATTTATACATTAATGGTTAATTAATACTACTAATATTAAAATGACTATCCTATTGTTAATCTTAATTGACACCCTGACCAAAATTAATGTTTTTATTATTATTTCTTCGGATGTGAGCATCTCTGACAAGGCCAGTATTTAATGTACACCCCGAATTGCATGTACTGCCACTGCCTTAACTGCTGTAGATCATGTGGTGTAGATACACCCACAGTGCTGAAAGTAAGAGAGTTCCAGGTCTTTGACCTAGCAGCAGTGAAGGAATGGTGATATAATTCCAAGTTAGGATGATGTATGGCTTCGGGTGGAACTTGCAGGTAGTGGTGTTCCCATGCATCTGCTGTCCTTGTCCTTCTAGGTGATAAAGGTCATGGGTTTAAAATGCTGTTTAAGGAGCCTTGGTGAGTTGCTACAATGCATCTTATAGATGGTGCACACAGCTGCTACTGTGTCAGTGGTGGAGGGAGTGAATGTTTAAGGTGATGAATGGGGTGCTGATCAAGCGAGCTGGTTGGTGCTGCGTTTCTTGTGTGTTCTCGGAGCTGCACTCATCCGGGCAAGTGGAGAGTATTCTGTCACACTCCCTACTTGTGCCTTGTGGATGATGGACAGGCTTTGGGAAGCTGGAGAATTTCCAGCCCCTGACCTTCTCTTGTAGCCGCAATATTTGTGTAGCTGGTCCAGTACTTTCTGGTCAATTGCAACCCCCAGGATGCTGATGGTGGCGTTTCAGTGATGGTAATACCACTGAATGTCAAGGGAGATGCTTAGATTCTCTCTTGTTGAAGATGGTCTTTGCCTTGCACTTGTATGGATGAATATTACTTGCTAATTATCAGTCCAAGTCTGAATGTTGTCCAGGTCTTGTTGCATGAGAGCACAGACAACTGAGAAGTTGCAAATGGTACTGAACATTGGGCGATCATCAGTGAACATCTCCACTTCAATGACCTTCCCTCCAACACAAGGTCAGATGAAGCAACTGAAGATGTTTAGGCCTAGAACACTACCCTGAGGAATTGCTGCAGCAATGACCTGGGGCTGAGATGATTGGCCTTCAACAACCACAACTATGTTCCTTGAGTTAAGTATGACTCCAACCAGTGGAGTTTTCCCCAATTCCCATTGACTTCAATATTGCTCAGCCAACCAATATCAAAAAACAGGTGACCTGATCATTATCACACTGTCATATGTAGAACTTTGCTAGGTGCAAATTTGCTCCTGCATTTCAGCGCTGATAACACTTAAAGTACTTCATTGGCTATAAAACACTAGGACTTCCTGAGGTTATGAATGGTGCTCTTAGTTTTTACGATTTGCCTCAGTGGTGGTGCTCTTGCCTCAATTAAAAGTTGTGGATTTGAGGCCCCCAGTGAATCGAGAACATAATCTAGGCTGAATTTCCAGTGTAGCCCTAAGGGAGTGCCACACTTGTCAGTGGTGCCATCCTTTCAGACAACAGGTCAAGCTGAGGTCTAAACGTTCTGGGACCTCCCTAGGTTGTGAAAGGAGTTGTATACTGTAGGTCTGTTTGTTCTTTCAATATCTTAGCCATTTGAAATAAAACATTCTCTTGTTGCATTAATCCTGGGCTAAATAGACTCAGAATACACTTTACAGCCACTGTACCCAAGTTATATTATGGACCATGAGCAACCTAAGGATGGTGAATTTTGAGCGCACTCCCCTAAAATATTTTGCTAAAGACTCTTCCTAATCTTAAAGCTCCTTAGAGACTAAGAAGACTGACTAAGCACATGTTTGTAATAAACTGTGCTTGACACCTCTGTACAATTGAGCATAATCCCCAAACAAGTAATCCCCTAATTACAGCTATTTGTTGCCTTTGCAATGCCTAAATTTGACTGCACTTTTGACACGAGTTGCAGTTAATAATATATTAAGGATAGGCTGGTGGTTCAGCCATGGAGCAGACCCTGGAATTATAACCTGTTTATCAGATACAGAAGGAATCACAGATATTTAAGGACTGCTGCAATTAAATCTCAAATAATGCTCCTTGTGGAATATCTTTTCTCTCTTTGCACTTAGCAATTTTCCCAAAAAGCCAAAGTACTGGGTGCCACTACTTGCACAACCAGACCTTCATGCTGTTGAACACTTCATCACATTACCTCCTATATCCAGCAAAATCTGCGGAGCAGTTTTCCCACCAGTAAAATGGAGGAACTGTATTAACAGCAGTGTTTAGACAGAGTAACAGGATAGTGCTCCATGGTTTTGTTTCAACTTGCAGTAAGTTTCCAGTGCCAGCCTGCTGTTTTAGGGAAATGGAAAGTTCCAGGTTGGATGCTCCCCCATTAGCAGTTCCTTCTTGCACAGCTCCCCATAGCTGAATTCTGAGTTATGTTAGCTGAGAGTACATCACATTTGGTATGGAGTGCATGGAGATGCTGATGAAGAAGCACCTTATAAACAATCCTAATTTAACTGTTCATATTCCTGTTACATCCAGTTGTGTTAAATCTGCTATTGGTGAAAAACTACTAATTTGGGATTATTTCCTGTTCCAGTGTGCATTAACCTTGAATTGTATCAAACTAGGAGCCATTTGCCACTCCTTGAGCATTCAGTACAATTAGTTGGGATCTCATGTTTTTTACCTGGGTGCACAGTGTATTATTTTTCAGTTGGACTTGCTCTCCACTGTTTCTGAATTACATATACAACAGAGAAGCTTTTTCTTTTTGTTGACAAGCCAATTTGCACACTAGCTGTCTGATATATCAGTTATTACAGGAGTTGCTGTCTTAATTGAGTCTTGCATTAGGCAAGTCTTGCCCATTGCGACTGCTATACAAAGCCATTGTCAGACTGCAGCTGGAGAGTACAGCACTATAGAAAGGATGTTTGCCTTGGACAGGGTGCAGCTGAGTTTCACCAGAATGTTACCATTATTTTACGGGTTAGTTTATGAATTTATAAAAAACTAGGTTTTGTATTCCTTGAAATGTGAGTTACAGGGTCATTTTATTGAGGTTTATAGGATTTTAAAAGAAATTGATAAGGTAGATAAACTTTTTACTGCTGGTGAAGGGGTTTCTGAAAGGGGTGTGCAACCTTGAAATCAGAATCAGACTGTTCAGGAAAATCAGGAAACACTTCATCCAAAGTGTGGAATGCTCCCAGAAAAAGCAAATGTTAGTTCAGTTAATACCTCATTGATTTTTGCTAGCCAAGGGTATTAAAAAAAGCCAAGGCAGATGGCGAAGATACAGATTATCCGTAATTGCCTTGAAAGGCAGAGATACAAAAGGGGCTGAATGGTGTATTCATGGACTTTTGAGAGTTGCGACAGTGGAGAGGGCATAATATTGCAGCTGACATTTAACAGCAAGAGACTGGATGGGCATGTTAATCAATGAGTAATGAAAATATGAGTGATCTAGTCTAGTGGAAATGATCTTGGATTGGAAGATGCACAATCCAAATGGATGGATATAAGAAATTACAAGGGGAAGAAGATACTGGTGGAAGTAGTCTATAGGCCCCCTAACAGCTATACTGTAGAACAGAGAATAAATCAGGAGATGATGAGGGCATGTAAAAAAGGTAATACATTAATCATGGGTGACTTTAATCTTCATGTAAAATCAAATTGGCAGAGGTAGCCATGAGCAAGAATTCAATGTATTCAGGACAGTTTCCTAGAACAATATGTTATGGATCCAACCAGGGATTAAGCTATTTTGGATGAGGCAGGTTTAATAAATGATCTCAGAGTAATAGATCCCCTAGGAAACAGTGACTATAACATTGTAGAATTTAGCATTCAGTTTGAGAGTGAGAAACATGGGTTGGAAACAGCTGTGCACTAAACTTAAGGGTAATTACAAAGGAATGAGGGCAGATGGAGTGGGCTACGAAAGGCATTTAGCAGAAAAGATGGTTGATGAACAATGGCAGACGTTTAAAATAGTTCAGCTAAACCAACCATGGTTAACCAAGGAAGTTAAGGATAGTATCAAATTGAAAGGAAAAAAAAAACATACAATGTGGCAAAGATTTGTGGCAAGCCAGAGGATTGGGAAAGTTTTAAAAACCAACAAAAGATGACAAAAAAGGGAGAAAATAAATTAAGGGTAAACTAGCAAATAGTATAAAAAGGTGGTGAGTACATATATAAAGAGGAAGAGAGGCCAAAGTGAACGTAGGCCCCTTAGAGAATGAGGCTGGGAAAATAATAATGGGGAACCAAGAAATGGCAGAGGAGTTGAATAAATACTCTATCAGTCCTCATGGTAGAAGACACTGAAAGCATCCCAAAAACACTAAATAATCATGGCATGGGGGAGGAAATAAATACAATAATTATCACTAGAGAAAAAGTACCAGGGAAACTAATGGGGCTAAAGGCTGATAAGTCCCCTGTTTCCTGATGGGTTTTATCCTAGGATATTAAAGGAAGTAGTTACAGAGATAGTGGATGCACTGGCAGTAATCTTCCAAGAATCCTTAGATTCTGGAAATGTCCCAGATGATTGGAAAATTGCCAATGTAACACTCTTATTCAGAAAGGGAGACAAAAAACAAGTAACTATAGGCCCGTTAGCTTAACATCTGTCACTGGAAAAATGTTAGAGTCTGTTTATAAAGTATGTAATAGCAGAGCATTTAGAAATGCATAATATAATCAAGCAGAATCAGCATGGTTTCATGAAGGGGAAATCATGCCTGACAAATCTATTAGAATTCTTTGAGGTAACAGGCAGGATAGATAAAGGGAACCAATAGATGTAATATATTTGGATTTCCATAAGGTACTGCACATAAGGCTACTTCATGAGATTAGAGCCCATGGTGTCGAGGTAGAATTTTAGCATGGATAGAGGATTGGCTAACTAATAGAAGACAGAGTTAGGATAAAGGGGGGACTTTTCAGGATGGCAACCTGTAAAGAGTGGAGTGTCATGGGGATAAGTGCCGGGGCCACAATTATTTTCAATATATTTTAATGACTCGGTGAAAGTACATTCACTTTTCTCATCCAAGTTTGTGGATGACACAAAAGAGTCTATGGATAGGTTAAGTGAGTAGGCAAAAACTTGATAGTTGAAATACGTGGGGAATAAGTGAGGTTATGCACTTTAGCAGGAAGAATAGAGGAGCTGAATATTATTTAAATAAAGACTGCAGAAAGCTGCAGCATGGACAGATTTGGGGGTCCTCATGTATGAATCACGAAAAGCTAGCATACAAGTCCAGCAGGTAATAGGGAAAGCAAATGGAATGGAGTATAAAAAATAGGGAAGTCTCAAGGCACTACACACACCTAGACTACTGTGAAGTTTTGGTCCCCTTATCAAAGGAAAGATAAACTGGCATTGGAGGCAGGCCAGAGAAGGTTCACTAGGTTGATCCTGGATATGGAGGGATTTTCTTATGAGGAGAGGTTGAGTAGGTTGGGCCTGTGCTCATTGGAGTTTAGAAGAATGAGGCGTGACCTTATTGAAACGTAAGATTCTTAGGGCCCTTGAAAGGGTAGATGCTGAGAGGCTGTTTCCCCTTGTGGGAGTCTAGGACCAGAGGGCATAATCAGAGTAAGGGGGTGCCCATTTAAAAGAGATGAGGAGGGATTTCTTCTCTGAGGGTCATCACTCTGTGGAATTCTTTACCATGGAAGGCTGGGTTATTCTTAGCCTTGAATATATTTATTTTTAAGCAGTAAGAGAATCAAGGGTTGAGGGGAAAAGGTAGGTAATTGAAGTTGAGGATTATCAGAATGACCTTGATTTCATTGAATGACAGAGCAAACTCAGTGGGCTGAATGCCTACTTCCATGTCGTCTTTTTTGCCACCTATCGCTAGAGCAGTAGTGTTTGGATCATTGATTTGATACAGATGATATGCCTTCTGTTCATTATCCTCTAAAGCTTACATATTTTTTGTTTACAGCTGGAAGTGGATGGAATTAAGAAAACACTTCAATCAAAGTGACAGTTCCCTGGATTGAAAATGCTGCAGCAACACTTCTGATCACTCCAGGACTTAATGCAGCCAAATTTAGTTTTGTGCCAAATTCATTTTGTAAACATTAGCCCCCTGCATCTTTTCTAAACAGGTTTTCAAGTTTTGTAATGCAAAATAGTCTCGGTCACATAACAGCAGAGTGATTTACTGTCCCTGTACTAAATGCACTGATGTCCAAATGGCTAAAGCTGGAGGCTTAATGCATATATTTTTGTGTATGTATATAAAATATATACACATTTACAATGAAGTAATTCAGTATGTCAGACACAAAGCCCACACTGGTACTATTGATATTTTGCAATAAAGAAAATGTAATGTTTGGGTGCCAGTTTATATATGCCTGACATTGATGTTGTCCACTTATTTTTCTGCATTGACATGTATGTTCATTTTCTCGTGATACTACATCACACACCTACGTTAAACATTGTCTTCATCTGTTGTCAAATGTCCTTTTCTGGGTGCTTTGTATCTTGAAATTATCCCTCAAAGTACAGCAATGGGTGTAGTGAGAACAACATTCTTAACCAAATTAACCAGAGAATGTACAAATTAAAATTGGTGCCTGAGCAAATTCCCTATTAAATGTTGCCAGCTCAATGTGCCCATTAGTAATGTACTTGAGGGAATTATTTCAAACAGATTAGAACTGCATTTCAGATTGATTTATTAAATACATAATTGCTATTTTCAAAGATTGTCTGGATACTTTCTTTTACTTAAGATTGGAAAAGGCCTTTGATTCCATAAAGACATGGGGTCGGTGCCAGATCCTGTAACAATTTAGGTTGTAAAATGAGTAACTGAACAGAAGTCCAATTGTGTAGTAATATAATTCTTTAAGCTGACAAGAGAATGATGATCTTGTCTATCTCATCACCCACAACAAAAATCAGGTCTCAGGTTTAACATTTTATTGCAAAGTTGCACTTTTTTACCAAACTCATCCTCACACTAAAGCCTTTTTATTCTCTTGTGACAAAGAATATAAATACACTAAAAGATTTTTAAAACAAAAAAAGTTACAGAATGGGTTTCTTAGATACATTAGGCATAAATCAACTCATCCACAAAAAAGAATTCAATTCAAAAGGAAGCTTGGTACAAGGTTGGAATCCCACTTTAGATCTGTAAGAAAACATGAAAAAAAAGTTATACCAGGCATATATAAACATTCAAAGTTAAAACAAACAAAATACTGGGAATACTCAGGAAATAAAAGCAGCATCTGTGGAGAGAAAGGGTTAAATTTCAGGTCAATTACTCTTAAAAGCTGTACTGTAAATTATTCTATAGGTGAAGAGGATTAAAGTCCATACTCTCCAGAGTTTCCACTTCAATGAACATGCCACCACACAGATCCAAGGAAAGAACAGTTAAAGTTTTGCCATGAAACTGGAACCATAAACAAGAACTGTGTCATGGAACAAGGTGGTAGTTAGGATGCTGTTTTCTTGATGAAAAATGTTGAAATCATAACATGCAGATTTCAAGGAAATAGTGTGTTTATTCCTTGAATAATATTGAGCCCATCAAATGTAAACCTATACTTTCCACTCAGGAGAAGACAGTTCTCAATTAGACTTCTATATTCAATGACTATAAAACAAGTCAAGTTCAGACTCCTGACAAAAGTTGTCTTTATAGTCCTAGGTCTGTTTTATACACGGACAACTTTACGTAGCTTTTTTCAGAGTGAGAAGTTTGGATTCGGTTAATGTCTTAGATGAAATAATAATTAGAAGTCATCTTTTTAAAGTAATACTGCTGCAATAAAGATATTAATTTGACTGCAAGTGTGTTGCAGGTCTCTGTTAGTCTATACAATGAACTAGACAAAGAGACCCAGAGCAATGTATCCATGTTAAATACAATCGTGGATGGGAACGTAAGCTGTGAAGAGGACAATGACTGTAAAACAATATACACAATGGAGAAGTGAGGTTATACAAGGAACACAAAATGTTAACTTGCAGGTACAGCAAGAAATTAGGAAACTAAATGTCATGTTGGCTTTTATAGCATAGAGTACAAGAACAAAGAAGTCTTGCTACAATTGTGACAGTACCCCTGGTCGCAATTTTGGTCTCCATCTCTAAGGCAGGCAGTGCAACAAGGGTTCACTAGATTGATTTCTAGGATAAGGCTGAGTAAATTGGGCTTATACTCTCTGGAGTTAAGAATGAGAAGTGATCTCATTGAAACAAACAAGATTCTGAAGAGGCTTGACAGAATAGACAGAGGTTGCTGCCCATGGTTGGGAATCTAGAACGTGTGGACAGCTTCAGGATCAGGGGTTAATTAAAGAACTGAGATGAGGAGAAACGTTTTCACCCAAAAGATTGTGAACCTTAGAATTCTCTACCCCAGGGGGGTGTGGATGCTCCTTTATCCATTATACTCAAGGCTGGGATAGACAGATTTTTGATCTGTCATGGAATCAAAAGATATGGGGAGTTAGTGGGAAAGTGAAGTCAAGGCAGAAGGGCAGACATGATTGTACTGAATGACAAGAGGAGACTCGAGGGGAATCTCAATCTCAAGAAACACCTGTGTAGTTCTGAAGAGGATATTATACAAAATGTGACTAGGCCAGCATTTAGCTGCTGTTTCTTCAGCTTTCAAAACCCCAACTGCCATTTCAAAGCACACCCAAGAGAGCAACACCACAGGCACAGAGTCCAAGTTCAATTACATTGGGCTATTGTTCATAAGTTTCCAGCCTCAGTGTAATTATGTAGAGTGAGATAATCTCTTCTGAGAGAGAAAGCAATGACAGGTGAAACTGGCACCCATCCCAGTAAATGCTGACTTTTATTCAGTAACATGTTATACTTACATCATCAATGTCCTCATCATCGTCCCCAATATCGTCAAACTGGATTTCATCATCATCACCAGGTCCAAAGGTGTCTGTTTCATTGATTTTGGCTGCAGATATGGGATGGGAGGAAGAGCAGAACTGGTGAAAAAAAAAATTCAAAACTTTTACAAAGTTCAGACAAAATGAGGATATGACAAGAGTCCATACCATGCTCTGGAAGTTCACCATAGGCTTTTAAACTTCTTGCCTCATCCGCATTATATTTCAGGATGACATCAGCTTTATTATCCTTTCAAGGAGAAAAGAAATAGGTTAACATGCAACTTTCTTTTGAATAAAAAGCTAGGTATCACAGACAATTGAAGAACACAACTAAAATCAAACTAGTTTCAGACAAACACTAACTGAACAATCCAATATCTTTTCATACAACAAGCATTTCAGACCGCAAGAAACACGTCAGGGTTAAGAAATCAAACTGAATTCCTTTGGAGAGGTGACAAAGTAATGGATAGGATAATGTATATGGATGTTACTTATATGGGCTTCCATAAGGCAGCTGATAAAGTCCCTTACAAGAGACTGCTAAAGTTGAAGCTCATGGAATTGATGACAAATTATTGGCCTGGCTCGGAATTTAGCTGAGTGCAGGAGACAGGCGAGCAGGTACTCTATTGGCAGATTGTGACTACTGGTGTGCCACAAAGATCTGTGTTGTGACTTAAGATGATCAACTAGAAAGTCACATATTCAAATAACATTGACAGATTTGGTGAATCATCAAACATGAACCACTTGGACCAAAAAAGATGACAGGGTATTTTCTAAATTGAGAGAAGATAGAAACAGTGGAGGTACAAAGACTTGAGGGTCCAGTTACACCGATCATTAAAATGTCATAAGCAGGTATAGAAAATCATCAAAAAGGCTAATAGAATGCTGGCCTTTATATCTAGAGGGCTAGAATGCAAGGAGGTAAAAGTCATGTTTCAGCTGTATAAAGCCCTGGTTAGACCACACAGAGTACTACAAGCACTTCTGGGTACAACAGCTTACAAAGGATATATTGGCCTTGGAGGCAACACAGCATAGATTTACCAGAATGATATCTGGATTCCAAGGTTTTAAGATGGAGATTACACAAACTAGAGTTGTCTTCTCTGGAATTTAGATGGTTAAGGGGTGATCTGATCAAGTCTAAGATATCAAGGGGAATAATTTCTCTATTTCTACCCTGTTTCCACTGTTAAGGAGTCTAGGACAATGGAACATGGTTTAAAAATTACAGCCAGTCCTTTCAGAAGTGAAGAGACACTTCTACACACAAAGGGCACTAGACGTTTTGAACCCTCTGCTGCCAATAGCAATTGATGCAAGAACTATTAATTTTAAATCTGATATTTATAGGTTTTTGTCAACCATAGTTATAAGGGATATAGAGCAAAAGCAGATTTATGGGGTTAGGTTGCAGATCAGCCATGATCTCAAAGAATGAAAGAACAGACTCAAGGGGTTAAATGACCTATGCCTTTTCCTATGTTCCTAAAGGTACTTGATGTGAGATGTAATACAAAACATTATCACCATCAGCCCCTTTACACACTGCAGCAGCCTGATCCCCATGCATGACCATCACAACACTTACAATCGGTTTTGGCTTCAGGAAAGCACTTTACTGCACAGGCCGGCCTACCTACCTACCCGCTGGATGTTGGTGGAACCGTGATTCAACACCGCTGCCTCTTACTGATCAGCAAAGGCAAGGGAACATTATTGGGAGGCAGGAAACATAGAAACTAGGAGCAGGGGTAGGCCATTCAGTCCTTCGAGCCTGCTCTGCCATTCATTATGATCATGGCTGATCATCCAACTCAATAACCTGCTCCCGCTTTCTCCCCATACCCTTTGATCCCTTTCGCCCCAAGAGCTATATCTAACTCCTTGAAAACATACAATGTTTTGGTCTCAACTACTTTCTGTGGTAATGAATTCCACAGGCTCACCACTCTCTGGGTGAAGAAATTTCTCCTCATCAGAGTCTTAAATGGTCTAACCCATATCCTCAGGCTGCGACCCCTGGTCTGGACTCCCCCACTATCGGGAACATCCTTCCTGCATCTACCCTGTCTAGTCCGGTTAGAATTTTATCGGTTTCTATGAGATCCCCCCTCATTCTTCTGAACTCCAGCGAATATAATCCTAACCAACTCAATCTCTCCTCATATGTCAGTCCCGCCATCCCAGGAATCAGTCGGGTAATAAGTACCTAGATAAGCACTTGGCGCGTCACAACATTCAAGGCAATGGGCTAAGTGCTGGTAAATGGGACTAGGCAGGTAGGTCAGGTGTTTCTCACATGTCGGTGCAGACTCGATGGGCCTCTTCTGCACTGTGATTCTGTGATAAACCTTTGCTGCACTCCCTCTATAGAAAAGTATATCTTCCTCAGATAAGGGGACCAAAACTGCACACAATATTCCAGGTGTGGTCTCACCAAGGCCCTGTAGAATTGCAGCAAGACATCCCAATTTCTGTACTACAATCCTCTGGCTATGAAAGTCAACATACCATTGGCCTTCTTTATCGCCTGCTGCACCTGCATGCTTACCTTCAGAGACTGGTGTACGAGGACACCCAGGTCTCGCTGCACATTCCCCTCTCTCAATTTATAGCCATTCAGATAATAATCTGCCTTCCTGTTTATGCTACCAAAATGGATAACCTCACATTAATCACATTATACCACGTCTGTCATGCATTTGCCCACTCACTCAGCTTGTCCAAATCACACTAAAGCATCTCTGCAACCTCCTCACAGCTCACCCTCCCACCCAACTTTGTATTATCTGCAAATTTGGAGATGTTAAGTTTAATTCCCTCATCTAAATCATTATATATTGTGAATAACTGGGGTCCCAGCACCAATCCCTGCGGTACCCCACTAGTCATTGCCTGCCATTCGGAAAAAGACCCGTTTATTCCTACTGTTTCCTGTCTGCTAACCAGTTTTCTATTCATCTTAATACACTACCCCCAATCCCATGCGCTTTAATTTTACACAACAATCCCTTATGTGGGACTTTGTCGAAAGCCTTCTGAAAGTCCAAATAAACCACACCCACTGGCTCCCCCTCATCAACTCTACTAGTTACATCCTCAAAAAATTCCAGTAGATTTGTCAAGCATGATTTCCCTTTCGTAAATCCATGCTGACTCTGTCTGCTTCTGCCACTGTTTTCCATGTGCTCAGCTATTAAATCTTTTTTTAATGGACTCTAGAATTTTCCCCACTACCGACATCAGGCTGACTGGTCTATAATTCACTGCTTTCTCTCTGCCTCCCTTTTTAAATAGTGGGGTTACATTAGCTACCCTCCAATCTGTAGGAACTGTTCCAGAGTCTATAGGATCTCAGTGGATGACCACCAAAGCATCCACTATTTCTATGGCCACTTCCTTAAGTACTCTGGGATGTAGATCATCAGGCCCTGGGGATTTATCGGCCTTCAATCCCATCAATTTCCCCAACACCATTTCCCTACTAATACTGATTTCATTCAGTTCCTCCCTCTCACTAAACCCTGTGTTCCCCAACATTTCTGGTATGTTATTAGTGTCCTCCTTTGTGAAGACAGAACCAAAATATGTATTTAGTTGGTCCCCATTATAAATTCCCCTGTTTCTGATTGTAAGGGACCTACATTTGTCTTCACCAATCTTTTTCTCTTCACATACCTATAGAAACTTTTACAGTCAGTTTTTATGTTCCCTGCAAGCTCACTCTCATCCTCTATTTTCCCCTTCTTAATCAATCCCTTGGTCCTTCTTTGCTGAATTCTAAACTGCTCCCAATCCTCATGTCTGTTGTTTTTTCTGGCCAATTTGTATGCCTCTTCCTTGCATCTAACACTATCTCTAATTTCCCTTGTAAGCCATGGTTTGGCCACCTTTCCTGTTTTACTTTTGCACCAGACAGGAATAAACAATCGTTTCAGTTCACCCATGCGCTCTTTGAATGTTTGCCATTGCCTATCCACCGTCATCCCTTCAAATAACATTTCCCAATCCATCAATAGCCAACTCGCTCCTCATACCATCGTAGTTTCCTTTATACAGATTCAGGATCTACGTCACTCTCCATCTTGATGAAGAATTTGACCATATTATGGAGGAAACTCCCACAGATAACACAGCAGTCCAATCAAGGAGAGCATGATGTTAAAAATCAAAAGCACTTCAGCTACTAAGTGTTATCAAATGCAAACTATCATGTTTTAAACCTCATGGTGGACTAGTCTTTCAAGATTGCCAAAGCATTTAAAATTTTTTTTTCCAAAACCAAGTTAACTGAAGTTTCTCAAATATTCTACGTATCAAGGTTTTCAGGTCACCCACCTAAAAAACACCTTTCTTTACACCTGTATTGCGTGAGGCATAGCACTCATAACAGTCAGTGTTATTTTACACAAGTCGAAGAAAGGATCAGTGCAGATGCCTTACCTGGTAATCTCTCAACCCAACCAATATAATGTCCGACGTGTTTATCCAAACCTGTAACATATAGTTAAGTCACTTATGGTTAATACTTTGCAAACAAAATTAAGACAAATCAGTTACATCTCAGCATGCAAAGCTTGTCAAACAGGCACTTAGATTAATTTGATTTCTAGATTGAAAATATTAGCAGCTATACATTTCTCCTTCAACAGATACATTTTACATCAGTGTTGAAATTACTGGCATGTGGGCCAAGAGCAAAAGGATGCAGAAAGTATTTTCATGGAATGCATCTTAAGAATCACTAGGAGGAAAAGACTGCATCAGGAGTACTGTGAGGCTGCCACTAAATACAGGAAATGAGGAGAGATCAGGCAGGTCAGAAATGACAGAACTGGACCTTAATCCACCAAAACCGAAACCAGTAACACATCTGATGTGCCACTGAATGGCACATAAATCAGTTCCAGACATTAAGTGAGGTCACTAAAAATGCCACGTACAATAATGAAATTTCATCTTAGGCCAACCAGTCAATTAAACAGCCCAAAATTAGTCATATGAAAAATGGTAAGTTGTGATTGTGAAGAGTCATTTGGAATTTTCAGGGGAGATCTCATAGAAAGTTTGCTGGTACAGAAAAAGGGAAGAAGGAATTTAAATTTGAATTTTCTGAAGTGTGAGATGGTAGTGACACTATGGTGTAAAAGTGTTGGTAGTTAGAATTTGAGAAATTACCCATGTGTGGCACTTTCTAGTAAGTAATCCATTTGTGTGCCATCTGATTAAAGTACTATTTGGCTGGGGATGGGGAAGGCAAACTGTGCACATGCAAAATGGAGTGCAGCTGAGAAAACTGAGTGCAGACTTGGAGTTTGGTCAAGAGGGTTGGGGGTGGGGAGAAAAGGAGGTGTTTGTTTCCTTTTTCTATCTTTCCCACCCTGTAGGAATTGGTTCTTGCTTTGCTACAGGGAGTGTTTGTTGAGTACCTGAGGTCTATTCTATTCCTAAGGTTTAAAATAGTATACAACTTGGTGGTAAAATTAACATATAAAAAGCAACAAATTACTTAATTATATTATTCACTTATTTAAAACACATTAAGGATAGCAGGACAGGTGATGTGTCAAAGCTGCAGCATGTGGGAGTGCCTGGGTAACATTGTGGCCCTGGGCAAACACGCCTGCAGTAAGTGTTTGCTGCTTGAGGAGCTTCGGCTCAGAGTCATCGAGCTGGAGGCCAAGCTGCAGACTTTGCGACACATCAGGGTGGCGGAAAGTTACCTGGATGCTTTGCACCAGGATGCAGTCACACCAGTTAAGATAGGGTCTTCTGATTTGGTCACGAGGGTGCGACTGAGCATGGCAGGTAAGGGGACCCAGGAGGCACAAGTCCAGGAGTGGGAGTCTCTGCAATTATCCAATAGGTTTGAGGTTCTCAGCTTGTTTGGATGAACAAATTGACCGTGGCATCAAGGTACAGGAGGCCATTCAAGTAGGGGGAGCAAAAAGGAATGTAGTGGTAAGGGCCAGTATATTGAGGGGGATTGACAGTGTTCTCTGCAGCAAAGAGCGAGAGTCCAGATGCCCAGTGTCAGGATTCAGGACTGCAGAGGAACTTGCATTGGGAGGGGGGAGGATCCAGTTGTCATGGTCCATGTAGGTGCCAATGACGTAAGTAGAACTAGGAAACAGTTTCTGCATAGAGAATAAAAGAAGCCAGGTACTAAATTGAAAAGCAAAACCTCAAGGGGTTATAATCTCTGGATTATTACTCGAGTGCATCCAAATTGGCATAGGGTATATAAAATTAGAGATGAACACGTGCGCAAAGACTGGTGCTGGAGAAGTGGGTTCCAGTTTGTGGGGCGCTGGCACCAGTACTGGGGAAAGTGGGAGCTGTACCATTGGGATGGTCTACACCTGAACTGTGCTGGGACTGCATAACTAGAGAAGGTTTTAAACTAAATAGTGGGGGCAAATGATCAAATGTGAAAGATGTGGTACATCAATGCAGAGAAAAAAAATCAGAGAGGAAAATAGTAATATGGGAGATGAGAGTCAGATAATGGCAGGAAGGGCAGAGAGAAAAAAACCTAAGAATGCACCAAGAATCAAGACTGTGCATGACCAAGATAACAAAAAGACAAAACTAAAGGCTCTGTATCTGAATGCACATAGCATTCATAAAGTAAACAAACTGATAGTGCACATTGAAGTAAATTAATATGATCTGATAGCCATTACGGAGACACAGCTGCAAGATGACAAGGATTGGGTCCTGAATATTGAGGGGTATATGACCTTCAAGAAGAATAGGAAGCTAAGTAAAGGTGGAAGGGGAACACTGTTAATCAAAGAGGGCATTGGTGCAATAGTTAGAGATGAGCTTGGTTCAGGAGATCAGAATGTAGAATCGGTTTGAGTGGAGATTAGGAATAGTAGAGCAAAGAAGTCATTAGTGGGAGTGGTCTACAGGCTCCCTAACGGTAACAACCACAATGTAGGACAAAGTAGACGAGAAGAAATATTGTGTGCTTGTGATAAAGGGATAGCAATAATCATGGGTGACTCTAATTGACATATAAACTGGAAAAATCAGATTGGCAGTAGTAGCCTGGATGTGGAGTTCATAGAATGCTTTCGAGATGGTTCCAGAACATGCTGCTCCAAGAAACTAAGCAGACAGCAGGTTATATTAGTCTTGGTATTGTGTAGTTTGACAGGATTAATGATACCTTTAGGGTAAAGATACCTTTAGGTAGCAGTGACCACACTATGATTGAATTTTACATCCAGTATGAAAGGGAGGAATGTGTCTAAGACAAGTATTTTAAAATAAGGGCAACTATGTGGGCATGAAAGCTATACTCATTAAGTTAACTGGGATACTAGGCCAAGGAATAGATCAATAGAGAAGCGGTGGCAGACATTTAAGGGGATATTTCAGAATAAGTATATTCCTGCTATAAAGAAAAATTCTAAAGGGAGGACCCACCATCCGTTAATTAAAGTAGTTAAGGAAAGCATCAGACTTAAGGAAAAAGCATATAACTGCACAAAGATGAGCGGCAGATGAGATGATTGATCAGAATATAAAGGACAACAAACAATGGCTAAAGGTTAATCAGGAGAAAAATTAGAATACTAGAGGCAACTAGTTAGGAATATAAAACCAGATTACAACGGTTTCTAAAGGTATTAAAACAGGAAAAGATTAAGTAAAGTGAGTGCTCGTCCTCAAGAGAGAATGGAGAGTTAACAATAGATAATAAAGGAAATGGTGGATGAAATTAAATATTTTGCTTCTGTCTTCACTATAGAGAATTTAAGAAACATTCCAGTAATAGCTATAAATCAGGAGGTGGAGAAAGAATGGAGCTCGGTGAAATTAAAATCACTAGGGAAGCTGTACTAAACAAACTGATGGAGCTGCAGGCTGACATGTCTCCGGGTCCGATGGACTTCATCCTGGTGTCTTGAAGCTATTAATGTATATATTATTAGAAAATATTTTTCTTTTAAAATAGAGGTTTAGTCTGCGAGTGTGTCTTAATTGGATTAAAGCTAACTAGTCTTGATGCTTTGATGTGTTCTAGTTTTGAGACGTAAACAGAGAGGTAGTAAAACTGGTAATATGAGAGGTTTATTTCAGAGTTTGTTTATACAATGAGAATTTATGTTCAACGGGCTGTTTGAGCTATAACTTCAGCAGTGTTGTGTTTCTAGGGCAGAGGCAATGAGAGATCAAAATGCAGCTGTAAGCCTCCACCCCTCTCCACAGGAACCAAGTGAAAAGAACCTCATTTTGAATTCGTACGGTGAAAATGCTTTGCCTGGTGTCTGGTTAAGTCTATGGGTCGCTGTTGCCTTAATGGAGATTAGTTTGGGAATTTGTACAAAGTTATGATCGTAGTAATTTGTAGTAGGTATATGTAGATATATTTTACTGTGTAAATTAATAAAATGTTTCATTTAGTTTAATGTAAAACTATACTGGTGGTCTGATTCCTGAAATGAGTGTTGCATCGCAAACATAACACTTAAAAATATAGGTTATGACAGTTGTTTAAAGTTTTCCTCTGGGATTTTTAAATAACGCAGCTGTACCAACTGCATCGGTCATAACACTAGGGTCTTAAAAGAGGTGGCTAATGAGATTGTAGATGCACTGGTGTTAATTAGATTCTGGAAAGGTTCCATCAGACTGGAAAGTAGCAAATATAATCTCTCTGCTCAAGAAGGGAGAAATGCAGAAGACAGGAAGCTATAGGCCAGTTAGCTTGATGTCTGTCATGGGGAAAGCATTAGAGTCGATTCTTAAAGAGATGATAGCTGGGCACTTAGAAAAACACAAGGTAATCAGGAAGAGTCAGCATGGTTTGGTGAAAGGGAAATCACATTTACCCAATTTACTAGAGTTCTTTGAAGGATTAACGTGTGCTGTGGATGATGGGGAGCCAGTAGACATACTGTACTTGTATTCCCAGAAGGCACGGCATTTGATAAGGTTCCACATCAAAGGCTACTGCTGAAAACAAAAGCTCATGGTGTAGGTGTAACCTGGATAAAGGATTGGCTGGCCAAAGAAAACAGAGCATGCACAAATGTGTCTTTGTCTGCTTGGCGGGATGTGATGAGTGGGGTCTGTACTGGGGCTTCAAGTTTTTACATTTTGCAACAATGGCTTAGATGAGGAGAGCGAAGGCATGGTAGCCAAATTTGCAGATGACACAAAGATAGGTAGGAAAGTATGAATTTGCAGGTGGATGTAGATAAGTTGAGTGAGTGGGCAAAAATCTGGCAGATGGAGTATAATGCAGGAAAACAACTGCATAATTCAGAAGTGCAGAGGGATCTAGGTGTTCTCGTGCACGAGTCACAAAAAGTTAGTATGCAGGTACAGCATATAATCAAGGCGACTAATGGAATGCTATCCTTTATTACAAAAGGAGTTGAACATAAAAGTAAGGACGTTATGCTTCAGTTATACAGGGCATTAGTGAGACCGCATCGCGAATACTGAGCGCAATTTTAGTCTCCTTTTTTAAGGTAGGATGTAAATGCATTGGAGGCAGTTCTGCGGAGGTTTACTAGATTGACACCTGGAACGAGCGGGTTGTCTGTTTGGACAAGCTGGGCTTGCTTCCACTGGAGTTTAGAAGATGGAGGGGTGACTTGATTGAAGTATACAAGATCCTGAATGGTCTTGACAAGGCAGACGTGGAAAGGATATTTTGTTTTGAGTCCAGAATTAGAGGGCATGGTTTTAAAATTAGGGGTCACCCACATAGGACAGAGATGAGGAGATTTTTTTTTTCTCTCTGGGGGTTGTGTGACTTTGGAACTCTCTGCCTCAGAAGTCAGTGGAAGAGGGGTCACTAAATATTTTTAAGGCAGAGGTAGATTGATTCCTTTGCTCAACAAGAATCTAAGGTTATCAGTAGATAGGAATGTAGAACTCAAAACAAACAGATCAGCCATGATCTTATTGAATGGCAGAGCAGGCTCGAGGGGCTGAATGATCTACTTATGTTCCTATTTCGTGTGTTTGTAAATAGTTGTCACCTTCTTTCTCAGCTTCCCTCGAATATGGCAAAGCCTCTTCACACCATCAAAACACATGGCTTCCAAACGTCCATTACCCAGCATCTTAATCACCTGGGCATATTCTACAGACAAAAAAGTAAATAACTAGAGTTACCTTCGAACAAATGACATGACCATTACAATCTAAATTTGGAGGTAAATAAATTAGTCTTAACGACTGAAGTTTCAGTGCTCTAATCATTCTTACATTTTTCAGGTAATTCCAGAAATGTGACAAAAATGTTTTTAACAATAGTAAACAGGGTTCAAAGATGTTTATGTGGGCCATTTACTCAGCATACAGAAGTATCAGATTAGTGAATGGCACAACAGGAGAGTTAGCATTGATATAGCAACTTACTTGGCCTCATGATATCCCAAAATGCTTTACAGCCAATGAAGTGCCGTCACTTTCTACACAGGGAGATCTGATAAATAACAATTAAAGTAATAACCAGATATTCTTGTTTTAGTGATCTTAGTAGAGGGATAAATAGTATCCAGGACACCAGAGAGTGCTCGCTGGCTCTTCCTCGAATAGTGTCATGGGATCCTTTACATCTACCTGAGGGGGTAGCTGGGCCTTGGTTTATGCCTTATCCAAAAGATGACTATGTGCTCAATCTCTGGTGTAGGTCTTGAGCATACAACCCAATTCACAATTGACTTACAGCTGACAACAGGCGTCTTCATCCTTAAATGATCTGTGGCTTGTCTGTTGTTTAAAATAGATGGGCAGAGCAACTGGACAACTCATGGGATTTTACAATCATCCTATAGCAACTCAATCGAAGGATCTAGATTAAACAACTCCAGTCTGTTACAGAGTTAATGGTGCAGGCTGAAGTAGTTAGCTTCTTCTTTAAAGCCAAAGAGATAACCAAAGATGCAAGTACAGTACTGGTTATTGGACTAATAACTAGACACCGGGTGTAAAAACACAGAACGTAAGATCATAACCCACAGTGAGAATCCGCATTCAGTTATATTCTTAAGTCTGGAAATCAATGAGACCATGAAGTTGCCGCATTGTAAAAACCCAACGGGATCACTAATGTCCTAAAGGTGCTAATAACTCGGCCCACACCACAGTACCAAGCCAAGCCACTCAGTTCTAGCAAGTTTCTTCAGTTCAAGAATCACTACCATCTTGGGTCAGAGTCAATCAAGGATGGGCAATAAATCAGAGTACAAGCCAAATAAAAATCCTACATGAAATTAAAATAATGTACAGTACTAACCCTCAGCTACAGGGCTCCAACAAGTTGTTTCAACTGGTGATTCTCAAGTAAAATGAATTCCGGTACCAAACCAAACGTAGGTGTTTTTCTCCAATCATATACCCATAATCTTTTGAGATGTTTTTGATTTATTCTGCCATGAACTAAATAAGTCATTTTAACCTTGGGAACAGCTTCTCAAAATTAATTTTACAAGGGTAAGTATGGCCTGAAGGCATGGAGCTTTTGTTTTGTAGTGTTTGTGCTAATTGGTGTTTTGCAAAAAATCATAACGTAGCTACTAAACCTTGTGTTTCAGTGTCTTTCTTTACAGCTAAAAAACAGGTATGTTGCCTAGAGCATCTAGGATAGGTGGCTGGAATTATATAAACAAATGTACTTACCCTGACCATCTTCTTTGAACACCAGCTCACGTTTCTCAGACTCATTTTCATTCTTACCACGTCGCCTGTTCTTACCTCCCTTACCTGGATATAAAAATACAAAATTAGCCTGCACACAAAACTGCTGATTCTCAGCTAACCAAGCACTCTTGGATTTTGAGACATATATATCAATGGTTCAAATATTTCTGGCTGAAGGACCCACTTTTCAAATGGATTGATCACAAGCCTTATAATACTATATAATACTCAAAGTGCTGGAATGCAAATTGTTTTCTTTAAGTATTAGACCAGTATTTACACATGAGATGGTTGCGCATGTTTTCTCATTGCAGAGCCCATCAAGCCTTCGCATGATGTTTGGCAATGTCATGTACATCATTAACCACCTGCAAATTGGGCTTGTACATTGCTGCGATAGCAGAAAATGTTAATTCACAAATGTAATTAGGAAAGGCAGCAACACCTTCATTGCTTCTTTTATACCAATTCTGAGTACTTGCAGCAACAAATGGCCAAAACTGGGAAGGTGTTTGTTCCTGAAATCTAATTCGCAGCAAGTGAGTGGTCATGGACAGTCCCACCAACTCCTGTTACTTTTTTTCCCACTTAGGCAACATGATGATGTAGCAAATGTTGAAAATGGGCCCCAAACCCAAATTGCTCTTATGTCATCATAAACACTGAAGTACTCTTCCATCATTGCATGAGCAATGACCCTTTCACACAATGATTGCATTTCTATCCAGAAACTCAGTCAGTAGTGGGAATATACCTAAACCTCCATTGCTCAGTCTAGTTTTACAAAATTTCAATTTTCTTTCTAAATATTGCAAACTTAGCATTCACTGAACATGGTTGGATTGCCCATTTGTATTGATAGTTTCCACATAAACAGTTTAAAAATTTTAGCAAGTTTCAATATTCATAATTGGTCAGAAGTTTTCAGCTGATAACGTTATGCGCACAGAAAGAAAAAACAGTGGCTATTAAGTCAAAGACACTTTCCAGAATTCTGCTTCAGTATGAAGCAAGAATTTTTCATATCCTAAACCCATTTCTGAACAGTTTTGTAAAGAGATGTTTGTCAGGGCTTCACAAAACTCTCAAGCTGCATTTAGCACAGCACGAAATGAGAGTTTCATTTTTTTTTTGAAGGGCTTGACAAAGCATCATACAACTATGTTAGGATTACCTGTGGGATTACAGCTCCTAGCCTTGCAATAACATTTTTCTGCCAGTCATAGTAGCCAGCAGATTCTATATAAACAGCAACACAGTTCTACTTGAGCAATTCTGATTTCATGAAATTACCCAGTAACTTGAACATTTCTTCGCCCATTGTTCTTTCTGGCAACGTCTAATAAAATGGGGGAGTTATCTTATGAGGAAAGGTTGAACAGGTTGGGCCTGCATCCACTGGAGTTTAGAAGAATGAGAGGTGATCTTATTGAAACATAAGATCCTGAGGGGACTTGACAGGGTGGATGCAGAAAGGGTGATTCCCCTTGTGGGAGAGAGTAGAATTAGGGGACAATTTAAAAATAAGGGGTGTTCCATTTAAGACAGAGATGGGGGAGGAATTTTTTTCTGAGGGTTGGGTGCCTGTGGAACTCTTTTCTCCACAGGAGGTAGGGTAATTTTTATGGATAGATGAATTGATTCTCTTATTGGTCAAGAATCTAAGGGTAGCCAGTATATAGTGGTGTTGAGGCCACCATCAGAACAGCCATGATATTATTGAATAGTGGAGCAGGCTCAAGGGGCCGAATGGCCATTTCTATGTTATTATGTAGCTTATTTCATCTAAAATCATTGGTACGGGTAGATGGGTCTACAAGCCAAATGTTTCTCAGAAGTTTCTCAAGCCACTTTGCTGGCTTTGAAGAACCATAAAGCTTAGTCATACAATTAAAATGCTTTTTTTAAAAAAACTTCACAATTCTCTTCAAATAGAAGCAAAATGCAAGTCTCACCAGCTAAAGGTCCTTTATATTAACTCCAAATGATTACATTTTTATCTTTGAAGCAGCAACAGAACACTATTTGAAATTAAGATTTACCCAATCTTCTAGTTATTTGACCAATTTTTGTGAATTGTACAGACTCCAATTTGTGCCACAATCTTAAATCCCTAAAAGTTTAAACCTACCTTGGAATATTTCTTTATGCACAAAGAAAAAAAAACAAAGTACTGAATCAAACTTTGTTACTGATTAATAATTAAAGTTAAAAATGGAGTCTGTGCTGAATTCCATAGGTATCTGTGGTTCTCTGACTGGGGTTTGCAGCCCCCAGTAGCTCAGCAGGTAACATGCCTTAATTGCCGTTCGAATCTTACAAGAGTTGAGGGAATTTAAATGCAATTAATAAATCTGGAATTAAAAGATAGCCATGAAACTATTGTCAATTGTTGCAAAAGCCGATCTGATTCGTTAATGTCCTTTAGGGAAGGAAATCTGCCATCCTTACCCAGTCTGCCCTGCATGGGACACAATCATAGCTTACAGGCAACATCCCAGGCACCATCATCACCATCCCTGCGTACGTCCTCTCCCACCGACAGGGCAGACCCACCAGAGATGACAGTACAGTGGTATGCGGTCAGGAGGGAGTTGCCCTGGGAATTCTCAATATCAACTCTGGATTTTAAAAAAAAATCATTGACAGGATGTGGGATTCGCTGGCTGGGTCGACATTTTTTGCTCATCCCTAGTTGCCCTTGAGAAGGTGGTGGTGAGCTGCCTTCTTGAACCACTCCAGTCCCTGTGGTGTAGGTACACCCACAGTGCTGTTAGGAAGGGAGTTCCAGGATTTTGACCCAGTAGTGAAGTTGATATACAGTGATATATTTCCAAGCTAGGATATTGAGTGATTTGGAGGGGTACTTCCAGGTGGTGGTGTTCCCATGTACCTGCTATCTTTGGCCTTCTAGATGGTAGTGGTTATGGGTTTGGAAGGTGCTGTCTAAGAAGTCTTGGTCAATTCCTGCAGTGTATCTTGTAGATGGTATACACTGCTGCTACTTAGGACCTTATGATGAAGCAGGTGAAGATGGTTGGGCCGAGGACACTATCCTGAGGAACTCCTGCAGTGATGTCCTGGAACTGAGATGATTGACCTCTAACAACAAGCACCCTCCATTGTGCTAGATATGACTCCAACCAGTGGAGAGTTTACCCCCCACCGCGATTCCCATTGACTCCAGTTTTCCTAGGGCTTCTTGATACCACATTCAGTCAAATGCTGCCTTGATGTCAAGGACAATCAGTCACCTCACCTTGGGAGTTCAGCTCTTTTGTCCATGTTTGAACCGAGGCTATAATGAGGTCAGGGGCTGAGTGACCATGGCAGAACCCGAACTGGGCATCAGTGAGCAAGTTATTGCTAAACAAGTGTTGCTTGATAGCACTGTTGATGACCCCTTTCATTACTTTACTGACGATTGAGAGTAGACATAGGCAGTAATTGGGTGCATTGGATTTGTCCTGGTGTACACACAGGACGTACCTGGGCGATTTTCCATATTGCCAGGTAGATGCCAGTGTCATTGCTGAACTGGAACAGCCTGGCTAGGGGCGTGGCAGGTTCTGGGGTACAAGTCTTTAGAACTGTTGCCGAAATATTGTCAGGGACCATAGCCTTTGCAGTATCCAGTGCTTTCAGCCATTTCTTGATATAACGCTGAGTAAATCGAATTGCTGAAGACTGGCATCTGTGATGCTGGGGACCTCCGGAGAGGCCGAAATGTATCACCCATACAGCACTTCTGGCTGACTATTGCAGCAAATGCTTCAGCCTGAACTTTTGCACTGATGTGCTGGGCTCCCCCATCATCTAGGTTGGGGATATTCGTGGAGCCTCCTCCTCTAGTGAGTTGTTTAATTGTCCACCACCATTCACGACTGGATGTGGCAGGACTGCAGAGCTTAGATCTGATCCATTGGTTGGGGGATCACTTAGCTCTGTCTATCGCTTGTTGCTCATGCTGTTTGGCATGCAAGTAGTCCTGTGTTATAGCTTCACCAGGTTGACACCTCATTTTTAGGTATGCCTGGTGCTGCTCCTTTAATCCATTGAACCAGGGTTGATCACCTGCTTGATGATAACGGTAGAGCAGGGGATATGCTAGGTCATGAAGTTACAGATTGTGTTAGAGTACAATTCTGCTGCTGCTGCTGGATAGCCCTACATGCTGCAGACCTAGTCTAGCAGCTATGTCCTTTAGGACTCAGCCAGTTCAGTCAGTAGTAGTGCCTCCAAAACACTCTTGGTGATAGACATTGAAGTCTCCCACCCAGAGCACCCTCAGTGCTTCCTTCAAGTGGTGCTCAGCTGAGGGAGGGCAGTACGTGGTAATCAGCAGGAGGTTTCCTTGTCCATCTTTGACCTGATGTCATGAAACTTCATGGGGTCTGGAGTCGATGCTGAGGACCCTCAGGGCAATTCCCTCTTGACATGGCTGAGTTTGCCATTGTCGCTTCAGGTGCTTAAGTTGATGCTGGGTGGTCCATCTGGTTTCATTTCTTTGAGGCTTTGTAGCAGTTTGTTACAACTGAGTGGCTTGCTAGGCCACTTTAGAAGTCAATCACATTGCTGTGGGTCTGAAGCCACATGCAGGCCAGAGCAGGTAAGGACAGCAGATTTCGTTCCCTAAAAGGACAACAATCAACAATGGTTTCATGGCCACCATTAGGCTTTTAATTCCCATGAAGCCTCATGCCATCAGGTCGAACATAGGCAAGGAAGCTTCCTGCTGGTTACCACCTACTGCCCTATCAGATGAATCAGTACTCCTCCATGTTGGACATCACTTGGAGGAAGCACTGAGGGTGGCAAGGGCACAATGTACTCTGAGTGGGGGGTCTTCAACGTTTATCACCAAGAGTGACTCAGTAGCACCACTACTGACTGAGCCCTAAAGGACATAGCTTCTAGAATGGGTCTGCGGCAGGTGGTGAGGGAACCAACGAGGGAAAAATCTACTGACTATCACCAATCTGCTCATTGCAGATGCATCTGTCCTTGATGGTATTGCTAATAGCGATCACCACAGTGCTTGTGGAAACTAATTCCTGCCTTCACATTGAGGATACCCTCCAATGTGTTGTGTGGCACTACCACCATGCTAAATGGGATAGATTTCAAACAGATCCAGCAACTTAAAACTGGGCAGCCATGAGATGCTGCAGGCCATCAACAGCAGAATTGTATACAACCACAATTTGTAACCTCATGGCCCAGTATATCACCTGATCTACCATTATCAAGCCAGGGGATTAACTCTGATTCAATGAAGAGTGCAGGAGGGCATGCCAGAAGCAGCACCAGACATATCTAAAAATGAGGTGTCAACCTGGTGAAGCCACAACAGAGGATTACTTGCATGTTAAACAGCAAAAGCAGCACGCGATAAACAGAGCTAAGCGATTCCAAAACCAATGGATCAGATCTAAACTCTGCAGTCCTACCACATCCAGTCATGAATGATGGTGGAGGAGTAGGCAGTTCCACCAATATCACCATCCTCAATGATGCAAATAACAAGACTGAAGCATTTGCAATAATCCTCAGCCAGGAGTGTCAGGTGGATGATCTCAGTCTTCTCCTTAGGTCCCCAGCATCACAGATGTCAGTCTTCAGCCAATTCGATTCACTACATGACATCAAGAAATGGCTGAAGGCACTGGATATTGCAAATTCTATGGGCCCTGACAACATTCCGGCAACAGTGCTGAAAACATGTGCTTTAGAAAGAGCTGCACTCCCAGCCAAGCTGTTCCAGTACAGTTACAACACTAGAATCTAGGCAATGTGGAAAATTGCCCAGATTTGCCCTGGCAAATCCAACCCAGCCAATTACCTCCCCATCAGTCTACTCTTGATCGCGAGCAGAGTGATGGAAGGGATTGTCGACAGTGCTATCGAGTGGCACTTACTCTGCAATAACCTGCTCACTGATGTAGAGTTTGGTTTCTGCCAGGGCCACTCAATTCTTGACCTCATTACAGCCTTCACAGAATTACAGCATTGTTACAGTGCAGGAGGTGGCCATTTGGTCCACTGTGTGGCACTGGTTCTCCAAATGAGCAACTCATCTCATTCCATTCTCCCGCCTTCTTCCCATAACCTTGCACATTCTCTCTCCTCAGATAAGTTGAGCTCCCTTTTTAATGATTCAATGAACCTGCCTCCACCAAAATCTCAAACAGAGCATTACAGACCCTAACCACTCGCTGTGAGAAAAGGTTTTTCCTCACGTCACTATTGCTTCTTTTACTAATTACTTTAAATATGGGCCCTTTTGTTCTCAATCCTTTCACAACTAGGAACAGTTTCTCCCTATCTACTCTGCCCAGGTCTTTCATAATTTGAATACCTTTATCAAATATCCTCTTGGCCGCCTTCTCTCGAAGGAAAACAGTTGTAACTTCTCCAATCCATCTTCATAACTGAAGTTCCTCATCCCAGGAACTATTCTAGTGGCATTTTTCTGCACTCTCCAATGCTTTCACATCCTTCCTAAAGTACAGCGCCCAGAATTGGACACAATTCCCCAGCTAAAGCCAAACTAGTGACTTATACAAGTTCAACATAAACTCCGTGCTCTTGTATACCATGCCCCTATTGATAAAGCCCAAGATGCTGTATGCTTTAATTAATCGCTGATTCAACCTGTCCTGCCACCTTCAATGATTTATGCACATATACATCCAGGTCCCTCTGCTCCTGCACTCTCGTTAGAGTTGTACCCTGTATTTTATACTATTTCTCCATGTTTTTTTCTGCCAAAGTGAATCACTTCACATTCCTCTGCAATGAACTTCATCTGTCACCTGCGCACCCATATACCAACTTGTCTATGTCCTTTTAATGTTCTACACTATCCTCCTCACAGTTCGTAATGTTTCCAAATTTTGTATAATCTGCAAACTTTGAAATTATGCCCTGTACAGCAAGGTCTAGGTCATTGATATATTAAAAAGATAAAAAAAAGAGTGCCAACACCAATCCCTGGGGTGCTCCACTACAAAACTTCCTCTAGCCCGAAAAACATCCATTAACCACTACTCATTTCTGCCACTCAGCCAATTCTGTATCCATGTTGCTTCTGACAACTTTATTCCATGAGCTATAACTTTGTTCACACCTCTGTTGGGCAGCGCTGTATCAAATGCCTTTTGGAATTCCATGTACATCACATCAACAGCACTGCCCTCATCAACTCTGTTAGCTCTTCAAAAAAAGTTCTGAAAGTTAGCTAAACATGATTTGCCATTAAGAAATCCATGCTGGCTTTCCTTAATTAACCCACATTTGTCCATGTGGCTTGGTCCAAACATGGATTAAAGAGGTGAGGTAGGAGTTACTGCTCCTGACACCAAGGCAGAATTTGACCAAATGTGAGAACAAGGAGCTCTTGCAAAACTGAAGTCAATGTTAATCAGGGGGAAAAACTCCACTGATTGGAGTCATTACCTAGCATAAAGGAAGATGGTTGCAGTGGAGGTCAATCATCTCAGTCCCAGGACATCACTGAGTTCCTCAGGGTAGTGTCCTGGGTCCAACATTCTTCAGCTACTTCATCAATGACCTTCCCTCCATCACAAGGTCAGAAGTGGGGATGTTCACTGATATTGCACAATGTTCAGTACCATTCATGACTCCTCAGATACTGAAGCAGTGCACACCCAACATTCTGGATTGGGCTGACAAGTGGCAAGTAACATGCACACCACACAATTGCTGGGCACTGACCATCGCCAACGAGAGAATCCAATCATCCCTCCTTGATGTTAAATGGCATTGCCATCACTGAATCACCCACTATCAACATCCTGGGCGTTACCTGAATTGGGACAGCCATATAAATACTATGACTACAAGAGGTCAGAAGCTCAGAATTCTACAGCAAGCAACTCATTTCCTCACACCCCCCAAAGCTTGTCCACCATCTACAAGGCACAAGTCACAAGTGTGATGGAATACTCTCCACTTGCCTGGATGAGTGCAGCTCTAACAACACTCAAGCTTGACACTATCCAGCAAACCACCACCTTCAACATCCACTCTCTCCACCACCGACACAGTGGTAGAAGTGTGTACCACCTTCAAGATGAACTGCAGTAAATCACCAAGGCTCCTTAGACATCTTCCCAACCCAAGACCTCTACCACCTGGAAGGACAAGGGTAGCAGATTATATGCTGTCTTTCTATTCTTCTGCCCTAAGTGGACAAGTTCACATTTTCCTACATTGTACTCCACGTGTCAAATTTTTGCCACTCATTTAGCCTGTCTATATCCCTTTGCAGACTCCTTATGTCCTCTTTACAACTTACTTTTTTGACTATCTTTGTCTCACCAGCAAATTTAGCAACAGTTCCTTCAGTCCCTCCGTCCAAGTCATTGATATAAATTGTAAATTTCTGAGGCCTCAGCACTGATCCCTGTGGCACTGCACTCATTACATCCCGCCAACCCAAAAATAACCAATTTATGCCTTCTGTTTCCTGTTAGCTAACTAATCCTCTATCCTTGCTAAGATATTACCACCTACACCATGTGCTCTTACACTGTGCAGTAAACTTTGATGTGGCACATTGTCAAATACCTTCTGGAATCCTAAATACACCACATCCACAGGTTCCCCTCAGTGAAAGAACCTAAAATATTCTATAGCTTACCATGTATTTGCAGGGAAAGAAATGATGACTGGAAGATTTCACAGGTGTGTGACAGGTTAGGGATTCAGGCACACATGTAGCAGTGAATTAAATTATACCACACTTAAAATGAAAATGTGTCTGGGAATGTCCTTACTTTTTGCTTCAAATCTTTCTGGGGCCACTTGGCTATATAGCATTGAGCCTCAACATTTAAAGCAATATTTCCATTAACTGGTGTATATCTCAAGTTACAGGAAGCAGGTTATGCAATTACACTGGGTCTCAAAAATTTGAGCAGATGAAGCTAGCAGTTTCCACAGGTGTGGTGCTCCCCACTAGCTGGATGCTGCTGCCAAGTCAAAAAGGTGTTCTGCCCATCAAACAAATGAGTAATGTGGTTTATGAATTTCAGTGCTGGGGTGACATTAAGTATGTAGGCCATACGCCCCAATGACTGGTAGAACGTATCATGCCCCTTCGGCTATTCGGAATGGGCAAGGTACAGGCCATAACCAACAAGTCTGTGTTTGCAAAACTCAAATCAGTGTCCAATATTAGAAACAATTGTTTAGCAAAAGTTGTCCAATCGTGTGTGCCAAGAATTATGCTGACAACCAATTTAAGATCATCAGTCAGGCTCACAGGATGTAGCTTCTATGTGTGCCAGAAACTACATATATTAATACATAGAGCCCCGGTCCTTGTAGACAGAAAGAACATGTACACACATTGCATATGTTTCAACTAAACAAAATAAGCAGCAGCCATTCTCTGATTCATTCCCCAAGGCACACCTTGGCCAAGAGTCAACCTGCCTGGTTTGAATTTAAACACAGCTTGGCAGTTAATTGGTGCATTCACCATGGCAACACCATTACCATTCAGAATCTACTTGCCAACTAATCAGCACCCTCTTATGAAGTAAGAATTAATTGTTCCCTTTACATTTGGTATTCTTGCAAACTGTCCTGATGATTGCAAGACAAAAAGCGTCAACATGACGCGCCTTTTTTCAACAATAATCAAGTTATATAGGGCTTTGGTGAAATTGTGGCAGGAATACTGTGTTCAGTTCAGGTTTCCTTACCTATGGAAGGATTTACTTACCTTGGCAATGGGAAAGGGGGGTGGTGCAATGAAGGTTCACATAATTGCTTCCTGGGATGAAGGGGCTGTTCTGAGAGACGGAATAGACTGGGCATAAATTCTCTAAAGTTTAGAGGAATGAATGGTGATCTCATTGAAACAAAGGATTCTGAGAGGGCTTGACAGGCTGTTTCTCCAGGCTGGAGTATCTAGAACCAGGAGGTAAAATAAAGAATTGGTCATTTTGGACTGAAATGAGGACAAATTTCTTCATCCAGGGTCACGAATCTTTGTAATTATCTACCTAAGAGAGCTGTGGATGCGCAATCGATTATTCAAGAATGAAATTGCTAGATTTTGGGGCATTAAGGGAATCAAGGTAGAAGGTAGGAAAGTGTAGTTGGTGTAAATTTTAGCCATGATCTTCCTGAATGCTAGATGTAGAAGCAGGCTCAGGATGCCACATGGTCTACTTCTGGTCGTACTTATGTTATTTAACGTTTTAATTTAAAATGAATTCAGACATGACGCAACAATACCTAGAACAGCCAATTCCAAGCATCAAACCAACAAAATTCTAATAGCAAGTAGGAAATAAAAAAGCAAAGAGAATTGAGTTGCCAGGACCTGGTGAATTTGGCTAACATGGCATGGTTTAGGATCCCAAGATTCTCAATGAGATGAGAAGGGGGTGGGGTGGAGGAGATGGAAAAGGAAGAGATACGATGGTATATAAACTTCAAAAACAGAATTATTGGTGGAAAAACCCAATACAACAATAAGTCATATTCCAGGAGAAAAAAAAAACAAGAGCTGGTATCAGTAAAAGGGGCCACCACACAGTTACGATTGTCAGAAAAACCAAACTGGCTCACCATCACCCAATTAGTGTAAGGAAAAAACTTCCCTTATGCAACGTGGCCTAAATGACTCCAGGGTGGTTAACATTTAACTGACCTCTGCTATTGCCCAGCAAACCAAACTTCTACCAGTGGTTCAAATGTGCAGCCTGCCAACACCCTCTCAGAGGGTTGGGCAATAAATGCTGGCCTTGCCAGTGACACCTAGATTCTTAGCATGAATCAAAAATGACAAATCTTTATAAGATATCTGTGGAGCACTGTGCAAATTATAGAAAATATTGGAATGATGAGCAAGCTGCAGTGTAAATCAGATGGATTCAAGGATCTTCCAAAAATAGCCAACTCTTGTTCCAACTGCCATCTCAAATCGTCTGCCCGCTTGATGCATAATCTTTCACCTAACCTGCATTTCTGGGTTAAGTGAGGCCAATCTAGTTATTGGGTTTATTGGGTACTTGGCAGTGTAAAGCCAACCAGTCAACACAGCAATTACAGGTGAATGGGCTGCAGACATGGCTGACAGGGCAACAGATACCCCCATTGGCCCCCTGGTTCAGGTCACATCCTGTGTTAGTCTGTCTCCAACTTAACAGCGGCACCAAAGTGAAGCTCCATCTAATTTCCAGTTATCGGTTAGAGAGGGTGCAGTTAATATGATTGAGCTTTAAGTCATGTGAAAATTCTCTGGTCTCATTAAATAAACAAAACTGTTTATTTAATTTTTTTTACTCAGAAAGCAAAACTGATGACAAGGGGTTAGCCCGTGGAATTTTTATAACATGGATGGGGGGCATCAGAAGTAGAAAGGTCAACTGGTCCAATCCCAATGTGGATAACGGAAAATGTGTGGGATGGGGCTTGAAAACTAGATGATTAATTAAGGAAGGAAATATTCAAAGTGGTGAGCATTTTCATTAGTAACACCGGATAATATTATTCGTGATATCCAGCTTATACACAACGCCATCTCCCCCCTCAGCTCCATTTCCCTACTTTCTGTCCCATATCCTTTAATAACCTGAAACAAACAAGAATCCCAAAGGGCCGCCAGTCTGGAAAATGTGTAGCCGCCCCCACCATGTTCCAGGTTCCCACTGTGGAAGGAGGCGAGCCCTCATCCGGTTCTAGAATTGCCCCGCAGCAGGATGGGAGACGCGGGCGCCGGTGGGGCCTAGTGAGACCAGCAGCCGGCCAGTGGCGGAGGGAAGAGGCCGGCGCTGGGGGTGGGTGGGGAAGAGAGAGAGCGCGCGCGGGGAAAACCGCAGAGACTGCGGATCCCGCACGTGTTGGCGGCTCCCGCACTGCTCTCCAGCTGCCTCACCCCTCCCTCCACCTTCTTCCTCCTCCTCCAACCTGGTCCCTATTCCGCCCCCGGCGCCTCGCCTCCTGCTCCTGCTCACCCCGCTCCACTCTCACCTTTATTCTTGGGCATAGCTCTACGTGCGTCCGCGGCCTCCGCCTGCTCCTGTTCACCGCACTGCGCACGCGTCGCGTCGACGAACTTTATTTAAAAAAAAGGAACCGGCGGACAGTGCGAGCACGTGACCCGGGCGGTGACGTCAACCGGGCACCGCGCGGACCACCTGACAGCAAGCAGTAGCGCGCCAACCGCCCCCCCCACCTCCCCCCACCCCTGCGCGCGCGCGCGGGCGGGCGGAGCGAGCGAGCCCACGTGTGGCACAGCCTGGCCAATCGCACGCCGCGACATCAGACAAAGGCGGGGCCGATTGGTACCGTCAACAAACAAGCACTTACATTTGCATGGCGTCTGTAACGTGATGAGCACGTCCCAGAGCGCTTCACGGGAGTAATTATAAAACCCAAGGTGACGCCACCAGGCCATAATGCTAAATAAAAGCCAGAAAGTGCCGGGAAAGCTTAGCAAGTCTGGTAGCATCTGCGGGCAGAGGGACAGCGTTAACCTTTCGAGTCCGGTAAACCCTTCTTCGGAACGCTTGAGATATCAGCTTGATCAGAGGCAGAGTGTCTGAAAGGAGGAATGTGACCTGGAGGGGTATAGGGAGGGTATCTCAGAGCTTGGGCCTTGGCAACTGAAGGCACAGCTGCCACAGTGATCAACTGTCCTTATTTTGGGCGGTGGGGGGAGGGGAGTTGCCCCTTATTTTGACATGACTCTTAAGGGTCACATTTTTGTCCCTTATTTCTAGCACAGAGCGTGGGAGACTAAACCTGGAAATCTCCTCTTGCCTCTCTTTGTTGTGTGCAGATGCAAGGGAGTTATGACCCCCCCCTCCACCCCCCCCCCAGCATTCCACTCCCTGCCCCCAGTTGAAGTGCCCCTTATTTTATTTCCTAAGAGTTGGTCACCCTGCCGCTAATGCTGAAGCAATTAAAATCGGGGATGCACAAGAGCCCAGAATTAGAGGAGCGCAAATATCATGGAGGGTTGTGGAATAGATTCATAGAAAGTTTATAATACAGGAGCAGGCATTTGGCTTATCGTGCCTGTGCTGGCTTTGGAAGAGCAGCTCGCCAATCCTGCTCCCCCGCCTTTTCACTGTAGCCCTGCAATTTTTTTCTCTTTGAAAGCCTTGACGGAATCTGCCTCCACCACAACCTCAGGCAGTGCATTCCAGATCCTAACCAATTGCTATGCAAAAATGCTTCATGTTGCTTCTTTTGCCAACCTTTTTAAATCGGTGATCTCTTGTTCTCAATCCCTCTGCCAATGGGAACAGCTTCTCTCTATTGATTCTGTCCAAAATCTTAATCATTTTGAACACCTCTATGAAAACTCCTTTCAGTGTCCTCTCCTCAGGAGAATAGACCCAGCTTCTCTAACCTATCCACGTAACCGAAGTTCTTCATTCTTGGAACCATTTTTGTGAATCTTCCCTGTACCTTCTCTAATACCTTCACATCCTTCCTAAAGTGTGGACCCCTGAATTGGGCACTATATTCCAACTGAGGTCGAACCAGTGTTTTATAAAAGATTATCATAATTTCCTTACTTTTCTACTTAATGCCCCTATTTATAAAGGCCAGGATCCTGTTTGCTTTATTAATCACTTTCTCAGCCTGCCCTGCCACCTTTAATGATTTATGTACATATACCCCCAGTTCCCTCCGAACCTGTAGAATGACCGTTAGAATTGAACCCCTTATATTTCTTCTCATTCTTTCCACCAAAATGAATCTTGTTATGTTTCTCTGAATTGAATTTCCTCTGCTACTTGTCCTCCCATTCCTCCAGACTATGTCCTTTTGAAGTTTTTTTTGTTATCCTCACAATTCATAATGCTTCCAAATTTTGATCACCTGCATATTTTGAAATTATGCCCTGTACACTGTAAGAATTTGGGGTAGAAGTTTGGATAAAACCCAATTAACCAAATCTACTTAGTAATTTGTCTTAACTTTTTCAGTTTCCAACGAGTCTTAGATCCACAGGGTAAGACAAGACTCTTCAGATGGTAAGTTCAAAGAAGTTTTATTTAAAGAGAAATATGAATTAGTAGAGGGTTATACCACAGAATTACTTAAACCTGTATGTGTGGGGTTCATGTGTTTTTACAGATAAGTCCTCTTAATTTCAATTTCAGAACGCACTTCCGTAATCAAAATCAATTCGTTACCTTCTCTCGAACTAACAAATTTCTAAATAAATAACCCAAAACTTGAAGCATACTCCAATCCAACAGGCATTCCAACTTTACAACTTCCGGTGGGTGATCGAGACCTGAAAGCGTGACCTCCTCCTGTGGGGGTTGGGGGGAGAGGTCCCTGGGGTCCTTAAGGCCATACATTTTTTTTAGTGAATATCATGTCATGTCAGGCTATGAGACTTTAACTAATTGAATTGTTCCGGCTATTGTTAGGGTAATCTCAGTCATAAATTCAAGATAATACCATGATCCAAGGGGACAGTTTTATGGAAGACGGTAGTCCCTTATTCACTAATTTTGATCACTTTATGAACAAAGATCTTATCTTAAGAATCTTGAGAGTTAGTATCTTGGCATCTTAAGTGTACCATCACTTATCAATTGTTCCTTCATGTTAATAGCATATCCTTCTGGAATTGTCTTTAGGCTTTTTAGTGTTAAAGTAGGGATTTAAAGTAAGGATTTTATATATTTTACATTATATATGTTGTAAAATGGGTTTTTTAGATGTCTCACTGATGAGATCTTGAGGTTTGTATATTTAAACATGAACCCTTTATTGCTAACCTGTAACTATTTACAGATCCAAGGTATGGTCATGCATGGAGCTGTTGTCTCCATGCAGGCTGGTTACAGAGAATTGTTTCTAGGCTGTTCCTTCAGAGTCTATTACCATGTGACTCTATACATCATACTGTGAGCCGTTCTATTCTCCAGTCCCACATTAATCCTTGCACTGCTGAGCACATTGGCATTACAGTGGCAAACAGACATATCATACAACATCCCCCTCCATGGATATAGTATATATGCTAACAATTATGTTGACTTATCTTATAATTCAACCTAGGTGCACTTATTAGGGCAGATTTTTACTGACCTGTCATGGTGGGGGTGGAGCCGTAAAATGTGGTGAGCCACTCAAAACTCGATTGACTTCAGGACCATAAAATCCTGCCAACGTAAAGTTTCACCCTTAAAAATAACTCAATACTTTTTGTCCAAGATGTATGTTCTTTTGAAACAGTCTTTGCTCAACACATCCTTTCAGTTTCAAACTATTGTTCAAGGTTACAGAAAGCTAGTTTATAATCTGATGTTCTTTTCTATTACATAAATTGTCTTCTTCCTATTGCGGTGTCATGTATTTTAAAACATGTTAAAGAAGCTTTATGTTTTATTCAAATGATATAGCAGAGCCTTTCACAATAACTACTGATTGCTTAAATTCTTCAATTATAATTTAATTGAGGTTTACTACTACTAAAATTATCTGTTGCCAGCTTGCCTAACTAAGTTGTCAGTTTAACAATAGATAAGATCATTGCTGCTGGGAAACCACATTACATCTATGATGGCTTAACTTTGGCCGTTACCTCATTCAGTAAGTTTAGTCTGAGACTGGTCAAGTTTTGCTGAAAGTCACCATCTAAGCTTACTTACAAAATCCATATCTAGGTCATTAATGTACATCCTGAAAAGCAGAGGGCCTAACATTGACTCCTTGGGAGTCCCACTATATACCTTCCTACAGTCTGAAAAACAACCATTCACCACTTACTCTGTTTCCTATCACTCTACCAATTTTGTATCTGTGTTGCTACTGTCCCTTTTATTCCATGGGCTCTAACATTAGTGAAAAGCCTGTTGAGTGGTACTTTGTCAAATGCCTTTTGGAAGTCCACGTGGACCAATTCAACCACATTACCCTCATCAATCCTCCCTGTTACCTCATGAAAAAAACTTAAGTTTGTTAAACATGATTTGTTCTTAACAAATCCATGCTGGCTTTCCTTAATTAATTCACATTTGTCCAAGTGGGTTGTGAGGCTTACAGAGATAGGGAGAGTGTGGCCATGAAGGATAAGAATTTTAAAATCAAAGCATTGTTGACCAGGGGACAATGTAGGGCAGTGAGTTCAGGAGTGATAGGTGAACAGAGTAGAAAGAGGCAGTCTTAGTGATGGTGTTAATATGTAGTTGGAAGCTCATCTTGGGGTCAGATATGAAACTATGGTTGTGAACAGTCTGGTTCAACTTCAGACAATTACTAGGGGGAGTGATGAAGTCAGTGAAGAGGTAATGGAGCTTGTGGCAAGAACTGAAGGAAATGGTCTGGGTCTTCCAATATTTAGTTAAAGGAAATTTCTGCTCATCCAGTACTGGTATTATGGCAATTTATTGGCTAAGAGAGGTAGTGGTGAGATAGAGTTGGATGTCATCAGCATCCATGCGGAAACACGTGGCATATTCTATCCAATTTTGACCTCCTTACCTAAGGAAAGATATATTTGCCTTAGAGCAAGCGCAGCATAGGTTTACTAGAATGATTCCTGGCATGAGGGGCTTGTCTTAAGAGAAGAAATTGAGTATACTAGGCCTGTATACTCTGGAGTTTAGAAGACTGAGATGTTCTCAATAGAACATATGAAATTCTTAAGGGTTATTTTTTATTAATTCATTTATGGGATGTGGGCTTTGCTGGCTGGGCCAGCATTTATTGCCATTCCCTAGTTGCTCTTAAGAAGGTGGTGGTGAGCTGCAGTCCATGTGGTGTAGGTACACCCATGGTGCTGTTAGGAAGGGAGTTCCAGGATTTTGACAATTAAGGTACGGCAATGTATTTTCAAGTCAGAATGGTGTGTCACTTCCAGTGGTGGCATTCCATGCATCTGCTGCCCTTTCCTTCCAGATGGTAGTGGCCGTGGGTTTGGAAGGTGTTGTCTTGTTGAATTGCTGCAGTGCATCTTGTAGATGGTACACACTGCTGCTACTGTGCGATGATGGTGGAAGGAGTGAATGTTTGTGGATGTGGTGCCAATCAAGCAGCCTGCTTTGTCCTGGATGGTGTCAAGCTTCTTGAGTGTTGTGGGAGCTGCACTCATCCAGTCAAGTGGAGAGTATTCCATCACACTCCTGACTTGTGCCTTGTAGCCAGTGGACAAGCTTGGGGAGTCAGGAGGTGAGTTACTCCTCGCAGGATTCTTAGGCTCTGACCTGCTGTTGTAGCCACAGCATTTATATGGCTAGTCCAGTTCAGTGTCTGAAAATGATAACCCCCAGGATGTGGGGGACTCTGATGGTAATGCCATTGAAAAATCAAAGGGAGACAGTTAAATTCTTTCTTGTTGGAGATGGTCATTGCCTGACACTTGTATGGCGCAAATGTCACTTGTCACTTGCCACTTGTCAGCCCAAGCCTGGACATTGTCCAGGTCTTGCTGCATTTGGACATGGACTGATTTCAGTATCTGAGGAGTTGCAAATGGTGCTGAACATTGTGCAATCATCAGCGAACGTCCCCATTTCTGACCTTATGATGGAAGGAAGCTCATTGATGAAGCAGCTGAAGATGTTTGGGCCTAGGACACTACCCTGAGGAACTCCTGCAGTGATGCCCTTGAGTTGAGATGACTGACCTCCAATAACCACAACCATCTTCCTTTGTGCTAAGTATGACTCTAACCAGTGGAGAGTTTCCCCCCTGATTCCCATTGACTTCAGTTTTGCTAGGGCTCCTTGATGCCACACTGGGTCAAATGCTGCCTTGATGTCAAGGGCAGTCACTCTCACCTCGCCTCGGGAGTTCAGCTCTTTTGTCATGTTTGAACCAAGGCTGTAATGAGGTCAGGAGCTGAGTGGCCCTGGCGGATACCAAACTGGGCATCAGTGAGCAGGTTATTGTTAAGCAAGTGTTGCTTGATAGCATTGTTGATGACCTCTTCAATTATTTTACTGATGATCGAGAGTAGACTGATGGGGCGATAATTGGCCATGTTGGATTTGTCCTGCTTTTTGTGTACAGGACATACCTGGGCAATTTTCCATGTAGCCAGGTAGATGCCAGTGTTGTAGCTGTACTGGAACAGCTTGGCTAGGAGTGTGGCAAGTTCTAGAGCACAAGTCTTCAGTACTATTGCCGGAATATTGTCAGGGCCAATAGCCTTTGCAGTATCCAGTACCTTCAGCTGTTTCTTGACATCACGTGGAGTGAATTGAATTGGCTGAAGACTGACATCTGTGATGCTGGGACCTCCGGAATAGGCCGAGATGGATCATCCACTCGGCACTTCTGGCTGAAGATTGTAGCAAATGCTTCAGCCTTATCTTTTGCACAGATGTGCTGGGCTCCCCTGTCATTGAGGAAGGGGATATTTGTGGAGCCTCCTCCTCCAGTGAGTTGTTTAATTGTCCACCACCATTCATGACTGGATGTGGCAGGACTGCAGAGCTTAGATCTGACCCGTTGGTTGTGGGATTGCTTTTTAAAAACGTATTAGTTTATGGGATGTGGGCGTCGCTAGCTGGGCCAGCATTTATTGCCCATCCCTAATTGCCCTTATTCAGAGGGCATTCTAAGAATCAACCACATTGCTGTGGGCCTGGAGTCACATGTAGGCCAGACCAGGTAAGGATGGCAGATTTCCTTCCCTAAAGGACATTAGTGAACCAAATGGGCTTTCTTTTTTACGACAGTTGACTATGGTTTCATGGTCATTATTAGACTTTTAATTCCAGATTTTTTATTGAATTCAAATTTCACCATCTGCCATGGTGGGATTCAAACCCAGCTTAGTTCTGTCAGTCACTTGTTGCTTATGCTGTTTGGCACGCAAGTAGTCCTGTGTTATAGCTTCACCAGATTGACACGTCATTATTAGGTATGCCTGGTGCTGCTCTTGGTATGCCTTCCTGCACTCTTCATTGAACCAGGGTTGATCCCCTGGCTTGATGGTAATGGTAGAGTGGGGGATATGCTGGGCCATGAGGTTACAGATTGTATTCGAGTACAATTCTGCTGCTGCTGATGTCCCACAGCGCCTCATGGAGGCCCAGTCTTGAGTTGCAAGATCTGTTCAAAACCTATCCTTTTTAGCTGTGCCACATAATACGATGGAGGGTATCCTCAATGTGAAGGTGGGACTTTGTCTCCACAACGACTATGCAGTGGTCACTCCTACTGATACTGTCATGGACAGATGCATTTGCGGCAGGCAAGTTGGTGAGGATGATGTCAAGTATGTTTTTCCCTCTTGTTGGTTCCCTCACCACCTACCACAGACCCAGCCTAGCAGCTATGTCCTCTAGGACTTTGCCAGCTCGGTTAGTAGTGATGCTACGGAGCCACTCTTGGTGATGGACATTGAAGTCCACCACCCAGAGTACACTCTATGCCCTTGCCACCCTCAGTGATTCCTCCAAGTGGTGTTCAACATGGAGGAGCACTGATTCATCAGCTGAGGTGGGAGGGTGGTAGGTGGTAATCAGCAGGAGGTTTCCTTGCCCATGTTTGACCTGATGCCATGAGACTTCATGCGTTTCGGAGTCGATGTTGAGGACTCCCAGGGCAACTCCCTCCCCATTGTATTACAGTGTGCCACTGCCTCTGCTGGGTATGTCCTGCCAGTGTGGGACAGGACATTCTTGGGGATGGTGATGGTGGTGTTTGAGAAATTATCAGGTAAGATATGATTCCTTGAGGGTGACTATGTCAGGCTGTTGCTTGACTAGTCTGTGAGGCAGCTCTCCCAATTTTGGCACTAGATGTTAGTAAGGAGGACTTTGCAGGATCGACAGGGCTGAGTTTGCCATTGTCGTTTCCAATGCCTGAGTTGATGCCAAGCGTCCGTCCTGTTTCAGTCCTTTTTTAAGCCTTAGTAACGATTTTGATACAACTGAATGGCTTGCTAGGCCATTTCAGAGGGCATTTAAGAGTCAACCACATTGCTGTGGGTCTGGAGTCACGTGTAGGCCAGACGAGGTAAGGATGACAGATATCCTTTCCAAAAGGACACTAGTGAACCAGATAGGTTTTTACAACAATTGACAATGGCCTTGAAAAGGTAGATGCTGAGGGGATGTTTCCTCTGGCTTGGGACTCTACAGATAGGGGGCATAGCCTTGGAATAAAGGGTTCACCATTTAAGACTGAGATGAGGACAAATTTCTTCACTCATTGTGAATATTTGAAATTCTGTACCCCCAGAAAGTTGTGGATGCTCAGTTGTTGAGTTATATTCAACACTAATAAATTCTGGGATATTAAGGGAATCGAGTGATAGGGGGATAGTGTGGGAAGGTGGAACTGAAGTAGAAGATCTGCCATGATCTTATTGAGTGGTGGAGCAGGCTCAAAGGGCCTTTCGGATAATATTGCTGACTGGCAGAATGTAGATGATAACTAGGGGGGACCCAAGGATAGATCCTTGTGGAACTCCAGAGGTAATGGTGTAGGAGTGTGAAGAGAAACTTTTGCATATGGTTCTCTAGCTATGATGGATAGATAATAATGGAGGCAGTGGCATAGTGGTATTGTTGCTGTGCTGGTAATCTAGTTTCCCAGGGTAATGCTCTGGGGACCTGGATTTGAATCTCATCATGACAGATGGAGGAATTTGAATCCAATAAAAATCTGGAATTAAAAGTCTAATGATGACCATTTAAAAAAAGACATTGTCAGAAAAACCGATTTGGTTCACTAGTGCCTTTGAGGGAAGGAAATCTGCTGTCCCTACATGTGACTCGACCCGCAGCAATGTGGTTGACTCTTAAATATCCTCTGAAATGGCCCAGCAAGCCACTCAGTTCAAGGGTAATTAGGGATGAGCAACAAATGCTGGCTCAGCCAGTGATGCCTACATCCCATGAATAAATAAAAAAGGGCTGTTTTACCCCTGGATAACAGAGGAGAGAGGCATTGGAGGAGATGGTGTGGTGAACTGTGTTTAATACTGCAGATGGGTCAAGAAAGGAGAGAAGTTGTCGTTTATCATAGCCACAGTCACAAAGGATGTAATTTGTGACTTTGATGAGGAACCTTTCAGTACTGTGGTGGGTTTGGAAACCTGTTTGGAGGGAAGTGCAGGAAAGATAGGCATGGATTTGGGAGGTGAAAACATGTTCACTTTCAAGAGGAAGGGGAGGTTGAAGTTAGGACAGTAGCTTGCAAAGAGGGAGGGGTCATCAGTAGTTTTATTGAAGAGAGGCTGATGACGGCAGATTTGAAGGAGAGGGAACCATAACATAAAAACTTACTGCTCCCAAACCCCCACAAATGCCACCCTCTGGGAGTAGGCACTAGTGCTGCTCAGTAGGAGCATAGTTTACCACAATTGTCAGCAGTAAACTTAACTCAACTCGGCTTCCTTCTTAAACTGACAAGTCCCTGCTGTGGAGAGGTGGGAGGCTCATGAATACATTTAACTCTGGGTCCTGTGATGCAGTTGGGACCTTGATGCTATTTGAACTTGTGCAACAAGGTTTTCAAACCAGTCAGGAAGATCTCCTGGAGAACACTGGCGTAATCATGGCAACTTGTCAGTGGGGTGCAACAAAAGTTCTGATCTACATAAAGCTGCTGCACTCACAGGTGCTATCTCAATTTATTGTGGACTATTATTGTGGATTATTGTTTCGATACTCTGTGGGAAAAATAGAAATTTGATCCTGGGTACTGCTCCAGACACACACTATTAGAGTGAAGAGGGAGATGAGGAAGAGCCACCCCAGCAGCAAAGGCGTAAAAAGGAAGGAGTTGCTGGTGAGCAGCAGAAAAGGCAGGCAGCAACAGAAAGGGTATGTGCTCAGAAGGCCTTAATAAACCTCAGAGGGTGTACAGACAAAGACTCGGTTTCCTTGATCCTTCTGAGGAGCAGTGCTGAAGAAGACTCCGACTGTCAGTGCTGGTGGTTGCAGACCTCTGCAGCCTCCTTGAGGAAGACACCTGTCTGCTAGACCTAGCGCCTGTGCTATGCTGGTGGCACTGGCAGTGACCATGAGCCTCAACTTTTATATTTCCTGGATCCTTCCAAAAACCACAGGGGATATATCAAGGTTGTCACAGTCAGTCACCCATAAGCGTATCCAGGCCAATGACCAATGCATTAGATTCAAGTATTATGATCCCAGCTGATATTAATACTGGACAAGTCAGATCTCTGAGTGAAACCTGGCTTGATGGATCCTAACCTTTATTTTTTTTTTTCAAAACTGTGAAGTAAAGTTACTGAACAAATTCATAGGAGTCTGATGGTGAGCGTTTAACACAAGGAATAAAACATTTATTAAACAAGAAAAATGAACTATATTATACCAGCCAATAAAGGTAGGAAAGATCTCAATACAAACACAAGACATTTATTCAAGTATTCACCATTCCTTCACCCCATCTTTATCTTTACAGACACATACAAATTCAGAAAGATAAAACAATTTACCATATCTATCTTATACCCTAACATTCAGGGTAAGTATGCGGTACATATGAACCAACTGGCGAACTGTGTTCAAACACACCACACTCCAGGTAAATGACAACCAAAGCAGATTCTATTTCTCAACAGCCCACCCAAAATGCTTGTCACACAATGAGCCAAATGGTCTCACGGAAACTCTGTTTTTCTTATGAGGTTTCCGATCTCCACATTTGAAGAACTTGCCCTTGGAATTTTCTTCAAAAGTTGCTCCCACTCTGACAGCTTCAACATGAATCCATCTCTAGGGTTTCAATCTCACCTTCTGAGATTCCTTTCCTCTGGATCTCCAAGTACACTCAAGCTTCACCTTCCAAGCACACTTTCAAATCTTTGGCCATGCCAAGGAGAACACCACCACTGCTAAAGGATACCTTTGTCCTTACGCCCCGCAGTACAGAGTCACTAATCTTCGGCTGTCCTCTTGGATCTTCAGGGCTTTTCTCAAGCCCACTTTGCTTCAAGCCTGCCCCCTGCAGCTCTTTCTTTAACTTGGAGCCTTTTTCCCTGCTCCTGTCATTTTTCTTGACTCAATGGGATTTTTGTCCCTGCTTGGGACTGTCTTCTGGGACCTCTATCCCACTCCCTGGTTTGGGACCTTCTTCTTGGGTTAGGTCCTTTTCCCAGTCCCTCTCCCGTGCCCTACTCCCTGGGATACCTTCTCTCGAATGGTGCTTTTGTTCAGGTCACTTCACCTCTAGTTTCACTTATTTTCTTCTTTTTCTTCTGCACATGTGCGCAGGGCCAGTTGTTGGCCTGAAGGTAAAACCACTAACTGTGCTGTGCAAAAAGCTGTTTCCTGGCCTGAAGAACGGAAAAGCACTAACTGCACACGTGCAGAAGGCCCGAAGATTGTTTTAAATAAAAGAACTAACTTCACATGTGCGGTCATTTCATGGCCAGCACATGCACAGAAGTCCCAAGGCCCGCTGGGAACTGTACTTCTCGAACTGCAACTTCAAACTCAAGGTAAGAATCTGAGTTTGTTACGTAGGGGCGAGTCGTTATATCAACTTCCAAACCAATGACAACAATCAGATGGAGAGAGTCGATGTTTGCAGGTCTGGATGGCTTTCCACAACTGCAGGGTGCCATAGATTGGACATGCACATGGGTTTCAGGGCATTCCACAACCAGCCTCTGCTAGCCACAAGGATTTCCACTCAATTAATGTTCAGTTAATCTGCAACTATATAAGAGATCCATGAAGCTATTGCCCGATACCCAGGGAGCTACCATGCTGCCTAATATCCCACCATGTTTCATCTTTGGACCAACAGTTGGATTTATATTACTCCTTTGCTGTAGTAAAAATACCTAAGGCATTTGACCGAAGTGTTGTCAAACAAAAGTTAGCACATATTAGGACAGGTGACCAAAAACTTGTTCAGGAACGTTTAAGGAGCATATTAAAGGAAACATTTAGAGACAGAGGTTTTGGGATAGAATTCTAGAGCTTAGGGTCTCGGCAGCTGAAGCCAGAGCTGCCATTGATGTTGCAACTAAATGCTGGGCTGTGCAAGAGGCCAGAATTAGCGGAGCGTGGCTATCTCGGAGGTTTTTAGGGCTGAAAGAATTAAGAGATAGGATGGGCAATGCCATGAAGAGATTTGAAAACAAGGCTAAGAACGTTAAAATCGCGGCATTGTTGGTCCGGGACCCATTGCACACAGGCGATAGGTGAATGGGACTTGGTTTGAGTTAGGATATGGGCAGCAGAGTTTTGGATGATCTTAAGTTTATAAGGAAGACCAGTCAGGAGTGCATTTGAATAGTCAGGTCTAGAGAAATGGCAAGAATTTCAGGAGCAGATAAGCTGAGGCAAGGGTGGAGTCAAGTGATCTACAGAGATGGAAATAGTCTTATTGATGGCACAAATATGTGGCTGGAATATTTTGGGGTCAGATATGATGTATTAATGAAGGTGTTAGTAGTTGGTCTTTGTGATGGAGCAATGTAATGTTGGTAGCTCACAGGGTCAGATAGAGCACCAATAGTACAAATGGTCTGGTTCAGTGTCAAACAATGGCCAGGGAGAAGGATGAGGTCAGTGGCTAGGGAATGAAGTTTGTGACAGGGATCAAAGACAATGACTTTGCTCTTCCAATATTTAGTTGGAAGGAATTTCTACTCATCTTTACTGGATGTTCAACAAGTGGCGTGATGAATCAGAGGCAGTGGAGGGTTCGACAGAGGCGGCAGTGAGGTAGAACTGGGATTTTGGATGGTGCCATCAAGGAGCATCGTGAGCCAGCAGTCTGGGAGCAGGAATAGAAGCTTTTGCAGGTGATTCCACAGCTAAGTCTGGATAGAATGGAACAATGCATGGGTAGTCCCCCAGCTTGAAGACAGAAGAGATGATGTGGTCAATTGTGTCAAAAATGCAGACAAGTTGAAGAGGGAGAGTTCATCAGTATTAAAAGGATTTTAATGGATACAAGGGATAGGCCCTTTTACGTCTCATGAAGAATCTGGACATGCCCTTTATCCTTATGTAACACATTGTCTTCCATTCCGTTATCCTTCCTGTACCATCTACACTCATGACACCTCTGCAGACCCTTCAGCAACCCACAGCAGGCTTGGTACAAAAGCAAACAGAAGACGTCATTGAGGCGGCCATTGGGTGGCTCTAGTTAAAAGTTTGGTTGTCTTGACAGCTCTGGAGGCTCCCTGCAATACTGTTCAGCCCAAGTTTACAGAACAGTTGTGATATGCTATGTACCGCATAACATCATTCAGCAAAGAGGACTGGACATTCCAGAGGAGGAAGGCTTTCAGGACTTACCATCTGATGAGGAAGAGAATGGTGAAGAGATAGATGGTGGACTGAAGACACGGCATGTGAATCATTATGCTGCCCTCATAGCACGATGCTTCATTTAGACATCTGTAACCTCAGCCACACTTATGTGACCACACGCCCTTGTAGTGTCATTTAATCCTTACCCCATGGCCTTAACATCCTTTAAGTTGTCACCTTGAAAATATTCCTCCAACTTCCACACCTATGCCATTTAAAAAAGACAAATTGCCTTCAAATCATAGGACACACAAGAATAGCAGAATGTTCTGCCACTCAAACCTTATAAAGCCAATTACTGAAGCCACAAAGTGTTGACCCTCAGTGACCACACATTTCTTACTTCTAACACTTTTACAAGATACTAGTTGGGTAGCTTGAACAGAGATGGGTCAGGATGCTGTGTATTTTATTCTTCCAAGATGTTGGCAGATAACTTCTGGGTGAAGATGCCCATGAGGGGACCAGTTGTTCCTCCTGGACTTCTGCCAGTGAAGTCAGAGCTGGCTGCACTTGAAGCACTCTGTCAAATATTGGATCAGTGGAGTGACAATGGATGAGACTTGGAGGCACCCTGAGAAAGGTCTGCATGTACTGTCTGTTCAGCCACAATCTCTCCACGACAGCAGCACATTAATCCTGCTGTTCTGCGAGAGAGTAGACTGGAGGAATGGAAGCCCCAATCTACACTGCACCAACTTGTCCAAGATGGTCTCCATAGAGACTATATGAGTTGTAGGACATCTATATCAGCTGATAAGTGAACTAGTGTTGAGTACGCTTGGCTACAATTTCCATGGAGGTGACCACACATTTTGCAGTGCATTGCAGAATTTAAAACCCCTATGACATCACCCCCACGTATGGTGGAAGGGAACAACTCATAATGGACAGAGTACCTTGCAGGAGTATCAGTACCTCACACAATTGTACCTTTAGCATTCTCCTTTTTATTGCCAGCCCTCGTGGCTCAAGATCCCTGGAGTAAATGGTGTATACAGCTTTTCTTGGCTGCCCCTGCTCATTGTAGAGAGACTCACCAAGTACTACTACACTGCTGAGCAATATCTCTAATGTGCTAATATCTGTGCTGTTGCCAGCAATGTATGTGGTGTATGAGATGATGCATTCTTGGGACTGATGATGTCCTCCAAGGAGTCTTTGACCATTGTGGGCAAAAGCTGATGTTTTCCATGTGAAGACTTGGGAAGAAGGTACTAAGGGTAGACATTTAGCAGTGGTACTTAAAAGATTGCAATGTGCACACAAAGTACTTGACCATACTAGTTGATGTGAAGTCATCATTAAGGGGAATTATTTATAGGAGACATGGGGTTAAAAGGTCAATTCTTCCAATAATCAACCATTCTGCATGTCCTTTCCCACACCCTCCCTTACAGAAATGGATCATTTCTATAGATAGTTGACAGGAAATTGTCACGTGGATGGGTTGCATACTAGACGCATTGCATACCAGATGCAGCTTTCCATTGAAGAATTGGGAAGCTTTATTTAAACAATTAGTCATTAAAATGAACCACAGTTAACAAGTTGTGCAATCCTGTGGGTTCATCATCTAACAACACATTCATGTTGTGTCCCCATCTTCAGATTAATATCAGGACCAAAGATTTTTCCTTGCGAAATGCTGACATAAATCAAAACACTTAACAGCTACCTTTAGAAACTGACGGTTGCCATGTACAAGTCTCATATCTATCCCCAGTTCAACAGCTCTTCAGATCAGCTGAAACGGACATGCTGCTCACACTTGTGCTTTCTGGAACTTCCAATGTAGTACCTTAGGTCAATAGTAGATGGCAGTGCTAATCCATTAAAAGCTAAAAGTCCCAATACTTCCAGAAGCAATGGTGTAGATAATCAAATCACAGCACTGGTTGCTGCCTCTCATTAGGCTCTTTTTGGGGGCAAAAATTATTTTTAGGGTAGATATTTCTAACAATATATTTGCTCTTACATATTCAAATAATCTCCTTTGTCCTTAAATCTGTTTATTTTTGTGCGTCACTATTCTCAACTGTTGTCTCATTCTGAATGCCCATCAGGCTGGATCGATTTTTATTTCTCACTTGTCCTGAACTGTGGGCAGGGTTCTGAGTTTTATTGTGCCATATTTTGTAAGAAACAGTTTTGATGTAAATAAAACTTCTGAGCTCAATACACCATATTTTCTACATGCCCACTCTCTTAGAGATGATAATAGTTGTATCCCACTGCTAAGGGTATTAGGTATATAAAGAGATAAAAACAAAAAAACTGCGGATGCTAGAAATTCAAAACAAAAACATAATTACCTGGAAAAACTCAGCAGGTCTGGCAGCATCGGCGGAGAAAAGAGTTGACGTTTCGAGTCCTCATGACCCTTCGACAGAACTTGAGTTTGAGTCCAAGAAAGAGTTGAAATATAAGCTGGTTTTGATTTCAACTCTTTCTTGGACTCGAACTCAAGTTCTGTCGAAGGGTCATGAGGACTCGAAACGTCAACTCTTTTCTTCTCCGCTGATGCTCAGACCTGAGTTTTTCCAGGTAATTCTGTTTTTGTTTAGGCATATAAAGAGAACACTCAGCATCTCGGACACCAAGCTACAATGCAGGACCACATGCATGTCAAAGAGTAAGCAGCAAGTGATAAGAGCTAAGCGATTCTACAACCAACGGATTAGAGCTAAACTCTGCGGTCCTGCCACATCTGAGCGTGAATAGTGAACAATTAAACAACTCACTGGAGGAAGAGGCTCCACAAATATCCCCATCCTCAATGATGGGGAAGCCCAACACATCAGTGCAAAATAGAAGGCTGAAGTATTCACAACAATCTTCAGCCAGAAGGGGAGTAGATAAACCATCTCAGCATCACAGAAGCCAATCTTCAGCCAATTCGATTCACTCCACATGATATCAAGAAACGGCTGAAGGCACTGAATACTGTAAAGGCTATAGCCCCCGACAACATTTTGGCAAAGTACTGAAGCTGCTCCAGTATGGCTACAATACTGGCATCAACTTGGCTAAGTGGAAAATTGTCCAGGTATGTCCTGAACACAAAAAGCAGGACAAATCCAACCCAGCAATTACCATCCTATCAGTCTACTCTCATTCAGCAGTAAACTGATGGAAGGGATCATCAACAGTGCTATCAAGCAGCACTTGCTTAGCAATAACCTGCTCACTGATACCCAGTTTGGGTTCCGCCAGGGCCACTCAGCTCCTGACCTCATTACAGCCATGGTTCAAACATGGACAAAAGAGCTGAACTTGATGAGGTGAGAGTGACTGCCATTGACATCAAGGCAGCATTTGACCCATTGTGGCAGCAAGGAGCCCTAGCAAAATTGGAGTCAATGGTAATCAGGAGGAAAACTCTCTGCTGGTTGCAGTTGTATCTAGCATAAAGAAAGATGGCTGTGGTTGTTGGAGGTCAATTATCTCAGTTCCAGGACATCACTGCAGAGGTTCCTCAAGGAAGTGTCCTAGGCCCAACCATCTTCAGCAACTTCATCAATGACCTTTCTTCCATCATAAGGTCAGACTTGGGGATATTCGCTGGTAATTGCACAATGTTCAGCAGCATTCATGACTCCTCAGGTACTGAAGCAAGACCTGGACAATGTCTGGGCTTGGGCTGAAAATTGGCAAGTAACATTCAAGCCACACAAGTGCCAGGCATTGACCATCTCCAACAAGAGAAAATCTAACCAATGCCCCTTGGCATTCAATGGCATTACCATTGCTGAATCCCACACCAACAACATCCTGAGGGTTACCATTAACCAGAAACTGAACTGGACTAGCCATATAAACACCGTGGCTACAAGAGCAGGTCAGAGGCTAGGAATCCTGCAGTGAGTCACTCACCTCCTGACTCCCCAAAGCCTTTCTACCACCTCCAAGGCACAAGTCAGGAGTGTGATGGAATATTCTCCACTTGTCTGGATGAGTGCAGCTCCAACAACACTTGAAGCTGGACATCATCCAGGACAAAGCTGCCTGCTTCATTGACATCACATCCAGAAACATTTACTCTCCCCATCACTGTTGCACAGTAGCATCAGTATGTACCATCTACAAGATGCACTGCAGGAACTCACCAATTAGACAACACCTTCCAAACCCATGACTGCTACCATCTAGAAGGACAAGGGCAGCAGACACATACAAACACCACCACCTGGAAGCTCCCCTCCAAGCCACTCACCACCCTGACTTGGAAATATATCACCATTCCTTCACTGTCACTGGGTCACAATCTTGGAACTCCCTCCCTAACAGCACTGTGGGTGCACTTACACCACATGGACTCCAATGGTTCAAGAAGGCAGCTCACCATCATCTTCTGAAGGGCAATTAGGGATTGGCAATAAATGCTGGCCCTGCCAGTGACACCCACATCCCATGAATGAATAAAAAAAACATTATTTTCCTTTTAATTTGTAGGAATTTAGGCTGTGGCCACATTACATTATGTGGTGTAACAATTTACTGGAAAACATTCTTACTCAAAAACCATCCAAGTCCTTTCCAACATTTTAACCCTAATGCAGAATCACAGCTGTTCCACAACTAATTAATGATTTTGAGAAATAAGCTAAGGATTAAAATGTATGGCACATCATTCAAAATGTGATCAAGGTTCGCCAAGAGTGGGAGTAAAACCAAGTAAATCAGAAACCATGTCAAGAAGCTCAGAGGTTGCAAATAAGATGACAGCATACTTTTATTAAGTTTGAAGTTTTATTTTGTATAAATTTCAGTTTTTCCTCATGATTACAAAAAAATTGCCAGCCCACAAGGAGCAACATAAGTACTGATAGATTTGATTCCACTCTCCTGGTTGGACCTGGGATTAGGCCAGGGTAACATTAAATTTCAAATGAAAACATTCTGATTCTATACCAGAATGAGGCACAATTAAGTCTATCTCTTGCAGCATTGACTATTCTAATCAATCCAGTTAACTGGCAGCATCGCCCAGGTGTCAGCTGAACCCAACTTCAGACTGCTACCAAATTCATACTTTGGTAAAGACAGTATAAAAAAAATCCTTATACATCCACTTCAGTGCCATGCTATGTGGTGGAGTCTGGTATAAAGTTTGATTTTATAGAAGTGTAGAAAAATATTACATCTGTGATACAGCTTCATTTTAAAAACTCACCAAGTAGATTTTGAATTTCAAAATAATTACATCCCTCATCTTTACACCTTCCCTTCGAGCTACAATAATTGAATGGCAACATTTAATGTATAGTATTCAAATCATTACAATCGCATCCCATCTTTAAACTATGATCTTTAAGAATGTTAAAGCTGAAGACGTGATGGACACACAGTAAGTGATTTTCAATGGACTTCTATTTCTACTCATAGAATCACTGCAACTCAAATGCCAAGGTGAATCCATTTGAGAAATTCAATGTTTTGTTCACTGCCACAGTGAGTGGCAAAAATATGACCGTCACCCTCCCCGTATCATGCTAAATTATATTGTAAAGGATTATAAACATCCTCTGTCTCATACAAAAGTAAAAGTCTCACAAATACATGCTATAGTTGGTAGGCTGCCTTTTCAAAGATCTATAGATTACAGTAGATTTAGTTGTTTAGCAATTGACTCAAAATGCAGGCAAGGAGATAAAGCGTTCCTCAGCTGCTAACAGTACCCAACAAAATTTTCAATCATGGAATACTGATCAGGTAAGTGTGAAAATAGCCATTGATACAGACAGACTAGTGGAGGACTATGCTGGGAGAAAAAGCAATGAGAGTCACTGCCTATGCAAAAGTCATGGCATTCAAAAATGGCACAAGGTTTACAGTGATAACACATATAGGATGTACTTCAACTCAAGTGCTAAACTTTAGAAAAAAATCCCTAATTACAACAAAAACAATCCAGATGGACTTACACATTCCCAGTAGAAATTCACTGTTTGAGTGCTTTTCCTATTGCTAATTTACAAATACAAGTAGTACAGTGTTCATTGTAATGCCAAGTTTCTATGCTTTTACCCAAATAACCTTTGTTCCCAAGTATTCTGCTTCACATTCCATCCAAAGAATACATTCCCAATATCCTGGTACCCAATTGTTCAAAGCAGGACTAGCAGAAGACAAAAAGCAGCATATAAAGATAACTGGGATGGTACGTTCTCTGTTCTTTGAGATACACGTGAATGTCTAAGGCTGCCGTGAATCCAGTTTTCAGCAGAGGTCACTTTAAAGAGCAGTTGAGGTAAGTTTCTTAACACCCCTTCTCTGGGCCAGATTTGAGCAGCCGACTGGTTCTAGAACAGGCTGTAATGGTGTACGATTCAGCGCAGAGTAAGTAGCAGCCATGGCCCCCTAGAAAAACATGGCACAACATGAGTGGAGACAAAACACAAGTTTACCGAGATGCACAACAACATCTGCATAAACTCCCACTGAGATCAAAGGTTAACATATCTCTGCTGCCTTTCTGCAGACACTTGCTGTATGAAGATCGGCCTTTAGATGTGTGGGCAGGCCAGGATAGTGCGGGGGAGGGAGGGAAATAGAACGTGGAAGTGCAGTTTTTACCTTTACTAAATGAGGTGCATCCTGACGGTTTAGGTGAAACTGTGGCAGTTTATCCCGATGAATAATCCAGGGGTGTCGGAGGACCTGGCTGGTAGACAATCTTTGTTGTGGATCTACATGAAGCATCTTTGATACAAGATCCTGTTGGATCAAAATTGAATTTATTATATGTTTGCAATATTTATGTGGAAATGTGTTCACTTGGCTAATAACTCGACTACACAAAAAGCTAAATCCAACCTCGATCAAATAAGTTGTAGGAAGAATTCATGAGATTTTCCCACACTGCCATTTATATTCTGACACTAACCAATGACGAATACAAGAAAAATAGACTTGCATTTTTCAAACACTTTTCACAACCTCAGGACATTCCAAAGTACTTTACAACCCATGAAGAAGTATAGTCATTGTTTTAATGTGGGAAATGCTGCAGCCAAATTGCACTCACAAACAGCAGTGTGACAAAGGCCAGATAATCTTTGTTTTAGTGATGTTGGTTAAAAGATAAATATTGGCCACGTGGTGTTGAAAATCTTTTTGAGGCAACACAGATCTTATTGCCTGACTAGAAACCATGCCTCAAAAGGATTTGTAACAACTGACTTTTGTAAACAGCAAAAAGCTCAGTAAACCTTACAGCATAACAATTTTTAAAAAAAATCAGTTCTTGCATAATTTTTTAGAAATATGAATCAATTAAACTGACAAATAATTTTCTGCTTTGCATACAGACTACTGCCAATGATATTAGAAAAACAAAGCAGCAATTTTGTATAACTAATTTGGAGATGTCACCTGACCCAAGATAGTTGACAGAAGCGTTAGCTGTAGCACTGTGATAGCACACTTGGCCAAGTCAGCAGATTATGGGTTCCAGCCCCATTCCAGTGACGAATGCATACATATCTAGGCTGAAACTGAGGGAGTGTTGCACTGTCAGATATGCTATCTTTCAGATGAGGCATTGAAACTGGCTCCTTCTGCTCTCTGGCAAGTACAAAGAATCACAGAGCACTATTTGAAAATTATGAGAAATTTTGCTGAATTCTGGCCATTTATCCATCAGCACCAAGAAATGTTACCTGGTAATTCATCTCATCACTGCTGGTGTAATCTGTCACGTTTCCCTACACTACAATAGTGACCACAAAGTAATATAATGAGTTTAAAAGTGCTGTGTAATGCCCTGAGTTTAAGAGAGGCAGCATAAAATTGCAAGTTCATTAAACCATATGGAACAAACCTCTTAAAAAAAACAGGACCTCATGTCTCTTAGGCACTGATTTACTGAGGGGGTGGGGAGGAGTGGAGAAATCAAATTCTTTACTACACTGGATTCAGGGATATTTTGGAAAAACAAGAGGTAGTGAGTTCTTTGATCCTACTCATTTTCGCACAAAAATGGAATATGCAACTGGGTAACTTAAACTAACAGATTACAAGCGTTCCATACAAACAAGGAGTAGGCCATTCGGCTCCTTGAACCTGCTCCGCCATTTACTAAGATCATGGCTGATCTGATAGTTTCAAATCTGCATTCCGCCTACCTGCAATAATCTATCATCCTCTTGTTTACCAAGTCACCTCTTACTCTTCTAAACTCCAGTGGATACAAGCCTAACCAGTCCAACCTTTCCTCAGAAGACAACCTGCCCATTCCAGGTATTAGCCTGATAAACCTTCTCTGAGTTGCTTCCAACGCAATTATATCCTTCCTTAAATAAGGTGAACAGGAATTTAAACTAGAAAGTGGGGGGGGAGGGAAGGGTAAAACTCCAAGAAGTATGACTAATGGGAAACAAAGCAGCAGGTTAGCGTGTCGGGGGGGGGTGGATTCAACTTCATGGAAAATTATGAAAAAATTGGAGAGCCCAGGAGAAGCTATTAAAGTCCCCAGAACACAAAATAGGACAGTGTTTGGAAAGGGCTAGGAATCTAACTTCAAGCACATCAGATAAACGACAATTAGAAAGGGGACAGGAAATACAGGACTGAAGATGTTGTTTCTGAGTGCACGCAGTATACGAAATAAGGTAAATGAGCCTGTGGCGCAGATTGAAATTGGCAGGTATGATGTGGGCATTACGGAGACATGGCTGCAAGTGGATCAGGACTGGGAGCTAAATATCCAAAGATATACATCCTATCGAAAAGATAGGCAGATTGGCAGAGGGGGTGGGGTTGCTTTGTTAGTAAGAAATGAAATTAAATCGATAGCAAGAAATGACATAGGGTCAGATGATGTAGAATCTGTGTGGGTAGAGTTGAGAAACTGCAAAGGTAAAAAAACCATAATGGGAGTTATATACAGGCCTCCAAACAGTAGTCAGGATGTGGGGCACAAGATAAACCAGGAGATGGAAAAGACGTGTAAGAAAGGCAAGGTTACAGTGATCATGGGGGATTTCAATATGCAGGTAGTGGATCTCAAGAAAAGGAATTTGCAAAATGTCTACGAGATGGCTTTTTGGAGCAGCTTGTTGTGGAGCCCACTAGGGAACAGGCAATTCTAGATTTAGTAATGTGTAATGAGGCAGCTTAAGGTGAAGGAACCCTTAGGAGGGAGTGACCATATGATAGAATTTACCCTGCAATTTGAGAGGTAAAAGATGGAATCAGATGTAACGGTATTACAGTTAAATAAAGGCAACGACAGAGGCATGAGGGAGGAGATGAGCCTGGCAGGAAAGACAGTGGAACAGCAATGGCAGGAGTTTCTGGGAGTAATTTGGGAGACACAGCAAAAATTCATCCCTAGGAAGAAGAAGCATACTAAAGGGAGGAAGAGGCAACCATGGCTGACAAGGGAAGTCAGGGACAGCATAAAAACTAAAGAGAAAGCATACAATGCGGCGAAGAGCAGTAGGAAACCAGGGGATTGTGAAGCCTACAAAGACCAACAGAGGACAACTAAAAAAGAAATGAGGGAGAAGATTAAATATGAGGGTAAACTAGCCAGTAATATAAAAGAAGATTGCAGGAGTTTTTTTTGATATATAAAGGGTAAGAGAGAGGCAAAAGTGAACATTGGGCTACTGGAGAATTAGTAGTGGGGAACAAATAAATGGCGGAGGAACTGAATGGGTACTTTGCTTCAGTCTTCACAGTGGAAAACACGAGTAACATCCCCAAAGTTCAAGAGAGTGGCGGGGGGGGCAGAGTTGAGTATGGTAGCCATTACCAAGGAGAAGGTGCTAGGAAAACTGAAAGGTCTGAACGTGGATAAATCACCTGGGCCAGATGGATTACACCCCAGAGTTCTGAAGAAGATAGCTGAAGAGATAGTGGAGGCATTAGTGGTGATCTTTCAGGAATCACTGGAGTCAGGGAGGGTCCCAGAGGACTGGAAAATCGCTAATGTAACCCCCCTGTTTAAGAAGGGAGTGAGGCAAAAGACGGGAAATTACAGGCCGATTAGCCTGACCTCGGTCGTTGGTAAGATTTTAGAGTCCATTATTAAGGATGAGATTTCAGAATACTTGGAAGTGCTTGATAAAATAGGGCAAAGTCAGCATGGTTTCATCAAGGGGAGGTCATGCCTGACAAATCTGTTAGAATTCTTTGAGGAGGTAACGAGTAGGTTAGACAAAGGAGAGCCAATGGATGTTATCTACTTGGACTTCCAGAAGGCCTTTGACAAGGTGCTGCACAGGAGGCTGCTCAGTAAGATAAGAACCCATGGTGTTAGAGGCAAGGTACTAGCAATGGATAGAAGATTGGCTGTCTGGCAGGAGGCAGAGAGTGGGGATAAAGGGGTCCTTCTCAGGATGGTGGCCAGTGACAAGTGGAGTTCCACAGGGGTCACTGCTGGGACCACAACTTTTCACTTTATACATTAATGATCTAGATGAAGGAACTGAGGGCATCCTGGCTAAGTTTGCAAATGATACAAAGATAGGTGGAGGGACAGGTAGTATTGAGGAGACAGGGAGGCTGCAGAAGGATTTGGACAGGTTAGGAAAATGGGCAAAGAAGTGGCAGATGGAACACAACGTGGGAAAGTGTGAGGTCATGCACTTTGGGAGGAAAATAGACTATTTTCTAAATGGGGAGAGAATTCAGAAATCTGGAGTGCAAAGGGACTTGGGAGTCCTAGTCCAGGATTCTCTTAAGGTTAACTTGCAGGTTGAGTTGGTAGCTAGGAAGGCAAATGCAATGTTGGCATTTATTTTGAGAGGATTAGAATATAAAAGCAGGGATGTGCTGCTGAGACTTTATAAGGCTCTGGTCCGACCACATTTAGAATATTGTGAGCAATTTTGGGCCTGTATCTCAGGAAGGATGTGCTGGCCCTGGAGAGGGTTCAGAGGAGGTTCACGAGAATGATCCCAGGAATGAAAGGCTTAACATATGAGGAACGTTTGAGGACTCTGGGTCTATAGTCAATGGAGTTTAGAAGGATGAGGGGGGGATCTGATTGAAACTTACAGAATACTGAAAAGCCTGGATAGAGTGGACGTGGGGAAGATGTTTCCATTAGTAGGAGAGACTAGGACCCGAGGGCACAGCCTCAGAGTAAAGGGAAGACCTTTTAGAACAGAGATGAGGAGAAACTTCTTTAGCCAGTGAGTGGTGAATCTATGGAATTCATTGCCACTGAAGGCTGTGGAGGCCAGGTCATTGAGTGTATTCAAGTCTGAGATAGATAGGTTCTTGATTGGTAAGGGGATCAAAGGTTACAGGGAGAATGGGGTTGAGAAATCAGCCATGATTGAATGGTGGAGCAGACTTGATGGGCCGAATGGCCTAATTTCTGCTTCTTTGTCTTATGGTCTAATATTGTACATAGTACTCCAGATGTGGTCCCACTAGTGCTCTGTATAACTGAAACATAACCTCCCTATTTTTGTATTCAATTTCCCTTGCAAGAAATGATAACAGTCTATTAGCTTTCCTAATTACTTTCTGTATCTACACACTAACCTTTTGCAATTCATGCACTAAGACACCCAGATCCCTCTGCATCTGAGCTCTGCAATCCGTCACCATTTAGGTAATATATTCTGTTTTCTTCTTTCTGCCAAAATTGACAATTTCACATTTTCCCACATTATACTCCATTTGCCAGATCTTTGCCCACTCACTAAACCTATCTATATCTTTTTGTAGCCTCCTTATGTCTTCTTCACAACTCACTTTCCTATCTTTGTGTCATCAACAAATTTGGCAACCATCCCATCCATCTAAGTCATTTATATAAATTGTAAATAGTTGAGATCCCAGCACTGATCCCTGTGACACACCACTCGTTACATTTTGCCAACCTGAAAAAGACCCATTTATGCCTACTCCCTGCTTCCTGTTAGCCAGCCAAACTTTTATCCATGCCAATGTGTTACGCTGGAACTGAATTTGACATTCTTGTACAAAGTATCACAGTTCAGTATCAAAACTGAGTTCCCTTAACACATTGACATTTATTCAACCTATTCTGCTCCAAATGATCTCTTCTGTCACATTTGTGAATCTGGTACTGAGTTTTTGCTATACCGTTGGACACGGTACAGATTTAAGCAATGGGCTTTTCATCAAACCAAATATTAAACCCATTTAGTTAAGATAACCATGGCCGTTTCACGTGGTTTTGAGTGTGGTAAATCATGTTTAACCAACTTATTGGAGTTCTTTGAAGAAGTAACATATGCTGTGGATAAAGGGGAACCGATGGATGTGTTGGACTGAAAGCATGGTTGCTAAATTTGCTGATGGTAGGTGGGAATGTGGAGTGGAGGTCATGCCATGATCTTATTGAATGGCGGAGCAGAATCAAGGGGCTGAGTGGTCTCCTTCTGCTCCGAGTTCGTGTATACATACTTACGAACAATCAATTGATCTTGTTCAATTACCTTAGCAACTTCAGAAACTGTATCCCAGTAACCTCCAGTCAGGCTGAACTTTCCACTACCTATTCTTGCCAATATTTCTTCAGGAGTGTCATCAGGCCCATTAGCAAAGGGGGTGTATCTGAAACAAAATTCAATTTCAGGTGATTAAATTATAAAAATACAGATTTCAAGGTGCTGACATTGCTAGACAATCAGGAGCCACTGAAATGCTTTAACACCTATGAACAAGTGGGAAACAGGTTTTGTTGAAAGATAGGGAAATAGGAAAACGCCCATCATGTAAAATATGGTTACCAAGAGGTGGTGGATGCTTGTTGAGTAAATATACACACGAAGTAAATGTACTTGTATGGTGTAAGTGAATGCAAAGTGTTTTCTACTTAAATTGGAGAATATGCCTCAAATGGTGTTCCCATAGCTACACCTGTGGCTGGTCTCAGCTCTCTACTGGACAATACTGGGCTTAAAGTGAGACATGCATATATGAAGAATGAATCTAATCAAGACCGAAGGAACTTGTTCTACTACAAAGTGCCACAGACTGCATAAACTCCAGAATGATTTTTATTTTCAAATTGGGATTCCCATTTTAGGTAACCCCATGGTGAATGATTCACCACCTTTAGGGAAGCGTAGAGGAAGAAAGCCTAATAGAAAAGTCGTTTGGTATTTTTAACACTTTGTTCAGTTACATTCTAAGTAGTGCACAAACTTACCCTGTGAGCATAGTGTAAAGGAGAACACCAAGACTCCATATATCACAAGCTGCATCATATCCTTGCCGCTTTAAGACCTATGAAGTACAATACATGGAAAGAATTAAATTAGCTTTACAATTCCTAATGCACGTAAAGCCTTAAGTGTAGAGTGTGCAGTATTGGACTTCACATAATAAGAAAAATATCGAGGGTTTAAAAACTATATAACGCAGATGAACTAGGATACAGCCTGGTATGAGGAAATGAAAATATGGCTTAACAAATTAAGTCTTTATTAAAGAGCTGTGTAGATTATGAAGCCGATATGATAGCAGTGTTTAAACTTATGAACGAATGGGACAGATAGAAGTAGACTGCTCCTAATACTTTTGCGGTGGGGAGGGGGGCAGGGTGGGGTGGTAGATTCTAGAGTGAGGGCCCCACAGATACAAAGTTACTTAACAGATTTAGAACAGAGCTTTGAGAGTTGTGAAGCTCCGGAATTCACTTTAGAGGTCAGTGGCTAACACACCACATCACCATTCAAGATCAGATTAGGTTGGTTATGAAGCAAGAGAGAGGCTGAAGGGATATGAAAACAGGGCAGATAAATACAATTAAAATATTTGTTTGCATATAGCATATGCAGTGACACGATATGAGCCAAATAGAAATACATACAACATTAGAGTAGGCTATATAATTCAGCAAAATAGTTAAAAGGCCAAAAAATGCTTGGAATAACAATCCTAATGAACAGTGCATCAGCAGTTGCAACACAGCACAAGGATCAAATTGCTAGAACATAATTTCTGGGGTGTTCTTTGACAGGGCAAACCACTTCCAGCCCCATCTCAACTTCAATTCCCAATCAATTTAAGGCTATCAAATGTATTACTGTAGTTAATAACTAATGAACCATTCTGACTTAGAATTCATTTGGTAAAAATTCACCTAAAAAAAATGCTACAGCAAAAAAGCTCATTAATTAGAATGTCAGCTCCATGGATTGTGAAAAGCTAACATAGACATGCTTTTGCTCTGATTTAATGACATTGCAAGTCTTTCAGCTTTAGTATTTGTCAGTCCGCTTTCTGAACTTCAATTATAGCCTCACACTATTGCAGAATTCCCTACAGCATATCTATACATCAAAGACTATTTCTAAGAGGCTCTCTCTGCTGTGAACATTTACTATACAAGGAAATGCTGGGTGAAGTGTAAACAGAGACAATAGCTTGACTTAGCTGGTGAAACTATTACCCGAGTCAGTATGATGGAAGTTCAACCCATACTTCAGGACTTTAGCACAATGTCAGCATCCATTTATTTTTGATTACACCTCTGAAGTACCTGGTCTATTTTTCACTTTAAAAGGAGTTATACAAAGGCATGTTGTTGCAATATTAAAGTAGTATTGTTTGCTACAAGTTTCTTGTCTTTCAGCTAAGAGGTTAACTGAAGCTTCATCTGCCAATTCAGGTGGATGTCTAAGATTCCATGGCAATATAGCTGTCACATTTGTGGACACAGATTACTATACTTCAAAGTAATTCCTCATCCATGAAAGACATTGGGGAATATTTAAGGCAGAGCAATATTACATTCTTTCCTTGGAATCTGGACTTGATCATCTCTTTTGCTATCAGGATCCCTATATAAATTGACTCAGAGCCATCTTTACCAAGTTAGTAAAAGACTTGGGACTACAGACTACCTTATTCAGGGCAACACGAGTCCAGGAAATGTAAATGCCAACAATGCGATCAGGATGTTATTCTGAAGCTGTGGTCATGTTTGACTGTTGGAATAGCGGTGGATTTACACTGCAGCTAGCTCTGGTGTGCTAGGTAAAATTGCTTGATGCTGTCACTGGGTGAATGTTCCAAACTCTATTAATATCCCTACTCATGATCAGCATAAAAAAACTGAAAAGAAAATTTAGGGTTTAGAGAAGGCAGCTGAAAATTATTGAAGTGATTTTTCAATTAAAAAACCCTTCATTCCCTCTCCTACTTAACTGTATCCCTCTATCCAGGAAGGCTCAAGTCTTTGGCAAAGCCAGTCTCGCCTCTTGCCTGAGATGACATGTCCTCCATCCCTGTTGGGAAGTGCTTGCTCTTCAATGAGAATCCCTACAATAGCACACATGAAGCTGGCTGGTCAGCATGAGGGGAAAATAGACATAAACTGCACCCTATCTGTACTCTGACATGCTGCACCATCCCAATAACCAGTGTTCAGCTTTAAAGGTTTCACTGTTTCCAGGGAAAACTAAATTAACTGCTAGTAATGTTTCAGCAAAAGACAAAAATAAATCAATACATCATACCTCAGGAGCAACAAAATTAGCTGTGTAACACGGAGTCATGAGAAGGCCATTATCAGCACGCAGCTGCTTGGCAAACCCAAAGTCACAGATACGAATCGACTCTGGGTTGCCTGACTCATCCACATACAAGATGTTACTCGGTTTCAAGTCTCTGTGCACCACCTAAATGCATTAAAATATATTAATACAACGATCAGTGAATTTTTCAACCGCTTTTATTATTGACGCACTTTCAATGCAATGCTTCCAGAGAATTATCTTGGTGAATTACCAAGATCCACATTAAAAGTCTGAATATACAAGAGTTAGGAAACCCTGAAGTTGGTAAATGTATTTTACAGTCTGTCACAAAGACAGAGACCAAAAAGTTTTGAAGTTTATCCCTTGTTCTACGCAGACTCAACTGACAGCTGTTGAAACAACAGCGGAAGCACTTGTAACTGCCCTCAATGTCTGCAGGTTAGAGAATGGAATGGAACTAGAGAAAAACCAGTCAGAAGGGTGCCCCTTCACCTGATAGGTAATTAGCAATTATCCTTGAAGTACATGTATTTGTAGTTTAGGTGATACAGAATTGTGCCCAATTGTGATTAGTCTCACAGTTAAGTAGGATTTTGACACTCACTGTCCAATGTATGCCAATAATAACCACTTAATTATAGAAATGTCAGTATAAGGGAGAAACTGGAGGGAAAGAAACCAAAATGTGATTTCACACAGGCCTCATCAGTTCCTTATGTGCTTTGCTTTAGTGTTAATTTGAAATTGATTTTGCAATTCAACAGAAGCTAATTAAAATTTGGCTATTAGATTTCTTCAAAATGTTAATTCTAGAAAAAGGATGATGGCTTTCATTTTGGAACTAGGGTTTTGAGCTTGGACCAATGAAATGAAAGATTCCTTTCTCTGCTGGTACTAAAGGGATTGAGTTAATGTCAATCAAATCCCAAAGATGATGAGAGTCCAGATCACAACACTGTTCTTAGTTCCGCATTAACGGGCTGTCACACCAAGTGGTATGGGAACTGTAGCAAAAGCAAACATTGCATCTGTGCAATTAAGTGAGGGTGCCCTTGCCGATTTGAGGATTAAGGCACATTAGTGGGAGGAAGGTTGCAGTTTTGATATTTACCTACCTGCGCTACACCTGACCTCAGTGATTGATTGATTCTATCACACAAAAAATATGTTCCATTCCTCAGCAAACATCCCCCACCTTGAGAACAAAAATTTAAAAAAAGGAACATCCACAACTTATTGGCCTATTAAGAAAAACATTTACACTCTAAAGCTCTCAGCGGTTAATTTAAATTTCAATGTAGTGTCTTCTTCATTTGCAGACTAACTTTACTTTTTAAGAATCTTTGTTTTAATCTCTTGCTCTCTCCCTTAAATATCCCTATTCTCTGAACATTCACTGGGAGAACAAGCCAGAAATGTATCTAGGCTTCAGCTTATTTAACCACGATTGGTGCTGCACTAATTGTTTGTCCCTCAGCTTTTCTCCTCTATCCTTGTGCACAAATGCTTGGCCTATAGCCAACACGGCTCAGAACAGCACACAGGTGGTCAGCTTTGAATTGGGGAAATTACGGATACAAACTCATTTCCACTTAATGCTATTTACACCAGTAGGACTGAGATGTATCTGAGTGAATAAGTCAGCAAAGTGCTTATGTACACAATGAGTTCACAAATGAAGAGTAGATAAGTAAATTCCACCTACAAATTACATTATATTCCGCTTTTACCTATGGGGCTATACGCTGAAGGTTAATACCATTTAAACCCAAAAAAGTGATTAGAATAGCAGAACAGGTGTAAGCTTGGAAAATAACGAAATGCAACAGTGAACTTTAAAATCAGGATATATCACTTCACTGCTCAATGGACAAGGAGTGGGGTTTGATGTTCCCCTTGGTGAACATCAATTCTCAAACAGCTAAAGATTCTGTGCTGTTGTGGTAGTTAATAGGAGATAACATGGGGTTGATTTGAACAAATGTACAATTTTAATTTGAATTATTTTCCAGAGACTCTGAGAAGCAAACTGGCAATAAGTACCAGAAGCTTCTGCGAAATAGATTGCATTATGATAGAACATATAAAGAAGAAAAAGAATGGAGTCAATTATCACGATCTCCTGCTGTAGCTCTGATATACTTCATGCAGTTGAGCTCTACAATTATTTCACTGACTGAATGTAGTTGAGCCACAGTATGGCAGAAAATACTTGGAAGAAGGTGTTTGTTTCCACAGACTCTCCAATCTATGGAAAATAGATTAAATGGTCCAGTGTTTTATATCATACCAGAGTGAGATATGTAAAGTCTAAGATTTACAGTTGTTATACAACAATGTATTATAGATTATCTTGAACAAATGAATGATTTCCTATGTCAACTCCAGCATTACTTAAGTCCTTCTCTTAAATAACTGGATGTCAATGAACTAAACTTAATCAATAATTACACACCCATGGCACAAAATTGTTTAAACTCATCAATAAATAGCCAAGGCCACTGGTGCAGCAAGGGTCTTGCATCTGAACATGCTATACCAAACAGGAAGTGCTTCATGTTGGGTGTCAAAATGACAAGTGCAACTTTCCAACACGAAATTCACCTCAAGAACAAGAAAAACAAGAAAGGACTGCAGAACAGTCAAGATAGTTCTATTTCAAAAAAGGCAAAAGAAATCCATTCTTCGTATGTGGGTCGAGCTCCAAAATAAGAATAGATGAAAGTAAAATACTGCGGATGCTAGAAATCTGAATCAAAAATAGAAAATGCTGGAAAAACTCAGCAAGTCTAACAGCATCTGTGGAGAGAAAGACAGTTAACGTTTCCAGTCCGTATGACTCTTCAGAGCTAAAGAGAAGTAAAAATGTGATGAAATTTACACTGTTTAAGGGGGGTGGAGCAGGTGAAGCTGGATAGAAGGCCAGCGATATGTGGAGGCAAAGGAGAGATTGACAAAGATGTCATGAACAAAAGGACAAAGGGCCTTAATGATAGTGGTACTGGCTAAAGAAGGTGCTGATGGTGGCATTAAGATCAAAGCAGCATGTGGTAATAGCAGGGCGAGGGTAAGCACTCTGGAAAGAACGTGAACAAGTGACAGATGGCTCAAGTGGGGGTGGGGCGAGGGGAGGGGATGGTGGTGGGAAAAAAGATTTAAAATAGGATAAAAGGTGAGGATAAAACAATGAAAATAAAGAAAAATAAAAATGAGTGGATAAAAAATAAAAATTAATATTGAAAAAGGGGGATAAAAAAGGGATGAGGATGGAGGAGGGAGTTCATGGTCTGAAGCTGTTGAACTCAATGTTAAGTTTGGAAGGCTGTAAAGTGCATAATCGGAAGATGAGATGCGGACAGACCGGAAGACAGCGAATTGCTGCTCCCAATGTGGTCTCTACATAGGAGAGACCAAAAGCAGACTGAGTGACCGCTTTGTGGAACACTTTTGGTCTGTCCGCAAGCATGACCCAGATCTTCCTGTCGCTTGCCATTTCAACACACCATCCTGCTCTCATGCCCACATGTCCTTTCTTGGCCTGCTGCAATGTTCCAGTGAAGCCCAACACAAACTGGAAGAACAGCACCTCATCTTCTGAATGGGCACTCTACAGCCTCCCGGACTGAACATTAAGTTCAACAACTTCAGACCATGAACTCTCTCCCCCATCCTCAGCACTGTGGGTGTACCGACACCACATGGACTGCAGTGGTTCAAGAAAGCAGCTCACCACCACCTTCCCAAGGGCAATTACAGATGGGCAACAAATGCTGGTCCAGCCAATGAAGCCCACATCCCGCGAATGAATAATTAAAAAAATGCAGGGTCTGACGGACGAAGAGAAGCCCTAAACATACAGGCTAAGCTCAAGGAAGGTCCAAAAAATAGTGAGTTGTCTTGATCAGTCTTTATCTAACAGCACAAGCAACTGAGGATGCCACTTTCTATTGGGCAGTGGCAGCATTTGGTAGACCTCCAGCATAATTGAGAAAAAATAAATTTACATACAATTCTAAGGAAAGTGACTATAAGAGTGTAATTTAAAAAAAAAATCATTCATGGGATGTGAGCATTGCTGGCTAGGCCAGCATTTATTGCTTATTCCTAATTGCCCTTGAGAAGGTGGTGGTGAGCTGCCTTCTTGAATCATTGCAATCCTTGTGGTGTAGGTACACCCACAGTGCTGTTAAGGAGGGAGTTCCAGGATTTTGACCCAGCAACAGTGAAGGAACAACAATATATTTCCAAGTTAGGATGGTGCGTGGCTTGGAGGGGAACCTCCAGGTGGTGATGCTCCCATCTTTCTGCTCCCCTTGTCCTTCTAGATGGTAGCAGTCATGGGTTTGGAAGGTGCTGTCTAAGGAGCCTTGGTGATTTTAGAGCAGCCCAATTGAAGGCTAAGAGTAGGAAATTCATCTGATTGAAACATGAAGTGCAGCATTAAAGATCACAGAAAACAATCTGTTCAAAGAGCAAATCCTCAACAGATATTCCTAGGCATACAAATCATTTAATTTTTGAGCTACCTTTCATGACTTGATTCGGATTCACTATCACAATAATCACTACATAAGAGCACGTCTTTTGCCTTGGATGGTAGTTTTGACATAGCTCACCTAAGCAGGGAACAGCAGATGAATCTGCACCTGGAGAAATGATAAAAGGTTTTCTCCACGGCCATATAGACTCTCCACAGGCCTGGCTAAGGTTCAGAAATCAACCCACAGTTTCCCAATCAACCCCAGTAGCCATGGGACATTAAAACCTTAAAAAATGACTATTGCACTAAATAGTGGGAAAAACACTATTCCACGTAGAATTCTCAGGCTATGACAGGCAAATCTGAGGCTAAACAGGTATTCGGTTTGAAGTTTACTTCCCAGTTTACGAAGAACAAGGCTCTTAATCACTTAAACGCTCTTTAATCATTTTCTAACTAATGTATCACTTTCAATAAACTTTCACCATGTAAACCAGCTGTCACAGATGTCTCATCAGATGCATGACAGGTTAAGGCTTTCAGTACGACTAGAATCTCTACTCTGCCATTGCAAAGGCATAAACCACATGCACATAAGACCAGTCACATGGAGAGAAAGGTCTTGCGTGACCGATAAATGTTACTTGCCACTTATAAGGTCAAGCCTGAACATTGCCAGGTTTTGCTGCACATGGTTAAAGACCATTTGATCAACACCTCGTCTGTCACAGGTGCAGCACAGTGGCTACAGTGTACACCATTTACAAGAAGCATTGCAGCAGCTTGCTAAGGCTTCTGCGACAGCACCTCCCAAGCCCATGATCTCTACCACCTGGAAAGAAAAGTTCAGCAAACACATGGGAACACCACCCTTCCTTCCAAGTCATATGCAATCCTGACTCAAAAATATCACCGTTCCTTCATCATCACTGGCTCAAAATCCTGGAAATCCCTACCTAACAGCAGTCAGAGAATCTCTCTGTAAGGACTAAAGTGATTCAAGAAGACAGCCCACCACCACTACATCAAGGGCAATTAGGGATAGGTGATAAATGCTAACTTTTGTCAGTGATACCCATCAATTTTTCCACTCAGCTACCCAGGAGTTACTCTGCAAGCCGCTCACAAGTTATTGATACAGTAGTGTAACTGCGCAAAAAAATTAAAAGTTACCTCATACTGAAATGAGCAGGCTATACACAACAAAAAATTGGAGGGGGCGTTAATGCCCAAATATCATGGATGAATTAGAAAAAACAGAGGGCGATGGGGTAATTACCATCGCTGAATCTCCCACTATCAACATCCTGGGGGTTCTCATCGACCAGAAACTGAACTGGACCAGTCTTATAAATATTGTGACTACAAAAGCAGGTCAGAAGCTGGGAATTCTGAGATGAGCAACTCTCCTCCTGACTCCCCAAAACTTGTCCACCATCTACAAGGCACAAGTCAGGAATGTGATGGAATATTCTCCACTTGCCTGGATGAATGCAGCTGCAACAACACTCAAGCAGCTTGACAACATCCAGGACAAAGCAGCCCACTTAATTGGCACCCCATCCACCATCTTCAACATTCATTCCCTCCACCACAGGTGAACAATAGTAACAGTGTGTACCATCTACAAGATGCACTGCAGCAACTCGCCAAGCCTTCTTCACTGCAGAAGCATGGGCACATCACCACCTGCAAGTTCCCTTCCAAGCCACACACCATCCTGACTAGGAACTATATCACCATTCCCTCACTATCATTGGGTCAAAATCCTGGAAGCCCCCGCCCCCTCCCTTCCAGGACTGCAGTTCACGAACACCAAATCAAAATCCTGTCTTGGAAGGGAGACTGAGATTGCCCCTTGAAGTTTTGCACAAAAAGAGGAAATGTCTCAGAAGTTGCTCCACTATATTTTATTATTTTGAGGCTTTTGTTAATCCTGTACCAATGTGACTTGCACTACGGCCAACCTTGACATTTCAATCAACAGTCCCCTAGGTGAGGCTTCAATCTACACTGAAGTTACATGTGTGCTGTCTTTTTGAGTTTCAGCACTAGATTCTACTGGAACAACAGTGACACAAGCAGCACTGGAGTTTTAGGGTAAGAGCCAGAAAAAGTAGAAAACATTTGAGGAATCAAACATCCACGGCCAGGAATCACACACTGAATTTTAAAATAGCTAAGTTCACAACTAAAGTAAATGGACTGGGGTAGGTTTCTCAAAGACAGCAGCAGAGAAAAAAATGGAACAACTTAAAACGCATAGCATAAATACAATACTAAAACTAACTCTCACTATGCAAATGTAACACCAAACGAATTAACAAGTAAAATGTGAAAGATATAAACAAGGGGAATAGCTTTACTATGATGTATTTAAAACATGCAGAACAATGATTGTGAGGAATAAAGAAAGGCAGAAAAAAGAGAGAGTGGCAGAGGTTAAACAAATAAAAAAATCTCAACAGGAGACAGAAGAGATGGAAACCTTAATAGGTACAGGCAAGCTTGAAATGGAGAATGAGTACAAACTAGTAAACATGATTACTTCTTCCCAGTGCCTTTATTTTCACATTCTGGAATTCTCACCCTAAAACCCACTGCCTAAGACTCCCTCCTTTTGACCAAGCTTTTAATCACTTCTGCCAAAATTTGCTCCTTTGGCTTGCAACTTTTGTATAATTACATCATGACATGTACTGGAGCATATTTGATATGTTAAAAGGGCTATGTTTAAGCTGCAACAGAAGACCTGATCAACATGATGTCCTCAAACCTAGTTAATCTAAGTAAAACCATGAACAAGATGAAAGAATGGGCTCAAAATAAAAATCTCCAGGGACAAATGGTACTAATTGCAGAGTGCTGCAGGAGACTTGAGGCACAGCTTATGAAGAAAGAGGTACCAAACACAAGTGAAGTTCCAATAAACTGGAAACAGGCAACAAGGTGCCCATAATTAAAAGGACAAAAACAAAAGCAGCAACAGATCAATTCATCTTACTTCCATTTTGTGTTAAATAATGGATTTAGTTATCAAAAGAAAACCTGAAGATTACATAAATAAAAGCAAGCAAACAGCAATCACAGATTCAGATGGGTGAGATCCTGCCTAACCAACCTCCTTTACTTCCATGAGCAAGTGGTAGCCTAAGTGAACTGTAATAAGCCCTACAAAAAGCACCAGACTTCCAAACGCCATTTGAAAAAGTTCCACATAAAGAGACAACCTTATAAATTAAAGATACAGGAAGCCATGGTAAACCCTCAGAATTAATAGGTTAGTTGAAGGGTAGAAAAGGAGTCATTTTTAGGAATTATGTCGCATTGGGGAAGAATGTGCTGGGATGCCCAGGCATTGGTTTTTTAATTTCCAAACATTAGATTCAGAAACAAAATGCAAAATGATCAAATGTGCAGATGAAAAATTAGGAGTGATGGTGAAATATGAAGTGACTGCTCAAAAATTATAGAATGAGTTGGATACAATATTTAAGCGGCATAAAAATGGAACATGGAAGTTTACTGTAGGCTAGGATAAAGTATTTCAAATAGAAAGAAAAAAAAAGCAACACACAGTCCAGGAATAATGTTAAAACAACCAAGGACAAAACCAAGAGATTTGTGGGTTTTTAGTAAACTTAATGGTCAACTAATGCACAACAGGAATCAACGGTCAAGAGAATATTGAATTTGATATCCAGGACAGTAAAAAGAACGAGGATAGGCAATATAAAGGATATAATTCTAAAGGGGATGCAGGAGTAGAGGAACCTGGGGCCTATGTGCACAAATCAGTGAAGGTGCAGGTTGTGAAAGCGGTTAATAAGGCATATGGGATCCTGGGCTTTATAAACAGAAGCAGAGTACAAAACCAAAGAAATTATAGAGAACCTTTATAAAACACTGGTGCGATCTCAACTGAAATTGTATGTCCAATTCTGGGCACCACACTTTAGGAAGGATGTGAAGGCAAGATTTACAAAAATGACTGAGGATGAGAGACTTCAATTATGAGGACAAGACTGGTAAAACTGAGGCGGTTCTCCTTAGAAAAATGGAAGATTAGAAGGAGATTTGATACGGGGGATAAATAATGAGGGGTCTTGACTGAGTACATAGGGAGAAACAGTTCCCAGTGGCAGAAGGGCCAAGAATAAGAGGACACTGATTTAAGATGATTGGCAAAGCAGAAACGGGGAAAACCTTTTTTAAAAAATACAGCAAATGATTAGGGTCTGGAATACATTACTCGAGTGCATGGTGGAGGCAGATTCAATCATGGCTTTCGAAAGAATTGGATAATTATCTGAGAAGAAAACAATTGCAGGGCTACCGGAAAAGGCTGGTGGGTTGCTCTTGTAGAGAGCCAATATGGACACAACGGGCTAAATGGCCTTCTCCTTGTGCTCGAATCATTCTATGGTTTTGGAAGTCAGAGAAACTTGTATAGCACTCTGATCAGACTGTTCTGAGTGTTGTGGCAATGCTTTGATCAGACTGTTACTGAGTGTTGTGGCCAGTTCTGGTTATGAAATACAATGGTTACTAAAGATAGTACACATAACAGCCGAGGGGCTAACCTCTCGTGGCTGAGAGTTGAGCTATGAATAAAGATTTGGGCTTTATAATCTTAAAGGGAGGCATCAAGAGATGATCTTATAGAGGTAAACAAAACAGTTAAGGGAAGAAAGGTAAATTCAGAACAATATAAACTTACAACATTAGAGTAGGACAAGAGAACATATTCAAACTAATAAGAGGCAAACTTAGGACTAATTTCAATGAATAGTTTTCATGCAGTCGTGGCATCAACACATTGACTCGACTTCAAAGCAAGAGCAAACTCTGGAAACTTCAAAAAACAACTAGATGCTGAATTTTTCTGAATAAATTAATTGATATGTACCATAACCTTTGTTTATTCTGTTAAACTTCTCCTATGAGTTAATGCAAAGCATGGGAATACATTTGCCCCATCCCTAGAAACCACACTTGAGCTGGATTCCGAGTGTTCTCTGCAGTTTCAAACAAGTTAGTTTGGAATAGATTTTTCAGCTCAAAATCAAACAATATTGAGAAATAATCAGTCACTGGAAAGGACCAAAAGCAGCAAAACGCTCCATTCTTGGATCTAAGTCATCACATCAACTGAGGTACACTGAATTAAACAAATGATTTGACCAACTTACTGACCGAGACAGTATGAACCCAGAAGACAATAATTATATAATAGTCGTTTGGTAGTAGAGAACTTGCATATTGCTGAAAAAAGACACAACAAAACTGTGTCTTGGACTCATCAGGACATTCACAAGAATATCAAATGTAAAGGGGACAACAATTAATACCTCGTGAGAAGGGAGAGTACTGATTGGTTGCCAAGTGGACTCTGATTGGTAGAGGAGTTACCATGAAGAACGCACCAAATAACAGATGACTGACCGTTAACTGCCTAGCTTTGTTTAAATTCAAATCAGGCAGGTTGACTGATTGGTTAAGGCATTGCCCTAGGGAACAAACCAGAAAATGGCTGTTGCCAACATACCTAGCATCACACCGGCACTGAAATTCATATATCACATTACGCTCAGAATGTAAGCTGTACATCCCAGAAAATGGTGGATCATATCAAACAGCATGTCCTTTCAACTGACAAGGTACTGACCATACACAACCAGCCCATGCTTGCAAAACTCAAAACACAGTGTCCAACATTAGATGTGATTCCAGGATTGGACAACATTTGCTAAACAATCCTGAATGTGCTAAGAATTACACTGACAGTCAGTTGAAGATTATCAGTCAGGCTCGCAGTGTGGCTCACTTACGCATGCTAGAAGCTACACAAAGCCCTGTTCTTTGCAGACAAAAAGAATGTGTACACATTTTATCTGCCAACCTGCCTGGTTTGAATTTAAAAAAAGCTTGGCAGTTAATTATCAGTCATCAGTTAACTGGTGCATTCTCCATGACAATGTCTCTACCAATCAAAGTCCACTTGCCAACCAATCAACATTCTCTTTTCATAAAGTGTAACTTCTTGTTCCCTTTACATTTGGCATTCTTGTGAATGTCCTGATGATTCGAAGACGAAAAGCTTTGACGTGTGTGTCTTTTTTCATTGACACTCACATTATATAATAGTTTAAACATTTATCATTTTCAAAGTAGACATCACAAAAGACTAGAGACAACTTTTGCAAACCAAAACTGAAATGTGAAAGAGCCACATGAATTAGGAGGAATAGGCCATTTGGCTCTTCAAGTCTGCTCCTCCATTCAGTAAGATCATGGTTGATCCGATTGTGGTCTCACCTCCACTATCCTGCCTAACCGTGATACCATTTGATTCGTTTGTTAGTCTGCCTTAAAACAGATTCCCACCCTCCCATCCCTCAGAAAAAAATTTCTCCGCACCTCCATCTTATACAGTGGACCTCTTATTCTTAAACTGTACCCCCCTAGTTCTGTTCTCTCCCACTGGGGAAACAACCTTTCAGCATCCACTCTGTCAAGGATCTCATATGTTTCCAAAAGGTCACCTCTCATTCTTCTAAACTCCAATGGACACAGGCCCAATCTGTCCACCCTTTCCTCATAAGATAACCCTCTCATCACAGGTATCAGTCGCGTAAATCTTCTCTGAACTGCTGCTAATGCAATTATATCCTTTCTTAAATAGGAGACCAAAACTGTACACAGTACTCCAAATGTGGTCTCACCAATGCCCTATACAACTGTAGCAAAATACAAAATCTCAAAATACAGCTGTTGCCAGTGGAAGAAAAGCTATGTTGTGTTTTTTCAGAGCTTAGTATAAAGTAAGGCCTGGAGGAAGAAATGGTTATGTGGCAGCAGTATGATACTAGAATGATGCTGTGAATAATCCTCTGGTTCCCAACGGCCTAACTCCCCATTTGTAGACCGTTGAATGAGTAATTTAGGTCACACAGAGATTTCTTACATCAAAATGATAAAATCTGTAGAAAAGTTAGACTTCAGTAGGCTTACATATAGTCAGTCGTTCAATCACATCTTTAGAAAGAAACATTTTAATATTAAAAATTAAAATCAGAATCTGCAAACAGCGCTACTCAATCTCATATGAAAGATATTCCAGGCATTTTGATTCTAACTTGATCAGTGTGAAAGCAATGCTCCAAAATATCTAAACTTTTAAAAAAAAAACTGTCAATGGTTAACTTCAGAAAGGGGTCAAGTTAACCACAGAATTGTTTCTTGAATTACACTTAGCCTAAAAATGACACTTTGGAACACATTTTTAAACAAGAGGAGAGTCTGTCCATGATATTACAGCATTAGCAGACAGAACGAAGGACTAGCATTTTCCTCTACTGCTGCTAAAAGCAATCAAAATGTTGGAAAATGTAAATTATATTTACCCCCTGTGCATGCAGATAGTCCATAGTGTTTGTTATGGTGTACAATACAGCACTGGCTTCGCGTTCAGAGAAAAACTTTTGCCTGAGAATCTTGTCCAGCAATTCTCCCCCTTTCATGAGTTCTGTCACTAGATACACATATTTACCATCATGATAAACCTGCAGAAATGACAGCAAAATCATGAGATCTATAATCAATACAGCTATTGTCATTTACAAAATTCATATCCTTTCCACACTCTTTTTTGGCAAGTGTTGAATGTGGGAAATTGTGTTTTATTCATCATTACTGGACAGTACTAATGTGGATTATATCGCTGTAAAATATCAGGGTATACAACAGTAACCTACAAAATTAAAAGGCTAAACTTAATGAAATTAAGTGGCGAAACCTAATGAAAATCTGCACTTACATCTTTCAAGGTAATAATATTGGGATGCTGCCCATATCGAAGTAGGATGTCAATCTCCTCAGAAGGATCTCTCTTACTTTTATCAATTATCTAAAAAAACACAATATTGTTTAGTGCAGGGAAGCACTAACGTATATAATCAACACTTAATTTATGAACTGAAAATCAAACTGTTGTATTAAAATTACGCAAGAGTTTTCTGATGTCTGCTTTACCAGTTAGGTACCAGTTTTAACAATTTCACAGTTTGATTTGCACCAAAATTGTTTTGAACTCACTTGTCAGAAGTGATCTTTCAGAGTTACAAAATACACATTTAAATGGACACAAGCGCATAAGCTACAAACACCACAGCCAAGCAGTAATACAATGACATGACTGAAGCTATATTAAGTAACAACAAAACAAAATTAACAGCATCAACATACCAGGTCTACCCTTCCCTACACAAATTATTCAACCACAAAGCTTGGTGGAACATTGCAATGCTTGCAATTTTAAGTATTCTTAAAAGAAGAGGTATACAAAATGTCCAATGAGAACTTGGGATGAGGTTTCACAGTAAAGCAAAATAAAAAAATTAGCTCATTCCAACATATACTGATTTTCTAGAGGTTTTCTTTATTCTATCAGCACTGGGTCAAAATCCTAAAAATGCCTAGCTGTCATCACCGAGGGAACATAATCACCACAAGAACCTGCTTAAGGCATTTAGGGACTGTGAATAAACGTCAACCACACTTTAATGAAGAGGAGGAGGAAGAAAGAAAATTAATGCAAGATGTCCCTCAGAAAAAAGGTTAGGGGGCACTTTGGGACAGATTTGAACATGTTTTATTCTTTCACAGGATGTGGGCATCATTGGCTAGGCCAGTATTTATTGCCTATCCCTAAGAAGTTGGTGGTGAGCCGCCTTCTTGAACCAGTGGGGTCCTTGGGGTTTAGGAACACCCACAGTGCCATTAGGGAGTGAGCTCCAGGATTGTGAACCGACAACAGTCAAGGAACAGTGATATAGCTCCAAGTGCGACTTAGAAGGGAACTTGTAGGTGGTGGTGCTCCCATGCTTCTGCTGCAAAGGAGCCTTGGTGAGTTGCTGCAGTGCATCTTGTATATGGTGTACACAGCTGCCACTTTGTGCTGGTGGTGGAGGGAGTGAATGCTTAAGATGGTGAACGGGGGATCAATCAAGTGGGCTGTTTTGTCTTGGATGATGTCAAGCTTCTTAAGTGTTGATGGAGCTGCACTCACCCAGGCAAGTGGAGAGTATTCCATCACACTCTTGACTTGTGCTTGTAGATAGTGGACAGGCTTTGAGAAGTGGTCAGGGGATGAGTTACTTGCTGCAGAATTCCCTGCCTCTGACCTGTTCTTGTAGCCACAGTATTTATATGGCTGGTCCAGTTCAGTGTCTGATCAATGGTAATTCCCAGGGTGCTGGTAGTGGGGGATTCAGTGATGGTAATGCTATTGAATGTCAAGGGAAGATGGTCAAATTCCCTTGGAGATGGTCATTGCCCAGCACTTGTGTGGCACAAACATCAGGAAATACTTTAAAACAATGGCCAGAGGGAGAATAAAGGATTTATATAATGAACACAACTGCAAAACATAAGTTAGAAATTGTTTCAGTACAACAGTAAGCGAACAGTCACCATGCAATCCATATCCCTTGTTACTGATTCCATTCCAACCCACCCACCATTTCTGGCTGAGCCAGATAGTTTATAGCCTCAGCACCTTGTCAGACCACAAGCTGAGCTTCCAACTCCATATTCCCTCCATCATAAAGCCCATTATTCCCACCTCTAACCCAACCTCAGTTCAGCTGCTGCTGAAGCCCTTAATCAATATAATTGTTACTTCTGATTTGACTTTTCTAGTGCTCCCCTGGCTGGAATTGAAAACCTCCAGGCTACCTAAACTTCAACATAACCAAAACTTTATACTTTGCAGCTGACAGCTGTGAAGATGGAAAGCAGCCGAGTTCAGTAACAGACCTCTAAAGCAAAGTTTATTTGAAAGAAGCTCTTCAATCTGGAGTAGTCAATTACGACTGGAACCATAAGAACTAACAGGAGTAGGCAATTCAGCCCCGCCATTCAATATGATCATGGCTGATCTCATTTCGGCCTCAGCTCCAATTTCTCACCCTCTCCCCATAATCTTTCAACCCAATTCTAATTAAAAATCTGTCTATCTTCTCCTTAAATTTATTCAGCAGCCCTGCATCCACTGAACGGAGGTAGTGCATTCCACAGATTCACGACCCTTTGAGAAAAGTAATTCCTCCTCATTTCTGATTTAAATCTACTACCCCTTAGCCTAAAACTATGGCCTCTCGTTCTGGAATGCCCCACAAGGGGAAACATTTGCTCCATGTCTACTTGGTCTATCCCCTTTAGGATCTTATATACCTCAATTAGATCTCCTCTCATCCTTTTAAACTCTAGCGACTATAAGCCTAAACTGCTCAATCTCTCCTCATAAGACAAGCCTCGCATCTCTGGAATCAATCTAGTGAACCTCTTCTGAACCGCCTCCAATGCAACTACATCCTTCCTCAAGTAAAGGGACCCAAAACTGCGCACAGTACTCCAGGTGCGGTCTCACCAATGCCTTGTACAGTTGCAATAACACTTCCTATTTTTAAACTCTATTGCTTTAGCAATAAATGCCAAAATTCCATTTGCCTTCCTTATTACCTGCTGTACCTGCATACTAGCTTTCAGCGATTCATGCACGAGGACACCCAGATCCCTCTGCACCAAAGCATTCTGAAGTTTCTCTCCAATTAAATAATAAGTCACCTTTTTATTCTTCCGACTGAAATGGATAACCTCACACTTATCCACGTTAAAATCCATCTGCCAAATTTTGGCCCATTCACCTAACCTGTCCATATTCATTTGTAAACTTATTTCTTCTTTGCAACTTACTTTCCCACCTATTTTGGTGTCATCTGCAAATTTAACTATAGTACCTTCTACCCCTGAATCCAAGACATTAATATAGAATGTAAATAGTTGGAGCCCAAGGAGCGAACCCTGTGGCACTCCATGAGTTACAGCTTGCCATCCAGAAAAAGACACATTTATCCTGACTCTCTGCTTTCTGTTGGTTAGCCAATCCTCTATCCAAGCTAATATATTACCCCTAACTCTATGTGATCTTATCTTGTGTATTAATCTTGTGTGGCACCTTATCAAAGGCCTTCTGCAAGTCTAGATATATTACATCTACAGGATCCCCATTATCCACTTTGCTTGTTGTATCTTCAAAGAAATCTAGCAAATTAGTCAAACACGATTTACTCTTCATAAAACCATGCTGACTCTGATGGATTGCATTTTGACTTTCTAAATGCCCAATTACTACTTACTTAATAATGGATTCCAACAATTTCCCAATGACAGACATTAAACTAACTGGTCTATAGTTTCCTACTTTCTGCCTTTTTGAATAAGGACGTTATATTACCATTTTTCCAATCCACTGGAACCTTCCCAGAATCCAGGGAATTTTGGAATATTATAGCCAATGCATCCACTATCTCCGCTGCCACTTCCTTTAAGACCCAGGGATGTAGGCCATCAGGTCCTGGGGACTTGTCACCCTTTAATCCCAATAGTTTGCTCAGTACTTTTTCTCTAGTGATGGGGATTGTTCTAAGTTCCTCCTTCTCTATACCCTCTGCTCTACCTGTTACTATTGGGGTGGTACTAGTGTCCTCCACCGTGAAAACTGAAGCAAAATATCGATTAAGCGTCTCTGCCAGTTCTGCGTTCACCCCTATTAACTCCCCAGTCTCATCCTCCAAGACACCAACATTCACTTTAGCTACTCTTTCCTTTTATATATATACTTGTAGAAGCTTTTGCTATCAGTTTTTACATTTTGCACTAGTTTTCTTTCATAATTTACCTTTGTTTTATTATTTTTTTTTAGTAACCCTTTGTTGATCTTTAAAAGTTTCCCAATCTTCCAGCCTGCCACTGATCTTTGCAATTTGGTATGCCTTAGTTTTTACCTTTATGTTATCTTTAACTTCCTTGCTTAGCCATGGATACTTTTCCCCCCTCTTACCATCTTTCTTCCTCTTTGGGATATATTTTACTTCGGAGGAATTGAATATCTCCTTAAAAATCTGGTACTGTTCATCAACTGTCCTACCTTGTAGTTTTCCTGCCCAGTCCACTAGGGCCAAATCTGCCCTCATGCTTATGTAGTTCCTTTGTTTAACTCCAGAACACTAGTGTGGGACTCAAATTTCTTGCTCTCAAACTGAACTTGAAATTCTAGCATGCTAAAATCACTCTTCCCTAGAGGATCATTTACTATGAGATCATTAATTAATCCCACCTCATTACACAAAACCAAATCCAGAATAGCCTGCTCCCTGGTTGGTTCCACAACATATTGCTCCAAGAAACAATTTCTAATACACTCTGAACTCTCCCTTGAGGCTACCTTTGCCGATTTGATTAGTGCAGTCCATATGCATATTAAAATCACCCCGGATTATTGCCGTGCCTTTCTTACATGCTCCCAGTATTTCCTGGTTTATACTGTGCCCTACTGCTGAACTACTGTTTGGGGAACCATAGATTACTCCCAGCAGGGACTTCTTTCCCTTGCTGTTTCTTATTTCTACCCAGACTGACTCTACGTCTTGCTCTCCAGTGCCTATGTCATTCCTCACTATAGCACTGATCTCTTCCTTTACTAACAAAGCTACACCCTCCTTTTCCTTCCTGCCTATCCTTCCGAAACACTGAGCACCCTTGGATATTCAACTCCCAAACCTGTTCTCCCTGTAACCACGTCTCAGTAATCGCCACTAAATCATACTTCTTTATCTCTATTTGCGCTGTTAACTCATTCGTTTTATTCCGAATGCTATGCGCATTCAGATACAAAGCCTTTAAATTTGCCCTATTGTCAATTTTCCCTACTCTTTCATGATTCTTTGGTGCAATATGGCGTTCACACACTCTGTCCCTTCCTTCCCCTTTTTGGTAACAATCAGCCTCATCACTAACCTGCACTCTTACCCTCTCCTTAAACTTTGATTTTTTTTAATATTTCCATCCACCTGAACCCTCTCCCCCACTATTTGGTTTAAAGCCCCATCTACAACCCTAGTTATGCGATTCGCCAGGACACTGGTCCCAGCCTGATTCAAGTGGAGCCCGTGCGAACGGAATAGCTCCCTCTTCCCCCAGTACTGGTGTTAATGTCCCATGAATTCAAATCCATTTCTCCCACACCAATCTTTGAGCCACGCATTTACCTTTTTAATCTTATTGACCGTGTGCCAATTAGCTCGTGGCTCAGGTAGTAATCTGGAGATTATTACCTTTTTGATTCTGCTTTTTAATTTCGCCCCTAGCTGCTCGTATTCCCTCAGCAGAACATCTTTCCGCATTCTACCTACATCGTTGGTACCTACTGGGACCACGATAACTGGATCTTTCCCCTCCCACTCCAAGTTCCTATGCAGCCCAGAAGAGATATCCTTAACCCTGACACCAGGCAGGCAACACAGCCTTCGGGGCTCTCGTTCCTGGCTACAGAGAACAATATCTATTCTCCTAACTATACTATCCCCGATTACAACTATATTTCTCTTTTCTCCCCCAATTTGAATGGTTCCTTGTACCATGCTGCTATGGTCAGTTTGCTCATCCTCCCTGCAGTCCCCACTCTCGTCCACACAAGGAGCTAGTATCTCGAACCTGTTGGATAAGGGCAAGGGCTGAGGCTCCTGCAGTGTTACTTCCTGAATCCCTCTACCTGCCTCACTCAATCACACCCTCCTGGCCCCTGACCACTAGCCAAATTTAAGGTAGTTAATCTAAGGGGTGTGACTGTCTCCTGAATCATCCTAAATTGCACATGACATGTACTTTAAAAATAGTACATGCATGAAAGTAGTTACATACCTTGACAGCATAATCCATGTTTGTAGATTTGTTCACACATCGCTTGCAGATTGAGTAAGAACCCACACCAATGTCCTCTTTCAGGTCATAATTGTCTACAAACTGAATACTAGTTCTGTGCAACTGCAAAAGAAATGTGAGGCCAGTCACCAAAACAGCAAGTGCTGCTTTCCCAAAGGTGAAGTAAAATGTCATGAAAGTTTAGGACAATTTTGTAAAAATTATAGCACAAGAGCCACACATTATTTTAGAACAACTCAGTTAATTTTAACATAGGTTATTTGGAAATGCAACATTATCATGTGTGTTCTTAATCTATTTAGCCTCATGTCAACTTTCCCATATTGTGCTCCACTGCCTCTGACCTAAGAGAACCTATGCATTTACCAGTTTCCCTTACTCATGTCTAATTGCTAGCAGATAAAGAAATATTCCATGTAAATATGGGCTGGTGTAGCAGCAAATGATAAAAACATAGGTGAAGAGGACTGCAACAGCCCAGTGAACACAATAACAGGAGTAGGTCAACCAGCCCCTCAAGCCTGTTCAGCCATTTGATTATGTTATGACTGATCTGGATCTCAACTCATCCACCCAACTTGGCTCTGTAACCCTTAATACCCTTGAATAACAGAAATTTAATCAATCTCAGTTCTGAAATTTTCAATTAAACTAAGCTCAACAGCTTTTTGTGTGGGATGAGAGTTTCAGATTTCCACTACCCTTTCCTGTGACTGAATGGTGGAGTTCTATTTTTAAGATTATGTCTTTAAAATTATACTTGGGCGAATTGGCAATGCAGGCAGAAGCAGATGCTATGGCTGACAGTCTAATCAGATCATCAGGATTATCTTCAGAAAAAGGTTTAGAAGAGCTTAACCATGAGGAATGAGACTGGAGATCAACAGATGTTAATGTGGCACTTGGAACACTGTCCAAGAAACATCTGTTTGCTAGCCCAAGATTCAAGCAAGACTCAGGAATACTTACCATTCAGCAGCTCTCAGTAGCCCAGGACTCAACCTGAAGCCAAATTGCCCAGAAAGACCCATAGCAGCTAAAGGCCACAAACCTAGTAGGCACAGCCCATCATGGTCATATAAACACAGCCTGCAATGATGTTGATTAGATTTCAATGAGCATCATGACAGACAGGTTTATGATGCAGATTAGGTCCTTGATCATATATTGGAGCATAGCCAACAAAAACCTACATTTAGTATTAACTGAGCTGGAAACTGCAGGTTAATTGAAGCTGTCTAGATTAATGGATAATGTAAGAGACACCAGATCATGAGTTTCATTTTGTTTGGTGAGATAAATAGATTTTAAAATTATTCATTATTCAAACTCAAACATTCAAGCTGTGCGCTTCCTCACCACTCCTTTCACATTTCTTTTTTTTCTTATTCACTCACAGGATGTGGGCTTCGCTGGCTGGGCCAGCATTTATTGCCCATCCTTAATTGCCCTTGAGAAGGTGGTGGTATATTTAAGATGGTGGATGGGGTGCCAATCAAGCGGGCAACTTTGTCCTGGACGGTGCCAAGCTTCTTGAATGCTGTTGGAACTGCATACTTCAAGGCAAGGGATTTTAAAATATAAACTGCCCATGGACAAGAAAGTAACGCTCAGAAGGTTTCATAACCCACCAATTACAAAGAAAGTTTAGAGGGAACATTAGCCATAGGCCAATTTAAAAAAGACAGAAAATTTACATTTACAAATAACTCGCAGAGCAAGATATACAAGAACTTGGCATTACCTTTTGTTGAAATTGGAATCTTAATCAAGTTTAATGGTATTGGGTAAATGACAGATCATAGATTGCCAAGAGTGCTGCCTGCAGCCACTACACTTAAAAGTTAAATAATTGTGCAAAGCACTTCCAGACACGTGATATGATATATAAAAAAAGTATTGTACCATTCGAGTATTAGAAATGGGCTTTCTACTTTTGGGTTCCTTTCAGGTTTTTTTTAGTAGATATTTTAATAGGCACAGCGGGGCTCATACAAACTTCGCTTTTGATGCCTATACCTAGATTTATTTAATCAAGCCGTGAAAGTCTTCATGGCTTTTTGCCTTCTAAAATACACCAGCAAATTGTGACTTAGACTAAAAAAACAGATTAAATGGTCAATGGATAAGTGTACAGAAGGCACAGAACAGATTTAAAGCAGCTACATGCTCCCCCGATTAACTTTTGTTGTTAGTTGCTAAGACACACAATGTTTCTCTCTGGCCCATCTTTCTCTGATAGTTTCAGATCAACTACCTCTTTTTGTAGAACAAAGCAGAGAAATAATTTTTAAATGACAAATTGAAATTTTAAAAATGACAAATATAAGGTGCTGCCAATGAAACATACATACAAATTAAACCTCGGTCACCCAATCAGACATGGTTTTTATATGCTGCAGCTAATATATTAAAACATGCTAGTCATTATCTGTGACTGAACTAATTTTTGTCAGGGCATTTTCACCATGATTCGGTGAAGCCAATAATACGGTACATGATAAAACAAAGTATTTTATTGCTATCACAAAATAATTTCCAAAGAATTAGATATGGAACAGCAATTAGGGCTGGAGTGAGATTTATGGTCTCATTTGCCAACATTCATGCAAACATGAGTGCAACTTAATTTATCTGAAAATAAAGAGTTAGGATATTAGTCTTCAATGAACCACTGGTTGCAAACTTTAAACATATATTGACTCTTTTTTTACCTGTATAACTGGATGTACAGCTGTTTGCATGGGCTGGGGTTCTTCCTCTGAGGTAATTGCCACAAAACTGAATCCACGAAAGAGTTGATGAGCATTGGCACTGGGTGGAATGCCAGGGGAATCTAAATGACATTATAATCGACAATAAACATCATGTGGGCATTTTCACATAAGTGCTACTAAAATTTCATTTAAATCAGAACACATTTCACATGCTGCAGCTATTTATATCACAGAGTGATCTTCGAAAGGTGTGGATCTTCAATTGGAGGAGTTGGTCACCTATTGCTGGTTGATTAACACTTCCACCTCCTGAAACCATCCACCACACCACATGCAAATCAAAACAGCTATAGGACAAAAAGTAACAGTAAGTTTTGCATGCAGTCATGCTGTATGGAGTGTGATGCGCTGCTGTTTTGAAGCGCCAGTTGAACTGATGGTCAAAATTGCTAAAGATTATGTACTTAAGGTTTGCAATGACTTTTCACTATAGTTACCTTTTGGTGTTTTTGCTGTAAACTCTGGATCAAAATAGAAAGTATCCTCTGGCCTACCGATTGCAGGTTTGAAAGGTGGCTGTATTTCTCTTCTGCACAATTTCTGAAATAAGCAATAAATTTACGTGTTTGTGTCAAAATCAACTGTGCAACGAGTAATTTTGCATAGTAGAACTAAAAAGAAATTTCTAATGTTGGCTTAATTATCAAGAGTTTGAAAAGGCCTCTTCCTTAAAGTATTCTGTTACAGAGTATAAAAAAGGGAACAATGACAGCTTAATTTGAATTATCAGAAAACTTCAAAGTAATTCTGTACATGCCCCTTGAAGATTTATTTCAGAAAAATGTAGTTATGTACACAAAATACATTATTTCATATTAATTGGAAAAACCCAAAAATTCTTGTTTAAAACCCTGCCTAAGAAAAGTGGTTTGAAAAATAATTGCATAAAAACAATACTTACATTCCAATCAATAGTGGAAAAGAAAGAATGTCTCTTAATTTCTTCAACACCATCTGGACCAGCTCCTGGCAATGTAATAAAAGTGTGCAATTTATTTGCGATCTTTCTCCCCGACTCTCACACCCCTTTCCTCATTCAGCTCAAATTCTCCACTATAGTGGAAGACTTTCATTCGAAAATAAGCAAAAATTTACATTAAAATATTTTTCTTCCTTCCTCAATTTTTTTGGTTTTTTTTATTCATTTATTTTAATGGGATGTGGGTGTTGCTGGACAGCATTTATTGCCCATCCCTAACTGCCCTTGTTCAAAGGGCATTTAAGGGTCAACTACTTAGCTGTGGGTCTGGAGTCACATGTAGGCCAGACCAGGTAAAGACGGCAGGTTTCCTTCCCTAAAGGGCATTAGTGAATCAAATGGGCTTTTACAACAATTGGTAATGGTTTCATGGTCAACATCAGACTTTTAACTCCAGATTTTTATTGAATTCAAATTTCACCATCTGCCATGGTGGGATTTGAACCCAGGTCCCCAGAGCTTTACCTTAGGTCTCTGAAATACTAGCCCAGTGACAATATCACTATGGCACCAGCTCCCCTAAACAAATGCTGCCATCATGAGTTAGCTCTTAATTAAGGAAATCATTACCTTTCATGACATTCTTGCTCAGTAATTCAGAGAAAACAAAACTGACCATTAAAGGTGGCACCATGCAAGAGTTTAGCAGAGTGTCACTGGTAAACTTTGCCAGCCAGTAGGTTTAAAAAACATTTTTCCATTTCTGATCACAAATTAGCTGTATTCAAATCAGGTTAGCTGCTTGAAGGCAAGATCTTTATTCTCAGTGTTTACCCATCACAGATGACAGAAGCATGAAAACCTACAGCACAATGAGGCCATTCATCTAGACACTCCAGTCTAGATGGCTCTTTGAAAGAGCAGCCATGTTTAGTACTACACCCCACCTTTATGTCAGTAATCCTGTAAGCTCCTCACCCATGCAAAATTATTTATGGAATCAATTTCCACCAACTTTTCAGGTAAAGTGTTTTACTGTCTCCACTGGCAGAGGATCGGTAACCAGGGGACACAGATGTAAGAGAATTGGCAAAAATGTCAGGGAGAGGAGAGTTTTAATTTGCACAGCAAGTTATGATCTGGAATGCAGTGCCTGAAAAGGTGGTGGAAGTGGATTTCAATAGTAACTTTCAAAAGGGGATTGGATCTCTACTTTAAGTGGCAAGTTTTGCAGCACAATGATGAAAAGAGCAGAGGATTGGGAGTAACTCATCCAGAGAGCTGGAATGGGCATGAAAGGTCAAACTGACTCCTTCTGCACCATATAATTCGATGAAATCGCTGTTTTTTTTAAAAACAACTTTTCACCTGTGATGTTAGTTTAAACTATCCATATTGTGACCACTATGCAACAATATGGCTTTACACCATCTGAGGAAACAGTTGCACTGAAAAATATAACAAGGTGTCACCTTAGACTGACTGTACAATTGTTCAATCATCACACAGTAATACTGTAAATACCTAGCCTGTTTCCTGGGTTGCGTTTGAAAAGCATTCGCAAAAGACTTTGGGAGTCTGGACTTAAAAACTGTGGCATTCCCAATTTTGCTCTGCGAGGATAAATACAAACAGTAAGAAGCTTGCAGAATAAAACATTAAGAACAATTTTATTCACATTAAAAATTACAACATTCACTGATTTATTACTTACTTCAGTATCATCGTCATAGTTTCCTTTCGGTCCTTCCCTTGAAAAGGCAAGGTGCCTGTAAGCATCTCAAACTAGAGGGGCAAAATGTAGTGAAAATTTACTTGAACAGCATTTTTGAAGAAATTAGAAATAAATTTGACAATCTTTAAAAGGTGTTATATCCCAGAAATGTAACATAGTTTGAATCACAAGAACATAAGATATACGAGCAGGAGAAGACCATAAGGCCTGTCAAGGCTGCTCTGCCATTCAATACGATCATGACTTTGGGCTCCAACTCCTTTCCTGCCCACTCTCCATATCCCTTTATTCCATGAGATACCAAAAATCTGTCTATTTCATCCTTAAATGTATTCAATGATGGTGCATCCACAACCCTCTGGGCTAGAAAATTCCAAAGATTGACAACCTGAGTGAAGAAATTTCTCATCTCAGTCCTAATGATTGGCCCCTTACGCTGAGACCATGCCCCACCTTGCTCTAGATTCCTGAGCCAGGGAAAACTACCCTGCTAAGCATCTTCATAATCTTGATGTTTCAATGAGATCATCTGTCATTCTTATAAACCCCAGAGAATACAGACCAATATTTACTCGGCCTCTCATCATAGGCCAGCCCTTTCATCTCAGGGATCAATCTAGTGAATCTTCACCGTACCACCTCCAATGCAAGTATATCCTTCCGTAAATATGGAGACCTAAACTGCACATTGTATCTCAGTGTTAAAGCCCTGCACAACTGTAGCAAGACTTCTTTATTCTTATATTCCAATCCCCTTGAAATAAAGGCCTTATATGCCATATGCTTTCCTAATTGCTGGCTGTACCTGCATGCTAGCTTTGAATTCCTTGAGTACACCCAAATCTCTCCAAACATAATTTAGAAGTTTTACAACTTTTAATATTCTGCTTTTCTATTCTTACAATCAGAATGATTAACCTCACATTTCCCCACATCATTCTCCATTTGCCATCTTGTTACCCACTCATTTAACCTCTTTGCAGTCCTCCTCACAACTTCCATTCCCACCTAGCTTTGTACCTGGATTCATTACTCTCTCTTCATTTAAGTAATTAATTGATTGCTGAAGCTCCAGCACTGATCCTTGTTGCATTCCACTAGTCACAGCCTGCCAACATGAAAATGTCCCATTTACCTCTACCATCCACTTCCTGTCTGTTAACCAATCTTCTATCCATGCTAATATATCATCCCCAAATCCATGAGCCCTTATCATACCTATTAACCTATTTGAAATCCAGGTATACCAAATCTACTGGTTCCCTTTTATCTAATCCACTAATTACATCCTCAAAAAATCTTTACTAAATTTATTGAACAGGATTTTCCTTTTGTTAAACCATGTTGACTTGTTCTAATCATACTATGCTTTTCTAAGTGCATTGTTAAGAGTTCCTTAATAATATATTGACACTTTCCTGGTGACTGCTGTCAGGCTAATTGGTCTGTGCTTCCGTTTTCTCTCTCCTTTCTTGTATAGTGGTGTTATATTAGCTAATTTCCATGTAAGAAATTACAGCTTGTAATACCACTTACTGTGATCAATACCCCAGACAGAAATACTGCAGTCAAGGGGGGCTAGAACATTTAAGTGGAAAGCTCAAGTAGTCATGGGACAGATAGTTCAAACACTTGTTGATGTCCAATTGAATCTTCACTGTACTGAAGCACAGGAGCACATGTTGGTCACTCAACCCTTGAGTCTGTTCTGCCTTTGTATTACAACACTGCTGATCTGCACTTCAACTCCTTTGCCCTTGCATTGATTCCATATCCCTTAATACCATTAAAATTTTCTCTCAGTTTCAACATTTCTGATTGAGGAAGATTGTTCCAAGTTTCCATCAACCTTTGTGTAAAGGACTTCACGGCATCACTCGGGAAAAGCCTCGGTTCAATATTAAGGTTATGCCCTCCTGTCTTGGGCTCCTTCTCCAAAGGAAATAGTTTCTCTTCATCTGCCTTTAATTCTCTTTGACAAATCAAGTAGTTCATCCCATAATCTTCTATACTGAAAGGAATTACAAGTCTAATCTATGCACCATGTCCTCAAAACTTAGCCTTTTAAGCCCCAGTGTTATTAAGGCGAATCTAAGTTGCAACCACTCCAATACCCTTCCTGAGGTTATGTGGTGCCAGAAATGAATGCTGTACCCAAGATGCAGTCAAACCAGTGCTTCACACAACTATACCGTAATTCCACTGCATTCCAGTCCTTTTGAGATAAAGGCTAATATTCCATTGGCCTTTTGAAAAAACACTATTTTTGTACCTGGCCACTCATCCTCAGTGATTTCTGTAATGAACCCAAGAATTGCTCTCCTCTTCTACAGTTCCTAACTTCTTACAGTTTCTGATCTGTCTTCCTTGAATCCAAAGTGGATGACCTCATGCTTTCCCACAAAGAACTCTGTCACAGTTTTGCCCACTCATTTAATCAATCAATGACCCAATCACCCAAATAGTCTCGGTATCAAGTGCTGCTAAGTTCAGGTCCATATCTTGAGAATGATAGGAGGGGCATGATCAGCACCCTAAAGCACATAGTTATAAAATATACAATTTTGAAATTCTAGCAGTGGCAAAGGTAAATGCAAAGGCTATACACAAACCAACCAAAAAATTTATGCAGAAAATGTTAAAAAACACAACAGAAATGATAGACAAACTTCTGAAGAGGGGGAACTAACTGCAGGATATTTTCCAGAAAATAAGCTTAATTTTGAGCACTTCTTGTAATTTAAACTAGTTCCCAAGAAAATCAATATGGAGGGAAACAAATGTATTCCATGTGTGAGAGAAAACAACTGAATGAATAATTTACAAGAACGTACTTCCTTACAGCAAATAAAGCCTAATGTGGAAGTGTTAGAAAAGCTTACCATGAGAACACCAAAAGACCACCAGTCGGCACTCTGAGTGTGACCCCTTCGGTTGACTACTTCTGGCGCCATGTACTCCACTGTACCACAGAACGAATAGGCTTTCTTCTCATGATCGATAGACTCTTTGCTCAACCCAAAATCTAATTTTAAAATAATTTACTTTAAAATTCATGTTCAGACAATGCTTGTACAACTATTTTATGTCTTCTGATGCCAAACCAATAAATTTGGTGAAAGGTATAGCCAGGAGGGGAGACTTCAAATTGGGGGAGAAGTATTATCTCCCTTCAACCAAGTTTCTGTTAGGGCCAGCATAGTCTTGCAATTGTCCACAATAAGTTCATGGATGACAAAGGCCTTGTTAAGTGAACAAATTCTGGAAGGAGATGTGTAGAGACACTGTGGTAGCCGAACCACTGGCAGAATCCACAGGATCAGCACTGTGAGAGGTGAGTTTGACAAGAAGGAGATTGGCAAGATTACTGCCCCAACAAGCATGCTGGACTGGAAGCTCAGTGAGAGAACAGATTGAAGCAGTTGGAGTTGCTGCTTGTAAGGAGGCAGTGACCAATGCCTCGATGAACCCGCGAGGATGCCAAGAAACATAAGGGAAGCTGTTGGCTTATCCAAGAGGGAGTCAAGCCTGGGATGACAGGAGAGTAGGCAGGTTGAATAGTGTTGAAGGATTGGGATAGGGCTTGGGGGGACAGAGTGCCCAAGCAGGGAGAAATGAAAGGAGCCATGACAACACTAGAGGGGGATCCATGAGGGGTGAAAAGAACAGTGGTAAAAGAAAAAGGAGAGAAAAAACTGTGGTAATAGAAGTGACAGGTTTCAGTTTGGAGCAAGGGGAGGTGACAACATAGTGGTATTGTCACTGGGCTAGTAATCCAGAGACCCAGGGTAATGCTCTGGGGACCTGAGTTCAAATCCCATCATGGCAGATGGTGAAATTTAAATACAAATCTGGAATTAAAGGTCTGATGATGACTACGAAACCATGGCCAATTGTTGTAAAAACTCATCGGGTTCACTAATTTTCTTTAGAGGTCTGGATGCGTCCACTGGTCTCATGGACCTTACCTGGACCTTACATGTGATCCAGGCTCACAGCAATGTGGTTGACTCTTAAATGCCCTCTGAACAAGGGTAATTAGGGATAGGCAATAAATGCTGGCCTAGCCTGTGATGCCCACATCCCATGAGTGAATAATTTTTAAAAAGCATGCAAATAGTACACGCAAATCAACCTCAGGGAAAACAAGTCATATAGGCCTGGTTGCATAGCTATTATTAAAACACATATAACGTGGAAGCAAATAGGGAAGAGAGAGGAGACAATCGTAGGAGTCCAGAGAGCTCACGTGGTGGAATAAAGTTAAAGTATGTACTGAAATTGGCATGGAGCATCAACAAACTGTTGTTTAAATATGAAGACAGGTGTAGCAGGTGATTGGATTCCAGATGCTATTTAAAGGTAGAGTATCAAGAGGACACACTAATATAGGTATTTCCATGGGCATGAACATCCAGGGGCGCAGGGGTTAGAAAAAAACGTGGCAAAGTTGGAGATCACACTATAGGATCCCGAAGCAATGGAAAAATGTACTTTGTCCTAGGAGAGTGAATTTCTAGCCAGGAACTGAACTGTAGCTCAAGCTGAAAAGCAATCACTGGCCCAGCAGGGAAAAGTGGTGAGGAAAGTTACTTTAAAATTTATGCAACCAAGCAGCAGACCTAGAGACTTCGCAGTTGAATTATACTGTGTAGTTTGGTGCAGAAACATCTTGATGCACAGGAAGTCTAATTTAAGAAAAGACCCAGTGGTCACTGAGGCAAAAAGCAAGCATGGTCAGGGAATGGGCTGTGGTAGTTTAAACTAGAAGCTAGCTCACAACTGGGGTTAAAATAAACCTACTATTAGGGCCAGTGAAGCTTAAGTAATAGAAGAGAAAACGCTTGGGGGGAGAAAGTGCAAAGGAGTAAGATGGCCGAGGATGCTGGTGTACATTAAGAAGCTCGTTATGGAGTTGATGGCTCCTGCTTGAGAACCATCTTCTGAAGTTTTGGTCACCGTCTTAATATCCGACTATCCCAAAAAGTGAGACTAATTTTTATGTTGTACCCAAGCGACTGGCAAAACCCATATTAATGAATTTACTCACCTGTCAGTTTAATATGACCCTCTTCATCCAGCAGAATACTGAAAGAAAATAATTACACTTAATTCTTTGAAAAATGCTTTTCACATTAAGCTTAAGTTATCAGCTCTGACAAGCTACGTTTCTAAACAATCCACGGGAAAAACTAACTTTGATTGTTTATAATATCTACACAGCATTGAACAGAACACATCCTCCGGAGCATTTGAATAATTAAGTAGGTTGATGCTGAGTTTGAAAATTATAAACAACTCACTTTTCTGGTTTTAGATCTCTGTAGATAATTCCCAGACTATGTAGATGATCTAAAGCAAGTGCCAACTCTGCAAGGTAAAACTTCACATCCTCTTCGGTGAACATAACCTTGTGAGAATAGATATAATTGGTGTTGCAGGTTCAAATAGTCAAACTTTTTAACAAAATACAAAATTTAGTGCAAAAAACAGAAATGTTTGGGACTAAAAAAAAAAAATCAACTCTTCGGTTGGTTACGGGTTTGTTGAAGTTTTGCTATAATTAACCTCAGCCACTAAAAAATGAATTATTTCTTAACGCGGATACCAGAGTAATTGTAAAGAAACAAACAGACAATTGGAACCAAGAACTTCCACTTACACAAAGCCTTTAAATGTCCCAAAGAGTTTGAGACAAAATTGCCAGAACTAGAAAGGAGGAAGGAGAAGGATTAGGGGTAGCAACTAAAGGAAGATCTAAGTGGCTGGTTTTCAGGTGGTTTTTGGAGGGAGGGGGCGGTTGGGGTGGCATGACCAAGCAGAAAATTTTAACAGAGCGTAGTAGAATATTGAGCTAAACAGCTGAAGATTGTGCAGTTGAAACTGGAATGGATTGAAGGGGAGTGATGGAGCAGTGGCAGGCCATAGTTGGAAGAGCAGAGGGCTCATTTCGAACAAAGACCTGAGGGCTTGCAGACGTAAGGAACAAATTCTGAAAGGAGTTCATAAGTGACAGCAGGGAATTCTGAAATTGATGAGAAGGTAGGCCAATGATGGTTTGCAGACACAAGGGCCAACATAATTTAGTTATTCTCCTATATTCTCAGGACTGGGGTATGCTGGAAAGGCTACCTTTATTGAAGATCCTTAGTTAAGCAATACTTTTACTGGGGCTCTCAGAGTCAACGCATAATTGGACTAAAAACAAACGTGGGCCAGATTGGGTAGAGGTAGCAGGTTCTCAGGCATTTTCCATCACGAAGTATTTGCAGGAACATATTTAAACACCACCACAGAGTGAGACATACAGGTTATTTGCTGACAAGAGGCCAAGTAGGATTAAGCAAAATACACGCAGAGAAGCTCATTAATGGAGTAGGCGATTGTGTTGCACATTGTGGGATATTCATGTATCTTCTTGTCTCTCAAGATCAACTTATCCTTTGGTCAGTGAGAGTAGAGGGAAGAGCATGGAAGAAATAATGGAAATATAGCCCTAACTGGACCTTGGGCAGTAAAGCAGAGAAAGGAAGGTACTTATGCATTTAGGTCTTGCAGGTTAAGTTGATCTGAGACGTGAAACTGTTGACCACCTGCCAAAGGTGATACACCTTGTGAAAGCTGCTTGCCTGCCTCTTACATATAAACATATGAAAATGTCAGATAGGGAAAAAAAAGCTGCTCCATCTAGCCTGTCCTATACTCTTCTGATGCCTTACACATCAGGTCAAGGTGTACTCTAGCTTCCATGTAGCTCCCCGGAAGAGAGCAAAACACAGATCAAAAACATCAGGCCAATTGGCATGGTGGGGACTGGAAAATTTCTCTTCAAAATTTCAAGGTGATTGAAACTAGCTGAGGATGCAGTGAGAAAATTTACTGAAGCTGCTCCTTTGTCTTGAGTTGAGTGTTTTGGTGTTCGTATTGCACTACACCTGGATAACTATACTCAACATATTTCAAAGCATAATATTGGTCCTTTTGATCCGTTTCTAATCCGTGTATATTTATTTTGGATAAAAATGCATTGCACATCTAAAGTTCTTACCTCTTTGGATAGCCGTGTAAACAAGTCTCCTCCCCTGAGAAAATCCAATAGAAGGTAGAGCTTCCCTTCAGTCTGGAAAGCTTTAAAAAGATAGTTACTTTTTTATGGGCATGAGTTAAATGGAGTCAGCAGTGAAGGTTATTTTGGTAATAAACTAGAATAGGCTTAAAGTGCTTCATACAATTTTTACATTAGTTAATGATCTGTGTCGCCACTGGTTTTGTAAATGAATTGCACCTCAGCTTTGGTCTCAATTTAAGTTTCGCCACCAAAGATAGCAATTGTAAACCTTCAGAATAAACGTTCAGCTTAGAACATTTCAGCTCTGTAATTCTGCCTGATACCCTGTTTCTCATTTACCTTTTGCTTTATTATGTTAATTTGCCAGCACAGTTTTATCTTTCTACCTTCAATATTTTCTCAGATTAAGCATCACTGGTCATTCCAGCAAACATTCCCCACTGTTCAAGTACATTTTTTGCACCAATAATCCAGGTGAATTGTGAGACCCAGGAGTACTATCAGAATACTCTTGGAAGCTCAACATTCCTCTACACTCTGTTAAAATTTTCTGCTTGGTCCCTCCCTCCAAAAACCACTTGAAAACCAGCCACTTAGATCTTCCTTTAGTTGCTACCCCTAATCCTTCTCCTTTCCAGTTCTGGCAATTTTGTCTCAAACTCTTTGGGACATTTAAAGGTTTGTGTACATCAATTACTGGAATGAGTCACAGGACTTCATTATTCCCTTCTCTTCAAACAGTAGATTGAACATACACCATCAGAACAAGACTCAGGGTCTAAACCAAGGCTGTTGGTAAGTGAACAGTTTAAAACAGTCATATTTGTTCACTTCAATGAATTGCCAATTTGCAACTTAGCATTGACCAACTTCATCCCTAAACGTTTAAAAATAGAAGTTCACTCTTTAAAACTGTAAAACTAGCCTGGCTTTTCTACTAGACAGCAAAATCTTAAACACAATGCTTTTCTGCTAGATGCAAAGTCGGCCGTCAACTTGTCTGACTCCATTATAAATCACTCGATGCATTTACTCAACCCATCAGTGCTCTGAAGACTCGAAACGTCAATTCTGTCCTTCTCTCCACAGATACTGTTCGACCTGCTGAGTTTTTCCAGCACTTTCTGTTTTTGTTCCATCAGTGCAGATGTTTGTCATTAACATGTTTTGAGTTTTAAGATGCATCCATTTTGAATAAGATATGTACTCTGTCTGAAACAGTTAATCGATTCCTCACAAGCAACAAGTCCAGCTTGTGGGTATAGACATGTATGGATATGCTCCATTTCCAATTCTTTATAAAAAGGACCTGCATCTATAAAGCTCCTTTCACAATCTCAGCATGTCCCAAAGCACTTTACAGTTAATTGTCACTATTACAATATAGGAAATAAGGCAGCAAAGTGCCACCAACAATGACCTAAACTTTGTGACTAACAGCAAACAAATGGTGGCCACGGTTCATTACGCTAAAAACAGTTAAATAATGCATTTAATGTAGTAAAATTCCCCAAGGCACTTAGTGAAAGGGCTATGAATAAAAACATATTTCACACTTTTTGACATTAAGCCAGAAAGAAAAATCTGGGGAAATGATCAATAGAAAGGTTACAGGGGTAGGTTTTAAAGAGCATTTCAGAGGACAGCGCGCCACGAGAGATGGGGTGGTTTAGGAAGTGAATCCCAGAGTTTAGGACCTCAGCAGCCAATTGTGGAGTGATCAAAATCAGGGATGTATAAGGGGCCAGAATTAGAGGAGAACAAAGATCTTGAAGGGGTGTAGAGTTGAAGGAGGCTACTGAGATTAGGATGAGTGAGGATTATGGGAGCTTTGCAAAGAGGGATGAGGAGTTTAAAATGAAAGCATCGTCGGACAGTGAGTCAGTGGAAATCAGCAAGCATGGGGTGGCGGGTGAATGAGATTTGGAGCAAGATACAGGCAGCAGAGTTTTCGGTGAGCACACCAAAGATAGGAGGCCAGCCTGCAGAGCACTGGAATAGTCAAGTCTAAAGCTAACAAAGGCATGGATGAGGGTTTCAATAACAGGTGAATTAAGGCAGGGTCAGAGTTAACATTATGGAGGTGGGAACAGGCAGCCTTGGTATTGGTGCAGATATGTGGTTGTAAACTCAACTTGGGGTCAACACAACAAAGGAGCAAACAGTCATGCACAACTTAAGACACTTACCAGGCATGGAAACAGTGGAGAGGGAACAGCTTCAGTGTTCCCAATTTTTAGCTGAAGACAATTTCTGCTCATCTAATACTGCATGTCAGATAAGCAGTGTAACAAATCAGGGACAGTTCAAGAATGTAGTGGAGAGACAGGGCTAACTGTTATCTGCGTACACAGGGATCCTGATGTGTTTATAGATGATATCACCGATATAGTTGAGAAACACAAGGTGGCCAACCTCTTTGGGGAATGCTAGAGGTAACAGAGTAAGAGTGGGAAGAGAAGCCATTGTAGGTGATTCTCTAGTTACAAGTAGATAGCTAAGAATGGAACTAAACTAGGGCAGTTCCACCAAGCTATGTCCACCTGAGATGGGTCACAACATAATGTCTCATCTGAAGACAGCACTTCCAACAATGCAGCACTCCCTCAGTAATGTTGAATTTTGGGCTGAAGTCCCAGATTGGGACTTGAAATCACAATCCTCTGAATGAAAGGCAAGCGTGCTACCAACTGAGCCATGGCTAGCACTTCGGACTAATGGACTAGAAGTGTCAAACAATAGCAATAGAAACAGGAACCACCTCCATACATCCCAAAAGCTTTTGTTCTGAAAGGTGTCAGAACACAAATGGCTTCAACAACTAGGTGATTATAAGACAATAAGATGTAGGAGAAGTAGGCCATTCGGCCCATCAGGTCTGCTCTGCCATTCAATGAGATCACAGCTGACCTGATAATACTCAACTCCACTTTCCTGCCTTTTCCCCATAACACTTAATTCCCTTATTGATTAAAAATCTGTCTATCTCCACCTTAAATATACTTAACGACCCAGCTTCTACAGCCCTCTGTGGCAAAGAATTCCACAGATTAACTACCGTTAGAGAAGAAATTCCTCCTCATTATCAATAACAACTGACTCCCATCCATATCTACTAAGATTATTGCAATTTATATTTGATACCTTTACATAGGCTTGACTTTCTTTAGAAGAAAAACAAACTTACCATAGTGTAATTTGACAATGAATGGATGATTCACTTCAACTAATATGTCACGTTCCATTTTAGTCCGAACTCGGTCTCTTACTGTGATGAAAGGTAAAATAACAATGCAAATTTTATAAATGCGTTAGTGAGTCAAGTCGGTGGTAACATAAAATATACACATGTTGAAATACCATTGATGTCACTGAATATTTATTCGTTCAGTAAAATATGCTGACAGAATGCTGTGAATATAAACAAACATCAAAACAAGGAAAAGTTATAACACATATACTTGAGTATGAAGGAAATTAACCTATGAAAATGTTGATCAAGCTATATTCTTCCCATTTTCTCCACTAACATATACAAGTATTTGATTTACGTCGAACCATGTTTTACAGCAAAGTACACTGCTCGGTAACACTATTTCAACTAAGAGTTGAGACAGGACACCCATAAGATTAAAAACAGCAACAAATTTACCTCATGGAGCTCTTCCGGGCTCCATTGTTTAGAGAAGTTGTCCATTTGCAGGCAAAGTAATCAGGGCACTAACTGCTCAACCATAAGATAAACAAAAACCAAGGCTTTCACTGTCACTGTTAGATTAGATATAGGAACAGGAGTGTGCCATTGAGCCATTCGAGCCTGCTTCAACATTTAATTAGACTATGGTTTAATCTACATCTCAACTCCAATTCACCCACCTTTGCTCCATATCATTCAATAACCTTACCTAATAAAAATCTATTGCTCTTTAGGTCTTGAAAGCGTCAATTGTCGCCCCACACACAGCCCTTTTTTTGGGTGGTGGGGTGGGGAAGAGGGGTGGAGAAGAGACTAGAATTCCAAATTTCTGCTTCCTTGTGCACAAAAAATGCATTCCCGATTTCATTCCTCATTTTAATTTTTCAGTCTTAAAATCATAGCTCCTTGTTCTTTACTCACCACCAGTGCAAATAACTTCTGTTATCCACTCAAGCGAATCATTTTAACATTTTAAAGAACTTGATCACAGCACTCCTCAATCTTCTGCATGGTTAAAGTCATTGCTTCTTATTTTATGTAAAAACTGCAGATCATGTGAAGAGGAAGTATGAGAAAAGGAAAGGTCATGGAGCCTCCCATAGTGACTTTTCTATAATCTTTGAGCATAAACAGAAAGTTGAGCATTGCCTGGTGGTGCAGAGGTACTGAAATGGTCTTGAACTGCTGAGTGGCAAGAATGCTTGAAGTATTGCTGAAAAAAGACATTTTATTGAAGCTTTTCATCCACTTCCCAACCAATCTGCACTGTTTTCTCATACAAAATTAAGTTGTTGCTTCCCCTAACATTGGTATTCTTGCGACTGTCCTGATGAGTGCAAGACAAAAAGCTTTGACAAAATGCCTTTTTTCAGCAATACTCAAGTTCTGTACTACCAAACGACTAAATGCATAAAGTACTTGAACACTGACAGCTTAAAACCACCAGGCGATACACCCACACCTAATATTTGAGGTATTTATTTGGCATGATGGATCACGGTACTATATTTAAATTTCTCATGGGAACTTTTAACAATGCATAGCATAAATTCCTGAAGTTAATAAAAAATTTATTCACAAAAGAAAACTTGAGAGTGATACTATATCAGATTTCATAATCATACTAGGTCACAGAACTGCCGAGAGTTTGCATAACCCAATCCCAACCGACCAAACTATAGCATATACAATAATACCCACTGAGCAGATTTTCCCTCCTCTTCCTCGATATAGGTTCATAGATCATAAAACCCTACAGCACAGGAGGAAGCCATTTGGCCCATCATGCCCTTACTGACTTTTTGAAAGGGCGAAGCCTGTAACCCTATAAGTTCAAGTACCTTTTAAAATTATTTATGAGTTGCATCAGATTACAGATTAGAACATATCAGATCCCAACAACTTAGTGAAGCAATTCTCCCCGGCTCCCCTTTAAAGACTTAAAAGCATTGACAAAGGATAAGACCTCTGATTAATGACCTACTGCCAAAGGGAATAACTTTTCTCCACCTGCTCTATCAAAACCTTTCATCTGGAATTTTCTATCCTCTTATTAGGTCATCTTTTAACTTTCTCTGTTCCAAGAAGAACAGTTAACTTTTCCAACCTTTTATTGTAATTGAAGTCCTTGGCCCCTGGTAACAGCCCCATCATTTAACAAGTCTGTACAATTTCTAAGGCCTTTACATCTTTCATAAGTGTAAGGCCTAGAGTTGTCTGCAATTCTTCACCTGAGCCTAAACAATAAAGTTCTAGTACCAGCTTTTTGCTTTTATATTCCATTATTCTAGTTATAAATACATATGCTTTTTTAAAGCACCTTGTCAATTTGGGCTGCCACGTTTAAGGATTCAGGTTTTTGCACAAAGGCTCAGATCATCTACACTTACAAAATAATGCTATTAATAGTATTCTGCTGAATACATCACATATTGAACTCCATCTGCCAGGTTTTTGCCCATTTCACCACCCTGTATGCCATCCAAAAGTCTACAACTATCCTCAACAGTACTGACTACGTTGTCAAGTTTCACACCATCTACAGACTATAATGTTGCTCCCTACAACCCAAGTTTAAAAAAAAATTCAAGAATAATGGTCCCAAAACTAACTCTTGGGGAACACCAATGCAAATCGCCTCCCAGTCTGAAAATCATCCATCCACCATCATGCATCGTTTCCTGTTACTAAACCAATTATGTAACCATACTGCCATTTTCCCTTTAAGTCCATCTTACTAAGCCTCTACAGTCTGTGTTAAAAACCCTCCAAAAGTCCATATATGCCATTTAATCAACCTACCTCAATGACCTCAAAGAATTCAATCTGGTCAGTCAGATATGATTTGTCTTTAATCATGCTTGGTTAACCTATTCCTTTCCAAATGAAAGTTTATTTTGTACCTGAATGGTTTCTAATAATTTCCTCACTACCGACATTCTGTAGTTTCCCAGCTTAATCACTCTTCCCCTTTCTTGAATCATGCTACAACATGAGCAACCCTCCAGTACTACTCTTATATCCAGTGAGACCGGAAGGGGGCATATGATTAGGAAATTTGCAGATGAACAAAAATTGGCCATGTAATTGATAGTGAAGAGGATAGTTGTCTCCAGAATGATATCAATGGTTTGGTTGAGTGGACGGAGAAGTGTACAATGAAATTCAATCCAGAAAAGTGTGAGGTACTGCATCTGAGGAGGGCAAAGCAAGGGAATACTCAAAAAACGGGGAGATATTGAGACGGGTAGAGGAAGTGAGAGACTTGGAGTGCAAGTCCACAGGCCCCTGAAGATGGCCTTATAGGTGGATAAAGGTGGTAAATAAAGTATATAGAATGCTTTCCTTTATTGGATAAGTTATTGAATATAAAATCAGGGATGTAATGCTGGAACAAAAACTAAAAGTGTTGGGAAAAACTCAGCAGGTCTAACAGCATCCGTGGAGAGAAAAACATTGTTAACGTTGAGTCCATATGACTCAGAGTCATGTGGTCTCGAAACGTTAACTCTTGTTCTTCTCTCGACAGATGCTATTAGGCCCGCTGAGATTTTCCAGCATTTTCGGTTTTTGTTTCAGATTTCCAGCATCTACAGTATTTTGTTTTTATCCTTATATAATGCTGGAACTGTATAAAACGCTGGTTAGGCCACAGCTGGAATTTTGTGTACAGTTCTGGTCACACGTTACAGGAAGGACGTAATTGCTCTGGAGAAATTACAGAGGGGATTTACAACAATATTGCCAGGACTTGAAAATCGCAGCTATGGGGAAAGATTGGATAAGCGAAGGTTGTTTTCCTTAGAAAAGGCTGAGGAGTAACCCAACTGAGGTGTACAAAATTATGAGGGGTCTAGATAGGGTAGAAAGGAAAGAGCTGTTTTCGCTATCTGAGAGGTCAATTACCAGGAGGCATAGATTTTGTCTTTTCTTCCTTCTTCATTTCTTTGCTCATGTTCTCCATTGCCTCTCTATCGCCCCCCAACTCCCAGAACTCAAAAATGAAGAATATTGGAAAGAAAATGGAAAATCTACACTTAACACTCTAAAATAGCTGTAGCAAAGCACTGTTTCCAGAGGTTTTTAAAAATTCATTTACAGGATGTGGACGTCGCTGGCTGGGCCAGCATTTAATGCCTATCCCTAATCACCCTTGAGGTGGTGGTGATGAGCTGCCTTCTTGAACCGCTGCTGTCCATGTGGTATAGGTACATCAACAGTGCTGTTAGGGAGGGAGTTCCAGGGCTTTGACCCAGTGACTGTGAAGGAGCAGTGATATATTTCCAAGTCAGGATGGTGAGTAGCTTGGAGGGGCTTTTGGATCTTTTTAGTAGGAGGATTAGAGGGAACACGAGTAAAACTTTATCATTCAGAGTGTAGTGGAATTCACTGCCTGAATTGGTAGTTGAGGCTGAAACACTCAACTCATTTAAAAAGGTAACTGGATCTGCACCTTAAGTGCTGTAACCTGCAAGGCTACGGACCAGGTGTTGGAAAGTGGGATTAAAATGAGCTGCTAGTTAGGTTGGGGGGTGTACTTTAGCATTACTATTCTGTTATTTTCTTTTTGTTCTCTTTTTTGCCCAGTGCAGACACAATGGACTCAATAGCCTCTTTCTGCACCATAACTTTTCTATCGTTCTGTGGTACTTATTATGGTTCAGCCATTTCCTCCATCTCAACATGAAGATTTCCACTTACGTCCTTAATAGGCCCAACTTTTTCCCTAGCTAGTGTAACCTTACACTTTTTATGTTTATAAAATGTTTTAGGGTCCAATTTAGTGTTGCCTACTAATCTTTTCTCATAAGGTCTCCTCATCAATTCCCTCTTGCAGTTTCCAAAATCCTCCTGGTTACTAACAGAATCTTGCTCCTGAAGGTCGCCTTTTCTTGTTTTATTAACACTTTATTTTCCTTTGTCATTCATGTGCATTAGCTTTGGATGCTCTACCTTGTCCCTTCAAAGGAATACGCCTACTTTGTACATGAACTCTCTCTTCCCCAAATTCCTTCCATTAACCATTTATTTTTTACTATCTAAATCACATTTCCCCATCTACTTGTGCTAGGTTACTCTCTTTTACCACCTCCTTCCCCACTCTCTCTCGCAACAATTTTGTGTCTTTTTTTTTCTTCATTCCTTTGCTCATGTTCTCCATTGTCTTGCTCTCCCCGCTGCTCCCAAAACTCAGATGAAGGCAAAAAGCACAATAAAGATTTCTGGAATTAGTACTTTGTTACAGCCATTTTAGAATGTTAAGTGTAGATTTTCCATTTTCTTTCCAACATTCTTCACATCGCTATTGATGGGGCAGAGTACAGGCACCAGAAACCGGACGTATCATGTACAACTGGCACATCCTCTGCAGATAAAAAGCATTTTACTAAATGAAGTCTTGTAGAGGGAAAAGCTTCAGTGAGGGTAACTGTCATTTTATTTTCATACACGCTGTTGGCAATTTATCCTATGCAAGGACACATGCAGTAGCTATGGGTTCATGATGAGTTTGAAGCCTAGGCTGGTACCACCTCCAACTCAAAAGTAGACTAAAATAATTTGTACACTATCGATAAATTATACCTGGGATTTTAATCCATGTGACTTCCTCAGTTCATCCATTGGAATTAATTCACCTTTAATGGAATGCTCATGCATATCCATAAATCAGAATTGCAAATAACAGAAGTAGGCAAAAAAAATTGTTTATTCAAAGCACGGTGGAGGTCACATCAGAATATGGAATTAAAAGCATTGTCAAAGGAGTAATGCTATACAATAATGTCATTTACCATGAATACAAATTCAGGAAAAATCTGCATTAAAATAAATTAAGTACTTACCTTTTAATGTAGCCTTTTTAAGCACCTTCATAGCATATAGTTGCCCAACATCAGACCCATGGGTTTTCCTAACCAGAAACACCTAAATGTAGGGAGAAAAAAAAGCACATTTTATGCAACAATTTGCACTTCTTTACCACCTTTAATGTAAAAATGACATCCTATGGAGTTTCACAGAAGCCCGATCAAAAATCAACACTACGCCAAAGGAAGAGCTACCAGGAGGAGTAACTAAAGGCTTGGTCAAAAAGGTAGGCTTTAAATAAGAGGGCTTGGCAAGATGAAAAAGGTAGAAGTTTTGGGGGGGGGGCGAGAACTCCAGAGCTTGGGACGCTCCAATTTCTTTATGCAGTGCGGGAGATTTGTTTAAGCGGTCGGACCCTTTAAAATTTGTGGGGTACCGCATGGAGCAGTAATTCAAATGAATCAAATTGCATGCAGTCTACACAGGACTCATGGGCGATTGCGGAGCTTACACGGAACATTGCTTGGAACCTAGGCTGCTGAAGGCACAGCCACCAATGGTGGGAAAAGGCCCAATTACAAATGGAGTTACGGATATCTGTGATTCAATCAAGCTCAGGCATGAGAAGTAATGCTAAACTGTCACCCCCACCAATGCTTATCCCTGCACAAGTTAACAGTAAAACAGGATACATGATGCTTCGAGAACAATACATTAACCAAAGACACAATTGGTATAGGAATAATGCTGGTAAATAAAGAAATGGATTGTGGAGAATAATTCATGAGAGAAGTATATAAATCCCCAGAATCATAACAACTGCCTAGTAACTATTAAAACTACTTACATATGCCCAGCCAGCTTCACTGAAGGCCTTCTACCAGCCACCAAAAGAACACACAAGGACCTTTTGTACAGCTGTGTTTTGACTCACTTAAAGAGAGATCGCTAGTTTTCTAGCTTTGGCATTACCTAAAGCTTTCAGTGGAGTTCAAATTCATGACCCCCAAGCTTTGATAAAACTTTTCTAACCACAGTTTGAAGCTTCATCACTTCAGTCTCAGGATAAGGGGTTGGCCATTTAGGACTTAGATGAGGAGAGATATTCTTGCTCAGAGGAACGTGAACCTCTGGAATTCTCTAGCCCAGAGAGCTGTGGATGCTCAGTTGCTAAGGACATTGAAGACCGACATTGATAACACAGAGATGATTTGATAGAGGTGGTCAAAATCATGAAAGGTCTGGACAGAGTAGGTAAGGAGTTACTGTTCCCATCGATGGAAGGGTCAAGAACCAGAGCACACTGATTTAAGGTGAATGGTAAAAGGACAATAAGTGACATGAGGAAAAACTTGTTTAAGTAGCCAACAGCTAACGTCTGGAATGCTCTTTCTGGAAGTGTAATGGAGGCAAATTCAACTGTGGCTTTCAAAAGGGAATTTGATAATTATTGGAACAGTAAAATATGCAGGGCTATGTGAAAAGGCAGGTAAGTTGGACTAGCCGAGTTGCTGTTGCAGAGAGCTGACAAGGACGCAATGGGCCAAATGGCTCCTTCTGTGCTATACAAGACCATGGTAGGTTTCTGGGCACACAAAGGACAGATAAGTGGAGTTGAGGTAGGTTTCATTCACGATATTACTGGATGGTGGAGCAGGTTCGAAGGATATACGGCCTACTCCTGGTCATATCTCTTGTGTTCTTATATAATAGTCAGATTCCATTCTGTCCCTACAGTACTTGAAATAGCAATGCAGAGCTAAAATTTTCACATCCATGCTTAGTTTCCAGCTTTCTTTGCACATAAACGTGCAAGATAATGTGAATTACCAAGGTCTAAGGACTTATTTACTTCAGTACTGTGAAAATTGAATTGCTGAGCCCAAGTTCATGACCTTTGACTATGTACAAATCTTTATGTGGAGTAATTTTATTTCTAATTAGTCTTTCAACCTTCTGTATAAGTTCTGTTTGAACCAGTACAACAAATGACAAAAATCACCAGATGTTCATACATTTTGCTGAGGTAAGTGACAACCAAAGGGAACTTGTTTCCACCCACAGCAAGGAAAAATGACTTTTCGCCAGATTTGTCTAGTGATTAAATGTTGTTTTAGAGGTAAAAGCTCCTGCAATAACACAAACAACTTAAGACTATTTTGTGGCATGCATTTGAAAAAAAAAGAGTTGTTGCCCCACCATGCTCTGATACTTATAGAAGTACATTACACTTTGCAAAAAAATTGCCTGAAAATTCCTCTCACTTGATAACTGCAATGTCCTCAAAGATCCAAACAGTTAGGAACTCAAGTTAGTGCTGGATAAGTAAGTACAGTGATATGTTGCCTTGGTGTCTTGTGCAGTCATTCATCCTACGTCCAAGTCAATCTTTTTGCTCTAAGTAATTCACAATTTTCTACACTTCCCTCAATTTCTACAAGTGTCATCTTTCACTACAAACTGTTCATTTCACTAGAAACCTTTTATTGGAAGAACTTTTTGACTTAAACTGTTTTCTTAATTCAGGTTCGCAAATCTTGGAAACTCCAACTGTAAATGTTCCTTAACCCATTTCTTCATAACTTCAGTTTCTACATTTTCTTTCAAACGCTTGTGGCAAGGTAAACTCAGGTACCAGACTCTCGGAATGATTTAACATTCTAAGAAAAAAAGTTAATTTTTTTCTAATTTCTGCAATGTACTTTCATTCATGTCACCGTTTCCAGCCAGACTTTGCAATTTAAAATTGCTTCCTTCTCAAGATCAATCAGCCTATTTCTGCAAGAGCTCAGACTTTTTTTGAACAACTCAATTTTTCTGCCTATACCCATAACCTTTAATTTCCTTAGTGTCCAAAAATCTATTGATCTCTGTATTGAATATACTCCTCAACTGAGCATCCACAGCCCTCTAAGATGAGAATTCCAATGAATAAATAAATTTAGTAGTCTGGGCTATTTTGAAAAAAATTTAGATACACATAATATGAAGATTTCAGTAGCAGGTTGTACTTTGTGATAAAATTAGTCCAAAACACACTTGTAGCTTCAATGTCCTCAGTTGATGTGGGTAGTTAGAAATTCTAGTTAGGGCTGGATAAACAAGCACAGAAGATGCATAAGCCTCTTAATAAAAATTCTGCTTTTTTAATTTGCTTAATTTTTTAGCTACACAGTGCATCGCACTCATCTGTTTTGATTATTCGGACAGCTCATGTTTATATAACACCAAGATCGTAAAATATCCCAAGATGCTTCAGAGGAGCATTAAAAAAAATGGCAGAGCCACGTAAGCACAGGTTAGGACAGATGACCAAAAGCTTGATCAATTAGGTAAATTTCAAGGAGTGCCTTCATGGAGGAGAAAGAGGAGGAAGGACTGAGGGAGGGAATTCCAGAGTTTGGGCCCAAGCAAGTGTTGGCTACTAACAGTGCAGCAATAAAAATCAGGGTTGCACAAGAAACCAAAACTGGAGTTTCAGAGATCTAGGAAAGTCGTTGGACTGGAGAAGGTTACAGAGCTAAGGAAGGATGAGGTCAGAAGGATTTGAAAAAAGTACAAGAATTTAAGAAAATGAAAAATTGAGACGTTGAAACGTCAGAAGCCAACCTTGGTCAAGACAACAGGAGGAATTATCTACCTCCGGAGGAGAAGAGTCATTTTGGACTAGAGACATCAACTTTGTTTATCTCTCCACAGGTGCCACCAGACCTGCTGAGTTTTTCCAGTACTTTCTGTTTTTATTTTAGATCTCCAGCATCCACGGTATTTTGTTTTTATTTTAGGAATTATATACCTGTTGTTCAATTTCTCCCCTGTAACCAGGTGCCTTAGGCCCAGTCCATATTAGACACATTGCTGATTGGTTAGCAAGTAAAATTACTGGTTAAAAAATAGCATCAGCATTGTGGCAGCCTCAGCAGTGATGATCCTATTCTCCCCAGTTCCAATAAAAATTGCTAGATCGTCAAATACCAAAAAATGCAATACTTTTTAAATTGGAATCAACAAAAATTCAGAGCATCATTCTGTACATTGATGTTGAAAAACAAGTTTAGTTAATATTGCAATGCTGATCAAATATTTTCAGGTTATGTTGTACATTTCAACTTCTAATGACATACCTTTCCAAATGACCCTTGTCCCAGAACTTTAAGTAATTCAAACTGTGAGGGATCAGCCTTTTCACAGCCTTCTTTAACAAGGCACGTAATTGGTATCTCCTGTTCATTTTCTTGATCTTGCTGAAGATGGGGAAGAAAAACAAACATCCAGTTTCATACCATACCAAATGCTTATTCAAAATACAGCAATTAAACATCCAAACTCAACGAAGAAAAAAGTACTTTCTGCATAACTTCTTACAGGCTGCATCTACGTAAGTATAAATACTTAATCTAAATCCATAATAGCAAGGTTTGCAAGTGAATTTCAACTTTAGTCAAGAATTTGAGGTAGCCATTTTCAACTATATGCATTTTCTACAGCCCGCCATGATGCATCAAGTAAAATCAGATGCTGCTGATAGCTGATGTCTCACATGGTTCCTTATCCAGACCATATAAACATTCAGAACGTGCTAGTTTGCTTTGACCTGCAGCTAAACAAACAAATCATACCCCACCTACACATCCAGCAGATAGATGGAATTGTGTCTGCGAGATGGAGAGTGAAAGTTGTTCTACAGAAAACTGATTACCTATCTTCTTTCATTCCAGATCTGCAGTGGCAAATAAAGTACAATAGATTTAAGAGGTGAGCACACAGGTAGGCGCCATGCACCTGTCAGGGCTAACCAGCAGGGATTACAGTGATTAAATCTATGCTCTAATATTTCCTCAGTGTGACAACTGTCTCGTAGAAATCTTGCATATGTTACCTGCTTAGGAAGCAGTTGCGGAACAGGTGGAATGTCCCTTTATCGGATTTTAGGTTTCTTGTAAGATTGAATGGTAGTTTTGTAGGATACAAACCCCCCCCCCCCCCCCCACCTCACCATTTGTCACCTTGTTATTTAGTCATTTGTTTTCTTGGATCCTTACAGTATAGGTAACAAACATTTGCTGATGCTGCCTACATTACTCAGCGATACATGATGGCTTTGGAAGCATCCACACATAGCAGATTAAAACATTAGAACAATTTTTCTATCTAAATCATCCAGAAAAGCAATCTTAGGCAAGACCTGCGCAGCTAGCTTGCCATATTAAATATGACCAATTATGACAAGGACAGTTTCTAGCTATAGAGTAGATACCTGAAAACTTTGAATGGTAGGCAAATTAACGAGCTAAGTTATCAACTCAATGGCCGAGGGCCCACATGAATACAACTTCCAAGTAGTTTGTAGAAAAAGGATGCCTGTGGCTGAACTATTAATAATCCAAACACAAGTGGGCTCTTAACAGGTTGCAATAGGTAACTGGGTACCAAATAGGCATGATGCTGGCTGTTCACTTCAGATTTAGGTTCAAATCTAGCCCACAGATGGTATGAAAGTCTCCTCTGTCTGCTGGCTGTAAGGGTCTGCATAAAATGGAGTCTAGGTGCTCAATAACATTCTTCATCGGTTCAAGTTTAAGCATAAAACTACCCCCAAGTCGACACTGGTACAGGATGGTTGGTGTGGGAAATGGAAAATGTCACACTAGCGTAGTAGCTCTTCTTGGGCTGATCATGAGGCACACTATTGGGACAGTATCAAGGAAACTTTAGCCTGCTTATGGTTGTGCAATAATTGACCAGGGAATGTTTGATGCCTCAGCATCTCTCACCTCAGGTGCAAAATAAGTTCTCTTTTTAAAAAAAAATACTCAAAATTAATGCAACACAAATGGGAAAATGGCAATTTGCAATTGTGATTACCCTTCCTAAATTTGAATTCGATCCCAGAAATCATACACCAGACCAGAATGAAAAGCTGACTGTGTTGTCACGCTGACATAATGCTTGCTGCATGGACTGGTTTGTTTTACCAAATAAATAATCTCTCTGAAGCATGGCTACCATCTGTTTCCCGCTATTGAGCCAATTTTTCATCCATTCTATTTTATCACTATTTCACTTTAGCTGTTAACTTACTTAACTTAATGTCCTTTTTACTGTGGAGTTTTCCCTACAATAGACCTTAAGCTGATCGAAATCTTTCTGGAGACTTGAAGACCAGTTTTTTTAAGCCGAAAGGTACAAAATAATTCTCTGGTATCATATTACTCAATTTACACCTGACTGTTCTTGAAGCTTTTGTTCATTTCATCAAAACTCATTTCAAAATTATAGAAACAACATAGTACGCTCCAATTCGCAAGTTTTTTTTGTCATTTCTCACTTCAATTTTCGACCCATCTCTAAGGACACCAACTCATATGGGTGACATACTGGAAACTGCTAGCATTGAAGTGACTTATTCATCTGCAAGTCTTAGCCAAGAGTATCAAGCAATTCAACTATGGTGGCATCATAGCCAAATCCAATCTAGACCATGCCTAAGCATTCTCCCTGTATGCACATTATTTCCCACAATATTCCGCAAATTTCCATGTCCAAATACCACAGGGGCCTTAAACCATTTCAAATGGCACCAAAAAAGTTGAAATGGATGGTAATTGCATTCCTACATTCTGCAAATAGGCAATAAAATCTTGATCATAAAAATCACTCAGATAGGACCACTTTAAGTAACTCACTGACTCCAGGCAATTTACAAACTACCGAAACTTTGCTCTTATAGTTGAGTAATATTCTCAACTGTTTTTTATTATTCTGTACTCAACACAACAAAAATGTTTATCCTATAAGCAGAGACAATTATAAAGTTCTGACTTTAGCCAAATGTCTCAGTTATATCAGAGCACAGTAACAACCCCACTAACACTTACAATGATCTTTTACTGTGCACAGGCAGCTCAAAGATTTGAGCATGCAACAATGAGTATTTATATGGTTTAGTGATAAAATGCATCCCTGATGTGGCAAAAAAAAAGTATCATAGCCAGTAATGAGCCATACAAACCAGGAGTGCTTCAGAATTTAGTTCGCTGATCTTGGGCAAGGTAGTGGGTTAGTTATTCTGCCAGAAGATTACCCTCTTTTGATATGCGATTGGTTAAAAGGGCTTGCTTGAACAGTAAATTGAGGGTTTGGTTGTGATATTAAACTTAGAGGCCATATATCCAAATATTCACCTGGAGCCAACCCAGGGATCTCTGAAACCAGAGGTCTTCTGGTCTAATATGAAAACAAAATACTGCAGATGGTGGAAATCTGAAATAAAAACAGAAAGTGCTGGAAATATTCAGCAGATCTGGCAGCTTCTGTGGAACTGAAGAGTCATATTTAACCCAAAACTTTATCTCTGCTTCTCTCGCCATAAATGCTGCCAGACCTGCTGAGTATTTCCAGCACTTCTCTTTTGATTTCAGATCTTCTGGCCTATTTGTCTTAGTGCTGCATGGTAGTGCTTTTATCTATTGGATTGTCAGAAAAGCCCTGGAGTTCAATTGTTTCATCTAAATCATCCTTAAATCCTGCCAGTGAGATGGCACTTTTCAAAGAAGGCCACGTTGCTCAGTGCATTTACTAAAAAGGCACCCACTATAGTTACAGGTTTGCAGAAAAAGCCATACATCACTGCACTGAGCAGAGGATGATTTAAGTGAAATGTGTCAGCAAAATATCAGACACCGGAGAAAACTGAAGAACTATGCAATGAAGAGTTATGAAATGAAGTTTCATCTCGAATTTTATAGGGAAGCAAGTGATTCGTTTTCTGAAATACACCATTGTGTAGCTCCTGTTACAGAAAAGAGTGCATTTTATACTTGCAAATGATAGAGTTGCTAGCTGCAGAATTAAAAAAATAAAACCTGCATGATGCTGTTGTAGCTTAGCCTGACAGAGAAGAGAAATGCCAACAAAATATGTGGAGCTTGGATTGGAAAGAGAATGTCAGAGTACATTACAATGGTGGAAAATAATGTGCAAGGTCAGCTGAAGGAAGGAAGAAAAGAGTGAAAAAAGTGAATATGTGAAAAAAGGCAATGGCCAGAGATGACAGTTCAGCACAGCAGATCGTGAGTATCCTAGATGAAGACAGAAATGTCTAACTCTAAAATAGTCACTCTATTACAAAGAACTTTTGTTTTTACTCATGTCAAAGAGGGAAAGTTTTAATACTGGAAAGAGACCAATGTGATGGGCCAGAATTTACTGACCAAACAATAACGAGCCTAAAGGCGCTCATGATATTTAAGCGTACAACAACTTTAGATGACCAGATGCATGGTTAAGTGCAAATATCCGAAAGCTGCTGTCTGAGTTGCCTTTCTCACATTTAGTTTTGCAAAAATAGCATTCCACTGTTTACCTCATCACTGGTACACATGAAATGTCATGAATGGTGTTGTATTTGTACAGTTAGTAAGAGTTAAACATGAACATATTTAGGGCCCGTAATTAGCAAAAATATCAATCAACCTCTCTGGCACTAAAAATTAATTAATTAATGCTGCTGTGTAAATGCATTTTTTGTAATGAGGACTACTAATTTCCATGTTAAATAAATTGTCTGTTTATAGGCTACACTCTAATCTGAACTGTAACATATTCCAGCAAGCTGGCAAAGACACAAAAGCAAAACACTGCAAATGCTGAAAATCTGAATTAAGAACAGAAAATGTTGGAAATACTCAACATGTCTGGCAGCATCTGTAGAGTTAATGTTTCAGGCTGATGACCCACTATCAGAACTGATAATAGGTCCTCTCATAGAGGAAAGCATTCAGTTTGATTCCAGGGATTTGCTACACTTTGCCTAGATATTGGCCTCATAGGTAACACAAGATCCTCTGATGAACGTGTGGCCAGTGATGCAGAACCCAGATAGAATGTCAGCATAACACTGAAATATTTAACAGAAATAAATATCCTCCAAGTTCTACCTGCTTTAGTTTCTTTTTTAAATATTTGTTCAGGGTATGCAGGTGTTGGTTGCAAAGCCAGTATTTATTGCTCACCCCTAATTGTCCTCGAGGTGGTGGTGGTGAGCCATTTTCCTGAACCGCTGTGGTCTGTGTGGTATAAGGTACACCCACATTACTATTACAGATGTACGAATAAGGAGAAGTAGGCCATTCAGGCCTTGAGCCTGCGCCACTATTTGATAAGATCATGAATGATCTGACTGCGGCCTCAACTCTACTTTCCTGACTACTCCTACGACCTTTGACTCCCTTGTCAATCAAGAAAATAACTCAGTCATAAAAACATTCAATGGCCCTGCCTCCACTGCTCCATGAGGAAGAGAATTTCGCAAAATAACGACCCTCAAGAAAAAAATTCTCATTTCCATCTTAAATGGGAGGCCCCTTATTTTTAAACTGTGTCCCCTAGTTCTGGTCTCTCCCTTAAATGGGAACATCCTCTCCGCATTCACCCTGTCATTTCAATAAGATCCCTCTCATTCGTCTAAACTCCAGCAGACACAGGCCCAACCTGTAACATTTCCTCATCAGATAACCCCTTCATTCCAGGAATCAGTCAAGTGACTCTTCTCTAAGCTGCTTCTAAAGGAATTATATTATTTCTTAAGTAAGGAGACAAAACTACACACAGTACTCCAAATGCAGTCTCACTAAGGCCCTGTATAGCTGTAGCAACATTTCCCTGCTTTTATATTTGATTTCTCTTGCAACAAACATCAATATTCTATTTGCCTTTCTAATCACTTGCAGTACCTTTGTGATTCATGTACAAGGACACCCATGATCCCTCTGTGCTGTAAAGTAGTTCTGCAACCTCTCTCCATCTAAATGGTATACTGCTTTCCAATTCTTCCTGCCAAAGTGGACAAGTTCATATTTTCCCATACTATACTGCATCTGCCAAATTTTTGCCCACTTAACCTATCTATACCCCTTTACAGACTCTATGGCTCCTCACAACTTACCCCTCCTATCTTTGTGTCATCAGCAAATTTAGCAACCACACATTTGGTCCCTTCATCTAAGTCATTGATACAGATTGTAAATAGTTGAGGTCAGGAGTGTGATGGAATACTGTTCACTTGGCCAGATGAATGCAGCTCCCACAGCGCTCAAGCTCAACACCATTCAAAGTGGCCTGCTTGATTGGCACCCATCCACCACTGCCACACTGTAATAGCAGTGTCTACTATATTTAAGATGCACAGCGGCAACTAGCTTCAGCAGCCCCTTCTGAACCCGCCACTTCTATCATCTGGAAGGACAGGTGCAGCAGCCATATACTGATCCCTGTGGCACTCCACAGTTAGATTGCCAACCCAAAAATACCCCATTTATCCCTGCTCTCTGCTTCCTGTTGGCTAGTCAACCCTCTACCCATGTTAGTAATATTACCCCCACACCATGAGCTCTTACTTTATGTAGTAACTTTTGATGCCCCTTATCAAATGCCTTTTGGAAATCCAAGTGCATCACATCTACAGGTCTCCCTTTATCCTCATTGCTTGCTACTTCCTCAAAGTACTTATAATAAATTAGTCAAACATAACTTCCCTTTCACAAAATCATGCTGATTCAGCCTGCTCACATTAAGATTTTTTTAAGTATCCTGCTGTGACCTCCTTAATAATGGATTCTAGCATTTTCCCCATGACAGATCTTAGGCTAACTGGCCTGTAGTTTCCTGCTTTCTGTCTCTCTCCTTTCTTGCATAGAGAAGTTACATTTGCTATTTGCAATCTGATGGGGTCTTTCTAGGATTTTGACCCAGTGCTATATATTTCCAAGTCAGGATGATGTGTGATTTGGAGGGAACCTTATTGATAGTGGTCGCCCTAAATGGCTGCTGCACCTGTCCTTCCAGATGATAGAAGTGGCTGGTTCAGAAGGTGCTGCTGAAGCTAGTTGCCACTGTGCATCTTACATATAGTAGACACTGCTATTACAGTGCTGCAGTGGTGGATGGGTGCCAATCAAGCAGGCCACTTTGAATGTGTTGAGCTTGAGTGCTGTAGGAGCTGCATTCATCTGGCCAAGTGAACAGTATTCCATCACACTCCTGACTTGTAATATGTAGGGGGTGGATAGGCTTTGGGGAGTCAGGAGACATGTTAGTTGCCACAGGATACCGAGCATCTTACCACCTCCTGTAGCCACCGTATTTATGTGGCTGATCCAGTAAATGTGGAGGTGCTTATGTTTTCTCTTGTTGGAGATGGTAATTGCCTGATAGTTGTGTGGCACAAATGTTACTTTTCAGTCCAATCCTGAATATTGCCCTGCTCTTGCTGCATGCGGGCAATGACTATTTAGTTATATGCCATCCACTAACAAATTAATAGTTGGGAGAATAAGCTATCCCTGCCCTCTGCACTGATTATTGCACTGATTATACATAACTTTAATTTTTATCTCCAGAGGTAGCACTCAGCCTGAAAATTCTAGGGCAAGTGTAAAATAGTTGCTTGGTAGTACAGACCTATATAACAATATCTGTTGATTAGTGCCTTTAATGTAGTAAAACTTGACAATGAGCTATGTTGGGAATATTGAGGCAGATGACCAAAAATTTGGTTATAGAGAGAGGATTTAAAGAGCATCTTAAAGGGGGATAAAAAGATTAAGGGAGGGGACCTCAGAGCTTGTGTCCCAGGCAGCTGAAAGCATGACTTTGAACGTTGTAACGATGAAAATTGGGGTTGCAAAAGGCTAGAATTGGAAGAGCACATATTATTGAGGGTTTGAGGTTGCAAAGATTGTGAACAGCATGGCTATGGAAGGATTTGATTCAAAGATGAGAATTTTAAAATTAAGGCATTTATCTGAACTGGAGCCAATGTAGATCAGCAAGAACAAGAAGAAAAATACCCGGAAAAACTCAGCAGGTCTGACAGCATCTGTGGAGAGAGATACAGTTGACATTTCGAGTCTGTATGACCCTTCATCAGAACTAAGACATATAGAAATGAGATAAAATATAAGCTGGTAGAAGGGGGTGGGACAGGAGAACTCAATAGGGGGCTAGTGATAGGTGGAGGCCAAGAAGAGACTGCCAAAGATGTCATCAAATCCTTCCATAGCCATGCTGTTCACAATCTTTGCAACCTCAAACCCTCAATAATATGTGCTCTTCCAATTCTAGCCTTTTGCAACCCCAATTTTCATCGTTACAATGTTCAAAGTCATGCTTTCAGCTGCCTGGGACACAAGCTCTGAGGTCCCCTCCCTTAATCTTTTTATCCCCCTTTAAGATGCTCTTTAAATCCTCTCTCTATAACCAAATTTTTGGTCATCTGCCCCAATATTCCCAACATAGCTCATTGTCAAGTTTTACTACATTAAAGGCACTAATCAACAGATACTGTTATATAGGTCTTGCTGCGTGACCTTTTGATATGATTTTATAAAAGGACAATTCATTTGATTAAAAAAAAACTTGATTATGTTAATCTTATTTTAGTGAGATGTGTCAGGCCATTTGCCTAAAAGCAGGCACTAAAGTGTGCTGCACTACGACATGCACCATCTTTAAAGTCTGCTAGGATAGTCAATAAGGAGCCTAATGTACAGAGGATGGCTCTTCAAAGAACTCTCCAATAAAATCCTTACAGCTTTAGTGGCAAAAAGAAATGCTACCTTTTCCAATGCTTATCCAACTAGGATCTCCCTAGTTCCTAGGGAACTGACTTGCAGCATTTTCATGTCAAGGAAGGAGAAAGCTAGCCTGCAGTGACCAAGCTACCCGAGTTCCCTTTAATGAGCTGGACAGGCTGGCCAGTCAGTAATGAATGGTGAACAAGCACAATAATTGTATTACCTACCCTGCCACATAGGATTAACTCATTGCCATGCTTCCATAATTAAACATCAACTTTGCAGCCTCTTACCCTCCCCATCCCACTCACTGGTCCCACCCTAAATAAAAAATAGTCATTAGCTGGTCTCATTAGACCATTGCCAAATAAGATGTCAGGAACTCCACATGACTACATAGTGGGCGGGCAGTGTATGAATTGCCACCATGGCCCCACACCATGTTCCACTAAAAGAAAATTCCATCATTTTGCAGCAAGAGTTTCAGTTACATCTTGCTTCTCCAAAAACCAATCACAGTAAGCAAAGAAACAAGGTGTGGTTTTACCTAGCCTCCAGGTAAAACATTCCAACAACTCCAAGCCTAAAAATTTTATCAAGCACTTTATGAAAGACATAATAAACATGCCTTCTGAGATACTGGCTTCCCTCCAGTGCCAAGCAACAGATCAGGGTCCACACGCTCTATCCAATCGTTTCCTTTTTTTTGCCATAAATGCCTCACAGTTTGGTCTTGGATCTCAAATGAGCTAAAGGAAGTCATGCACCCCTTCTGTAATCCCCATTGCCTAGCTCACAGTTTTGAATCACAAAGGGAAACTATTTGGACATATAGTATGTGAAATTCTACTACTATTATTTGCAATACAAGTTTCCAGTCCTTTTGCAATGAGAAGAAAGTGGATGCTGGACAAAATATTTTTCTTCAAAGGCACCAAAAATGTAAAAAATGTCAAAACATAGCATAAAACCCTATTAAAACAAACAGTCCTATAACTTGCGAACAAGCTGAAAATACCAGACACTTTCCTTTTCACAGCAGGGAGATCATATGACTAATTAAAATGATCTTAGAATAGGCATCCCTGTGATACTTCCCAGCTAAATTGCGTTTGTAGGGAAGGAGCCAAATTTTTTTTACATCTTTTAGCCATTGCTAGAACAGCAGCACTTCAGAATGATGCGAGGCTGTGAAGAGTTGAGATTCTCAAACAAAAATTGATTTCTTAACTTCACATTAACTGAAGTTCAAGCTTCATTTGTATTTAGGTATATTGGCAGCCTTACATTGGTGAAAGCAATGTAACATGCTAGGATGATTTAGACACAGCTGATATCAGTGCTTGTCAAAACCAAAGATTGCAGAACTGTAACCAATGCCAATTGTGATTACATGGCATATAGAGGCCCTGCTGTCACAGATCACGGTGTCCAATGCATCTTAACAGGGACAAAGCTGAAAATGGTGCCTCCTATCAGATCATTTTTTTTCCTCATCTGGAGTTAGCAGAATGCTTTGTTCAGCCAGATCTTGATACTGCTCTGTGCCAAGGTGAACTAAACTTGGCTATGATGATTGTCAAAATTCTCTTGCATTGATTGAATCAACAGCTGATTGTAGAGTTGAAAAATGCCCTCTACACAATAATCATCATGGGCATACAATGTTGTTAACAATCCATGGTACGCAATGCAGCTTTAACATAATGAATCAACATCAATCAACAATCAAAGTATTGTTCTGATCAACATGGGCTTGTTGTGACCCAAGGTGAAATCCAGTGTTACAAGTTCAGGGTACAGTGCTTCTAGTACAATGTCTTTATTAGAACAGAATGTAATCTGGCTGTTCCCAGCCTGTGCCTCATGACAGAGGTCACATGACTGCAGCAAGCCAGGTAGAACCTTTAGTACATGACTATATTTCAATCCCAAACATCTTTTTCATAACAAAAAGACAAATTTGCATGCACTATCATGTGTAACTGTGCATTACTCAAGTTACTCACTTTATCACAACTGCTCTCATGCATTAACAAACTGTTCATTATTCTAGTCAGTCTCTGCAAATGCAATGCATACATTCGTTAAATCGTGCAGGTCTCTTAATAGTATGTGTGCACACTGTCATTGGCTGTTTGTCTGGGTGATGCTCCCTCTCTGGGGAGTGTCATTCCCACGGTACCTGTTGCCTTCTAACTGTTTTTGTTGTTCCATTTCAGTTGTTGGGGACCAGTAGGCCTCTGGGAGTGATGGTTGCTCTGTACTCTGCAGCTGGTGAGATCCCATCTTCCTGACTGGCCATCTGCAGTGAAGGAATAGCTTCCCTAGTTGTTATATTTGCCTTTGTTGTGCCTGTATATTTGGTATACAGTTATTACCACATACAATCGAGGTGACAACTGTTCTATGCATGTCTCAAGTTGCCACGAGGACCAATTCCTGCTGAGAGCATTGAAAGTTTGTACCCTGACTAGCTCTCCAATGCTTAGCTCAGACAACGATTTGGCAGCTTTGTCAAAATGAAGTTTGGCTTTCTGCATTTTACCTTGATCTTTTCACTCACACTTGCTAATCCTTCTAGCTTCAGTAGCTTTATTCTATTGGAAGAGTAGTTTGGGTGCAGCATGACATTAGTCTTTATGCTAGACTCCTTTTCATGCCTTCAAATCGACATGTTTCTCCACTAGAGGATTGCCTTGAATAGATCTGTGCTAGATTTGCTCATTGCTTGATGATTCCTTTGGTGATTTTGACTGCCGCCTCAGCCTTTCCATTCAGCTGGGGATAGTACAGAGATGATGTATAGTGCTGAATTTCCCAATCCTTTGTGAAACAGCTGAATTCTTCACTTGTGAACTGAGGGCCATCGTTACTGATCTGATCATAATATCTGGAATGCAATAATGACTATGCATGTTCAGGCATTCTACAAGCTCACCAGTAGTCTCTGAAGTCAGCTGTTCTAACTCCCAATGGTCAGAATAGCAGTCTATAATGATAAGATAATCAGTCCCTACTAGAGTGAAGTGGTCTACTCCCAGCTTCATCCATGGGATGCCACGCATCATTAGAGGTTCTCTAGCTTGTTTAACTTGGTACTCATTACAAGCACCACACTGGCTGATGTGGGTCCTTAATTTCATTGCTCAAATTTGGCCAGTAGAGCACTTCTCTTGCCTTCCTCAAACTCGACTCAATTCCTTGATGGCTTGCATGGATGAGCTTCAGCACCTCTCCCCCACCATCTCCTAAAGGATGATAACTATTTCCTTTGTACAAGATCCCATCTTGGGCTGTAAATTCATCTCTGTATGCCCAAAATGCTCGTGAACACAGGTGTGACCTTTATGCTCTCAGGCCATCCTTTCATCACTACTTGCCGCATGGAGAGTTGCATCCTGTTAGGTAGCTCACTTGATTTGAGCAAGGCACTTGCCTGTCAAGTTCAATATTTCTGCTGGGTTGATGATTTCCAGAGCATGTAGAGCTGCTGCCTCACGTTGAATCTGAAAGATTTCAAATTTTGTTTCAGCATCCTCAACTTTCTTCACAGGCAGTGCTTCTCTCAACAGCATGTCAGCGATGTACGTCTGCTTCCTTTTCTTGTATGTCATGTCCAAATGATATCCCTGTAAGCGAAGTAACATGCTTTGTAAACACTTTGGAGCAGATAGTGGCGGTTTGTAGAAATTGCTTTGAAATGGCTTGTGGTTGGACTCCAATGTTATTTTGTCTCTCCCAAACAAGTATTGATGAAAATGCTCACAAGCAAAGACAATAGCCAAGCATTCTTTCTCGATCTGAGCATAGTGTCGCTCAGTTTGCGTTAATGCCCTGGATACAAACGCAACTGGTTGTCCTTGCTGCATTAGGGTAGCTGCAAGACCCGTCTCACCGATATCACACTGCAAGGTGACTCCTTCATTGTCACAGTACTTCAGCAAAGGCATTGTCACCACCAGTTTGATTTGCGTGAACATTCTTGGATTGTGAACGATTACATCAGCTCACTGCAAAAAGTTTGCTAAGTAGCTCACAAACCCAACAAATCCTTGTACTGCTTTCACATCTGTTGGACGCTGCATTGCTGCTGCAGCTCTCATCTTTTCAGGATCTAGGTGAAGACCTTTTGCTGTAAGTACATGACCTATGTGCTTGACCTCAGGCATCTTCAGTTGCAATTTTCTCTTGTTCAGCTTCAGGTACATCTGGTGAGCTCTCTCTAGCAGTTACAGTAGATTCTGATTATGATCAGCAATGGCTTCTTCCACTGTATCTCCAAATCCAAAAACTAGCAGATCATGTACTATAGTTTTCACTCAAAGATCACTATCTCATGTTATCTGCCTTTAAACTTTTCTGAGTCTGTGGAAATGCCAAACGGCATGGACAACCATCTGTATCTCCCAAATGCATCCAGAATATAGAAAACTGCTACTTTCATCCAGCTCCACTTGCCAGTAATCATCCTTCACATCTAGGGTAGTAAAGATCTTTGCCATGTCGAAATGTGGCAAAATGCCTTCAATGGTTGGCATGGGTTGTATGGTGCATAGCGATTCAACAGACTCTATAGCTGTTCTATAGCTGGCCATCTGTAAAGGCTCGTTTTGCTTCTTTCTAGCCAAACACTTGCGTGCAAAATGATTCGGCTTCTTGCATTTAGAACACTACTTTCCCCATGCTGGGCAAGCCTTCTTTTCCTTTGTGCAATGGCCTCTGCAGTATTCACACCCTGCCCTTTGTCCATGATCGTTCTGCTCTTTCTGCCTGGAATGTTTATCAGCATATTGCAAAGCCTGGTCTGTTCTGCCGCATAAAAGCTCTAGCTGACACTTTACAACCTCTGCACTTTTGCATAGGTTGATCACTTTCCTAACAGTAGGTTTCTCCTTTCTCAGCAGACTTACTCTCACTGCAGGGTCTCATATACCTAAGACAATCCTATCTTTAATTAGATCATCTTTTAGTTGCTGAAATTCACAAGATTCTGCAATACTGCACTCATATACTGATCAATAGACTCTTTTTCACCTTGAACACAGCATTCATAAGTTACATTTGCTTGGGGTTCAAAGCACTCTTTCAAGCTTTCTACTGTCTATTTATTCTGCTCTTCGGAGAGGTTTGGGGTAGAATACAATTTGTAGCAGTCTCTCTCCAACAGCATTAAAACTGTTGCTAATCGTACTGGCTCTGGCTTGTTAAGTAAACTGTTGCAATTTCAGTTTTGCCAGTGGAAAAACTTCCAGTTCTGCCGCATTCCACCTTTCATTTCGACAGGAGCTGGGAGAGAAAAGTTAACAGCCATTTTGACTCACCCAGTTTGTCTGCTTTCCTTTTCAGTGGCATTTTTTAAGCAGCTTTCTGCAGTTCTAAACAGTCTGTGATCCTCTTTTAGCAGCTATGGCTTCTCTCCAGGTCTTCAAAACTCAATCTCAGCTCCACGTCTGACCCCATGTTACAAGCTCAAAGAGTATCATGATTCTAGTACAAAGTCTTTATTAGAACTGAATGTAACATGGCTGCCCCCAATCATGGCAGAGGTCACATGACCACGGCAAGCCAGGTAGGACCTTTCATACATAATTGTATTTCAAACCCAATCATCCAGGATTCAATGTTTCTTAAAGGGGCATGGTAATTTTCCTCTCTGGACTGACTGTAAACCCTATTTAAATGAATAGGGTTAAAAGATAATAAAGAATCGCACTTTTGATTTCTGCAAACAGGTAACCACCAAAAATAATGATGGAAGGACTTGTATTTGCTTCTAAATTGCTATTGCCATGATGAAGCGCCCAACATGTTCAAATTAAAAAGTAACAAGGAAGCAAAATCAGAACATTTGCAAATGCTTGTAGCATGCCAGATGTCTTCAGATATTCATTTACAACAACTAACAAATTGTGGATCCTGTTTCAGACCATAACCTCAGCTACAAAATCAATGAGCTCTGAATAAATGTGTGGCTCATTATGAATTTAGATAAATGTGTTCATGAGTACCACATCAAACACTACTAATGTATGCAGTCAGAAATTATTTGTAGCAATTAGCCCTTTTATGAATTTAGGTATTTCACATTTTATTCCAAATTAATTCAATCACAGCTTTAGAAGAAAGGCTTATTCAATTCTTATTCAATAGTCTGAACTACCTGCAAATATTTTCTATAAGGACAAGGTATCATCATCTTCATAAATTGAAAAAATAATTTTGCAAGTTGAACAATTCTGTTATTCTGTGTAAACATAATACTTCATGCATTAACGTTCAAAACAAAAATATTCAACCTTGTAGAAGAAATCACAATTACACAATGCTTGATTCGTTGAAATTGAGTTATGTGGAGGCCACCCCATTTTCAAAGTTCATGGCAACCTATAAAAAAAATGTCTTGTACGTGTACAGCTCTAAATGACAAACTCACAACAAGCATAAAATCTATTCTGACCAAGGACACTGCTTTTTCAACGCTAGGCAAGTTTTTGAAAGCTGCTAGCATTAGCAAAGGATTCAATTTAAATCTGCACAGAGCGTTTCAAAATGATTCTGAAGATTTTATTTGATACAACAGAATATAAGAATAGTGTCAAGTATATAGAAAGAATGGAGAGCTTTAAATACTACATTATTCTTGATTTATAATTTCTTTCCACTTCTAAGTGGTACAGGAGGTAAAAGCACCCAGTCTTCCATTAGTTTTAGAAGGTTCTGCACCTACTGTAAGTTAGCAGATAGTAGGGTAGCGTTGCAACCAAGTCCTAGGCACACAATTTAGTGCACTTAAGAGATGGGTGGAAAGCACATTACCAAGAACATTTGTTATCAAGGGTCACTGATCAAAGCACCTATGCCTCAACAGGATTGGCTTGGCTGCAACATCTCCCGCATCAGTGCGGTTACAGCAGCCTTTGCGGGTGATCTTAAACCAAACCTAACTTGCAAAATCAATGGCCTCAGAAAACAAAACTCATGAACCTTAAAAAAAATTGAACTGAGAAGCCCACTGCAGCTATATCAGACATACAAAACAGAAGTCTTTCAGTGTATCTTTACAACAAAGGGCCAATTCAACAAAATAAAAGTCTCAAATGGGTAGCCAGATACTAGAAACGGAAAAATGGCCCAGAACACAGATGACAGCAACATGGTACAGAGGGCCAAACTGCAAGTGACATCTTACATCAACAGGCCTCCAGGCAAATATGTAAGAGAAAATATAAATTTTAAAAAGACAATTTATAGGCAAACTTAATTCTGTTGCAAAATTCATAGCTTTTGTAAGAACCTTAAATTTTGGTATTATATACTTCAGTTAAAGATTTTAAAAACTCCTTTCCGAAATTGATAACATTTTCTGACTTATTTTAATTTGATAGATGCCGGTATTTTTTAACTTCATGTTTCCCGTTCCCTAGCATTGTGAATTAAATGCAAAACTACATTTTAGCAGATTTTCAATTAATTGGTTATGTCTGTTTATCTACTTTCTAACTGACAGTGAATATCTGGGCAAGCTTGGATCTCAATTTATCACAAAATTGATAAGAGAAAGGTGTTAGGCTTTAGTTATTATCAGCACGATGTATGGCATCCCTAATTTACGAGGAGCTCAGTAGAAGTCTTTAAAAGTTAAGATGGGAAAGTCATGGAAAATGCATTAGCTTCAGTGCCAAAGATACTAACGTCTGTGTAGCAATCGTACATTAAGATTTGTTTTGGCACAATTATGCAGTTGGAAATTAGAGATATGGCCAACCCATGAAGACAAGGGCTAGAATTTTACGTTCCCCTGCTGGTGGGTTTGTAGGCAGGGTATGGCTGCAAAATTTTTCAGCTGGCCTTCCCACCAGGTTCCCACCCATCCCAATTTCTCCGTAATTTTATCCTGGAACGGGCATGGCCTATGCCAACGCTTCCACCCACCGAGCCTCACCTCCCGATCTAGCCCCTAGGGCTCCAAAACTTATCTGGTTCCAGACTCAGGCTCTGGGGACTTCTTGCAGTTCCAGTCCATTGCAGCTTCTGGGGCTGCAAGGACTAGAGAGCTGCCAGCCAATCTGATTGAGACAGGGCTTCCTCTCAAATTAAGGCTGGAAGTCCCGCCTCTAGCCAATTAATGCTTGTTGTAGTGCTAATTGGCTGCAGGGCAAGCAGTACCCGCCGACTCCTCAGATGGCGAGAAGGGAAACCCTGTCATCCTAAAAATCCTGGCCCAGGAATTCCCAGATCTGCCAACAATCTCATTCAGAAATTGTTGGTGGAGAAACCATGAAAAAACTGAACCCAAGTGCTGGTGACACAAGAACTGACTATTTTGATTAAAGAGATCTGTTTCAATTAATAGAAGAGGCTTTCAAGTTAATGTTAAGTTGGTCAAATTAATTTTTAATTTGATGATTGAACATATTGTTTTCTAAGACGAAGTACACTTGTGGTTGCTGCTGCATTCAATAGTAGGTTATTCTGCCCTTCGAGCCTGCTCCGCCATTCAATACAATCATGGCTAAGCCTCTATCTCGACGACATACTCCTGCTCTCTCCCCATTCCCGATGCCTTTCAAGTCTAGAAATCTATTTCCTTCTTAAATATATTCAGTGACTTGGCCTCGAGAGCCTTCCGTGGTAGAGAATTCCACAGGTTCACCACCCTCTGAGTGAAAAAATTTCTCATTTCAGTCCTCAATGGCCTATCCCGTATCCTGAGACTGTGAACCCTTGCTCTGTACCACCCCAGCCAGAGGAAACATCATCCCCGCATCCAGTCTGTCCATCTCTGTCAGAATTTAAGACGTTTCAATGAGATCCCTTCTCATTCTTCTAAATTCCAGTGAATACAGGCTTAGTTGACCCAATCTCTCCTCATATAGCAATCCTGCCATTCCAGGAATCAATCTGGCGAACATTTGCTGCACTCCCTCTATGGCAAGTATATTCTTCCTTAGGCAAGGAAACCAAAACTGCATACAATACTCCAGGCGTGGTCTCACCAAGGCTCTTGCAATGAAGGCCAACATGCCATTTGCCTTCTTAAATGATCGCTGCACCTGCATGCTTGCTTTCAGTGACTGGTGTACAAGGCCACCCAGGTCCCTTTGTACATCAACATTTCCCAATCTATCACCATTTAAATATTACTCTATCATTCTGGTTTTTCTAGGGAAGTGATTAATTTCACATTTATCCACATTATACTGCATCTGCCATATATTTGCCCACTCACTTATCTTGTATTGAAGCGCCTTTACGTATTCCACTTCACTCACATTCCCACCTTTGTGTCATCAGTGCTTTTTTTTTTTGTTAATACTAATTTCCTTCAATTTCTCCTGCTCACTGGACCCTTGGTTCCCTAGCATTTCTGGGAAATTATTTGTGCCTTCTTCCATGAAGACAGAACTAAAATAGTTGTTTGATTGCTCTACCATTTCCTTGTTCTCTATTATAAATTCTCCCCTTTCGGACTGTAAGAGGCCCACATTTGTCTTCACTGATCTTTTTACATACGTACATCTTTTTACAAGGGCTATTCAGCATGGGCAATAAATGCTGGCCTAGCCAGTGACACCCACATCCCTTGAATGAATTTAAAAAAATACTTATGGAAGCTTTTACAATCTGCTTTTATGTTCCTTGCAAGTTTACTTTCATACTCTTAATCAATCTCTTGGTCCTTTTTTGAATTCTAAAATGCTCCCAAACCTCAGGCTTGCTACTTTTTCTGGCAACTTTATATGACTTTTCTTTGGATCTAGTACCATCCTTAATTTCTTTTGTTAGCCACAGTTGGGCTGCTTTTCACATTGTGTTTTTGTGCCAGAAAGAAAGATATAACTATTGTAATGCATGCATTCGTTCCTTAAATCTTACCCATTGCCTATCCACCATCATGCATCTCTAATTTCCTAATTAATGCCATCCCCTACTTAGCTTACCACTATATTTGGAGGCCTTTCGGCAATCCCCACTAATGTTTTCCTACCCTTGTTGCTTCTTAGCTCCACCCAGGCTGATTCTACATCTAGATTTTCTAAGCCAATATCCTCTCTATAACTACTGCACAGATTTCATCCTTAAATAACACTTTCTTTTTTGCCTGTCCTTCCAAAACATTGAATACCCTTGGACATTCAGTTCTCAGCCTTGATCATCCTGCAACCATGTCTCCATAATCTCAATCATATCGTAGCTGTTTATATCTATTTGAGCTGTTAACTTAGTCTACCATATTGTGAACACTCTGTGCATTCAGATACAGTGCCTTTAGACTTGTCTTTTTAACATTTATACACATTTTTTGTGCTAAGGCCCTATTTGCTGCTAGTCCTTGTTTCCTCTACCTTCCACTTTTGCTTTCTACTTTTCTGTCTATTATTTCTACCTTTGTTCCCCTCTCGTGTCTCCCTGCTCAGGTTCTCATCCCCCTGCCACTCTAGTTTAAACCCTTTCCCACTGTACTAGCAAATACCCCTGTGAGGATATTGTTCCTGATGCTGCTGGGGTCCAGCTTGTCCAGTTGTATAGGACCTATCTTCTCCAGAATCGGTCCCAATGCCTCAGGAATCCAAATCCCTCCCACCTACACCATCTCTCCAGCCATGAATTCATCTGATCTATGCTTCTATTCCTGATTTCACTAGCACATAATATTGGAAGTAATCCTGAGATTACTACCTTTGGAGGTCCTACTTTTTAATTGTTTTCTAGCTCCCTACATTCTGCTTTCAGGACCTCCATGCCTCTTTTTGCCTAATCGTTGGTCCCAATATGGACCACGACCTCTGGCTGTTCAGCCTTCTCCTTCCGAATGTCCTGCAGCTGCTCAGTGACATCCTTGACTCTGGCACCAGGGAGGCAACATACCACCCTGATGTCACGTCTGCGGCCACAGAAACATCTGTCCCCTTAGGATAGAATCCCCTATCACTATTGCTCTCCTACTCTTTTTCTCTCCCCACCACGCCTGTGCAGCTGAATTACTTGTGGTGCCACAAGCTTGGCTCTTGCTGCATTCCCCAGGGAAACCATCTCCCCAAGCAATACCCAAAAAGGAAAATCTGTTAGAGAGGGAGCCAAACCCAGGAAACTCTTGCACTACCTGTCTAGTCACTCATTCCCTTTCTGCCTGTGCACGCTTTACCTGCAGTGTGACCACCTCACTGTATGTGCTATCCACGAAGATTTCAGCCTTGCAGATGCGCCACAATGACTCCAGCCACAGCTCCAGCTCTGAAACGCAGATTTTGAATAGTTGCAGCTTAAGGCTGAGAACTTCAGAATTTTAGCTGCAAATTTCAGTTAAATGCTGACTACAAACAAAATTAGAGTTTTACAAAGAGATTTAAAAAAAAAATTAAGACTCCTTACTCATCATTCACCAGCATCCAGTCCCAGCCACCAGCAACTTACTCCTTCATTAACTTTGGACTACTTATTTTGCACTAGGACTATTGAACCTGAGATTAGCGTGGAATAATTATAAGAGTTATAAAATTTGCTGCAAATTACTGCAGGGTACAGAGCAGAATATGATAAAAATATGTGGAAAATCCCTAATGTGGAAAAAATTCCCATCATAGCTATGAAAGGCTGCTTTAGACATATGATATGCGTTTTGCTCTTAAGATGCTATTCCTTGGTGAAGTCTTTTTCTATCACCCTCTCCAAACATTGCTACCTGATTTTGGAATTTGGTTCCATGTAAACATTGCAGACAGCACAAGATGGCCTGTGTACTGGAACTAAAGTAATATTTGAGAGATGGCAGCTGCACATAGCTTTGCCACAATGCCACAAAACTGCCTTATGGCATGAGGGTTACATGCTGCTGGTTGGACTGGCCTTAAGGCGGCAGCGCAGTGCATGACTATTCCACACTAAATTACAAAATCATTTTTCAGAATGTGCAGTATTGATTTGTTGGGATAAATGGCACTCAGCAGACAACCAGTTCTGCAAGAAATTGCTCTTGCAAGGCTTGAAAGTTAAAACCACGATCCATCATCCCAATAACAAAATGGAAAGCAATAATTGTTTGTTCATTACAGGACTCACTGGACATCCCCATGATGGAAACTATTGTGACAACCAGTTTTAAAAGCTCTAAGTTTTAGGAATCAATATGATGCAATCCTATTGAACATAACAACCTATCACCAACCAGTTAACACTATGATATACAACCTGCATTTTTGTTGTTGCTACAAAACCTCTCTTTACTCATTTAGAATTCAATCAATCACCCTCATTTTACTCCTGCAAATATAAGTCAATACATGATGAGGGCAGGATGTGGTCTGCCAATTTTTGAGAGGAGTGAGAAAGACAACTTCAGCATCTCAAAAGTATTTGTATTAACAACAGCTGGAAGGGCAATCAATTCAGAATCCGCACCATACACAGTATTTTGAAATTTCGTTCTGCTGAGCATACATTGCAGACATTTTCCACATATTTGTGAATTCCCCAAATCCAACTATACCAGGCTGTGAATGCATAACATGAAGTCTACCAGCTAATGGTCTCCAGTCTCAATGAACTCGTTTCTGTAGCTTTGGACTCTGGTTAGGTGTTAAACCTGCTACCTGTAAGAACAGTAGATAGTGCTACCTATGACCAGTCCAACACCGAGTGCTAGACATTTTCAGAAAGGTCAATGGCTTTGGGATGAATGCCTGGAGGTGAGGAGTGGAACCCTTGAGATGGGAGAAACACCATTGAAACACACGAGTAATCTTTGAATTAGCTAAAATACATCCACAACCTGCAACCACAATGCAGCTGCCATACAAAGCAAGTCAATGGAAGAGCGACCATGGTCAGTCCAAAGCAACACCAGGGTTCAAGTCCCTGTTTTAAAGCGGTGTGGAGGACAGCATCTCAGATGATATTCAACCACAAATGAACGTACAAAAAAAATGCAAAAAAAAAAGCAAGGGATCAACCAAGACTACAACACAGTCTGATCACACTGATGACATAACAGGAGGAAAAAGGTTACTTAAGGGTCTTTGCCAGCAACAAAAGCAGTCTCAGCATAGTTGACCAATATAGTTTTAAAACATGTTTTAGAACATTAAAGTAATGTGCAAAAATAAAATGGCATCTGTTTTACCAATTTGAACTGTAGATTTCAGGTCCAGGAAGAAGAAAAATAATATAACCAGCCTACTTAAGACCAAAATTCTGCTTAAATTATTCACACCACGACATATTAATAGGAAATCTGATTGGTTTCAATTATACTGTGGTGTCTCTGTGCAAGATAAATTTGTACCATTACATTCATTAAGGGATTGTATCTAACTTCATAATATCACATTGGTGTCTGGTTTAAAGCTTTTCTCCTCACTGTTATGCCTGTTTAAGTAGAACAATTCCAGAGACTAACAATGACCCCTTAGTTTGGACAGATAACAGCTTTATTTCCATAATATTTCAATGCAACTATTTAACATAGCCAGAACTTCAACAGAATTCGAAAACACAACCTTTCAATCAGTCTCCAACTGTATTCTGCTCAATTTTCAAACATCTAAGCATCAAGCGTACAAAGCAAAGCAGGCTTATTGGCTGCAGTGAAATTGAAATCAAAATTGTCATTAGTGTCCAATGACACATAATAATTAGGTTTTACCTTCCTGGAAGCTTATCAGCTTGCTAACTTTAATATACACAGGTTTAGCTAGTTGTGTCAAAATGACTGGCATACTTTCATACTAAAATTTAATAGGCCAAGAAATACATGTTGACTAGTTTTTCAACTTGTATTTATGTAGCACCTTTAGTGTAGAAAATCATTGCAAGGTGCTTCACAGGAACATGATCAGAAAAAATATTTAAACCGAGCCAAAGTGGAGATATTAGGATGGGTAACTAAAATCTTAGTCAAAGAGGTAAGCAGAAGCTAAGAATACATCATTCATAGCTTTGAGGTATTTTCAGTGAGGCATAGGTTTAAGCTTTACAGCTGCAACCACATATTCTGGTTTGGGGAGAGGAAGGATCTTAAATATAATTTCTTACGGTTTCTGTGCATTATTTCCCCAAAAAAATGAATTCGACATCCCAGTTTAGTGCTTACTGATTTAAAAGCATGAGAACCCTACAGTTAACACATGAATATGGCCATATAATGAAAGTATATAGCATACAATAATATCTGAGATTGTCGTTTTGATTACCTTTTTCTAGCTTCATGTTAGACTTGTCAAAACCACTGACTGATGTGCACATAACATGCAATTAATGTCTATGCTCAGGTCTGTTACAATTGAACAAAGCAGCAGACAGACCTTGGGACATAGACAGAATGATCGCGGCATCTTCTTAGGTCTATATGTTTAAGTAATTAGAACAAAATGTGGAACTGTCATATGGTAACTTGTGATAGAAGGTATAAAAAGCAATGTTATGATAAGAAATTTAGATTTGATCTAAGCAATAGAAATTCCATGCTGCAGCCTACACACCCCCCAAGCTATTAGTGACTTTTGTTGGTATCTTGAATTAAGTAAAAGAATTATGCTGACTTAGATTACCAATCGGATTCTTCTGACAGCGTCAAGTAAGTTCAGTACAAGTTAAGCAACAAACGCATAGCTAGATTTCTTCCAAACAATTTTGGACAGGGTACTCCGTTACCACAAGATACTTAAATAACTCCCATTGTTGAAAAGCCCTTGTTTACAATGCCAGGCAGCAGTTCATACAACACTCACATCACAATACATCAAAAAAAAATTGGCAACAAAAGGCAGCTAGAGAGGAAGTTACTTGTTGGGCTCATGACCTTTGACCAAATGGTAATGGAAAGCTCTGTAATAGGATATGACAATAAGTGGAAAACCATGTTGACAAAGCACTGGAGCTCACCCAAGTCATGATTTGTATGTTGCTATAGTGGAGTTATAAAATTTATGGATGAACAATATTTGTTTAAAGTAACTTATAAAGTTAGCAATTTTATCTTGTGGTATCTTACTTACCCAAAATGAGCAGCCCACAAGACAATTTTAGTGAGGATGGGCTCACAAGAACAGCCTCAGTAGACAGAAATGCAAGTAAGAGAATTAGGACTGAATATGCTCCTTCACATTTGCACCAATGGTAAGCTATTTAATCACAAGGGGGCCTTAAGTCAAAGCTGGTTCAGTCCTCATCAGATGATTTGCACATGCACACTTCAATCATCAGTTGTGGAGTAACAAGCTGGAACAGGAATGTTGGCCAATATTTTTCCTCTCCATAAATTAGAGATGCCAGGATCTATGGTAAGACTATGCTGAGATCAGCTAACTCAACATAGACCAGGAATCAAACCTGGGAACTAAAGTCTGTGGCTTAGCAAACTTATCAAATGAAATTTGAAGAAACTTTAAACACTACAGATTTAAACATTCATTGCTGCACTGAAGCTACCTAATGAACAACTGGCAATTCTTTTTATAAATTTATGTTTAAATGACAGATTACAATTCTCAATTAGTTTTTAAAAAGATATACCAAGTCACAACATTTTAAAACTCCAACTTACAGGTTGAAGAACTGCTTCGTCTTCGGACATGGGTTCATCTACCATTTGCTGCCCATCCTGCTGCAAAATTTAAAAAGAAAACAGTAATTACAAGTTGTCAATTTTTTTTAATACTAACCACAAATAATTTTTTTTTTAACATCGATAGTGAAAAGTTTCTATCAAAAGCTATCCTATTGAACATTACCAATCTGCTTCTGCTGCAAGGTAATCTTCACAGAAAAAAACAGACTAAACATGAAGAGCTTTATTCAGCAGAGATTTGATTCCACTATTTAATCATAAGGACATGAACTTCTATGGCAATTTTGTTGATCAAAAAACTAAAAACCGATAAGATCCAATGCAAATGACCTTTTGACAACTGATTTAATACTTCCACTGAAATCCAATATTTAAACCACATTCAAATATAATAGAAATTATCCAAAAACTGAGGACAAGTAATGCATTTGAAGATAAATAATCCAGTCTCCATATAACCCACACCACAGCCATGTGTTAGAAGCTACTGAAGGAACTTGAGGACATGACTCATAAGGCACCGAAATGTCAAACCCTAGCCTGTAAAAATTCCTTCCATTTCGAGCTCCATAGTCTATACAGGGCGATATGAAATTTGGGAGTGATCTTCATGTTATACATGTGCAGCCCCATTCACCAACAAAATTTCCAGTCCCAGACAAACCAAAGCATTTCAGTTTTTGAAATAAGATGCCAGATTCTAATAAAATTATTACAATTTCTAAGGGGTATGAGTATTAGTGTGATAACTGGGCTTGTTCAATGCATTTGTTCTAAATATACCCTGGTCAATATTTACTGATATTCCTCAATTAACACCTAAACAAATTATCTGATCATTACCATCTTGTTTGTGGGACCTTGGCTGTCACCTGCCCTACATTAAAACAATAATTATGCATCGAAAGTACGGTTTAGGATGTCATAAAGCTGTGAAAAGCGCTAAATAAATGCAAGTATTTTAAAATAAATTACAGGGAAAGTAGCATATAAGCCAATACATTTTAATGTCATGCCAACCTGCCTTTTGCTTTGTTTGTCACCAGCACCAGATCTGTAAACAACCTACTTCATTCTAACATTATATGGGGTAACTTTACCCCGATACAACCAAGGTTTAGAAGGACAGGGACTATAATTGTAGCAGTGTACTTTTTATTTCTAAAGTATGTTACAAGACTTTTTTTTGTTCATAATGACTCACTGAAATTTACTGCAATTGATTACACTATGGTACCACCGAAACTGTACTGAACCTGGATCAAAATCCTGAAACTCCCTCCCTAACAGCACTCTGGGTATACCTACACCACATGGACTGCAGCAGGCTAAGAAGGCAGCTCACCATCCCCTTCTCGAGGGCCATTAGGGATGGGGCAATAAATGCTGGCCTAACCAGTGACACCCACGTCCCAAGAATGAATAAAAAAATTCTTTTGTAATCAGAGGATACTGTCATGAGATGGAACAGTGCATAAAACCTCCGAAAAGAAAAAAAATGTCAATAGCTAAACAGCAATTACATTCTTGTATCTTGCCCCTAGATAGTGGTTCAGTAGATCCTAGTTCAGACCCAGTTGTGGTTGGGTTAGCCTCCCACTAAGCAAGTCTACCAACTGGTATGACTCATATTATTCATTTTCTTTAACGTGTGGACCTCAATTCTGGAAAAGCATATAGTCATAAACAAACTGGGGAAATAACAATGCCCGTCAAATACTCTTCAGCAACAAAGCATTTTAAGCATACAACTGATGAGGTGGCAGTGGTATAAACATCTGCCTCTAGCTGAACCCACCCTGAATTTGAAGAATCGGTAAGTAAGGAAGGTTGATTATGAAGCAGCTGCTTAATTCAAATGCACTCACTGCAGTGGTGAGTTGTGTTTAGGGCGAGGAACAGAAACAAGGAGAAATGGGGACTTGAAGGGGCTGATCCAGTAACGAAAGTCAATGCTGATATAATACTTCACTTCCTCCCTCAATAATGTTGGGATTTATTGGACAGGGAGGAGGAAACAGAGAAGCATGCACCGTGTACTTCAATTTTGCAGTGGTTAGAGTCTTCCACCTGACCATTGTTGTCAGCCCCAGGACGCAAAGGTAAGGCCTCTCTCATGGTAATTAACAATCACTACAATCGAATGCATAATAAAACAAATGTACTTTCCCCATGAATCCCAGAACTATGAAATTATATCTATCAGGAAAAGATGAACATGTCTTTGGGTGTCTTTTCTGAAGAGAGGAGGGTGATGGGTGACCTAATGGTTGGTCTTTAAAATCAAGGAAATGAATAGAATACTGTAGGTGGCATTCCCACTTGTGGGCAAGAGCAAAACCAGAGACCATCAATATAAGATAGCCGCCAAGAATTCAAATAGAGAATTCAGAAACAATTTTATCCAGAGCTAGGAGAATATGGCACTTGATACTGCAGGGAGCTGTTGCAGCGAATAGCACAGATTCATTTAAGAGAAAACAACAGTGGAGCATAAACACCAGCAATGAATGGTTGCATCGGTTGCTGTGCTGTATATTTGATGTAATTCTATTTGCACTGTTGGGTCCATGAACTGCAAGTCTACATACGATCACAATAACATTCCTGCCCCTCAGGTAGTTGGGTATATCTTAGTTCAGGTCCACTTATGACTGACCCAAGATAGATGTTGGGATTTTTGCATGACCAACAAAACATCTTTTGGATCCCTTAAATTCATTTAAACAAGACATTTGTTATTAGGATGTGAGCAATACTGGAAAGATGTCAGATTCTAGTCACCCCAAAGGTATTTTGGAGCCAACCATGTAAATAGAATTACATCAAATATACAGCACAGCAACAAGTCATTCAGCCCAACCATTCATTGCTAGTGTTTGTGCTCCACTATAGTTTTATCTTAAAGTACATCACTGCTATCTGCCTCAACAGCTCCCTGTGGTAATAAGTGCCACATTCCCACATGGATAAAACTGCTTCTGAATTCCCTATCTAAATTCTTGGCCGGATCAAGATGCTATCTTATTTATACTATGTGACCAGAACTGTACACAGTATTCTCCAAGTGTGGTCTAATGATGACTTGATGCAAGATTAGCATAATTTACCTACTTCTCAATTCAATCCCGCCAGAAATAAACCACAGTGCTTGGTCTATTTTTATTTTTAAATGGCCTTATTAACCTGCATCATTACTTTTAGTGAGTGTATCTGTTGTGTGGGCTTGGAGTCACATGTAAAGCCTTGAAGGACATAGTTATTATAATCATCCTCCAGTAGTTTTCAAGGCTATTTAATCTGGCACCAGTCCACAAATCACCAGATTGAATTATTTCAATTGCCAACTTAACATTACGGCATTAAAATTCACTACTGGGCTAACATCCCAAAGGTACTATAAGCACTAGGCTATGGTCTCCTTATAACCAGAGGGATGAAACCTTCATCTCAAGGATCTGGGTTGTTGCATTCAAACACAAGTCCCAGAGGCGAAAGAGCATTTGTTCATCCTCAATGCCAAACTGTTAAAAATTACTATAGTAATGGGCATTCAGCCGAGACAAAGGGGTCATATGATTGGGGTTTTTCCCATTACTCCAGGAAGCCATCTATATTGAATCTCTGACTGCTGCAGAGGTTGCAGCACATTCACCTGTCCAATCAGTTAAAAGAAACTTTATGGCAACAAGAATCCCTGAGAAAAGCAAAGCCATGTAAATATACAACAACTATCTTCACAGGAATAAGACATTAGAAGAAAATGTGAGGTGGGATGTGGTTTAGAATGAATGATAATGCATACAGAAATGTTCCCTAGGTTCAAGGACCTGCCTGTTAAATTATTAGTATTTTCCAGTTGACCCAAGAAAGTGGAAATAAGGTTAGTCCAGAATAAACAATGGGTCTAAAGCCACTGCCCTGTGGTTGTTTGTATGTGTCATGTCTAATGTTGCAATGTTCTCATTTTTCTGGAAGATTTTTAACTCCAGCTTTCAGCACATTGGAAACTAGCATACTAACAGCCAGAACACTGGACTTGGGAGCAGCAAAAGGATGAGGGGTGATCTAATCAAAGTACTAAAATGATTAAGGGATTTGATAGGAAATACTTGCTCACATCTACCCTGTGAGACTCCAGGACAAGGGGGCATAATCTTAAAAAAAGAGTCAGGCCATTTAGTAATGAAATCAGGAAGTACTTTTTCCACACAGTTGTGGAAATCTGCAACTTGCTCCTCAAAAATGGATACTGGGTCACTTGAAATTTTCAAGGCAAAGGTTGGTTTTTGTTGGGTAAGGGCCTCAAGGGATATGGAATGAAGGGGATAAATGGAACTGAGGTACAGATCAGCCATGATCTAACTGAATGGCAGAACAATCTAGACAGGTTGAATGGCATACTCCTGCTCCTATGTTTCTACACCCATTCACCACAGAGAAAGAATTCCACCAAAGGATCCTGCAGCTTAAATCTAACTGATGAACAGTGGCTGGTTCTCAGTCATTGGTCTTCAGCCTGAGTGGAGCCTATTACAGTGAAATGAGAAATCCGTGAAGAGCATAGGCAGGGCTGGCAATTTGTTGGAAAGACTTTCATAACCAAAATGGCGCTTGTTTTATTGGGCTAGTGAAAGGCCTTAGTCAGCTTCCCGCACCTCCCCCCCCCAACCCTCCATGGAGTGATGGGACAAAGACTTCATTCCCTTCCGTTCGCTGAGCTGCCACACTAAATTGTGCCGCAGAAAGAAAAACCTAGTGGAAGACATGCAATTCTCCAAAGCAGGAGGAGAAAAAAAAACAGATGAGGATGTACCAACAGTGAGCAATTCAGTCTTCAGCAGGCTTGCTCTCAGGCCCCTCAATCCAGCTCTACTAAAGGACTGCATTGTTCACTGTTTGCACATGGAGACTGCAACAAAACTAGAAGGGTGGAGAAATTTATTTTAAATTACTGGACTTACCATTACATTATTGGATGAAAGAACTTTGTGCATACAGACTGTACTGGCAAATGACTAAAGCATCAGTTATGGGGAATAGAAAGTACCTCCCTATCTGGACATTAAACAACAATCCCTGTATAATAAATTATGAATGTGCTGCAGCAGCAGAATAAAAGAATCTCACCCATCCAAAGACTCAGGACAAAATTCTTTTATCCCTGTTCAACCACCAGAAGTTCAGTGAGTGGAAGGAATAGAGGGTTTCCAATCATTACCTCTCCATGATACTGTTGCTGCCCCAGAAGGTCATTTCCACAGTTGGGGCCAGGTGTGGGCACCAGTAAAAGGTGCAGAGAGCTAATGAACAGGGAGTAGTTCAGGGCAGCACCAAGAGCAACAATGCACTACAGTTGTAGTCACAGTCCTGTGTGACTTTAGTTAATATTATTTTGATACACTGGGAGAGGCAGAGGGATGGACTGAAGAACAAAAAAGACATTTTCCTTCTTGTTCCAAAAAGACTATTTTCCCCTTTGGTTTATCCTTCTGCCCCTCTCACTGCATCAAAACAACCTTAATCATAGCCATGCATAACAGCCCCTGTAACTACAACTGTAGCACAATATTCTTCTTCAACTACTCTGTAGGTTCTCATCTGGAAAACCATGTTATTCTCTTGCAATACCTCCCTTCTGCTATCCAGCTCAATGGGACAGCCCTCGCTTACTGCCATATTTGATCTAAGCCATAGCATCTACAGCCCCCATACTATTACCTCCCAAGTCCTCTGAGCCACTTTTCTTGGCTCCCTACACTTCCTCATCCAAATGCTGTCCCTTGGTACTATTAGCCACAAGCACGGGGGTCAGCTTCCATACGCATGCTGACAACACCCAGCTCTACTGCTCCGAAACCTGAAAGAAATCCTCCACTACCTCTGTTTGCCCTTGCCATCAACTCCATTCCCCTCCCAGCCCCGATTTCTGATTGGGATCATACTGTTGACAACCTCACCATCTTATTCGACACCAAATTGAGATTCAACCCTATATCTTAGCCATTGCAAACTCCAAATATCACCTGCTTCTGCCCATTGACTGCTGGAATCTCATCCATTTCTTTGGCAAGTCCAGTCTCAACTATTCTAATGCTCTGCTGACCAGACTGTCACCCTCAAACTTCAGCTGATCTAAAACTCTGCTGCATGCAATCTATACATCAAAAAAATCTTGCTCAGCCATCAGTTCTGGTATGTAAGTAGACACTCTCTGTAGACAAATTGAAGGCATCTTACAGCAGCGAAGAGAACATATGCTAAAGATTCAGTTCCAAAACACAACCATGTTTGACTTCACTGCAGATCTAAGAGTTCCATTGTTGCCCCATCATAACTGACTGTAGCCAATCATGTTGCCACAAAAAGGAGATCACACTGAACAGTTTTGGTGGGCAGCCAGTTTCCTTCAGCAGCTTAAATAGAGCATCTCCACTCACATGGTTAAATGCCTTGGTGAGATAAATGAAGGTAATATATAGTGGTCTCCTTTGTTCATGGCATTCTCCTGCAACTGCCAGATAGAGAAGTTCATGTTTTTTTTTTTAAATTCATTTACGGGATGTAGGTGTCACTGGCTAGGCCAGCATTTTTTGCCCATCCCTAATTGCCCTCGAGAAAGTGGTAGTGAGCTGCCTTCTTGAACCGCTGTAGTCCCTGTGGTGTAGGTACATCCACAGTGTGGTTAAAGAGGAAGTGAAGGAACAACAATATATTTCCAAGTCAGGATGCTGAGTGGCTTGGAAGGGAGCTCCCAGGTGGTGGTGTTCCCATGTATCTGTTGTCCTTGTCCTTTTAGATGGTAACGGCCGTGGGTTTGGAAGGTGCTGCCTAAACAGCCTTGCTGAGTTGATTGTGGATCTTTCAGTTCTGAAACCACAGAATCGGGATAGATATCTCTGCAAGGATCTGCAGCCTGATTAAGACAACACGGACAAATACTTTTCCACAACGCTCAATATGCTTCACTAAAACTAGGGGACACAGTTTAAAATAAGAGATTTCCCATTTAAGACTGAGATGAGTTTTTTTTTTCCTCCCAGAGAACTCTCTTCCCCAGAAAGTGGAGAAAGTAGGGTCAATGAATATTTTTAAGGTAGAGGTAGATAGAGATTTGACTAACAAGGGAAGTAAAGGTTATCAGGGGTAGGCAGAATATGGAGCTGAGGTCACAATCAAATCAGTCATGATCATTTGAATGGCGGAACAGGCTCAAGTGGCCGATGGCATACTCCTGTTCCTAATTCATACGTGCACATGATATTGTTACAATCCTTGTTGTCGCCCTTGCTGCTATACGAGGTCACAATCTTTGCATCTCGCATATCCTGAGGCACTGTCCCCTCCCTCCAGCAGAGGCAAAGAAGCTTCTGCAGATGCTGCATGAGTGCTGGTTTCCTGTGTTAGATAAGCTTAAAAAGTATAGCACCATCTGGAACTTTGTCAATGGCAATACAGTTAATAGCTTTGCTAAGCTCCTCCACTGCAGGTTCAACATCCAGCTCTTCCATGGAAAAACTCAGCAGGTCTGGCAGCATCGGCGGAGAAGAGAAGAGTTGACGTTTCGAGTCCTCATGACCCTTCAACAGAACTGTTCTGTTTTTGTTTTGGATTTCCAGCATCCGCAGTTTTTTGTTTTTATCCAGCTCTTCCATGAAGGATGGGCTCTCTATTGTCTAGAACTTCCACAGTCAAGTGTTCTTCCTAGAGTACAACTAAATGCAGTGTTCCACACATCTCTCCAACTGTTTACTGCATTTAGTAATGACCTCCCCTGCCTTTGTTTCAGAGGAACTTTTGTTTTACTTACAGGCCTGTTGTCTTTTTGATCCCATCATACATTCCATGTGTCAGAAGGCATCTGGATATTCTGGCAAAGTTGTAGCCAGTAGTTACTGTGCAGCACCTAGCAGTCTGTTGGACTTTATTCCCAATCAATATCTATCATCTGAATACAATTAACACCATGATGGGTTCACCAAGCTTGTCAGCAATCAAAATATCGGACATGGATCCCTGGCAACATTCTTGACTGAGTCAAAGGTTTGAAGCCCCACTTAAGATATTGGAGCACACGATCTAGGCCAACACTCCAGTGCAGTATTGAGGGAATGCTGCATGCACAAAATGCCATCTTTCTGTTGGGAAGTTAAACTGAGGTCCTGTCTTTCACAGGAATGTAAAAGATCCCATGGCGCAAGTTTGCAGAGAAGTAGTTTGAAGAGTAGGATACATATTTCCAATATGTATCCCTTAACCAACACCATTAAAAGTGTGTGCCTGGTCATTATCATATAGCTGTTTGGAGGAGCTTGCTGCATTTCCTATATTACAATAGTGACTACACTTTAGAAGTGCTTAACTGGTCGAAATACCCTTTTTTAATTATTTCATGGGATGTGGGCATCGCTGGCAAAGCCAGCATTTGTTACCCATCCCTCATAGCCCTTGAACTGAGTGGTTTGTTTGGCCATTTCAGAGGACAGTTAAAAGTCAACCACATTGCTGTGGATCTGGAGTTGCATGTAGGCCAGAGAAGGGAAGGACAGCAGATTTCCTTTCCTAAAAGGGCATTAGAGAACCATATGGATTTTTACAATAATTGATGATAGTTTCATGGTCACCATTACCGAGACTAGCTTTCAATTCCAGATTTTTATTAAATGAATTTAAATTCTACCAACCATGGGTGGAACTTGAACCCATGTCTCCAGACCCAAAACATTAGTAGGGGCCTCTGGGTTACTGGTGAGTATTATTCATGAAGAAGCATCAGCTACGAAAAACACTCCCAAAAGAAATAGCCAATCTTCCACCAGGAATAAAACAGATCACATTTTACTGAATAATCTGCCAGCAGATGTTGGTCAGGAAAATAAACCAGGCTTTCTACTTTCAACAGGAGATCATAAGCTTGTTGCTTCCCACAGTTGGACTTCTTGAATCTGAAAACACCAGAGTTGCTGCTTATGGTTATTAATATTTTAATGCAATGGGTGCATAATTAGTAGGTTTCCTTGGATCCCCTAAGATAAACTGACCACCACTGTCAGAAAAATCTAAATCCTACTAAAATGTTTTAGCATTCAAAAGGGATGGGTTGCACCTCAACAGACTGGGACCAATGTTCTCACAGGGAGGTTCACTACTGTGGCTGGGGAAGGTTTAAACTAAAATGGAGTGGGCATGCACCATCATATGTAAATAGAAAAGAGGAAGTGAGTGCATAAAGGAGTAAGAGTGTTGGGTAGTACTAGAGAAGGAAGTAATACCATATTAGATAGAAGCGGACCGAGGACTACGAGGAATACAAAGATAGATTTAGAACAAAGTTATGTAAACGCACAAGTGTGGTGAATAAGGCTATTGAGCTGCAAACACAAATAGTCATGTGGGAATATGATGTAGGGGCAAGAACGAAACAAGGTTAAAATGGTGAGGACCGATACTTAAAATTCAAGGATACAAAAAGTTCATAAAAAAATAGCAAAAGGAAAGAACAGGAAGGTGGGGTGGCAGCACTAATTAGCAAATACACTGTAACATTGAAAAGGGAAGATGTCATTGAGGAGGCAAGTATAGAAGCCAATTGACTAGATTTGAGAAGCAAAAACGGTATGATCATGCTACTGGGTTATTACATAGGCCTCCAAATAGTGAGAAAGATAGGGCAGCAAATCTGCAGGGAGATCAAAGATGTGCAAGAACCATAGAAAAGTTACGGTGTATATAGAAGCCATTCAGTCCATCACGCCTGCACCAGCCAAAAAAAAAGAGATTAGCCGCTCATTTTAATCCCACTTTCCAGCACTGGGTCCATAGGCTTGCAGGTTACAGCACTTCAGATGTAGATGCAGGTACCTTTTAAATGAGTTGAGCGTTTCAGCCTCAACCACCAACTTAAGCAGTGAATTCCAGATGTCCATCACTCTCTGGGTGGAAGTTTTTCCTCATATCCCCTCTAATCCTTCTACCAAACACCTTAAATCTATGCCCCCTGATAACTGGCCACCCCAGCTAGGGGAACAAGTCTTTCCTGTCTACCCTATCTCGGCCCCTCAATTTTGTACACCTTGGTTAGGTCATCCCATAGCCTCCTCTGTTCTAAGGAAAACAACCCTAGCCTATCCAATCTCTCCTCATAGCTACAATTTTCAAGCCCTGGCAGCATCCTTCTAAATCTCCTCTGCACTGGAACGCCACTGGAAACCGCTTAGCATTTGCAAAAACATTCCATTGACCGTTATCCTTTGTTTCCTGTCACTGAGCCAATTTTGGATTCAACCTACCACTGTCCCCTGATCCCATGAGATCTCACTTTCCTGACCAGTCTGCCATGTGGGACCTTGTCAAATGCCTTATTGAAATCCATGTAGACAACATCCACTGCACTACCCTCATCAATCATCCTTGTTACTTGCTCAAAAAATTCTAATAACTTAGTATGACACGATCTTCCCCAATAAAACTATGCTAATTATCCCTGATCAACCCATGCTTTTCTAAGTGACAGTTTATCCTGTGTCTCAGAATTGTTTCCAATAATTCGCCCACCACCAAAGTCAGACTAACCGGCCTATAATTTTCTGACCTATCCCTCGCACCCTTTTTCAATAATGGTACAATGTTCACAGGCCTCCATCCTCTAGTACCTTGCCTGTATCTAGTGGGGGTTAGAAAATGAACCTCAGAGCATCGGTTATTTCCTCCCTGGCTTACCTCAACAGTCTGGGATACAATCCCTCTGACCCTGGTGATTTATCCACCTTCAAGGGTGCCGGTTTCTCCAGTGCTTCCTCTCTATGCTTATTGTATATAATATTTCACACTCTTCCTCTAAACTAGAATGGCTGCATCATCCCTCTCCTTAGTGAGGACAGAGACAAAGTACTCATTGAGAATCCTGCCCAAATTTTCTGTATCAGCTCTCAATTTACCAAGTACATCTCTGATAGGCCCTACTTTTTCATTAGTTATTTTTTTGCTATTAATGTACTGGTAAAACATTTTAAGATTTTCTTTGACTTTACCTGCCAGTATTTTTTTGTATCCTCTCTTTGCTTTCCTAATTTCCATTTGTACTTTACCCCTGCACTTTCTATACTCATCTAGACTTTCTACAGTATTAAGCCTTTTGTGACTGTCATAAGGTTTCTTTTTCTGCTTTATCTTGGACCATATCCTTCTGGACAACCAGGGGGCTCTAGACTTATCAGTACCACCCTTTTTCTTTGTGGGGACATGGCTACACTGTGCCCAAATAACTACAGAGTGGTGATATTTGTGGACTTTATTATCCTAATTGATTTTTGGGTAATCACCAGAGTAAAGGCAAAAGAGGGAAATTAATTTCAGAAATGTGTTCAGGAGAACTTCCTTGCACAGTATGTTCTCAGTCCAATTAGCAAGGAGGCATTGCTGGGTCTGGTGCTGGGGAATGTGGTGGGCCAAGTGTCTGTGGGGAAACACTTAGGTAAGAGTGACCATCATAAAAGGATTAAATTAATAATGGAGGTGAGCAAAGAATAATCCAAAGTAGAACTGCTAAATTGGAAGACAGCGAACTTCAATGGGACGAAAGAGCATCTAGCTAGGATAAAATGGAACCAATGACTGATCGTGAAAACTGTAATGAAAGAATGGGTGATCTTGAAACATCTTAGGTACAGCTTAGGGACATTCCAACAAAATGAAAAGGTAAGGGGGCCAAAGCAAAGGATCTTTGGATCACAAGAAAGATAAAGAAAATGATGAAACAAAAAAAGGGTGTATTATGCCAAGTCAGATGAATTCTTTAAGCGAGAACCAGGCCAAATAAGTTGAATGTGCAAGCGAAGAGGAAAATATGACTAGCAAAGAAAATATGAGAATAGAATGGCAGTTATTGATGCTTAGAGTGGATAAGTAGCCTGATCCAGATGGTTTGCATCCCAGGTTGCAATGGGAAGTGGGGCGGAGATAGCAGAAAGGCTTGCCATAACCTTCTAATCTTCCCTAGATATTGGGGAGGTGCCAGGGAATGGAGAATGGCAAATGTGGCACCTCACTTCAAGAAAGGATGAAAGGACATCCTTAGCAACTACAGGCCAGGCAGTTTAACATTATTTTTTCTAAAATCTTGCTCACCACTAATCAGGCATTTGGAGAGGTTTGAGTTAATTAGAGACAGCCAGTCTGGATTAGTAAAAGACAAATTGTGTTGGACTAAACAAATTGAATGTTTGAAGTAACAGTGAAGATTAATGAAAGGGATGCAGTAGATATTGCCTATATGGATATTAAGAAATAACTTGACAAAGTGCCACAAAAAAGGCTGGTTAACAAAACTGAGGCTCATGGGATAGAAGGATCGTTCTAGATTGGGTAAAAAAATTGGCTTAAGGGCAGGAAACAGTGATTCGAGGTAAATGGTTGTTTTAGAGACTAGATGATAGTAGACAGTAGTATTCCCCAATGGTCAATGTTAGGACTACTGCATTTTGATAGAAATAAATGACTTGGACATTGAGAGAGAGTATAAAATTTCAAAATTTTCTGATGATAATGAACTTGGAGATGTGGTAAGCAACAAAGATGACATCAATCAATTACAACAGGATATAGGTAGGCTGGGAGAATGGGCAGACAAGTGGCAAACAGAATTTAATACAGAGATGTGTGCATCAATGCATTTTGGCAAAAGGGACAGGGAAAGGCAATAAGGACTTAATGGCAAGATGACAAGGCTGAGCAGGTCACTGAGTGCTAAGTGGAAAAACCAAAAGGCAGTTATTTAAAGTTACTACTAAATAACCAGTAAGATGGGGTGAGCTGTTTCAATGCTCACGACAAATGAATCCTTTGCTATATGGATCCATTTCAATTTTACATCAGGAACACATCCAACATGCCTCTAGTGTGCAAAACACCAATGGACTAAAGAAATCCATCAAGGCCTTTTCTCCATATTCACTGAAGGTGAACCAATCAGATCCCCGCACAAAAAATATTCAGCAGCCATGATAATTCCCACTCATCCTCAATCTTTCTTCATTCAAATATTAAAGTATTGCTTCCAGTCCCAGTTCTGACGCAGCTTTGAATTCAGGAATAAGACCACCAAGCCTCGAAAGGTTTTTTGATATAAAATTTTACCCATTCTTTTGAATGGTTTATTCAACAAATGCAAATTTGCACTTTACCTTCACCTCCTTACGTAACATCTCAAAATTACTATACATCAAAGCACCCCCAGGCTTGCTGGCTTTAATCCATTTAAGACAGACACACAGACATGACCCTACTACAATTCCAATTTAACAATAATCTCCAATAACTTTATAGACATTAATATCTCATGACATCCAAGATATGATCAAGGAAGAACTTAGGAATTGCTAGATGAAAAAGATTTCGCCCATTTAGTTTGCCTTCTACCATCCTGGTAGTCAGATGATATAATCATGGAGTTGTTGACTAATCAATCCCAATTAGTCTAGAACAAACCCAGTCAGGATGCAAGGAAACAGAGTGTTGGAGAATTTGTGAACCATTGGTCCAAAGTTACCTGTTCCTCGCATGCATACAACAGTTATTGCCATGCCTTCAATTACTGAAGGTATGGGGAAAGAGAAGTGAAACAATAGGCTAAAAAGAGGATAACAGAAGAGGGAGCACTTCAAACAGTGAGATAAGGATTGCAAACATTTTAAAAAGAACAAACTGTAAGGGACAAGATGAGTGTGCCGAATGAGACACTGGAATTGTATCACCAGACCCTTTTAATTCTTTCACTGTGAGCATTGTTGGCAAGGCCAGCTTTTGTTGCCCAGGAGGTGGTGGTGAGCCACCTTCTTCTGTGCAGGTACGGTAAATGATTAGGAAGGCAAACGGAATGGCATGGAGAATGGAATAGAAAAGCAGGCAAGTTCTACTGCAGCTGTACAGGGCCTTATTCAGACCATGCCTGGAGCATTGTACACAGTTTTGGGCTTCTTATTTGAAAAAAGATATAACTGCATCAGGAGCAGTTCAGAGGTTCATTCAACTCATTTCTGGGATGAGGGTCTTATCTTAAGAAGAAAGATTGAACAGAATAGGCCTACACCCATTGGAGTTTTAGAAGAATGAGTGGTGATTTTATTAAATCATAAAAGATCCCGAGGCGATTTGATAGGGTAGATACCGGGAGGATGTTCCCACTTGTGGGAGAGACTAGAACCAAGGGGACACAGTTAAGAATAGGAAATCTACTGTTTAAGATGGAAATTAGGAAAAAAAAATTCTCTCAAAGGGTCATTAGTACGTGGAATTCTCTTCTCCAGAAAGCAGTGGAGGCTGGGCCATTGAATGTATTCAAGGCAGAGTTAGACAGGTTCTTCATAGACAAGGGAGTCAAGGGTTAGGGGGGGGGGGGGCAGACACGACCAGATCGGCCATGATCTTATTGAATGGCGGAGCAGACTCCAAGGGCTGAATGGTCCACTCCTGCCCCTAAGACCTATGTTCCAATGTTCTTGAACCATTGCAGTCCGGTATAGGCACCATGCTGTTAGGGAGTTCCAGTCTCTTGACCCTGTTCCAAGTCAAAATGGTGAGAGATTTTTTAAAATATTTGTTCATGGGATGTGGGCGTCACTGGATAAGCCAACATTTATTGCCCATCCCCAATTGCCCTGGAGAAGGTAGTGGTGTGCTGACTTCTTGAATCCCTGCAGTCCATGTGCTGCAGAATACCCACAGTGCTGTTAGGAAGAGAGTCCCAGGATTTTGACCCAACTTGGAGGGGAACTTGCTGGCCGTGGTGTTACCATTCATTTGCTGCCCTTATGCTTCTAGCTGGTAGTGGTCATGGGTTTGGAAGGCACTGCCAAGGGAGGCTTGGCAAGTTGCTGCAGTGCATCATGCATATGGTACACTACATTGCTGCCAGTGTGAGCCAGTGATGGAGGGAGTGAATGTTTAATAAAAACAGAAAATGTTGGAAAAACTCAGCAGATCTGGCAGCGTCTGTGGAGAGAGAAACAGAGATAACATTGAGTCAGCACGACTCTTCTTCATTCATTTTTATTTTTATTACATATTTCCAGCATCCGCAGCATTTTGCTTTTATCTTAGTGAATGTTTAAGGTGGCAGATGTGATGATCAAGTGGGCTGCTTTGTCCTGGATAGTGTTGAGCTTCCTGAGTATTTCACTTTCAGTTTCACTTATCCAGGCAAGTGGAGAGTATTCCATTGCAGACCTGACTTGTGCTTTGTAGACAGTGGACAGGCGTTGGGGAGTCAGGAGATGAGTTACTCAGTGCAGAATTCCCAACCCTTGATCTGTCCTTGTAGCCACAGTATTAATATGTCCAGTTTAGTTTCTGGTCAATGGTACCCACAGATGGGGGAGATTTAGTGATGGTAATGGCATTGAATACCAAGGAGAAATGGTTAGATTCTCTTTTGTTGGAGATGGTCATTGCCTGGCACTTAAGTGGCACGAACATTACTTGCCACTTATCAGCCAAAGCCTGAATGTTGTCCAGGTCTTGCTGCACAAAGGCACAGAGTGCTTCTGAAGAGTCAAAAGTGACACTGAACCCAATCATCAGTGAATAATCCCACTTGCAACCTTATGATGGAAGGAAGGCATTGCACCCACGGCTGCATGTGTCTCAGGTAGAAGGGGAAAAAGGACAATTGCAGTTATCCCCCTACAGACTACCTGTACATTACGCGCACGTGGATAGGAAGTGGGAACCTTAATCACTGCTGCATGGCAGGTCCTGAAACCCCCCCAAGTCACAAAACATATAAGAACTAACCATAATCCAAGCTCCTTACCAACATCAAACAAGTCAACATAGTATCTACAGGGCACAATTCCTATCATCCCGGGGAGTTGACAATATGCAAGTGAGAGGGTTTAGCCTATGATACCAAGCAATTTACATTTTCTCTATGAACAACAGTCCACAAAATTCCAGTCATACAGTAAAAGCTTCACAGTCCTGAGACTTCCTGTGAACAACAGCATATGGAGATCTACAGGTTTTTAATTTGAAATAATCATAGATTGTCATGGTTAATTATAAGCTTACTTTCCAAGCTGTTTATTGAATCCTTAGCCTGTCCTGTGAAGAGCAGCTCCATAAAATAGTGCTCATCCTGACAGAAAATCATTTGTGACAAACTTAGTCAAGCTGTCTATGAAGTTAACCTAGTTTGTAAATTAGTCTCAGCTTCAAAGTATTCACAACTGGCTAAATTCATAAAAGCATATTCTACTGTAATGCTAATGAGCATTGCAAGTAGAAATTCAAACTATTACTCAAGTCAGTATTCTACTCAAGTTCCCAAAAGCCTACAACAGCATCTACAAGATGAACAGTGGCACTGGGCCATATAAACTGCATATGTTATCTGGGCATGATTTTATAATTTCCGCCCCCATAAATATCTGCATTTCATCCATCCCAAACAAATGCATCTTCTACTTTCAATTGCTAACTATTTCCAGCACTCAGTTCAGACTTTTAATTGTGTATTAATACGTCACTCATTTTTTTAAAATCAATGCAAATTTTATAGAGAAATGCTCCAAAGTATACCTCATACTGTAGAGAACTGCTATGTTGTGTAGCAATACTAGCCTGACATCGAGTGGTGAAGTCACGTAGTGTAGTGCCCCTGCTTGGGCCCTCAGTCGGTTTCTGGCTGTGGAGAGGTTTACATAGGGGAAACGATGGTGACTGTGAGGCAAGAAAATACATAGAGGAAAAGCTTCATCTCTTGAAAAATCTAGTGAACAATTTCAGGCAAAGTGTATACATTAAGCTAGATCTTGCAAGATTTTTAGAGTATTAAAAAGGGAGTTATCACATTTTCATACCTACAGACTTTATATCAGTTCTGATTTATATTATGCATATCTTAGGTACTGTACATAATAGGACAAAAATCAGAACTACTAAGGATAAGAGAAACAATTATGCCAGCCCACAAAGCAATGTCTTATGGTTTTAGGGAAAAACCATAATGCTTAATTTCGTTACACATTAAATTACACTTTCATTCATGTCAATCCTTTCTACAACTTTTAAAATAGCCAAGTACAAAGTGGTATACAACTCATGTTTTTGCTAAATAAAGCATACAGAATACAAGATAGTAGCCAGTGAGTTTAAGGCAATTTATATTTATAGTGTGCCAAAATCTAAAGCATCATATCTCCAGATTGTAACATCAATGTTACCTTTAACTCACTAGCAGCCATTATCCCACAGTTGATTCTTTAACCCAAAGAAAACAGATATCATAAAAGTTCCCAATTTGCCAATTATTTTCTTTTGTACTCTTTAATTGTTACATAAGTGGCACTCACACCTTAAATTTGGAACTCGAAAGAAGACTTGGTACCAGTATCTTATTTCTAGACTTCGAGTCCAACACCTTAGTGATGCAAAAAGATCATAACTTTCTACATGGAGCATTTCCAACCTTAGAAATGCCATGTCATGAGGCTAGGAAGCAAGTTGCACAACACACTCCAAGTAACTACTAATGTGGATGATCATTTATACATCTCTTTGGCTAATGAGGGATTCAATAGTAAAATAAATCTATAGAAGTAAACTTTAGATACAAATTTAACAATTAACGAACAATTGAAATGTTCCTGCTTTTGATCAAACAGGATCTGAAGTTTTGGACCTTGCAGTCAGTGGAAAATTGCAAAGATTAAGCTTTGCAGTTATGTTGCAAAACTATTAGAGAAAGAAAACATTTCAAAGGAAGTTTTTAATGTGGGTCTGTAACAAACCCCTGGACAAAAATAAAGGTCAGATATTAAGTTTAGACTTAAACCCTGTCTGATCATTTCAACAGCAGCTCATTTTTATTAAGGGTAAAGATCATGATCACCAAAATACGCTCTGACAAATTTTTCACTTTAAAATTTTAAAAACTGGGGCAAAAAGCGCACACACACACACAAACACACACACACACACACACACACACACAGAGAGAGAGAGAGAGAAAACATATTTCAAGAGCCTAAACCTTGAAAGATACCAGCTTATTAAAATATTGAAATGAAAACGTGGAAGGTGGAGTTTGACAGGCTGGAGGTGATACTACACCAAATGGCTTCAAGCAGGACAGTGCTTGACCGGACATGTCCCCAGACCTGGGATTGCCCGGTTGGCAGTGCAGCCAAGTTTATAAAGCAGGCAGAAGGACAAAACCTCTCTCCACCAACACCACCCCCCACCCCCCAAAACCCCGGCCACAAGAGAGACAAAACGACAAGGTGCGTGTGATCCAAACTCTTCACACACTCCCAAACGCCAAGATCCGCTCACAATTATAAACAGGAGGAAAAGTAAAGGGAGAAACTTGAACACAAAAAAAAAGAGATGAAGGCTCGGTTGGGGGGGGGGGGGGAGGAAGGGCTAATCCGAGCTGAGTGACTCTGCTTACCTCTCTCTCGTTCTCCACAGCCATTTTCTGCCAGGGGTCCACCAGCTGGGCGAGCGGCATCTTCGCAGCCGGACCCGACCGCGCGCCCGTCAGCCTCGCCGCCGCTGGCACCGACCGCGCCGGGAGCGAGCAGCGGGTACGTGGGCAGCGGGACCGCGCCAAGCAGGCAGCGGGCAGCGGGGCGGCTCGAGCTCAGCCCGGCTCGCCCACCGGATCTGAAGCGGCTGGGAGCGCGCCGAGCCTCAGGACCGCGAAGCAGGCGAGCCGGGCCTGCCCGTTCCGGGACACGGCTACCGCGCCTTTCCTTGCCCGGGATCCGCCTTGCCAGCCGTCGCTCTCGCCAACGCTGCCTTTCCTTTTTCGTCGCCGCAGCTTCCGCTCTCAATATGGCGAAGCTTCCCAGTACTACCTGTGTGCCAGAGCGAGGCTCCAAGCGTCACCCTGACGGCAGCCACTGAGCGGGCGGGGCCAGCCGGCCAGCGGGGGGGGTGGGGGGGAGAGAGATGGGCGCGGCCACCCGCCATCTGCCAATCATTGCCGCCGCCAGGTGAATCGGCCGCCAAGTGGAAGGAATGTGGCTCTGCAACCCACTTCCGGAACACCTGGTTCACAAGCCTTCCTGCAAATGCACCAGGGTTTATGCATTGTGATAGGGATAAGTGTGGCTCCTGAGCAACATTCTCAATTTGTCATTTGCAGATTGAGCTTTCTGACTCATTAGATTTATCATCAATGACATCATTATATTTACCTCCCCAAAATACAAATTTTACGCAATTTCTGTACATGCATCTGAGTGTAAGTATTCTGGTCTGTTTTATATATATATATATATGTGTGTGTGTACACATAAAACCGATATATAAAGAAAAAGAAAGACTGGCATTTAGATAGCGCCTTTCACAACCTCAGATTGTCCCAAGTGGTTTACAGCGAATTAAGTACTTTTGAAGTGTGGTCACTGATTATGTTTATATAAGGGATAAACGTTGGCCAAGACGTCCCTGGGATCTCTGAGAGAACAGACAGGGCCCACCGGATCTGAGCAGGTGGCAACTGCCAAGTCTCAAGACCGTGAAGGAAGCAAGCTGGGCCTCAACCGAAAGACAACACCTGAGATTGTGCAGCACAAGGCTGAGTGTCAGCCTAAATTTTTGTACTCCACTGTATCACCTGCCACCCTACCAGAACAGGAAGTGGTGCCACTGAAGTCATCATTACGTGCCTGGAAAAGGAAGTCAGCATCCACTCCACCCATAGGCAAATGTGCGGTGCCTTTATGCTAAAGTCTCTGAAGTGGAATTGAGCCTATTTGTGCATATATATGCAGACTGATGCACATGTCTATATGTACACAAACACCAATACAAGAACAAAATTTCATTTATATAGCACCCCTCATGATCACAGGATATCCTTAAGTGCTTCACAGTCATTTAAGTACTTTTGAACTGCAGGAAACACAGCACCCAATTTGCACACAGCAGGGTACCACATACAATGAGATAATTACCAGATAATCCATTTTTAATTATGTTAGTTACAAGTTAAATATTCTCAGGAAGAACTTTTCAGGTCTTGTTTAAAATTGTGCCATGGGATGTTTTACATTGTCCTGAAAGGGCAGATAGGGCCTCAGTTTAATGTCTTATCGGAAAGACATCTGGTGGAATTTTTCACACCCACCAGCAGCCAGAATAATATATATGCAAATATTTTCAGATGACAGACAACTTTCAAGTGTAGTAAACAGTAAGGAAGATAGTAATAGACTTAAAAAGAACATACAAAACCAACATACTACAGATGTTAGAAATCTGAATCAAAGCAGAAATTGCTGGAAATACTCAGTAGGGCTGACACCTTCTGTGGTGACAGAAACAGAGTTAACCTTTCAGGTCAATGATGTTCATCAGAGCCCAAGGTCATTGACCTGAAATGTTACCTCTGTTTCTCTCTATATTGAGGTTGTTCAACCTGCTGACCATTTTCAGCATTTTCTGTTTTTATTAAAGAGAAAATAGATAGGATGATGGAATGGACAGATATAGTCAAGCAGAGAAGTGTGAGATGATACAATTTGGTAGGAAGAATGAGGATAGGCCAAATGTACTAAAGGTGCAATTTTAAAGGAGGTGGAAGAAAAGAGAAACATTGGGAGTGTTGCTGAACAATCCCAAATGCATTAATAGCTACAGTAACAACCAATTTATAATAATCAGTCAAGCTCATAATGTGGCTCATTTATGCTTGCCAGAAGTGGCATGCATTCATACACAGGGACCCATTCTCTGAAAATGGATGTATTGGCGTTAAAATTGAAATGATGGATGAATTCCTGGAGTTCGTACGAGAAGGTTTTTTAGACATCGAGGAATCAACTAAGGAACAGGCTATCCTAGATTTGGTTTTGTACAATGAGAAGAGGTGATTAATAATCTTGTTGTGCAGGGCCCTTTAGGGAACAGTGGTGATAACAAGATAGGATTTTGTCCTTAGGTTGGAAAGTGGTCTAGTTCAATCCGAAACTAGGGTCCTAAACCTAAACAAAGGAAACTATGAAGTTATGAGGCATGAGTTGGCTAAGATAGATTGGGGAACTTCATTAAAAAACATGATGGTGAATAGGCAATGGCTAATATTTAAGGAATGAATGTATGCATTGCAACAGATATATATTCCTTTCTGGCACAAAAACACAACAGGAAAAGTGACCCAACCATGGCTAACAAAATAAATTAAGGATAGTATTAGATCCAAAGAGGAGACATATAAAGTTGCTGGAAAAGTAGCAAGCCTAAGGATTGGAAGCAGTTTAGAATTCAGCAAAAGAGGACCAAGAGATTGATTAAGAGGAGAAAAATAGAGTATGAGAGTAAACTTGCAAGGAATGTAGAAGATAACAGTAAAAGCTTCTGTAAGTATATAAAAAGAAAAAGATTAGTGAAGACAAATGTAGGTCCCTTACAATCTGAAATGGAAGAATTTATAATAGAGGACAAGGAAATGGCAGAGCAATTAAACAACTACTTTAGTTCTGTCTTCACAGAGGAAGACACTAATAACTTCCCAGAAATACTAGGGTATCAGGGGTCTAGTGAGAAGGAGGAATTGAAGGAAATTAGTATTACTAAAAAAAATGCTGGGGAAATTAATGGGACTGAATGCCGATAAATCCCCAGAGCCCAATAATCTACATCACAGGGTACTAAAGGAGATGGCCATGGAAATAGCGGATGCATTGGTTGTCATCTCCAAAATTCTGTAGATTCTGGAACAGTCCCAGCAGACTGGAGGGCAGCAAATGTGACCCCATTATTTAAAAAAAAGAAGGGAGGTGAAAAACAGAGAATTACAGACTGGTTAGCCTAACCTCAGTAGTAGAGAAAATGCTACAGTCTATTATAAAGTATCTGATAACAGGATACTTAGAAAATATCAATGGGATTAGACAAAGTCAGCAAGGGATTTATGAAAGGGAAGTCATGTTTGACAAACCTACTGGAGTTTTTTGAGGATGTAACTAATAGGATAGATAAGGGAGAACCAGTGGATGTGGTGTATTTGGATTTTCAGAAAGTTTTTGATAAGGTCCCACATAAGAGGTTAGTGTGTAAAATTAAAGCACATGGGATTTGGGGTAATATATTGGCATGGATTGAGAATTGGCTAGCAGATAGGAAATGGAGAGTAGGAATAAATGGGTCTTTTTCAGAGTGGCAGGCAGTGACTAGTAATATACCGCAGGGATCAGTGCTTGGGCCCCAATAATTCACAATATCTATCAATGATTTGGATGAGGGAACCAAATAAAATATTTCCAAGTTTACTGATGACACAAAACTAGGTGGGAATGTGAGTGGTGAGGAGGATGTTAAGAGGCTTCAAGGCGATTTAGACAAGTTGAGTGAGTGGGCAATTACATGGCAGATGCAGTATAACATGGATAAGTGTGAAGGCATCCACTTCGGTAGGAAAAACAGAATGGCAGAGCATTATTTAAATGGCAATAAATTGGGAAATGTTGATGTACAAAGAGACCTGGGTGTCCTTGTACACCAGTCACTGAAAGCAACCATGCAGGTGCAGCGAGTGGTTAAGAAGGCAAATGGTATGTTGGCCTTCATTGCAAGACTTGAGTACAGGAGCAAGGATGTCTTACTGCAGCTATACAGAGCCTTGATGAGACCACACCTGGAGTATTGTGTGCAGTTTTGGTCTCCTTACATAAGAAAGGATATACTTGCCATAGAGGGAGTGCAGCAAATGTTCACCAGACTGATTCCTGGGTTGGCAGGATTGTTGTATGAAGAGAGATTGGGCCGACTAGCCTGTATTCTCTGGAGTTTAGAAGAATGAGAGGGGATCTAATTGAAACGCATGAAATTCTGACAGGGCTGGACAGACTGGATGCAGGGATGATGTTTCCTCTGGTGGTGGGAGGTGGGGGGGCGGTCTAGAACAAGGAGTTACAATCTCAGGATATGGGGTAAGCCATTTAGAATTGAGATAAAGAGAAACTTCTTCACTCAGACAGCGGTGAACCTGTGGAATTCTCTACCGCAGAGGGCTGTGGAGGCCAAGTCACTGGATATATTTAATAAGAAAATAGATTTCTAGACTCTAAAGCCATCAAGGGATATGGGGAGAGAGCGAGAGTATGGCCTTGAGATAAACGATCAGCCATGATCATATTGAATGGTGGAGCAGGCTCGAAAGGCTGAATGACGTTCTCCTGCTTCTATTTTCTATGTTGATATGTTTATAAAATGGAAGGAATATGTTCAAGACTTGTGCCTTTTTTGAATTACCCTAGACTTTGGGAGCCTATAGTTCCCCATTGCTTTCTCCATGGCAATACCATAGCCAATCAGAGTCGGCTTGCCAACAAATCACCACCCTTTTGTCCTGTAGTACAAACTGTTGTGATCATTTGAAATTTGGCATTCCTGCATTTGTCCTGATAACTGCAAGATGAAAAGATTCAGCGACATGTCTCTCTTTACAGCAATGTTTAAGTGCAACTTCTAAAATGCAGCCATTGTTCTTATGCAGTAGCCAATTTGTACATAGCAAAACCCCACAAACATGAAATGACAAAAGGCCAAATAATATATTTCTGGTGGTGATGTCAGTTGAGGGGTGAATATTGTCCAGGACACTGGGAGAACACCGCTGCTCTTCTTCAGATAATACCATGATCTTTTACATCCACAGACCAGGGTCTCTGGATGGGTGATGTGCTGACGGTTTGCCACTCAGTTTGGTTCCTGCACTTACAATACCCATCTCCTGCTAAACATTTTTTAAACAGAACAATATGTAACCAAGTGTTATAAGCTGGGTCTTTACCTAGATGAGTAATTTTACACTTCTTGCATTGATTTTTCCATTGCTTGGATAAATGCTGCCTTGCATTAAGGTCAGTGGATTACCACAGGTTGTCAGTAATTTAATTATCATATCAATGATGCATTAAAATGTAATAAACAGCATAGTGAGTCAATGCTCTTTCATAACAATTTTATACCAGAATAATAGTGCAGCATTGGTAGAAAATGTATGGATAATTCTACAATTTGAAGTCAGTATTCTTTAGCAAAGGAAACTCACTGTCCATATGGGTTTGACTGATTAGTGACTCCAATCACACGTCAATGTGGTGGCCTCATTACCTTTAGCAATGGCCAATAAATTCTGGCACTGCCAACAGAAAACATCCTGAGAATTAATAATAATTGATTTTGCTTGTGTAGTGCCATTTTGCTGGGAATACAATTTTTATGTTCGCAAACACATTTGAGACCTTATAATGTATTAAATGTTGAGAACTGCTGACGTCTGATTCAGAAAGATGAGTTGTCAGATAAAGTATTTCCTGGCACATTGCAGTGAGGAACAGGATGTTATCTGTCTGCATGAGCACAACTGAAACTGTGTCCATTTTCTTTTTTATAATATTTACTGTCTATCTTTTTATCTGACCCTTTTTTTCCCTCTCACATACCCTTAGATTTTTGTTTCACTTTATTATTTAGTTGAACACATTTTTACTTAATTACACTTATTTATTTATTCAATGGACTCTTTTATTTCCATCCTTCAGCAGGAAAGGTTGAAATGATTGCACCTTTGGTTGGGTTGGTACACCTCAGCCTCCCCTAAGGCCTCCATGTTGTCCCTGGGTCAGGTGTAGTTTGTTTGGTATTTTCACACACACTTTTTCCTCCCGCTTGGGGAATAATGAGGAAGTGTTGGAAGTATTAGCAAGCTGATTATTAACCTGCTGAACGTTTTCTTGAACATTCCTTCTGTGGCCAAAAAGTTTTGGAGTGGGACTTGAACCCAGAGCTTCTGACTCAGAGGCAGTGGTGCTACCCACTGAGCCACAAGACATGTCAGGTTCAGTAATCACTGTAATAATATTATGTAATCCTGCCATGGCAACAAGGTCAGTAGGGAGGGTGAGATGAACACACAGGGTGGAATTGTTCCAGATTTGCACAAAGTGCAGTAGTAGGTGGGGGAAAAAAGTTGTTTTACCCACTGGCTGCAATGGCGGGGTTTCACGCCGTATTGTCTCATTCCTGCCTCATTAGTTATGCAGCCACAGGAAACATGCCGTCTTGCTAGAGGGCAGCCTCTGATTTGCCCACTATGCTGTTACCTCGCTGCTTCCTCACACAGGGCGCCATATATAAACTGTAGCCGCTCACACACTTCTCAATGCTTGTAGCCCAGGACTGCTCCAGTGAAGACATGGCCCTAAAAGCCAAGAAGAGTGCAGCTACCGCCACCCCCCCCACCCCCAATTCAGTGACGCATCCCTGTGACACCTTCTGGACGCCGTGGAGGCCTGCCATGATGTCCTCTATGCCTGCTCTGGCGAAAGGATGCCCATCAGTCTCACCACTCTGGCTTGGGGGGTGGTGGCAGAGGTGGTCAGTGCCAATGCTGCACACAAGAGGTCAGGCATCCAGTGCAGAAAATGGATGAATGATCTCATCCGTGCTGCCAGAGTAAGGCAACAGTCTTATCACTCTAAACTCATACATTCACACGGCCATCACACATTCACTGGTATCTCACTCACTGTCAACTCAAGGGACATCACCACTCACTTTCTGACACACACCCTCACATGTCCATCTGGCATCATCTCCTCTGGAGACTGCCTCCTCAGCCCTCACTGCCTTGAGGCCACTTGCACAGATCAGCATGTGCCCCCACACACACCCCGGGAGACCCTCCTTCCCCAGTGCAGCCCTCATCCTGTAGCCTCTTCCCTTGCCTGAGACCACTTTCCAGCACACCCCCCCTTTCCCCAAGCAAGCCCTAGCCCTGCAGCCATTGAAATGTCAGCCCCACCTTACGAGTGACCTGGTAGGTAGAGAGCTGCCGATAAGCCCACCCAAAAGTGATGTGGTGTTGCCTGCGAAGTCTGGCACTGATGACTGCAAGTGCTGCCTAAAGCAAGGAAGGCAAACTTCGAAGTCCTGAGCAACGTGCAGTTCACCAGGTGCACGTCACTTATGTACAATTGTGAAACATGTCGGCATGATGTGCCCGGATGATCCAATGTGGGGGATGATTCTGCCAAGCAAGGTTTATAATTAGATGCAAATGTATTCAAATTACATTCTCGCCACTGTGGCCCGCCATTGATGGGTGAAGCGGACGATTGCAAACTGGCTTCACAATGGCGTGAAATCGACTTTGGCCTTTCGCCATATTGTCCTCTCATGCCTGCCATGATGCGACGTCAATGGAGCCAGAAAATTCTGACCACAGTTGCAAGTATTCTCAGTTAGCACATTTTGAGGTTGGCAGTTCTCACTGAACTCCTTCAATGTCTCCCAAAAATTTTTTTTATTTTTGAGTTACTGTAGAAATTATCATTTTTCAATTCACAAGTTACTGTTTTGTGAAATTAAAGGACCAGAAAGATCTACAGAATGACCTTCATGATGCCATGAAGCACTTTACCGACAAGAAAGTGTTACTGAGGTGTTTTCACTGTCGTAATATGCAGAAGAGTTGTAAGCAATTTATACATAGCAAGATCCCTCAAATAACCACATGATAAATGACCAGATAATCTGTTTCATGTTTTCATTGGTCAGGACATTGGGGTCAACTCCCCTGCCCTACTTTGAATTGTGTTGTAGGATCTTTCACAACCATCTGAGAGGGCAGATGGAGCCTCAGTTTAGCATCTCTTCTGAAAGACAGTACCTGCTACAGTGCAGCTCTCTTTCAGTATTCCTCTGGGAGTATAAACCTGGATTATTTGTTCATATCTACAGGGTGGAGCTTGAACCACAACACTTCCAACTCAGAGGCACCATCTATTGTGACACCATCTCTTACAGGTGGAAATTGCTAGGTAAATTGTATTTGTAAGCTGCTTACAAACCTTGGCCCTCTAGGACGTCCTTGTTGTTCTAATGATAACTGAAAATTCAGCATCATTAGAAGAACAATGTTCTATGAGCGGTTTCAGGATTGCACACTGAAATAAACATCAATTGCTGTTGGAGGACCATCAGCTTGTTGAAAGATGCTCTTTGGTCTGTCTGAAACTTCTTGGTCTTCCTGTGCAAAGAGTTGTTGACAACCGAATGTTGCAGACTGACACCTTCCAAAGTCCAGCACTAGGTGCTGAGAGACGCATTAAAGCGTGGGGCAGCTGTCACAAAATTTCAATGGGGAAAAGTCCTCGTCTTCCCACCATTGTACACCAAGGGCTGGAACCTGTGTAAAGTCCCTCTGGGTGTATGCAGCAGAGAATATTTGACATGAAATGTAAATGTACATTGTAAATATAAACAGTAATGGCAAGTGTAGTGAGGTATCTCATGTACTGTATTGAAAGAAACTGATCTGTATTTCACTTTGTTAAATTTGAACTGTTATATAATGTGCTTTTACAAATGTTATGAATACAGTATATTTTTGGGGAAAAATAAAGCATTTGAAGAGCAAACTGTGATTGAACCACAAAACGATTCTTTCTTGCACTAATCGTGTAGGACACAGCATGTTGCTTTAACCATACAGTGTTTAGTTACTGGCAAATGCTGATGTCTATTTGATATGAAGAACTCATAACTAAACATGACAACCAGCCTTGACCTAATGTTGGCTGAATAAATCTTTTTTAACTCTATGGGCAGAATCGTCCCAGATTTGCACAAAGTTGCAGCAGTGGGCAGGAAAAAAATTGTTTTACCTGCCGGCTGCAATAGCGGCTTTTCATGCTGTATCATCCCATTCCCAGCATTCCCCGCCTCACTAATAATTCATTCCTGGGAAACGCGCTGGGTTGCGGGCGGGGCAGCCTCTGATTTGTCTGCCATGCTGTAACCTTTCCGCTTCCTCATGCAGGGCACCATATTTAAACTGCAGCCATGCGCACGCTTCTCAATGCTTGCAGTCCAGGATACTCCGGTGAAGATATGGCCCAAAAAGCCAAGAAGAGTGCAGCCCCCCCAAATTCAGTGACACATCCCTGGGATGCCTTCTGGATGCCATGCAAGCCCACCGCAATGACCTCTACTCCTGCCCTGGCTGCAGGAGGCTCATCAGTCTCACCACTCCGGCTTGGGAGGCAGTGGCAGAGGTGGTCAGTGCCAACGCTGCACACAAGAGGATGGCCGTCCAGTGCAGGAAACAAATGAATAATCTCTTCATGCAGCCAGGGTAAGGCAACCATCTTATCACTCAAAACTCACACATTCACAAGGTCATCACACATTCACTGGTATCTCACTCAAAAGCTCAAAGGACATGACCACTCACTCTCTCACACACACCCTTACATCTCCAACTGGCCTCATCTCCTCTGGAGACTTCCTCCTCAGCCCCCACCCTCTTGAGGCCACTTGCACAGATCAACATGTGCCCCCACACACACCCTGGGATGTCCTCCTTCCCCAGTACAGCTCTCGCCCTGCAGCCTCTTCCCTTGCCTGAGGCCACTTCTCCCCCTTCCCCAAGCAAGCCCTTGCTCTGCAGCCATTGAAAAGCCATCCCATCCTTATGGCTGGTCTGGAAGGAAGAGACCTGCCCATGAGCTCCCCTCAGTGTGATGTGGTGCTGCTTGCGAAGTCTGGTGCTGATAACCGTGAGTGCTGCAAGGTAGACAAACAAATCTTGAAGTCCCAAGTGAAGTGCAGCCCACCAGGTGCACGTCGCTTATGTACATTTGTGAAACACGTTAGTGTGCAATCACACCTATGTGCCCGGATGATACAGTGTGTGGGGATGATTACGGTGAGCAGGGCTTATAAGGAGGTGCTAAATTATTGAAATTAAGTTCCCGACTTGGAGCAGTGGGAAACGTGGCCCGCCATTGATGGGTGGAGTGGATGATCAGAAACTGGTTTCACAATGGCTTGAAACCAATTTTTGGCCTTCTTGCCATATTGTCGTGTTCCCCCATCCCCCGCTGTCCACCTGCCATGACGCCTGATGCCAATGGGGCTGGAAAATTTCGGCCTATGTCTGTGTTATAAAAGAGATGGTGAGTCCAAATTTATGCGACCGTGACAAAGGTGAACTATCCTCCTTGTCCTTCTCAGTCTGTCTGCAGCTTTGACACAGTTAACCAGACCATCCTTCTCCAATGCCTCTCCACTGTCATCCAGTAGGGTGGAACTACATTCAATTGGTTTTGTTCTTATCTATCTAATCATAGCCAGACTATCATTTGCAATGGTTTCTCTTCCCGCTCCTGCACCGTTAACTCTTATGCCCCCCAAGGATCTATCCTAAGAACCCTCCTGTTTATTTTATACATATTACCCCTCGATGACATAATCTGAAAACACAGCGTCGGCTTCCGCATGTACACTGATGATTTTTACGATTATTATTAAGCTGTTGAGTTGTGCAAAATCTACAAACTGTTTTGAGCTGTGCATTGCAGATCATTCACTACTAACAGGCACATACATTGAGATTTTATACATTAGACAGCACTGAATAGTAATAGGATTAGGATCATCCCTTGGTTGAGTTCAGTTGGATTAGATTGGGGATGGAAGGTTTAGTTGGCACTCGTGCATTCCACTCATGGATGCACTAGTCTGTGATTTCTTCCTAATTTGGACCATGCAGGTCCATTGATTGAATTTGCACATTACTGTTGAGCTGCAAGATGGGTCCTGTACCAATGTTAATTAAAGGATCAGTTACCTAATTTACAGGTAAGTTTATTTTAAAAACTGCAGTTGCAAAGTGCCTGGGAGTATTGTGGAATATTTTTGGAGGTGTTGTGGTGAGTTCCTGGATTTGGAAGCAGTGTTGCTGTGCCTTTACATGGATGGCAGACGATTAGGTAACCTACCACACAAAGACTGCAAAAGGTATGCAGCAGCACAGGGAGATGCAGCAGAATCCGCAGAGAGGGAAAAACTCTGTCAAGCTGGAGCTGGACTCATCCACGTTCCTTGACATTGACGAGAGACTGTCTAGCAGGCCAATCCTGTAGCTTGGTGTGCATGCCTATCAGTGCTCTCCTGCATGCTCATTTAATCCTCTTGCCATATAGGGCTAATAGCCTATCAGCTGATATAAAGATGGTTATAGCCTGTCAGGCTGTGATCATACTTTGAGTTCTTCTAGTACTTCACCATTTTCTCTTAGAAAATGTTCTGAAGATACAAGACAAGAACATACTAAAACACAGTTTTGTCTAATAGCACACACACTCCAATATTGTATATAGAAAGTCCCTTAAGATATTAATTTTCTAATGAGTTGAGCACAGTATTTTCTGATTTAAATGCTCTCTTACTTTCTCCTTTAAGTCTTCAATTGATGAAGAGGTTCATCAATCTGTGTAGGGAATGGAGTCTGGATGTAAGCCTGCACCTAGCTCCTGACTGAGATCTGTAAATCTTCTTTTTATGGTTCCACTGCATCTCTGTATCCAGGGGCATGGTTTTACCTTTGGAGACAGTGGTATTTGTGCTAGTGGTTGATACTAATGAATGGCAGGTTGTTTGGCTGAGGCTGTGATTCAACCCAAAATGTTTGGGCCTAGTGCAGTGTTGTCCAACATGTTCGTCACATGTGGCGAATTGTGAGTCCAGATGGTGTTTCTGGTTAGTAAACAAAAAATTGAGCAGTAACACTGTCGTTGGGCCTGTGGTGTCATTACTCATATTTGCATGGTTTCTGCATGTGATCTTTAACCCTTTTGGCATGTTTTTTGGTAAAATGATAAGAAGAAGAGCCAAGTATGTGAGTGCTCAATGATTGTTATGAATGCTTCACTTCTTGGTTACTGAGTGGTGTTAGATGCTTGCCAAGTAAATACAGACACATGAACAGTATATTTACCTGAATTGTGTATAAGGCCCTTGCTACTAAAATTAGTGCATGTGATTATTCTGGTGTTGCTGTAGCCATAAGTGTGGCAAGTGAATGATTTCTATCAGACAACACTGAACTAAGAAATCCTATTCGATTTTTTTTTTAGTTATGAGTGTCACAAACAAATTCCTTTTGCGATATGATTTACATTGGTTCCATCTATAGAAAACCTCACTCCTTCCATATCCTTAGAGCAACTGACATTTCTCACTAATTTCTCAGTTGTCTTCCTTCAAGCTACTAACGCACAATGCATTCCTTCTCTGAGTATATCTCACAGTACAGAACAACCCACATTGACATGCTGCATTTATTTTCAGCCCTTGAGGAGAGCGTTGACTTCCCCTTTTGCAAACTGCTTCCCCCTGACCTTCACCACATCCTTGATAAGAATATATGTTTCCTCCAGGGGGAAGATTGCTTGAAGGTAGCTGGGAAAGGGAGAAGGGGAAAAGTTTGTCCTCAGATTTCGTACTTCTAGTTTTAACTCCCACCATGGCCATGTGATCATTTTCAGAATGACAATGTTGTGTTAACTGCATGCCTTGATCCTGCATGATGGTTTACCGATTTTTAAAAAAAATCATTCACGGGATGTGGTCTTTGCTGGCTGGGCCAGCACTTATCCATCCCTAGTTGCTCTTGAGGTGGTGGTGGTGAGCTGCCTTCTTGAACCGCTGCAGTCCATGTGGTGTAGGAACACCCACAGTCCTGTTAGGGAGGGAGTTCCAGGATTTTGACCCAGCAACAGTGAAGGAACGACGAAAATATTTCCAAGTCAGGATGGTGAGTGACTTGGAGGGGAACTTCTAGTTGATGGTGTTCCCATCTATCTGCTGTCCTTGTCCTTCTAGATGGTAGTGGTCATGGATTTGGAAGGTGCTGTTGAAGGTGCCTTGCTGAATTCCTGCAGTGCATCTTGAAGATGGTACACACTGCAGCTACTGATGATCGAGAGTAGATTGATGGGGTAGTAAGGTAGTAATTGGATGGGTTGGATTTGTCCTGCTTTTTGTGTACAGGACATACCTGGGCAATTTTCCATATAGCCGGGTAGATGCCAGTGTTGTAGCTGTACTGGAACAGACAAAATCCAGGCTTGGGCTGACAAGTGGCAAGTAACATTCACACCACACAAGCATTAGACAATGACCATCTCCGAGAGAATCCAACCATTGCCCCTTGCTGTTCAATGGCATTACCATCACTGAATCCCCCACTATCAACATCCTGGCGGTTACCATTGACCAGCAACTGAACTGGACTAGCCATATAAATATTGTGGCTACAAGAGCAGGTCAGAGGCTAGGAATCATGTGATGCCTTGACTCCCCAAAGCCTGTCCACAATCTACAGGCATAAGTCAGGAGTGTGATGAAATACTCCCCACTTGCCTGGATGAGTGCAGCACCCACAACACTCAAGAAGCTTTATCCAGGACAAAGCAGCCCCGCTTGATTGGTACCACATCCAAAAAAACATTCACTCTCTCCACCACTGATGCACAATAGCAGCAGTGTGTACCATCTACAAGATGCACTTCTGGAATTCACCAAGGCTCCTTAGACAGCATCTTCCAAACCCACAACCACTACCATCCAGAAGGACAAGGACAGCAGATAGATGGGAACACCACCACCTGGAAGTTCCTCTCCAAGTCACTCACCATCCTGACTTGGAAATATACCGCCATTCCTTCACTGTCTCTGTGTCATAATCCTGGAACTCCCTTCCTAACAGCACTGTGGGTGTACCTACACCACAAGGACTGCAGCGGTTCAAGAAGGCAGCTCAGCATCACCTTCTCAAGGGCAACCAGGAATGGGCAATAAATGCTGACCCAGCCAGTGAAGCCCACATCCTGTGAATGAATAAAAAAAAGTAAAAATAAATCCTTCAGGGAAGGGGATCTGCCATCCTTACCTAATCAGTTCCACAGCAATGTAGTTGACTCTTAACTGACCTCTGTAGTGACCTAATGATCCACTCAGTTGTATCAAACAACTCTAAAGTTCAGGACAACAAGCGATGCTTCATGATAGTCAGGCTTGCTAATGATCCCCATAAACTGAGAATAAATAATAAAAATATTTACAACCTTCCAACAATTTGAAAGTAACTAAAATGTAATCCCATGATATTAATGACTGATGATTATTAGGGGGGGGAACATTATTTTTAAAAATGGGCCTCTTTGTTTCTAATGAAACAGTAACAAGGACCCATTCCTTGGCCTGAATCTTGGGTTCTGAGATCGGGCGCGTGCCTGCTCCAAACATACATAAAATTGCGTGAAAAGACATGGGGCATGCATTCTGACATCATTGGGCATGTGCGCAATATTGAGGCTGGTGGCTGCCCGCGGGGGTTGGAGCAGTGCCTGTCGGCAATTAAAGGGCCAAATAAGGTTATTAAAAAGCCAATTGACCGCGATTTTACATTACCCTTGCGATTTTTAGCTTGTTGCACAGGCAAAACGAGTGGGTGGATTTCACATTTTAATCATTTCCTCATCCAGGGCTGGATAAAAGGCCCTGGGAGCAGCAGCACTTCCTCTGTCATTGCCAGTCCTTCACTGTGTGAGTACAGAGTTGTCCCAGAGTTTCTTTACATCTCGTTTGATGGTCAAGCCTGCCTTTCAGCATCTCAGGTCCTCATCTTTCCTGGAAGGTTCCCCTGAGTATTGCAGCACAGCGCTCCTTCATTTTCAAGACACCGCTCCTCTGCATCCCATCTAATGGAGATAGTGTATTCCACTGGTGGAACCTCCTCTGAAGAGGAAGAGAGGGGCAGGAGGGAGAGGAGGCCAGGTGAGGGCAGGCAGCGTCCCAGGGACAGACCTTTAAGAGGAAAGGCACAGGCTAGTGCAGGGCCAGCAGAGACGCCAAGGTGGGAGGGCACACCAAAAACGCCAGTACCCAGGATCTATAGTGTTCAGGCAGCGCTTCAACTACCTCCAGGTGTCTGAGGTCGAGTGCCGCAGGAGACTCCTCCTCTCCAGGGACACAATGAGAGCAATATGTCACTTGATAGATCCGGAAATCACCTTCAAATGCATGTGTGGACACCCCATGCCAGTGGCTTTGAAGGTCACGGTGGCCCTCAACTTCTATGCCTCTGGTTCTTTTCAGGGCTCAGTGGGGGATCTATGCAGCCTTCTCAATCAGCTGCACACAGTTCTGTCAAGCTCATGACTGATGCTATCTTTCGACACATCTGCACGTTCATCCACTTCTGGACAGAGGAGGCGAGCCAGGTGGAGAGAGCACAAGGCTTTGCTGCGGTGGCTGGGTTCCCTTGTGTCCAGGTTGTAATAGATTGCATTCATGTGGCCATCAAGGCATCAGCAGATGAGCCTGGAGCTTTAGTAAACAGAAAGGGGACTCAATGAATATCAAATTTCCAAGTTTGTGCCTATTACCCTGGGAGCTCACACAAAGCTTAGGTCTTGCGGCATTCACTGGTATCAAAGCTGTCCATGGCTCTTGCACGAGTTGATGGATGGCTCCTGGGTGACAAGGGCTATCCATTGAAGAGGTGGCTGATGACCCCACTCCATTCCCCAAGACCTGAGGCCAAGGAGTGACACAACAGGAGTCATGTTTCCACGAGCATGGTGATGGAGAGGACCATCGGGCTGCTGAAGATGCGTTTCAGATGCCTGGACTGGTCAGGGGGAGCATTACAGTGTCCTCCAGAGCGTGTCTCCCTCATAGTCATCTCATGCTGCACTCTGCACAACCTGGCTCTGGCAAGGGGAGACCCATTGGAGGCTGAGGAAAGCGAGGGAGGATGACTCAAGTGATTGCTCAGAGGAAGAATCTGGGGAGGCGCAGGGTGAGGACCTCGAGGCAGAGAACAGGAGCCATCATGGAGGCAGGGTCACCAGGGATGCTTTGATCCAGTGAATCTTCAGCTAGGCATCCGTGACATTGATGCTTCATCAAGCCAATGGCACTGACTCCCTTGCTAACAATCAATAAATGAGAAAGCAGCCCAGTACCCAGCACCACACAACACCATACTTTTATAAGCCTGTGCTACATCTGGCACCTATTCATACCACCCAGCCAACTCAGCCCATTTGAGTCAAATAAATGTTTATGTTATTTCATATAAACAAAGTGTCCCTCCTTAACATAAGAGTTAAAATAATTAATGCAAAAAATGCCACCCATGACATGCACCGGTTGTGCTCAAGGTGCCTTCAAATTATGTTTGCGGGTACTGTGTCTTGGTCCGCCCCCTCCCCCTCACTGACAGTGGTGTTGGAGGCAGCCTGCTGCTGACTCTGCTGTCCTGGGGGCCCAGATGACCTTGGCAGTTGTCCCCTGGATGACCAGGACCTGAGCAGGCTCCGCCTGGGACGGTGCGTCCAGCCCCATGGCTGGGCACTCCTCAGTTGTCACGGCATCATCAGATGCAGCGGACACTGGCAGAGGGGCGGAGAAGCTGGTGCCCCCATCTAGAGCACCCTGAGAGAAGCCCATAGAGACAACGGGCAGCTTGTCTGCCAGCGTGAGATGCGTTTGCAGCTCCCTGCTCACCATTGATGGACGGGGACCTAGCAGGGAGTCTAGGTGCCTCATCCATCTCTCACACTGGCAGTGACCTCCTGAGGCCATTGCCTGTATAAGGGCTTGCAAGCCCGAGTGCAATCCCAGGAACCCCTGAGTCTGCCTCTCCATGAGAGTTGTCACCCTATCCATGGAGGAGGCTGTATGCATGGTGTTAAGGGTCAACACAGAACTCATACTCTGCATGGAATCCTCCTTGCAGACATTCATGGATCTCTGCCAGTTTTCTCTGCACATCTCGCTGGACATCCAGCATCTGCTGCCTGATGGATAACTCCAGAGGTTCGTCATCTGATGCAGCATGGTGCTGGTCTCCAGCTGTGCTCCCACTGTCAGCTCCCTGGGACCTCTCCGCCTCTGGCAGCTCCTCATGCAAGTGTGATGTACCCTCAACACTGTGCATTATCCGTGGAACCGAATAACCAATGCCCACCGACATATGGAGCCTGGTTCAGAGAGACAGTGTGACGCTGGTACAAATGTGATGTCTTCCTTTGAGCTCAATGCGGGGTCCTCAGGGTTGCCAGCGGCTCCTGCGGATGGTACATCTGTGGGAGGAAGGCAAAACATCAGTACATTCAATCATCAAAGTCACTATGCATGCTAGGAGAGCTGAGAAGACGGTGGTGACCTGCTGCATGGTGCCATCTGCATTGCAGATTCAATGGGCTCTCTGGCTACGACAGTTCAGTTTCTGATGAGAGGAGCCTGTTCTGTTTCCAGTACCCAATGCACACGCATCTGTCACCTGCACTCTTAACTTCATCCGAGACCCTGCCTCAGCGTAACCGGAGGAATGAGCTGGCCGGCATTCCAGCTCCAGTGCATCGCTCTCGTGCTTCATGAGGATGCACAAATTTGGCTCCTCCACCATTCTGTGGTGCTCTGCAGTGTTATGACTGTTCTTCTCCTGACAGGAAAAATAGCCTCATTATGTTCTGTCTCCCTGAAGGTCCTTTCCTGTTTCCCACCCACCCTCCCACCTAGGCATTAGGTGGGCCATGTCACTGTGGCACATCTGACCCTGCAATGCACTGAGGCCAGTCGTGCTGACATCCCAGCCGGTTGATATATACACTCTTAGACCCCTGAACGTCCCGAGCAATGGGCACCTGACTAAGTTTTCCGCATCGGCCCATGCCATTTCTGCACTCACCCTTGCTGATCACAGCAGATCATTGAACTTTGGCGGCACTGAAGCCATGTGCAACGCACCACATTGTGTTCATTGACCTGGGCGGCGACCTCTGACCAGGCCATCTTGGTCAGGTTGGGTGGCCCCTCTTGCCTTCGATGGGCATTAGGATATGCTGCCTGGCACTGACCTCATCCACCAGCACTCGCGGGCACTCAGCTGAGAAACAGGTGGAGAGAGTGCCCATTCGACATGTCCTCCTCCTTCCATGATCACCAGGTGCTGAGGCCATGACTGCATACCAGGATACTTCTTGAGCAGCTTCCAGACAGCTCCCTCAGCCTCCCCCACAACTCCTGGCAGCCTTCAGGGGGCTGCCTCCTTCGTTTTTGAACGCCTCACCGGGTGCCCATTGGACTTGGTGCCTGTTGTGTTCCCAACCCTGCACATAGAAAACACACCTGGCAGTCATGTTTCACGCTAGGTAGGCCTTAATTGGCCACCCGGAGTAAGATTGCGTTCACAGTGCGAACTTGGCTGGGAGCAGGTTTTACAACCGATTTCAGGCACACCCCGAGGATAGAATCAGGCCCTTCTTAATCACAAAACAAAAACAGAAACAGAAATACCTGGAAAAACTCAGCAGGTCTGGCAGCATTGGCGGAGGAGAGCACAGTTGACATTTCAAGTCCTTATGACCCTTCAACAGAACTAAGTAAAAATAGGAAAGGGGTGAAATATAAGCTGGTTTAAGGGGGGTTGTTGGGACAAGCAGCTAGTAATAGGTGGAGATAACCAAAAGATGTCACAGACAAAAGAACAAAGAGGTGTTGAATTATTTATGCATACACTGCACGCAGTGGTTCAAGAAGAATGTTCACCACCATCTACTCAAGTGCAACAATGCCCTGAGCATTATATAAATGATAAATGAATGGATGAGAGTTACTAAAATATATTATTCAGAAATGACCAAGGTGGAGATTTATTTTGGAATTTTATCACCTCAGTGTTGACAATAATGTAATATTTCACTGACTACCAGTAATTCAGTAAACATTAGACTTCTCAAATGAAGAAATAATTCACCTTTATACAGTGCCTTGCACAACCTCGGAACATCCCATGGCACTTCACAGCCAATGAAGAAAATTTGAAGTGTCTGTCACTGCTGTCACAGCGATGCTGGCTGGGGAATGAATATTGGCCAGGACACCAGGGGGAACTCCCTTACTTTTCTTCAAAATAGCACTGTGGGCTGAGAGGGAAGACAGCACTGCACTGGGGTGTCAGCCTGGATTATATGCTGAAGTCTGGAGGGGGACATGAACACATGATCTTCTAACTCAGAGATGAGACTGCTAGGATTAAGCCATGATTTACACAACTTAATTGCTGGGTGGGAAAAAGCTGATGTATTTTAAAAACATTTGTTCTGGTTCAAACTGGTTGTCCCAAAGCTCATAAACATTGAACCACAGCTCTCATTATAATGATCAGAACAAGATGATAGCAGAATCAGATCACCCATTTTAATCCATCTAATTTGGGCTACATGCCTCATTGACAGTGGACCTCGGGTAATTTCCAAAGCAAGAGGGTAAGAAGAATGAAAGGGAGGAGGAGTTAATTGCAACAACTGTCCTCGGGGGGTGCTGTGGAGACAGGCGGAGCATTCTTGTTCCTCATAGCAAAACAATTTTTTTCTCAACATGCATTTTGTTGAGACCCACTTGCTAGCCTGCTTCTGCCCCTATGCCCCCCAACGCCTCAGCTAATGATTCGTTACTTCTCTATGTTGTACACCATTGGAAGAAGCACCGAGGGTGGAAAGGGCACAGAATATACTTTGGGTGGGGAAATTCAATGTCCATCACCAAGAGTGGCTTGGTAAGCACCACTAATGACCAAGCTGATCAAGTCCTAAAGGACATAGCTGCTAAACTGGGTCCGCCGCAGGTGGTGAGGGAACCAACAGGGAAAAACCTATTTGACTTCGTCCTCACCAATCTACCTGTTGCAGATGCATCTGCCTATGACAGTATCAGTAGGAGTGACCAGCACACAGACCTTGTGGAGATGAAGTCCTGTCTTTACATTGAGGATACCCTGCATCGTGTTGTGTGGTCCTGCCACAGTACTAAATCGGATAGATTTCGAACAGACCTAGCAACTCAAAACTGGGCATCCGTGAAGCGCTGTGGATCATCAGCAACAGCAGAGCTGTACTCAGACACAATCTGTAACCTCATGGTCTGGCAAATCCTCCACTCTACCATGAAAATCAAGCCAGGGGATCAACCCTGGCTCAATGAAGAATGCAGGAGGGCATGCCAGGAGCAGCACCAGGCATACCTGAGAAGGAGGTGTCAACCTGGTGAACCTACAACATAGGACTACTTGCGTGCCAAACAGCAAAAGCAGCATGCAATAACCTGGGCTAAGCGATTCCACAACCAACGGATCAGATCCAAGCTCTGCAGTCCTGCCACATCCAGTCATGACTGACAGTGGACAGTTAAACAACTCACTGGAGGAGGAGGCTCCAAAAATATACCCATCCCCATTGATGTTGGAGCCCCACACACCAGTGCAAAAGAAAAGGCTGAAGCATTTCCAACCATCTTCAGCCAGAAGTGCTGAGTGGATGATCCATCTCAGCCTCCTCTGGAGGTCCCCAGCATCACAGATGCCAATCTTCAGCTAATACGATTCACTCTGCGTCATATCAAGAAACAGCTGAAGGCATTGGATATTGCAAAGGCTATGGGCCCTGACAACATTCTGGCAATAGTACTGAAAACTTGTGCTCCAGAACTAGCCACACCCCGTGCCAAGCTGTTCCAGTACAGCTACAACAATGCATCTATCCAGCAATGTGGAATATTGCCCAGCTATGTCCTGTCCACAAAAAGCAGGACATATCCAACCCAACCAATTATCATGCCATTCGTCTACTCTCAATCATCAGCAAAGTGATGGAAGGCGTCGTTGACAGTGCTATCAAGCAGCACTTACTCAGCAATAGCCTGCTCACTGATGCTCAGTTTAGGTTCTACCAGGACCACCCAGCTCAAGCCCTCATTGCAGCTTTGGTCCAAACATGGACAAAAGAGCTGAATTCAAGAGGTGAGGTGACTGCCCTTGACATAAAGGCAGCATTTGACTGAGTGTCGCATCAAGGAGCCCTAGCAAACCTGGAGTCATTGGGAATCAGGGGGTAAACTATCCATTGGCTGCAGCCAGACCTAGCAGAAAGAAAGATGGCTGTGATTATTCAAGGTCAATCATCTCAGTCCTGGGACATTGCTATAGGAGTTCCTCAGGGTGGTGTCCTAGGCCCAAACACCTTCAGCTGCTTCATCAATGACCTTCATTCCAACATAAGGTCAGAAGCGGGGATGTTCGCTGATAATTGCACATTTTTCAGCACCATTCGCAACTCGCCAGACACTGAAGCAGCCCGTGTCTATATGCAGCAAGACCTGGATAACATCCAGGCTTGGGCTGGTAAGTGGCAAGTAAGATTCATGCCACACAAGCGCCAGGCAATGACTTTCTCTAACAAGAGAGAATTCAACCATCTCCCCTTGCCATTCAATGGCATTACCATCACTGAGTCCCCCACTATCAATATCTTGGGGTTACCATTGACCAGAAATTGAACTGGACCAGCAATATACATACTATGGTTCAAAGACCAGGCCAAAATTCACCATCTACAAGGCACAAGTTAGCAGTGTGATGGAATGCTCTCCACTTGCCTGCATGAGTGTAGATCCAACTACAGTCAAGAAGCTTGACACCACCCAGGACAGAGCAGCCTGCTTCATTGGCATCCTATCCACCACCTTAAGCGTTCACTTGCTCCACTGCCACTGCACAGTAGCAGCAGTGTGTACCATCTACAAGATGCACTGCAGGAACTCACCAAGGCTCCTTTGACAGCAACTCCCAAACCCGGCGACCTCAACTACCTGGAAGGACAAAGGCAGCAGACACATGGGAACACCACCACTAACTGCAATTTCCCCTCCAAGTCACTCACCACCCTGACTTGGAACTATATTGCCGCTCCTTTACTGTCACTGGATCAAAATCCCAGAATCCCCTTCCTAATAACACTGTGGGTATATGTACATCATGTGGATTGCAGAAGTTCCAGAAGGCAATAAGGGCAATTAGGGATAAGACATAAGATATAGGAGCAGAAATTAGGCCATTCGGCCCATCAAGTCTGCTCCGCCATTCAATCATGGCTGATAAGTTTCTCAACCCCATTCTCCCGCCTTCTCCCCATAACCTTTGATCCCCTTACCAATCAAGAACCTATCTATCTCGGTCTTAAATATACTTAATGACCTGGCCTCCAAAGCCTTCTGTGGCAATGAATTCCATAGATTCACCACTCTCTGGCTCAAGAAGTTTCTCCTCATCTCTGTTCTAAAAGGTCTTCCCTTTATTCTGAGGCTGTGCCCTCGGGTCCTAGTCTCTCCTACTAATGGAAACATCTTCCCCATGTCCACTCTATCCAAGCCTTTCAGTATTCTGTAAATTTCAATCAGATCCCCCCTCATCCTTCTAAACTCCATCTAGTATAGACCCAGAGTCCTCAAACATTCCTCATATGTTAAGCCTTTCATTCCTGGGATCATTCTCGTGAACCTCCTCTGGACCCTCTCCAGGACCAGCACATCCTTTATGAGATACGGGGCCCAAAATTGCTCACAATATTCTAAATGTGGTCTGACCAGAGCCTTATAAAGCCTCAGCAGCACATCCCTGCTTTTATATTCTAGTCCTCTTGAAATAAATGCCAACATTGCATTTGCCTTCCTAACTACCGACTCAACCTGCAGGTTAACCTTAAGAGAATCCTGGACTAGGACTCCCAAGTCCCTTTGCACTCCAGATTTCTGAATTCTCTCCCCATTTAGAAAATAGTCTATGCCTCTATTCTTCCTACCAAAGTGCATGACCTCACACTTCCCCACATTGTGTTCCATCTGACACTTCTTTGCCCATTCTCCTAACCTGTCCAAATCCTTCTGCAGCCTCCCCACCTCCTCAATACTACCTGTCCCTCCACCTATCTTTATATCATCTGCAAACTTAGCCAGAATGCCCTCAGTTCCTTCATCTAGATCATTAATGTATAAAGTGAAAAGTTGTGGTTCCAACACTGACCCTTGCGGAACTCCACTAGTCACTGGCTGCCATCTTGAGAAGGACCCCCCTTATCCCCACTCTCTGCCTCCTGCCAGACAGCCAAACTTCTATCCATGCTAGTACCTTGCCTCTAACACCATGGGCTCTTATCTTTCTGAGCAGCCTCCTGTGCGGCACCTGGTCAAAGGCCTTCTGGAAGCCCAAGTAGATAACATCCATTGGCTCTCCTTTGTCTAACCTACTTGTTACCTCCTCAAAAAATTCTAACAGATTTGTCAGGCATGACCTTCCCCTGATGAAACCATGCTGACTTTGCCCTATTTTACCATGCACTTCCAAGTATTCTGAAATCTCATCCTTAATAATGGACTCCAAAATCTTTTCAACGACCGAGGTCAGACTAATCGGTCTGTAATTTCCCATCTTTTGCCTCACTCCCTTCTTAAACGGGGGGTTACATTAGTGATTTTCCAGTCCTCTGGGACCCTCCCTGACTCCAGTGATTCCTGAAAGATCACCACAAATGCCTCCACTATTTCTTCAGCTATCTCCTTCAGATGGGCAATGAACGCTGGCTAACCCAGCAATGCCTGCAAGCCACGAAAGAATATTTAAAAAATCGACAACAGAAATACCTAAGTGGAATCAGGCCCAGGGATTGCTCTGCTAAGGACAGTCCAATTTTAGGAAAGTGTCATTAAAAAGGTGATGTGTCCTCTATTAACATAAGGAAGGGAAACAACACCTCTTTTAGATGGTAACCAGTTGTGCCTGCAAAATACTACTTGACTTGAAATAGGATCAGACCTATTTCAGGCATATTGGATTGTGGGATATAGCCCACACATTTTTCTCCCCCATTTTTCACCCTGAAAATAGAGCAGTGACAGTTATGTGAAGGCCACTCTTTCACCTTGAGATGCGGGTAGTGGTGGAAAAGCCAAATTCACCAGCGCTATCAACCATTTTCTCAAAGGATGCCAAATAGTAGTTCCAATCTAAACTGAGTGTTGCTCTGGGCTGCACTTGCAAACCATTTATAAATAATTGAGAAACAGTTACTAACAAGTTGTGACTGGTTCTGTTCAGAGCACAATGTTCAGTCAGCATTTCATAAAGAGAAGTTATGCAATATTTATGATTCCAATAACTCTGTTTTAACAGCTTTAAATTTTGTGCCCTACTTCAAAAGAAATGGTGGGTGAAATCATCTTCGATCTGCAATAAATGCAGTAGCAGGCTGGTAGAACAACATTTTACCCATCGGCCTCAATGGCGGCTTTTCACACCGTATTGTCCCAAACCTACCGCATTAATTATGCATTCCTGGGAAACACACTGTTTCCATGATGGGTGGGCCCTCATTCACCCACCATGCATCACCTCGCTGCTTCATCATGGCTGATGCCATATTTAAAGTCCAACCTCTCAGCGCTTCCAACCCACAACTGCTGCAAAGAAGACATGGCCCTGAAAGACGGAAGGACTGCAGCCCCCAAGTTCAATGACGTGTCCCTCAAGCACCTTTTGGGTGCAGTGGAGGCTCGCTGTGCTGTCCTCTACCCCTGCTCTGGCTGCAGGATGGGCAGCAACCTCACTAAACTGGCTTGGGAGCCGGTGGCAGTAGTGGTCAGCGCCAATGCCCCACAAAAAAGGACGGCCACCCAGTGCCGCTACAGGATGAATAGTCTCATCCATTCCGTCAGGGTAATTCACTCTTCTCATCACTCTCAACTCACACACTCACAAACCCATCACACATCCACAGGGACCTCACAGCTCAAGGGACAACACCACTAACTCTCACACATACCCTCACATCTCTATTAGGCTCATATCCCCTGGAGCTCGTGTCCTCATCCTGTCCATGGCTCCACTCACCACACAAACATTCCACGCGGTGCCACGTGTCCTGCTCACACTCTCTCCATCTGTTTTCATGAAGCAGAAGCCTGCTCAAATCAGCAGGGAGAGGTCCCAGACCGGGGGTGGAGCAGCCCACATTAGGCTCTTCACTCACTTTGAGGACTGTGCCATTGCACTGACTGGTGAGGATATGGACCATGCCTGTGGTGATGGTGAGGTTGGCTGCAAAGACCCTTGTAAGGATCCTGCACCACATAATTTCTTTCTCAACAAAACTGTGAGTGCTCTCTCTCCTGTTTTTGACTCTGCTGCCATGTACTAATTATTTCTACTTTGGTTCACATGGAGCTCTGCCAAGCGACTGACACCCTCAGCCAATTAGTCCCTCAGCTCCATCCAGGTTCTCACCTCCAGCCAAGAGGACACCTCCTCCATTGAAGAGCTGGAAATAAGCAGCCTGGAAGACCCGTCACAGTGCTTACCCACACCCTCCACCAGTGCAGAGACACACACCTCGGTGGGACCTAGATCTAGAGCAGGCTGAGGTTCACAATCTGGTGGTCACCACACGGACACATGTCTGCAGCAGCAGGAGGAGGCAGGTTAGCGTGAGTTCCCCAGCACTTGGAGGACTGCTGGAGATCAGGCATTAGTGATGTCCCAGTCAGATGATAATCCTCTGGATTTGGCCTTTCAACTCATCCCGGAGAGTCAGCAGAAGGCGTGGGAACATCATGCAGAGCTGTTGGAAGCTCTCAGCAGATTGACACACGAGTTGCAGGAGTGTGTCTGCCTGCTCCCTGATGAAGTGGTGTCCACATGTACGTGTATAGAGATCTCCATGGGGAGGATGGCAGATGCCATGGAGACCTGCACTTCATCGCAGGAGCCATGGGTGAGTTCCTGTAGTGGCAATGCGAGAGGGAAACGAGGCATCTTGACGTCCCTCTAGGCACTCCTTATCCTCAAGGAGTCAAGCCGGTGACCCTGGGCACCCGAAGGGAGGAGGAGCAGCAGCTGGGGCTCCTGGGTCATCCACTCAGGAACATCAGAGGCTGGCCTCTAACTCTGAGCCCCCTTTGCCTGTGAGCCCCTCAACCTCATCCTCTGTCACTGCAGAGGGAGCAGCTGGCCAAAGGGTGATTCTGGACAGAGGAATGTGTGTGTGGCAGGGCCTTTCGGAGCCTTTTGCAAGCACTCTCCCACGCACATGGATCCATTGCATATCATACTCACCTCAATGTCATGAGCATTTTGAATGCTGTGTTTGGGGTTCGCTTTCAGTTGTCCATCTGAACTGACTGGCATCTCCACCCACCCAATGATCACACTCCCATGCAGCACCTGATCTCGCCCACCACGACTGTCGTTTCACTTTTGATTTGGACAACATGGTCCGTGGATTCGTTTTTTCATCAGCTTGTCCATCTTTTCTCCTCTCCCAGTCCTTTCTCCCATCACAGTTGACACCTGACATGACCTTCCAGCTCCCCTAAGTGAACTACCTGCCACAACCCTTTTTCTTTAGTACTGTCCAGGTGAATGCATATGTTCCCTTTCTTCCCTATTCCATCATTCACATTCACCTCTCCGACCCTCCTCCTTCCCAGGCCAGGGTACATGTCTGCTTCTGAGTCTCCACCAACCACCCTCGCCGTTCCTTCTACTGCTACCATCGAACCCTCACCCTCCCACCCAACCGCCTCACTCTGTTCTCAATCATTCTCACCATTCTGTCATATCACGCCCACCCTGTTCATTCCCCAGAAGACAGTCATGGACCCATCAGACCCCTCCCTTGCACATTCACTTGGACATCCCCCTCCAGACCCCTCCCACCCTGGAACCCCTAGCCCCCACCCCCACCCCCCCCCCACACCTTCGGGGCCCCTTCCCCCGCTAATCGCTTACCACCCTCCTGGAACACCTTCCCCACTCTGGACTCCCCGCTGCCCCTCCAGAACCCCTCACATGCCTTAGTCCTCCCAACACTCCACTTTGTCCATCCCCCTTCCTGACTCCCTCAGACTCCCTTACTTCTTCCATAACCCCCTCCCGTCTCTGCATTTCTTCCTCCTCCAGGAGTCTCTCCCCTCTCTGCACTCTTTCCTCTCCCTGGACTCCTTCCATTCTCTGCACTCCTTCCGCCCTCCAAACTCCTTCGCTCACACCTTCCACCTCCCCATACACCAACCTCCCCAGCTGCCACCTTCTCCCCTGGTACCCCTCTTCCCCATGTACTTCCTCCCCACTCCCAACCTCACCCCCTTGACACCTTCATTCCCCCCTCCCAACCTCACCCCTTCGACACCTCTTTCTCTCCCGGTCGATTTTAGACCTTCTTCTCCCACCGCTTCGACCATCATCCGTTGTGAGCATCAATGGTGACTTTCCAACTTCTGTGAGCTGCTTCGCAACGGAGCCATGTCTATGAGAATCCACCTGGCATGCCATAGACATTCCTCCAGGGTCCCATTGCTGTCAGGGTCCAGCATCTTCTGCTCCTCGGATGTCCATGATATAAGCAAGGTCCTGGCATAAGCACGTCACACTTGTCAAGGCATGTTCTGCACCGGCATCTTTTCCTGCCAACGTGGACAACCCAGTGGTGGGGGGGGGAGATGAGTCCCGCGGGCTGGCCTTATAATGATATGCTGATGTATAACAATGAGGTTCCTGAAGTCCGATGGCGGAGACCATGGCCAGTCACCGATGGGCTGAGAGATGGTCGCAAAGTGGTTTTACGATGTTGTGAAACTGATTGTTGGCCTTATCGCCATATTGTCCGCTCACGCCACCGAACACACCTGACGACAGTGGGCACGGAAAATCCCGGCCGCTGAGTTTGCAAAACACATTTTAACAAATAATATTACATTTATATAGCACCATTAATGCCAGCAAAATACCCTTAACAGGCGCTTCACAGGCGCATAATCAGACAAAAATTGACACCAAGTTAAAGATATTTGGACAAGAAAGAAATACGTTTTAAGGACCATCTTAAGGGAAAAGGAAGAGATGATGAGCAAGATAGCCAGTTGTCCGGTTTTGTATCGGATAGTCTGACTTTGGAAACGCTGAGCCTGAGTCAGGTCCAATAGGATCCTTATTTCTGGGCACTTGCCAACCAATATAAATGATGTTGATATCAACTAATTAATATTAGAGGCTGGGTGGTTCCAAATGGTCACCCTACCAGCGTCTAGTCTTCATCAATTGATAGCAATACCATTTAAAATCATTTAGATTGGGCAGCGAGTATAAAGACCCTATCAGACCTGTCCATGTGTACATCCTTATGATGCCCTCGCGCTAAGGTACGTCTTTTGTTTGCACATCGATGAACGTTGAGCTGTTGTCTTCTTCATCACAATTCAAAATGCCCAAAGCAAAAGATGTTGTTTAATCCAGAATGTTGAAAAGAATATGATTTCACAGCAAAAAGCAGGTAGGGAGAACATCCATGTATCCTCCATTCTTTTGCCAATGTGATAGTGATGTCAGCTATCGAGAAAAGGGAAATGTGAATCCATGTTTTGACAGAAAATCACAAATTTAATATTCAAAAGTGCATCATTGAGCTCATTTTCTAAATTGCTTGCATTGCCTCAAAACAATAAAATGACTACTGTTGAACCATGTAAAGTCTACCATGCCATGCGGCACCACCAGTCTTATAGGACTGCAGTATAAAAGTTGCTAAAGGAATCTACAATGGCTCCTCTGTGGCCAAAGGCCTGGCATGTTGGAAAACAAAGACAACAACATTGAGTGAGAACTTTCTAGCGCCATATTCTGTCCAGAAGCATTTGGATTACATTAAAGCAAATGATCTTTTTTCCTTTGGCAACTGATGCCTCAAACTACAGTGTAACAAAGTCTTTCCTCTTGGTTTTAAGATATTTTAAACTTGAGAAGGGGGTCCAACATTTGCTTATGGATTTCGATAGTGATAGTTAAGAAACCTCAGAAGGAATCGCCACGGACATATCATCCAAACTCAATGCCTTCGACTTCAGCCCAGGAGATATCCGGCGTATTCAGCTGACGATGCAATTGTCAATTATGGAGAGCACAACAGTGTTTATGAAAACTTGAAAGGTGTTCAAAAGGACATTGTTGCAGCCAATGGGATCATAATTTGCTCGACGCAATGAAGTGCGCAATCGGGAACTTTAATGTTGATGCAGAAATGTATGCTCACCTTAGCATTAATGAGCACAACACAGCATTTGAGGGAAAATTAAAATACTGCCGATGCTGGAAATCTGGAACAAAAACAAAAGTACCTGGAAAAACTCAGCAGGTCTGACAGCATCTGCGGAGAGGGATACAGTTGACGTTTTGAGTCCATATGACCCTTCATCAGAACTATGACAAGTGTTGTCTTAGTTCTGATGAAAGATCATAGGAACTCTAGACGTCAACTGTATCCCTCTCCGCAGATGCTGTCAGACCTGCTGAGTTTTTCCAGATATTTTTGTTTTTGTCACAGCATTTGAGGGAGTTCTGTGACTTCTTTGAAGTGGAGGAGTGCAACCTGTTGAAGCATTTTGTGATTGGGTAGCTTTCTCTATTGCCAGATTTTGACAGATTGCTGAAATACTGGAAACCTTTGAAGGGTGCCCCAAAATACTATGAAATATTTGTGGAATGAGCCAAATAATTGGCTGAGCTTTATTTTCTTTTTCTCAGCAATGCTCTGAAACTATTCAAGGACTGCATCAAAGCTTTAGAGACTGTTGTTCAGTCTCCTCTCGGTGAGTGACATGAATAGGAATGTGGAGAGGAGGATTTGGCACAAGTTTTTGAGTTTGTAGTGAATGGCAGACTGAAGCAAGAAACACCAGATGCAGGAAAATGTGACTGAGACTTCTTAATTTTTTTTTAACAAAAGAATTAAGAAGTACTTGAGTGACAGATATGGCTTGTCTATTTTTACTTAGTTCTGTTGAAGAGTCATATGGACTCGAAACGTTAACTGTGTTCCTCTCCGCAGATGCTGCCAGACCTGCTGAGTTTTTCCAGGTATTTTTATTTTTGTTTTGGCTTGTCTAAAAACAGCTTTCACAACAAAAAGTCCAAAGTAGCCCTTGCAAATTCTGTGTCCTTTGATGACTTCTGTGCTGGTCTTCAAGCATGCAATCTTAGAGCAATTGACGTAGATGCACTGCATGAGGAATTTGGTATTGTGGAAAGTGTTATATCGTCCCCCAAGATGAAGGATTGCGAGGCCAGTAAGGACAGGTACAAGAAACATTTCAGCCAAGCCCAACGGGGGACAAAAATTGAGAACATGAAGAAAATATGCTCTTATATGTCCTCCATGTTATGTAGCAATGCTTATTCAGACTGTGTTATCTCCACAATGACCACCGCTTGGAGAAACGAGAAGAACAGGCTGGAATTGGACAGCGGGAAAGCAGAGCTCCGCATCAATTTCTCCGAAGAATGCAAAGACATGTACTCTGAGTTCTTGGGGAACAAAAAAACTTTGAAGACCACCAAGAATGGACAAAGGTATAAAGACTACTCATTCCCATAGTGGGTACATCCGCTTTAAATTGTTGACAGTATGTGTAATTATTATTAATAATTAAATTTAATCAACAAAGTAATTCACAGCATGCAAATACAATTGCAGTGCTCATTTTAATTAATTATATTGGTGTGGACTTAAGCTCCTAATAATTTTTGCATGTGCTCATGCACAGGGGTTGGTGGGGAGAGTGTCCAGCATTCTGGAGCTTTGCCAGTGGCCACCCTAGTGGTGAAGTTTAGCAAAAGAATTCCAGAGCTTAGGGCCATGCATGGTAGCTGAAGGCAAGGCATCAGTGAAGTATAAGTACTGGAGGATGGGCAAGGTATAAAAACGACTGCGTTCTTGGAGGGATGTAGGCCTGGAGAGTTTACAGAGTTAGGGACGGTCGAGGCCATGGAGAGATTTGAACATGGAGATGAGAATTTTAAAGTCGAGGTGTTGCTGAGAAGATACCTTTGGCATGCACAGTGTCATCAAAAATATTTGCTCATGAGATTTTCATTGCAATGGAGGAGAGCTATGCAAATGCAACAGCCTGGAAATTTATTTTATTCCTCCATGGGATGTGAGTGTCACTGGTAAGGCCAGCATATGTTGCCCATCTGTAATTGCCCTTGAACTGAGTGGCTTGCTTCAGAGGGCCAACCACATTGCTGTGGGTCTGGAGTCACATGTAGGCCAGACCAGGTGAGGAGGTAGATTTCCTTCCCTAAAGGACATTAGTGAACCAGATAGGTTTTTACAACAATTGATGATTGTTTCATTGTCACTATTACCAAAACTAGATTTCAATTCCAGATTTTATTATTGAATTTAAATTCCACCAGCTGTGAACCTGTGTCCCAAGAACATTAGCCAGGGCCTCTGGATTCCTAGTCCAGTGATGTTACCACTACTCCACTATCTCCCTGGGAGGCAATGACCTGCCCTGGCGTTATCATGGCCACAGCAATGTTCATCAGGCCTACTGCTGGGCAGCAGGCAGTAGGCTCATTGAACATTAATAGGATCCTGTTTTCTATTTTTTGGACTGAACTAAGTGAAATGTGTGCTGTTGTGGTAAAATGGAGTGCTATGTACCTTTAAGAGAATGTGGTTCATTGGCCATGTGACTGTATTGATCAATCGCTACACGGCGCGGGTTTTTTAGTTAACTGTAAATCCAGAGCTGGAGGTGATTGAAGAAGCACACGTGGCATTAGTGCTCTGCTCTTAGTTCCAATAAACCACTTGTGTTTGTTCAGCTAATCGGTCTCTCTGCCTGTATTGTTTCAAGCACCAACTAATGTGTTAATATCAAGGGCGCAGCTAGTGTTCGCTGGACAAAGCAAACCTGATAACCAAAAACATAAAACTGGCGACGAGGATAAACCAGATCAATTGACGGCAATCAAGAAAGCCGCGGTAAGCCAGTTACATTACTTCACCACTACCTTGAAAACTGTTGGAAAGCGCAGTCTCCTTAGTCATCGAGTATACCGCGGTTTGAGCATCTTGAACCAATCGACCCCGTTTCCGATGACTGGTCTCATTACGTTGAACACCGAGCATTCTTCTTTGCCACTAACAACATCGCAGGGGGAGGACAAGAAGGTGATTCTTTTGTCCACATGTAGGAGCAAAATGTATGGTCTGATCCACAGCCTCACGTCCCCTAACACCCCCAATATGGAGACATTGTAAAACCACCTGAAGCCAAAGCCCTCAGTCACTATGCAGCGTTTTAAATTCAATTCGAGGAATAGGCTTCCAGGAGAGATGATCACTGACTTTGTAGCTGCTTTAAAGAAATTAATGCAATATTGTGAGTTCGGAACTTCAATTAATGACATGTTGAGAGACTCATTGAGATGTGGAATTGGGGTCAATGTTACTCAAAAGCAATTGCTATCTGAAACTAATCTAGACTTCAGTAAGGCATTAGAATTGGCAACAGCCATGGAGAGGCTGTTAGAAACTTGGAGGCAATAAAAGATACATAAAATGGCACCGCTTACCTTGTAGGGCAGGAAGGACCGGTGACAAAATACGCGAAAACGTTGGACTCCACAGAAAGGCAGTGAACGCCCACTATGTGCACACCATTGAAGAACAAATGTACTACAGTGAAAATCCATGGCATTAATCAGAGAAATGCATCCAGGCAGCCTGCAGGTGACAGACAGTTCAGTAATATCAAATGCTTTTTCTGCCAGCGCAATGGTCACATAATGCGGCACTGTCAAGATCGGCTGAGACAGCATTTTAAAAGCATTTTATTGTGAAACTTGTCTCGTTGAAGAACCAGAGGAAGCCGAATCTGACATCTATTTATTATACAACCTGAAGGTGGGTAGAACTGAGCCAATCCAGGTAGTCATTAGAGTCAAAGAACAACCCATCAAGATGGAGGTTGAAACTGGGGCATCAATGCCTGTCATAGGCGAACATACGTTCAGACACTTGAATAAAGAAGTCCATCCTTCAAGTTTGGAACAATCGGACACTAAATTAAAAAGATATATGGGTGAAGAAATAAGAGTGAAAGCGATACGTCAAGTCCTGGTGCAGTATGGGGATCAGTCTGCAAATTTACACCTCATGGTCATAGCTGGAGCGGGCCCCAGTTTAACTGGTCACAACTGGCTAAAAAAGATTAAATTGCAATGGACTGAGATTTTTCAAATCAGAATGAGAAACTTACAGGAATTGTTACAAAAGTACGCTTCCATTTTCAGTGACGAGCTAGGAAGGATTTGTGGGCTACAAGCCAAAATCCACGTAGACCCTAACGCAACCCCCAGATTTATCAGAGGCAGACCACTCCCTTATGCTCTACGGGACAAGGTTGAGACTGAGATAAACAGGCTGGAAAAGTTAGGTATCTTACAACAAGTGCAATTTTCCAAGTGGGCAGCACCCATAGTACCAGTACTGAAGCCAGACCAAAGTGTTCACTTATGTGGTGACTATAAGTTAACTGTAAACAGAGTGGCCAAACTTGATAGACACCCGATACCGAAGATTGACAAATTATATTCAAAATTGGCAGGGGGCATCACATTTTCAAAACTCGACATGAGCCATGCTTACCAGTGTGCTACCTACTGATCCACTCAATACACATCAAGGATTGTATCAATATATTCGACTACCCTTTGGGGTCTCACTGGCGTGTGCTATTTTCCAGCGTACCATGGAAAATCTGTTTTAGGGACTGTCCCATGTCGTTGTTTGTCTGAATGATGTCTTAGTCACTGGATGAACTGATGTAGAAAGCTTAGCTAATTTGGAGGAGTTGCTGAAATGCTTCTCATAAGGGGGGTGTGCTTGAAGTGAGAAAAATGGCTTTTCCAAGCCAAAGGGATAGTCAACTTGGGCCATAAGATCGACGCGCAGGGCCTGCATCCTGTGGGAGAAAAGGTCAAGGCTATTCACAAGGCACCTACACCGAGAAACACTATAGAACTAAAGGCCCTTTAGGGCGATTTCTCCCAAATTTACCCACCGTGCTGGCTCCGTTATACACATTGCTTCAGAAAAACCATAAATGGATTTGGCAAGCTCCGCACCAGGATGCATTTCTGAAGGTAAGCCATTGTTAAGATCTTCGACCCTTCTGGTCCACTCTGATCCAAAGAAAAAATTAATTTTAGCTTGTGACACATTCCCTTATGGAGTAGGGGCTGTACTTTCACACCGGTTGGTGGATGGCTCCGAACGACCCATTGGTTATGTATCTCGCACGCTCAGTGCTGCAGAGCGATGATATTCTCAGACTGAGGAGGAGGGTTTGTCTGTTGTGTTTGGTGTTTGGAAATTCCATCAATACCTCTAATACCTCACATTATATCCAACCACAAGCCTCTGCTGGGATTATTTGGAAAGGATAAGGCTATACCCACCATCACATCTGCTCACATCCAAAGGCAGGGACTGCTTACGAATACACTTTTATTCACCAATCGGGGAAGCCAGATCACACATGCTGACGCGCTGAGCCACCTCCCCCTGCCAGATAACAACGTGAAGGCTCCAATTCCCCAGGAACTTGTCTTAGTGCTAAATTTTTTGGATTTCTCCGCTGTCCAGGCCAAACAAATCTGTGAATGGACAAGCCAAAATCCACTTTTATCTCACATCTGGGATTAGATCTTGAATAGATGGTCAGGCGAGCCAAATTCTGATGACATGAAGCCCTATTTCAAACGCAGACACGAGCTCACCTGCTGGGACAGCATATTGCTCTGGGGAGCAAGGGCTATTGTGCCCTCGAGAGGGCGAAGGCTATTACTGGCTGAATTACATAGTGCTCACCCTGGCGTTAGTTGGATGAAGATGCTCACATGCAGTGACTTGGTGGCCAGGGATGGACGTGGACATCGAAATCCAAGTCAAAAGTTGTCTTCAGTGCCAGCAGGTACAAAAGCTGCCCCCCCTTAGCTCCATTATACCCCTGGGAATGGCCAGGGCAGTCATGGGTTCACCTCCATGTTGACTATGTGGGGCCTTTCTTGGGCACGATGTTCCTTTTACTAATAAACGCCCACTCCAAGTGGATGAATGTCTACGAAGTCCAGTCACCCATGTCTGCTGCCACCATAGAGCGTTTGCAACAGAGTTTTGCAGTGCACGGTTTACCAGAGGTGCTTGTGTCAGACAACGGAACTGCATTTACCAGCAGGGAGGTCCACAGGTTTACCACCCTCAACGGAATAACCCATATCAAAGCCTCGCCTTACCACCTGCCTCCAATGGTTTGGCTGAGTGGGCAGTCCAAACTTTTAAATCCAGGATGAAAAAGCTGCGTCAGGGATTCCATCAGCACCAGCTTGTCATGGTTCCTGTTTGTGAACTGGACAATGCCACACATAATCACCGATATTACCGTGCTGAATTACTAACGAAGAGACATCTCCACACCTCTCTAACTCTTATCAGGCCAAATTTAGGGGGGAGGGTGGAGAGAAGCCAAGAGGCCCAGAAGGCTAGACATGATGGCCATAATCATGAAAGAAATTTCATGGTGGGAAACCCACTTCTCACGAAGAACTTTGGAGATTGGCCCAATTGGCTATTAGGCGAAGTGAATGCCATGACAGCACCTCTCTCCTATAATGTGTCAGTAAACAGCAAAGTAATTAGATGATATGTGGATCATCTCTGGAGAAGAGAGACAGTCCCACAAGAAGGAATGCCGTCATCATTTCCGTTTGAGTCTGCATCACATGTGGAAGAAATATCACATGATTTGGAAGCACTGGTGGGGCCTGTTGGACCCGAGAGGTTTAAAGACACAAAATTGCTCACTTCCACCGAAGAGCCTGGTGGACTGTTGACCTCTGAGAAGGGGGTCTTGGAAAAACGAGCCGAGGCCATTGAGCTATGATGCTCGACATATCCGAGGAAGCCTCCTGAGAGACTTGACTTGTAAATAGTTATTCATGTAAATAACTGGGATGTTGTGAAGCTTGTCAATTGTGCTTTCAAGTAAAGGGGGAGGACGTGATAAAGCGGAGTGTTATGTACCTTTAAGAGAATGTAGTTAGTTGACCACGTGACTGTATTGACCAATTGCTACACAGTGGCGGGGGGGGGGGGGGGGGGGGGGGGGTGCTTCTTGGGTAACTGAGGCCAGAGCTGGATGTGATTGAAAAAGCACATATGGTGTTAGTGCTCTGTTTGTTCAGTTAATCGGTCTCTCTGCTTTTATGTTTCAAGCACCTACTAATGTGTTAATATTAAGGGGGCAGCTAGTGTTCGCCGGACAACCAAAAACATAAACGTGTGCAGCAGTCAACCCAGCCAAAGTAAAAAGCAAAAAACTGCGGATGCTGGAAATCCAAAACAAAAATAAAAATAAAAGTACCTGGAAAAACTCAGCAGGTGTGGCAGCATCTGCAGAGAGGAACACAGTTAACGGTTCGAGTCTGTATGACTCTTCAACAGAACTAAGTAAAAAGTAAAAAGAAAAAACAAAAACAGAATTACCTGGAAAAACTCAGCAGGTCTGGCAGCATCGGCGGAGAAGAAAAGAGTTGACGTTTCGAGTCCTCATGATCCTTCGACAGAACTTGAGTTCGAGTCCAAGAAAGAGTTGAACTCTTTCTTGGACTCGAACTCAAGTTCTGTCGAAGGGTCATGAGGACTCGAAACGTCAACTCTTTTCTTCTCCGCCGATGCTGCCAGACCTGCTGAGTTTTTCCAGGTAATTCTGTTTTTGTTTTGGATTTCCAGCATCCGCAGTTTTTTTGTTTTTATCTCTATTATTTAAGTAAAAAGTAAGTTTGTCTTTCTTTCCCACAGGGCCAGAAGGAGAAGGATTGGACCTGTAAGCTCCACAAAACTAAACTGGGCTCCTAACATACTGCTGCTCCATTCTTCATTCAGTGTTCTGTTGCTGCTTTCTGAAACAGGATTGTATGTGATCAAATCATTTCTATTATTGACAAGGCTTTTTCAGAGTGACTTTTTTTTTTGAAGATGAGTAGAGTACCTTTGTTTAATGCATTCCTTCAGGGACATACTCCTATCATGACAAGAATGGAAAAGGACTGGTGGGTGGTTGACTGCCTGAACTGAACATATGGTGGGTGTTATAATGAATGACTGTACTGTTAACGTGGCTGACATGTGTTTGAATGAATCACTGATCTACAGCAAATGACGTGATCGGGAAAGTTTTTGGATGAATCATCAATCTCCATGGATAGCTTGGCTTTCAACTTTCTCCTGCACTTACCAATGCAATATCTTCCTTTTTCAGAAAATGTTTTGCTGGAAATCTATTTGCTTGCTGATTCTTGATGTGTCACATTCATAAATTACATCAAAACATCATCACTTAACCCTGCATGATGTCATGGTGACAAAGAAGGACTGATGACTCCTTAGGCAAGTCTCCATCTCAAATCAAAAACGAACTCTAATGCTCATTTTGAAAGAATAGTATCCATAATTGCCTAAATTGACGTAATCCTTTGTTTTGTGCAGTTGCCATGTTGTAATGTTTTGTCAATTGTTAAATATTCTGCATTGTTCCTCCATATCAAGTTTAGTCCCATCACTTTTCCTTTAGCCCTTCCATCTCTTAAACCATTTTTGTCCATACTTCCTTTCCTAATCTATTTGCTTCTAAGAGAAAATTCAAAACTGAATTCAGAGCCTAAAATGATCTGAATAAATACCAAACTTGCCCGTTCAGGATAATTTCAAGTTTTTTATAAAGAAAAACATTCTTGTCCAGGGACTGATGGCTCAATGAGGTATAACATTGATTTCTGAATTTTACTAGCTGGGTTTGAATCGAGTCAGTTGGGCTTTTAACAATCAAATTATGGTGAAAGTGTGTGTGTTTGGGAGTAATCAGATGGCACAGGTAGGATGAACTAATGGTCTCCTTATGTGCTGTACCTAGCAAAGTTTGCTACTGTCATGAGGCAGGCAAGATTTTAACTCGCTCAAAACTCATTTAGTTACACAAAGTTAAAATCAAGCTTGAGGTATAGTCACTGCTGCAATGTTTGCTATCTTTCACCTTAATATACCGCCCCAAAAATTACAAAAGGAATATAGTGGAACATGGGACAAGATGGCCCTTTAACCACCTGTACCACTTCTCTTAATTTGACAACTTCACGATCACTTCTATTGATATTGTCTTTTATTTCCAGGCTTAAAAAAAAGAATTTCAATTCTCTGATTGCCATAGTCAGATTATGAATTTATGTACTCTGGATTACTACGTCAGTAATATGTGATGTTCCCTTATCTACCCTCTTATGGATGAAGGTAAATTTAGGAATATCATATTAATGTGCCTTGTTTGTTCAAAGAGACAGACTAACTATTTCCTCTTATGGAGAATCCAGAACAAGGCACGTAATCTTAAAATTAGAGTTGACCATTCAAGATTGAAAGCAGAAAACACTTTTTCACACAAAGAGTCTTTCTTTTAGGTTTTTTTGGGTTATTTTTGAATAACAATGTCAGTCTAGCAATGCACCCTATAGTCAATGCAAATCCCAAAGAGTTTGAGGGGTGCACAACAGGTCATATAATCAGTGTGGAGTACTGTGGTATTGGGAGTAGGGCAGAGATTCGGTTCCCCCTGCCTGGTGATTTCCTCATCTCAGCAGTTTTATGATGGAATGCATTAAGCAGGCCTCACAGAGGGAGGTGTAGGAAGGTTTCCTGGGTTTGTCCTCTTGCACCTTCGAGTGAGTGGTTCAGAGTGACATCAGAAAAGGCCTGGGAGTAAGTCACCAGGAAGTCTTCAGTTGAATTTGGGAAAGGGAGATAAGAGAAGTGAAAACGCTAGAAGAGTAAGCGCACACTCATACACGCACAAAAAGACAAACAAACACACATACATCATAAAGCCAAGAATGAGAACAGCGATGCTTTCTGACATGCTGAGTGTATCCAATATTTTCTGTTTTTATCTGAGAATAACATATTCCACGAGCTTGTCAAAACAACAAAGAAAACGCTTATAATTTACTTGTTAGTGGCAGTGAAAGAAGAGGGAGGTGCGGAAGTTAATTAGAGCAAACAGCAAAATCCCTATAATCAAACAAAACAAAGGAAAATGACATGGGGCCTTTATGCTGCACTGGAAATGGCACTGAGGTACATTATTGTGACTATTATCACAAGTGACAACTAGAATAACCAACAATTGGAGCATATAATTGGTTCTTAAGTGATTTGGCTCCACTACTTTCTGTGGAAGTCAATTCAAGGAATTGGCCTGATTTTGATGTCAATGGTAATGAATGTTAGGCAAGATGCAAAATAGGCAGCAAATTCGAGATCTTCACCCAGTGATAAAAGTTAACATTGCTCCCAATTGTATCTTAAATTTACCTTTCATTAATTTGCATCCGTGTCCAAGAGACATTCCATTAACTGCCAATACCTGACCATGCTGTGATCCCTCAAGGACTATGGCTAATTATGGATACATCTGATCATGCTTTGATCCAGACCACTCAAGCCAACCAGATGCTGAGTTACTGAATTCAATGCTTATTTAGATGTTAATAAATGTGTTCCTTTTCCATCCAATCTTGGAATTACAGAGAATCCTAAAACAATTTCAAATATTTTAACGTATGTGTGGCAATTAATTTGGAGAAAGCAATTAGACATGACAGATAATCAGTGGAAGGAGCAATTCCCAATCTGTCAACTTCTAGTCTTCTTGGATCTCATTGCGGAACTTGTACAAAGGACCAATGCTATGTTGTGCTGATCAGTGATATTGGGAATCAGCATTGCTTCCCTTTTCTCTTCACCCAGACAATGTTATTAGATAGTGTAGGTGATTAATATTGTGAAGTTAGTATTGGTAACAGACAGGGACAAATTAATGCAGAGCCTATGCCATGGGCTCCTTGCAAACATGGAACCAAAGTAGAGGTCACCATGATGCAGAACTAATGCACACAACACCTGGTTACATTGTATTTAACAGGGGAGTCTGAGGTATTATTTCTAGAATCAGTTTCCTCATTCTTTCTTGGGATGTGGACATTGCTGGCAAGGTTGGCATTTATTGTCCATCCTTAATTTCCCTGCAGTCTGTGCAGTGAAGCTGTTCATTGTAATTGTTTGATGCAACCAAGTAGATTGCTCTGCTACTTCAGAGGGCAGTTAGCAGTCAATCATATTGATGTACAGCTAGAGTCACATGTAGTCTAGACCAGGTAAGAGTGCTACCTCTGCCAGCACAGTTACACCACGTATAGATTGGGGAACACAATCTGCTGAGCACTCCACAGAAGTCCCTGCAGCCGAGCAAGGATGTAGACAATTGAAGGACTGTTGGGGATCAAGTCCCGGCTGAGCCCTGACGGGCCTTAGGTTGCGGCAACAAGAAGCCAGCTGGACATGCAGCAGAGTTTGGGTGGATATATGGCGGAGATACCAGGGATCATGCACAGCTTTGAGTGGGGTATGGTGGAGTTTATGCAAGCCTCCAGGATTAGGAAAATTGGCATGTGGGGTAACTTAATTGGGCTGGATGCGAAATTTCGATTTCACGAAAAGTTGAGATGCAGAGATAAAATCAGTGGCATGTTTGCAATGTGTTGAGCATTACGTCAGTCAGGGTTCATCCTTGTAATACATTTTGCACTCCATAAATACTCATTAGCATGAAACAGTTTTCAATAAATCTCTAACCTCAGGATAAAGTTAATGATACATGGGAATCTTGCAGCACCCGGTTCACAATTATTTAAGGGTGGTGTACACCAGTCGGCCTCGTGCAGTTGTGATTAAGGTAAGCAGTTCTCCATGTTGAACTCTGTGGCACAAGGCGGTGGGTGTTGAAAGGTTGGTGTTTGGGTGCAGGGAGGAGTGGTGGAGGGAAGGGAGGGTGGACAAAGGATGGTGTTTTGATGTAGAGAAGTGCGGGGGAAGAAAGGGTGGGTGGACAGATGTTAGTGTTTGGGTGTTCAGGTGCAGTGGAGGCCTAGCATCCTGGGTGTGGTGGTACTGTAAGGAGGGGTGGGTGAGTCAAGGCAGGAATTGAAAGTTGGATGAACGGCCTAAAGCGCAGAGTTGGTGCTATGAATGGTGGGGTCCTGAGGGTTGAATTGAGGGTGCTGGGTGAAGGAAGGAACAGTGGCAGTTCAAGGTCCAGATTTGGGGTTGGATATTGGAAGGATTCCTGGGGTGGGTCACGAACAAAAACATGAAGGAGGTTAATGGGAGGGTTCAGAGTTCAAGTGGGTACAGGAGGAGAGACGCACGTGCAGGGAAATAGTAATAGGGTCCAGGGAAACTGGGGGCAGGGTGTTGGTTGTTGGGGGGTGGGGTGGAAGTTCAAGGGTAACAGACGGGGAAGGAAAGATTAAATTGGGTGAGTTAAGGGTGATATGGTGGAAGGGAAAAAGTACAAGTTCGAGTTTCAAAAGTTACAGGCACCATAATTTAACTGTCTCTTTTCAAGCGCAGCTTTTCTGAATATAAGATCAATTGAAGTAGGAAGAGCTGTGTCTGCTTTTTAAGTCATGTTCCACAGAATTATCATCACAGAAGTAACAATTCAGATGAACATTCACTAAAGAATATATGAAAACCTAATACATCACATTCAGGAATGATGTCTGCGCCCTTATCACCTCTCCAGCCATCATACTGTGAGAAGCATTACATCTGGTATCATGACAGGCCCCAGAGGACAACTGCCATAGTCATCCCAGACAACAGGGCATGACACTGAGCTGACTGCCTCCTTTTCAGCTGGTGATGTTAGGGTTGCACCTAGATGTACTGGTAGAAAAAGAAAATTGAAAAAAGTGTGAGCACTAAGATGCCATGGGTGATTTTTCCATGCCTGTCTCACTTGTTAAATTACGTACAAAATAATTTGTTTTCTGTAATCGGCTGTAATTATTGAGACTTGTTGGGGCCTGCACTGAACACCAACCTCTGTCCATATTCTTTTCACTCCACCACTCCTACCTGAATCCAAACACCAACTTTTCAACGCGTTGTGCCACAGAGTTCAACAAGGAGAACCACATACCTTAGTCACAATTGCACAAAGCCACCTGGTGTATGTCACCTTTAAACAATTGTGAATCTGGTGCTACGAGACTCTCATTATAGTGTTAACTTTATCCTGAGGTTAGGACTTTATTGAAAACTCACGTTAATGAGTATTCTTAATATGCAAATGTATTGCAAGTATGAAAGACCCACAAGCCAGTGTAATGCTCAACATGCTGCTGACTTTATCTCTGAACCTCAATCCACCATCAGGAAATTGAAATATCTCATCCCACCTACATCATGTCCCACACCACATTTCCTGCCATTGTAGGCTGCATAAATCCCCCTGTCTATATTCTGCTTGGTTTTCTAAGTATTCTGTACCTGTCATTTTTCATAAGCCACAATTTTCTGTTTCACTTACACCTCTATTTCCTTTGTCTTGTCAAGATGGATACCTCATCTTTCTTCCTTCTGGAAATGTATTTGGCTTATAACCAAACAATTTCCATCTTGCAGGTCTATCATTGCTCGGTTGCTGTTTTCTTTTGACAATCTTTGCTTCCAATCAGTTGTGCTAGATCCCTTCTCAAATGACTGAAGTTGGCATTCTTCCGGTCAGGTAATTTAACTTATGATTTTTCTTTGTCCCTTTCCATAATTACTTTCAAGGTAATTATATTATGATCACTATTAACCAGATGTTCTCCCACTGAAACACACTGGACTACCCTACTTCATTCTCAATAATTTGATCCAAAACTGCTTCTTCCACATTGGTCTAGAAGCAGAATGATTTAAAAAGTTCTCCAGTACATATTTAAGGAATACTTCACTATCCTTTCCTTTATACTGTTTTTTGGTCGGTTGATATTCAGGTAGTTGAAGTCCCTAATTATTACTGCTGCACTATTTTACATTTCTCTGAAATTTGCTCCTCTGTCTTCTTCCCATCATTTTGGAGCCTATAGTAAATGCCCTATAATGTAACAGCTGCTTTTCAGTTCCTTAACTCTAAGCAATTGGATTCAGTCTTTGAACCCTCTAGAATATCATCTCTTTGTAGAAATGTAATTTTATGCTTGATCGATATTGCCACCCACCCCCTATCTATTTTTCCTCCCCTATCCCTCTTGAATACACTTGAAGCCAGCAATGTTTAGTTTGCATTCCTACCCAAGTCTAAGCCATTATAGCCATTATATCATAACTCCATGTGGCAACTTGTGTCTGCAGTTCATGCAGGCAACTCCCAGCTGGGGTTTGGGGGTGTTGGTTGCTGAGGGCAGGCTTCATCGATGCCGTGGGGCCTCTTTGTGGTTCAAAGCATGGGAGTTGCCTACATGCAGTCATCCATGTGCGCGAAAGAGCACAGAAATCTCCCTGAGGCAGGGAGCTGCCTCAGGGAGATTAAGTACAAAATAAAAGTTTCAAATAAAGAAAGAATAAAATTATTTAGACATGTCCCCTCATGTGACAATGTCACATGAGCTGGGACATGTTTATGAATCATGTGAAAAATATTAATTAATTTACTAAAGCCTTCATGAAACCTCACCTCGCCCATGGATGAGGTTTCACGCAAAACGCGAAGGCCCCTTGGGCTCTTTGCCTACCCGCCAACATTAAGGTTGGAGGGCAGCCCAGTCAAATGCCTAAATTGGTTTATTAATGGGCTTATTTGGCCTTTGACAGCTCGGTGGGTGCACAGCTGCCCTCGGGGTGCGCCGGCCGAACGGAAGGTTGGAATGACGTGCGGTGATGTTGGGACCCGCCCCCGCACACCGACAGGAAAATTCTCCCCATGGACTACTAGCAGTTCCCTTCCCCTTGTAGAACATCACACAATTGCCATTTCAGTGATAGCCTTTACCCCTGCATCAGGAAACAACACACCATTCAGGACTCATGCCTGTGCGTGCAAAAATGCTTATCTACCCCACTGACTATTGATTTCCTTTATAGTACCATCTTATCTTATTTTATCTCATGATATCACCATTTTATTTATAGATATAAAACAATGCTATGTTAAAATTCTCAAACTACCATGGCAGAATTTAAACTCATGTTCTCTGGATTATTAGTTTAGCAACATTATCACATTTCTACCATACCTTAGATCACAGCACAATCCTATAACTTGCCTTGTAAGGGAAAATTGTCATTATGGTTTTGGTTTGGATTAAACATAACAAAACATTTATCAGAAATCTATAGTAACTAAAAGTTACTAAATAAAAGGGCAATAAGGACATTAGCTCACAACATCTGCTGCCTTAATTGAAAGAGACACTTACTCCGATGAGTTATCAGTGAGCAACTGAACCATACAAATAAAGAAGATTTGTAATGAGTCAGTGAATCTCTTCTGAGAGGTAATAGGGGTGCTATAATTGGTCTGAGCAGCCATGGGTTAGAAAGAAGAAAACTGACCAGGATTCGAACTCCTGGAGCTGGGTATTCCTGGTCCCCCGGAGATGGGTTCAGAGACAGGAGGATGGGGGCGCATAGGGGAGAGCTGTGTCGGGATAGCTTCCCAACACATTCCTGCAGCCGGGGACTTTCTCAGGGTTGGACTGGGAAACAGGTCAGCTGCTCTTTCCATGGATGTGGGTGGCCAATTAAAGCCCCACTTGAGAGGCTATTTTGCATCAATATTTTACTGCCGTCAGTGTGACACCCCATTGCATGTGGAGGCCGTCAGATCAACAAGGCGTGGGTTGATCCGCTGATTTCAAGCCCCTTTATCTCATGAATTCTCTGCAGGCAGCCAATGGCATCTCCATATTGAGGTGCCCACATGCTCTTCTGTCTACCTTGGCAGCAACCACTTCTTCCAGTGGGGTTGCCAGCCTGACATTGCTGCAGGAAGTCTGATTGGGTCTTCAGCCGCAAGAACCTGCCTTTCATCCCTAATAAGACAGGGAGCACATAGGAAACATGTGCAACCTCAGGACCCCAACATGTGCTTGACATTGTGGTACCAATACCACCCAGATAATCCAGCCCCTGATTACTATCAAGTGTGTATGGATGTTAAACAAGGACGGTATCAAGATTGGCTGTGATGCTCTTCATAGTCAAATAGCCCACTGACAACAATATGTTCTGTTATAACTGCGCCCCAATGATGCATCAACACCCTTGCTAGAGAAGAGCAGAAGGATGAAAATGGCAGAAAAATATTAGTAAGAACGAAGAAAAACTAAAATTAATATGTGAAAATATCTAGGTGAGCACTACATTTATACTCATGAAAATCTTCCAGATGGCTCCAAGCATTTTGAATTTGGGGACTGGAGCACAGTTGAGCTGCTCCTGTTTTATGACAGTAAATTTGTGGTGAGGTCTGGTGATCATCTCTCAAAGCAATCTAAATGTTTCCTACGTGTCCTTGCTTTTTTCCCTTTCATTGATTATCATCTCCCTTGCTCAGGAAGGATGCCTGCATTAAAAAGTTGGCCGCTGTTCAGAAACCACGTAATAGATTGCCATCTACAAACAGATCTGAGCCTGAAGGGCATCCAGTTAGCAGATGTCATGTGATGTATTGGTACCTCTACTAATTGTGCTTTTTATTATCAAATTATGCAGCTAAATGATGTAAATGACATTCCAGAACTGGGGGGACATGACACCTTCAGTTTTCATATAACAAGGAGAAAATAAAGTTAGACGTTAGTATTTATCTGGTTTCCCTCTAAGTACCCTCCCCAGGTACCCTTGTTTTTGAAGATTGCATTACATAAAAAAAAGGAATAGGCAAGAAGCAACAGCAACGTGGGTAGATGTTTTACATAAGGGTTACTGACAGTGCACAATGCCTGGGAGAACCCAATCGTGGTGTGAGTTCAGAGCCTCCCCGTGGTCTAGCTGAAGGCAGCAGATGATAATTAAACTCCATGATCCCAAAGTCTGTTTGTTCATAGAATCAGTTAATATGCAAAATGTACATTACAGTGGCAGAATTCCACACGTCTGAGGTTATGCTGATATCTTCTGCTGGATCCAAAATTTTGCCGCACGGAAAACAGCCCCTTGAGCTTGCTCCTCCATTTACCTAACTTTAATACCACCAGCTGCCATGCCTCAGAACACTGGACTGACCTGCTGGATTACTAATTTAGTGACATTACCACTACACCACCATCTCTCACTTTGGCAAGTGGCGGGACCTAGGGGCCATGTTTTATAGGTGGCAGCCAATTAAGTGACTGCTGCCAGGGGTGCCGTCCAATTAAGGCCTGCCGGTGAGATTTGCCAGCCCAATCAGAGGGTCGGCAGCTCAGTGGCCTGGGCTGCACCCAGAGGATGAAGGCACATCAATGGATGTGTACCAGGGTGCCAGAGCCTGGCAGGCAACTCCCAGCTGGGGTTTGGGGGGGGTTGGTTGCTGACGGCAGGCTTCATCGATGCCGCGGGGGCCTCTTTGTGGTTCAAAGAGTGCCCTAAAAAATTGGCTGACACTTCAGTGCAGAATTGAGGCAGTGCTGTGATAAACAAAGATCCTGTCTGCCCTCTCAGGTGGACTAACAGATGCCAAGATACTACAGGTATGAGGTCCAAAATCCGGTTGTCCAAAAACCGGAATTGTCCAAAAGCCAGGTCCCATACGGCCAAGGGTCCTTCTGGTTGACTTGGAGCACGGGAACTAGACTGGCGTACCAAGAAAGCCAGACACTTTTGAAAATGTTCCATTTCATATTTATTTAAATGAAATTCCGACTAGCCATGACAATTTGGATAGGTGCTGGTTCTTAGTAGCATGCTGGGCTAGTTATTGGCTTTGCTACTTGGTGGTACGCAAGTCTAGTTCCTGCGCTCCAAGTCAACCGGCAGGACCCTTGGCTGAATGGGACCTGGCCTGGCCCGAACCATCAGACCCAGCTGGAACTGCCTCACCTGTATCATTTTCTGTCATAATAAAAAAAATTAGTTTTAATAGCAATAATAAATTTCTGCCATTTCAATCATGTCAAAAAGGCCAGCAACTACCCCCAAGGGTAGCACTGCAAAAAGGAAGCATAATTCATTGTTTATGTTGTTAGGTGCTGGGTGTAGTTTGGTAAGTCTTATTAAGTTATTTGTAGTCTTAGGCAGTTCAACAGGAAGTATTTATTAACCAAGAGAAACTGTATATATTAGGTACAGTAAAAGTCCAAGCTAAGAGCTGTCTCCATGCTTGCTTCTACACATAGAACTGTCCAACCCTACACTGACCCCTAGGTGCTGGTCATGTGTTTGCTTACATTACTGTGTGGGCAGTACAGTACTCAGACCCATGTTAATGCTTTATGTGCGAGACCCTTATACTACAGTCTGTAGACAAGAAAGTGAAATTATTGCAGAAATTAGATAGAGGTAAGTCAGTGCGAAAGCTGAGTGAAGAGTGTGGGGTGGGTACCTCCACCATTTACAATTTAAAGAAACAGGAAGACCAGACCTTGAAGTCTTATGCTGAAAGTGACATTCAGAAAGAAGTTAATAAACAAAAAAAACTATGCACAAACCTAAAAATGATAATTTAGACAGAGTGATAATGGAGTGGGTTCTACACAGGAAGAGTGAGAGGAAGCCATTTACCGGACTGATGTCGATTAAGCAAGTCAAGATTTCCCACGATGAACTGAATGTTTCAACTCCAAATTTCAAAGGCATCATGGAATAAGGCAATTAAGAGCGTGTGGAGATAAAGTTTCAGGAGATCATGAGGTGGCTGAAAATTACATAGACGAGTTTTGCAATTTAGTTGCTGATGAAAACCTTTCTGCTGGATAAATCTATAATGCAAATGACACATCTTTATATTGGTGTGATATACCAAGGAAAATCTTAGTGACAGTTGATGAGAAGGCACCAATCGATGTAAAAGATCCAAAAAAATAGGCTTACTGTTCTTGGTTATCCTAATGTGGCTGAGACACATAAGTGTAAGCTGATGTGTATCGGCAAAAGCCAGTGTCCAAGATGTTTTAAGGTGCTTTTATGCTAACTAGAGAGCATAGATAACTAGACACATTTGTTTGGACTGGTTTGAGAAGCACTTTATTCCTCCAAGGCTCATGCTTATTCTAATTCAGTTGGGCTTGATAAAAAGTGTCAGATATTGTTGCTGCTTGGCAGTTTCTCAGCACATGCTTATTCTGAACTTCTTGTGAAAGGCATAGATTTACCTCCAAACATAATACAATTGATACAGCCAATGGACCAAGGAATCTTAAGGTCCATGAAACTTAAGTATAAAGACAAATTTATTAGGCATATGTTTAGTGCTGTGAGCTGAGGACTGGGGATAGAAGGGTTCCAAAAAGAATTTTCAGTGAAGGATGCCATCTTGACTGCTGAGCACATGTGGAACCAAGTGACTAAAAGCACCATGACTAATGCTTGGCACAACCGTGGCTGGCAACAATGTTTGATAGTGATGAAGATGCTGATGCTAATTTTGAAGGATCTGATGTGCTGAATGAGAAGAAAATGATTTCAGAACTGTTAGAGTATGCAAGAAGTTTGTCTTCTCAAGCTGCGCAATCATTAGTTGAACAAGAAATCAAAGAAGTTATGAGCGTAGACAATGATTTTCCTGTTGTTCAAGCACTTACAAAGGGTGAAATTGTTGAAATAGTTTTACGTTCAGGGGAGAAAGATAAAAAGTTAGGCAGTGAGGAGGATGATGATGACATTGGTGATCAGGTAGAGAAAGTGTCCATGGAAGAATTTATAAATATGAGGCTTTAATCAATGCCTTAGATTAGAACAATGCAGCTTCATAATAGAGCAAGAGATAATACAGGTTTTCAAGTTTCAAGAAAACTAATCAAAGAGAAACTTAAGTTCATGAAACAAATGAAATTAGCAGATCTCTTTAACAAGGCATCCATCCCAGCAGAGTGCTATTGACCTGATTTCAACTTCAACAGCAACTTCAATTGCAATTTCCATGCTGGAAAATCCTATTGCTGGCCCAGCATCAACCCCAGACATCACAGCTGAGCCCTCTCCCTCAAGCTCAACCTTCAGCCAATATATTTGATAAGTGCAAAAAGGAAGTATTATTTATTTTTTTCAAACTTGAGGTATACACTATTAAGTCTCCTTTTTCATACCTTATCAAAAACACTTCTTTACTTTATTTCATGTGTCTCTTAGTCATTGAATTTGGCCTAGGGTAGGCTACCGATTTTATTGTGCAAAATCCAGGAAAATCCAAAACCCAGCATGGTCTCAGTCCCAAGGGTGCCAGCTTTTGGACATTGTATCTGTATTGTCATGAAGCTATTAATATATATAATATTTTGGAAAATATTTTTCTTTTAAAATAGAGGTTTGGTCTGTGGGTGTGTCTTATTTGAATTAAAGCCAGCTAGTCTGGGTGCTTTGATGGGTACTAGTTTTGAGATGTAAGAGAGAGTGCATTTGCATTTTTGGAATAGACCATTCAAGAAGTGGGGTCAAAATTGATGCCTTTCTAGCAGCTACCAAGCCATATGTTTATATTACTAATGAAGTTGGTACTATGAAAGGGGTTTCATTGTTAAAAGGTGATGTTCAAAGAGGCTGGTGAGACAATGAGAATTTGAATTCAATCAGTGGTGGTAGGTATAACTTCAGTAGTTTTCAGCTGTGTGGAGCAGAGGCAATGTGAGATCAAAAGGCAGCTGCAAGCCTCCAACTGGCTCCACAGCAACCAAAGTGAAAGAACCTTATTTTGAATTTGTAAGATGAAAATGCTTTGCCTGGTGTCTGGTTAAGTCTATGGGTAGCTGTTGCCTTAATGGAGATTAGTTTGGGAATTTGTTAAAAGTTATGACAGTAGTAATTTGTAGCCATGTGTACATATATTTTAACCTGTGTAAATTAATAAAATGTTTCATTTAGTTTAATGTTCAACAACATTTAGTTTAATCCTCAACAACTGGGGATCTGGTTCCTGAATTTAGAGTCGCATCTCAAACACAATACTTAAAATTATAGGTTATGATAGTTATTTAAAGTTTCCCTCTGGGATTTTTAAATAACTCCGCTTTACCAACTGTATCAGTCATAACAGTATTTTGAAGAAGAGCAAGGGAGTTCTCCCCAGTGTCCTGTCCAACATTTATCCTTCAACCAACATCAGTAATCTTATTATCTCATTGTTGTTTGTGGGAGCTTCCTGTGTGCAAATTGACTGCCATGTTTCTTACATTGCAACAGTAACTACACTACAGAAGAACTTAATTGCCTCTAAGGCACCTTGAAACATCCTGAGGTTGTGAAAAAGTTGTATAAATGCAAATGCTTTCTTTCTTATTTTTTATGCGAGTTAAAAATGAGGACATAATTAGAACTTGTGTGTAATACAACCGGTTTAGGAAATGCTTTGATTATTCTGTAAGAGACTGAGAAATCTGCAATTTACAGTCCCCATAAATCCTGTAGGCATTTATGCACTCAGGACTTAGTAATGCAGAATTAAAGTCTATCCATTTTGTATCCATATGAGAGCTTAGTTTTTAAAGTAAATATAACATATGCCCAAGTTAATATCTTTTTATGATAAGCTGACGATTACATTTCTTTAATATTAAAGAAGTAATATTGTTTTATTCTATCATTTTATTTCATGAACACAATCAGTTCTATTCCATCCCCCCACCACAGTCTCCAGGCCAGGTAGAAAGTGAGTGAGTCAACAGCACCTGTTCCAGTCCCACGCACTCCCTGTGAAACAGGATCAGGCTGGGAATGTGCGGCTATAGTCTGTTCAGTCCACCCACACTCATAACAGCAGCCTTACTGGGGCGACAGGCGTTCTGTTCCATTTTGTGACTAATTAGAAAAAGAAAAATCATTTGGCAGGCTGTTGGTGACAGAGTCATAACGGGGGGCAAAGCGCCACTTGTACTAGCATGTGTTATTTTTGTAGTAGCTGTTTTGATGCAATTAAGTGTCTTGCTAGGCCACTTCAGAGAGCAGTTAAAAGTCAACCACGTTTAGTGTGGAACTGGAATCACATATATGCCAGACCAGGATAGCAAGCTTCCTTCCCTAAGACATTCGTCAACAAATTGGGTTTTTACAACACTCTAACAGCTTCATGGGCTCCTTCACTGACAACAGTTTTTTATTCCCAGATTTTTATCCTGTTACAACATCACCACTACACTACAACATCCAGCTGAACAATAAAACAGTAAACCTGCTTGTACTGAATGACGTTTTAGTTTTATCACATTTAACATCGGGGGAAAAATACCACTCTATGTTAGCAGTCCTAAAACTAATAATTCCCAAATAAATTCTACCACCTGATAATCTGTGTTGCTCAAAAGAATGATGTCCTGATTAAAATAAAGACTAATAGTGGTATCAGGCAGTGGTACAATCATCAGAGCAGCAGGGATATGCACCCTGGCAGACCTCCACGCCTACAAGCCCAGCTGACCCCCTGCACCCCTGGGCTGCCAGACCCTCTGTACCCAAGGGCCTGGCTGACCCCTCACACCCTCAGGCCTGTAAACCCACTGCCCCCTCCCCCCCCCCAACTGCACCCACAGCCCTGCTGGACTCCCTGCATCCCCAGGCCCTCTGGACACCCTGCACCCATGTACCTGCCAGACTCTCTCCACCCCTCCCCGATCACAAGAGCCCCCCGCGCCCAAGGGCCAGCTAGAACCCTGCACCCACTGGCGCACCAAAACCCCACACCCGCGGGTCTGCCGGACACCCCAATCCCACATGGCACCTGGACTCTTCCCCAACCCCCAAGACTCCCCCATGGACCCTTCCTCCCACACAGGCTTGTGGGACTACCCACCCCATGCCGGCTGTGCAGTATGCGGGGCAGCGACACAAATTCCCAAGGCAAAATACAGGATGGTTGGTCACCCTGGTTGGAGGTTTGGGAAATAGTCTGCAATCTGATAACATGGAACAACATGGCAAAATTTGATAACCAGATTATGGGCAAGGGTCTACAAACCCTGTCTGATCTGATAACAAACAAGACTGGGGAACACCAGTCTGATATCAGACATATGTGACATACAGACTGCACAGAATACCATGGTCTAGGCTTCAGCCAGTCAGTTCCCAGTGAAGTCAACTGTTCCCAGTAAAACTGCTACTGGCCATAGTCAACATCGGCTGACAAAATCAGCAGTCAACTAATTTCCGGCTGGATGTCCCAGTTGTTCCGATTGCTCCCAGTGCATGCCGGACATTCCAGTTAGAAGCCAGTTAGGTACAGTTGCAGGCCAGTTTCTACTGATACCTCCTCCTGGGGAAGAAAGCATGAGACTGGGTCAGATGCAGTTCAAAAGCTACAACAGAGGCTTGCAATTGCCTCATTTCATGGGGTCATGGAATCTTATGTACAGAAGGAGACCATTCAGTTCATCGTGGCTGTGCTGGTTCTTTGCAAGTGATTAGTCCTACTTTCCTGTTCATTCCCTGCAAATTTTCCAACTTCAAGTATTTGAAAGTTACAGTTGAATCTGCTTCCACCACCCTTGGAGGCAGTGCATTCCAGATTATAACAATTCACTATTTGAAACCATTTCTCCTCTGGTACTTTTGCCAAATATATTTAATCCTTGTCCTTCAATTACTGACCCTCCTGCCAGTGGAAATAGTTTCTCCTTATGTACTCTATCAAAGCCCTTCATAATTTTGAATAACCCTATTGAACCTCCTCATAGCTTTCTCTGCTTTGAGGGGAGCAATGTCAACATCTTCAATCTCTTTACACAACTGGAATGCCTTATCAGTGGGATCGTACCGGCAAGTATTCTTTGACATCCTTCCTAAAGTGTGGTGCCCAGAACTGAAATTAGACTCTGTGGCACCATAGTGGAAGCCAGAAATTCCTAAATGTCAGCCAGACTGCTTCTGGCAACTTCTATTAATGCGCTCTCTTAATCGCTCCCAGTTGAACATGAAGAATCTCCCAGTGAAGCTATTCAAAGGGATTATCATGGGACTTTAAGTTGAGATTTTTGACTTTATATTTGTGCTGCACAGTGAGCAGAAGTACTGTGTTCATTGTTGTTGAAGGAGTTTGGAAAAGATTTTGGATTTACAAGGGAGCGACTTTGACATGGAGGTCAGAGGAATTGAAAGGCCTGACAGGAGAAAGCCTGCTTTCACTAATGGGAGCTATACTTGCAGTCCCTCTAGAGCTGCAGTGTGACTTCAGGGAGCTGGAGCACAGGCAGCAGAGAGGGGAAGCTGTGCACGGAGGCTGATGGAGAGCTCTCAACAAAAGACTGGATTGTGGTTATTCATAGAGAAGACTTCTCTTACATCCTCAACAGTAAGGTCTGAGGCAAATATGCTTCACCAAGGAGATGGTCACTGAACTGTGCCACCTCCTACAACTGGAGTGTCCTGCAGTCAGCATCATGGTGAAGCAGTCTGGGGAGGGTGTCCTGCAGTTAGCATCACGGCGAAGCAGTTCTGGGAAGAGCGTCCTGCAGTCAGCATCGTGGTGAAACAGTCTGGGAAGAGTGTCCTGCAGTCAGCATCGTGGTGAAGCAGTCTGGGAAGAGTGTCCTGCAGTCAGCATCATGGTGAAGCAGTCTGGGAAGAGTGTCCTGCAGTCAGCATCGTGGTGAAGCAGTCTGGGAAGAGTGTCCTGCAGTCAGCATCATGGTGAAGCAGTCTGGGAAGAGTGTCCTGCAGTCAGCATCGTGGTGAAGCAGTCTGGGAAGAGTGTCCTGCAGTCAGCATCGTGGTGAAGCAGTCTGGGAAGAGTGTCCTGCAGTCAGCATCGTGGTGAAGCAGCCTGGGAAGAGTGTCCTGCAGTCAGCATCATGGTGAAGCAGTCTGGGAAGAGTGTCCTGAAGTCAGCATCGCGGTGAAGCAGACTAGGAAGTGTGTCCTGCAGTCAGCATCATGGTGAAGCAGTCTGGGAAGGGTGTCCTGCAGTCAGCATTGCTGTGAAGCAGTCTGGGAAGAGTGTCCTGCAGTCAGTTCTTGTTAAAAATAACAAAAGTGACATCACAGGATAGTGCGAGAGAGCGGTGGAGAGATCAGAACTAGCGCAAGTGCAGGGAAGCTTCAAAAAGTGATGTCAGCACGCAGGTGAGAGCTGATTAGTGAGTAATGGGTAAGTGTTTTTCTCCAGTTTAAAATAGATTAAGCTAAGGAAAGGTAAGAGTTCTAGTTTTTATTTAAAGCACATAAATAATTTAACGCTTTTTTTACTTAAAGTAAGGGTTTTTTTCAGCAAGAGGCATGGCAGGCAGCTCAACCCTATGTCATGTACAGCCTGCAACATGTGGGAAGTCCTAGATGCTCCTTGCGCTCTGACCGATCATTTGTGCAGGAAGTGCCACCAGCTGCAGCTACTTGAGCTCCGAGTTTCGGAGCTTGAGCGGCAGCTGGAGGCTCTGAGGTGCATCCGCGAGGGTGAGAGTTTTGTGGAGAGCACGTTTTTAGACGTGGTCACCCCACAGCCCCACAGCTTACGGAAGTGCAGACAGAGGGGGAATGGGTGATCATCAATCAGAGAAAGGTGTCAGACAGGTAGTCAGGAAATCCCCAGGGTGCATCTTGCTCAAGAACCGTTTCTCTGTGTTGGAAAACGGTGAGGACGACAGTTCCTCTGGGGAGTGCAGCCACGCTCATGGCACTGTGAGTGGCTCAGCTGCACAGGGTGTGGGAGGAAAAAGAGGGGAAGAACAATAGTGGTAGGAGACTCGATAGTAAGGGGAACAGACAGGTGTTTCTGCGGCCGTAGACGTGACTCCAGGATGGTATGTTGCTTCCCTGGTGCAAGGGTCAAGGGTGTCACTGAACGGCTGCAGGGCATTCTAAAGGGGGAAGGCAAACAGACAGAGATCGTGGTACATATTGGTACCAACGACATAGGTAGGAAGAGGGATAAGATCCTGCAAGCAGAATTTAAGAAGCTAGGAAACAGATTAAAAAACAGGACCTCAAAGGTAGTAATCTCTGGATTACTTCCAGTGCCACATGCTAGTGAGTATCGAAATAGGACGTTAGTCCAGATGAATGCGTGGCTGGAGAGATGGTGCAGGAAGAAGGGCTTTGGATTTCTGAGACATTGGGACCGTTTCTGGGGGCAATGGGACCTGTACAAGGCGGACGGGTTGCACCTGAACCAGAATGGGACCATCATCCTTGCGGGGAGGTTTGCTAGTGCTGTTGGGGAGGGTTTAAACTAACTTGGCAGGGGGCTGGGATCCTAAGAGGATGTTCAGCAGGGGGAGATGCACAGCCAAAATTAGAAGAGAGAGCAAGTGAGTCTGGAAGGCACAGAAATTTTAGGCCAGTTAAGGCACAAGGGAGTTTGGCAAGGTTGGATAATATTTATTTTAATGGAAGGAGTCCGACGAATAAAGCAGATGAGTTGAGGGCACAAATTAACACATGGAAGTATGTTGTCATTGCTGTCACAGAGACATGTTTGAGAGAGGGGCAGGATTGGCAGCTCAATATTCCAGGATGTATGGTCTTCAGGTGAGGCAGGGAAGGAAGTAAAAGAGGAGGGGGTATTGCAATATTGATCAAGGAATCAATTACAGCAGTAAGGAGGGTTGACATCTTAAAAGGCTCCTCAAATGAAGCCATATGGGTAGAACAGAAAAACAAAAAAGGAGCAATCATAGAAACATAGAAACTAGGAGCAGGAGTAGGCCATTTGGCCCTTCGAGCCTGCTCCACCATTCATTATGGTCATGGCTGATCATCCAACTCAATAGCCTGCTCCCGCTTTCTCCCCATATCCTTTGATCCCTTTTGCCCCAAGAGCTATATCTAACTCCTTCTTGAAAACATACAATGTTTTGGTCTCAACTACTTTCTGTGGTAAGGAATTCCACAGGTTCACCACTCTCTGGGTAAAGAAATTTCTCATCTCAGTCCTAAATGGTCAACACCATATCCTCAGGCTGTGACCCCTGGTTTTGGAATCACATTGCTGGGAGTGTACTATAGGCCCCCAAACAGTCAGGGAGAAATAGAAGAGCAGTTATGTAGGCAAATTTCAGAGAAGTGTAAAAATAATAGGGTAGTAATAGTAGGGGGATTTCAACTTCCCCAACATTAACTGGGTTAATCATAGTGTGATAGGGTTAGAGGGAGCGGAATTCTTAAAATGCATCCAGGGGAGCTTTTTAAGCCAGTACGTAGAAGGTCCTACAAAAGAGGGGGCGGTCCTGGACTTAATTTAGGGAATGAAGCCAGCAAGTGGTAGAGGTATCAGTGGGGGAGCATTTTGCAGATAGTGATCATAACTCCGTTAGATTCAAGATTGCTATGGAAAAGGGCAAGGATGGGCCAGAAATCAGTGTTCTAAATTGGGAGAAGGCTGATTTTATTAAGATCAGATATGATTTGGCCAGAGTGGACTGGGAGTAGCTACTTTCAGGTAAATCTGCATCAGAGCAGTGGGATTCATTCAAGAAGGAAATAGGGAGAGTACAGGGTCAACATATTCCAGTAAAGACAAAGGGTGGGACCAACAAATCCAGGGAACCCTGGATGTCGAGGGATATACAGGATTGGATAAAGAGAAAAAGGGAGGCTTATGGCAGATACCGAGGACTCAAAACAGCGGAAGCCCTAGAGGAGTATAGAATGTGTAGGGGGGAACTTAAAAAGAAAATTAGGAGAGCAAAAAGGGGGGCATGAAAAAACATTGGCAGGTAAAATAAAGGAAAATCCAAAGTTATTTTACAAGTACATTAATAATAAGGGGATAACTAGGGAAAGAGTAGGGCTCATTAAGTACCATAGTGGTAATGGAGCCGGAAGATGTAGGTACGGTTCTAAATGAATACTTTCTGTCAGTGTTCACAAGTAAGAGGGATGATGTGGGTATGGAAATCAGGCAGCAGGATTGTGATATAATTAAAGCAATTAGCATAGAAAGGGAGGAGGTTCTAAGTGGCCTGGGAGGCTGAAAAATAGATAAATCTCCAGGCCCGGATGAAATTTATCCCAGGCTGTTGAGTGAGGCAAGGGAGGAGATAGCAGGGGCACTGGCAATAATTTTCAATACCTCTCTGACTACAGAAGAGGTGCCAGAGGACTGGAGGACAGCCTATGGGGTACCCTTATTCAAGAAGGGGGGAAGGGATAAATCCGGGAACTGCAGGCCACACCTCAGTGGTGGGGAAACTATTGGAAGCAATTAGGATGGACAGAATTAATCTACACTTGGAGAGGCAGGAATTAATCAAGGACAGTCAGCATGGTTTTGTTAAGGGGAGGTCATGTCTGATCAATTTGATTGAATTTTTCAAAGAGATGACCAGGTATGTAGATGAGGACAATGCATTTGATGTAGCATATTTGGACTTCAGCAAGGCTTTTGATCAGGTCCCGCATGGGAAACTGATTATAAAGGTAAGAGCCCATGGGATCCAAGGCAATTAGATCCAGAATTGGCTAAGCAGCAGGAAGCAGAGGGTGATGGTCGAGGGGTGTTTTTGTGGATGCCTGTGTACAGCGGGGTTCCATAGGGATCAGTTTTGGGTCCCTTGCTGTTTGTGGTTTATATAAATGATTTAGACTTGAATGTAGGAGGGTTAATCAGTGAGTTTACGGATGACATGAAAATTGATGGGGTGGTAAATAGTGAGCACAGCCTTAGATTACAGTAGGATATGGATGGGCTGGTCAGATGGGCTGATCAGTGGCAAACGGAATTTAATCCAGGTAAGTGTGAGGTGAAGCACTTGGGCAGGACAAACAAGGCACAGGAATACACGATGAATGGTAGCACCCTGGGAAGTACCGGGGGTCAGAGGGACCTTGGTGTGCGTGTCCACCGGTCCCTTAACGTAGCAGGACAGGTGAATAAGGTGGTTAAGAAGGCATATGGGATACTTGCCCTTATTAGCCAAGGCATAGAATATAAGAGCAGGGAACTGTATAAAACCCTGGAACTGTATAAAACATTGGTTAGGCCACAGCTAGAATATTGCATGCAGTTCTGGAATCCGCATTATAGGAAGGATGTGATTGCTCTAGAGAGAGTGCAGAGGAAATTTACCAGGATGTTACCTGGGCTGTAGAGTTTTAGTCATGAGGAGAGATTGGATAGACTGGGGTTAGTTTCCTTAGAGCAGAGGAGATTAAGGGGAGACATGACTGAGGTGTATAAAATTATGAGGGGCATAGATAGGGTAGACAGGAAAGAACTTTTCCTCTTGGTGGAAGGATTGATAACCAAGGGGCATAGCTTTAAGGTAGGGGCAGGAGGGGATGTAAGGAAAAGTTTTTTCACCCAGAGGGTGGTGGGAATCTAGAACTCACTGCCTGAAAGGGTGGTAGAGGCAAAAATCCTCATAACATTTAGGAAGTATTTGGATGTTCACTTGCGATGCCATGATATACAAGGCTATAGGCCTAGTGCTGGAAAATGGGATTAGAATAGTTAGGTACTTGTTTGACCGGTGCAGACTCGATGGGCTGAAGGGCCTTTTTTTGTGCTGTAGATCTCTATGACTCTATGACTATGACCTAAAGTTGCACAATAGGGCAAGGTCTGCACTGGCAGTGGCTGTGAAAATCCCAGCAGCCCTCAATTTCTATGGCAGTAGATTGTCCAGTTGGGAGGAGGTCACATTGCCAACATTTCACAGTTTGCCATGCATCACTGAATCATGGAATAAGAGAGGCCTTATAGGCCAAGAGAGATGACTTCATAGTCTTTTCTCTTATCAGAGTGAAGCCGAAGGAGTGGGCAAGTGCCTTCAGCAAGCTAGCAAGATTCCCAGTGATGCAGGGTGCCAGAAACTGGGTGCCTGCTGGTTTTATCCTGTGCCAGTCAGTTGTTCCCACCAGAGGCTGGCTGCTTGGTGACAGGGTCATCTGCTCTACACCTGACATATGAATCTCCTCCACCAGCCAACCATGCATGAACAGCAGGTCTACAATGTGCAGCAAATGGGACCCTGAAACAATTGTTCTCCTGCTGGGCTGCTTGGGGGGCCCTCGAATACTTGCTGAAGCAAGTCTTCAAGCTTGTGGTGATTTATTACTTGCTCCACAATGTCCCTCTCATGAGGGCTCATCCCTTGCCACCAGGCCTTTGAAGGGCACCTCAGGAGGAGGAGGAACAGGAGGAGGCATCTGGGGCCCCTTTGCTCCAAGCGGGCTGTCTGTGACTGGCTACTCAGACTCCAGTTCCCCTGAAATCTCATCCACACATCACTGTAGCTGCATAATTCCCCAATTTTCATCCTGCTGTGCACCATCACAGAGTCCTATCCTGAAATAAAAGACCCAACATTAAACCCATTCCATGACAATTTTATCCACACTTCAAATAATACATGCAAAGCTGAATTATTCACCCTTATGCATTCCCTTAGTGCCTGTCTTGCATGTGCCTTTATCTGGCCTAGGGCTCCTATGCAATGCTACCCAGTGGCTGCAGAATGGCTGGCAGAAGGCTGTTGATTTTCACTGGAGAGACTGCAGGTTGCCTTGCAGGACAACATTGAGCAGCTCTGATCCTTGAGGGTCTGGATTTGGACTGCACCACCTCAGCATGGATGGCAGCAGACTGGGCTGAAAGACAGTGATGGAAACATGACTGCCATCCTCCTGAGTGAGGGCAGCAGGTTCATGGTCCATGAAGCCATTGTCACTTTCGCAGAGTGGTGCCTCAGCGAGACTAGTAATCTGCTGGAGCACAGATTGCGGGACTTCTGCAAGATCCTGTAAGACCCTAAGAGCACTGGCATCTGCAGCTATGATGGCAGCCTCCATGGCACCAAGCATGAATTGCACAAGGTCTGTCTCAGGTTGTTAGGTGGATTCTGCTTGCACTACAATGGAAGCTGAGCCATTGGCCATGAAACGCTGTATTACGGCTGGGACATCAAATGATATCATGGAGTTAACCACCACTCCCACACTGGAAAGAATAGGTTCCAAGTTCTGCACAAAATTCCATGCCAAGTTGGAGCCGGGCTCCTGAATGCTCTTGGACAATAACAATAGGCTCTGTGGCAGGCCCGCCGATGCACCAAGCAGCGTTGTGTGCATGTTCATCAACATTTCCCTGTGGGTGGTCCCAGACTCTGGGATTTGACCTTTGTAGCCACCTGCTGCCATTCCTTGAGTTCCTGGCCCCCTGTGGAAACATGATTCTCTACTCCTTTCCATCTCCACCACTAAAGCCTCCAGCAGCACATGAGAGAACCTGGGTACTCACACTGGTCTCCTGCTCCATTTGCAGTTCCCTTCCTTTCATCAAAGACTTTCTGCAGCAGAACTCACACTCTAGTGAGCTGGCACACGCCCTACCCTTTCTCCTGGCTGCCATCTACCCTTGTCCAGTGACTCACCATTTGCTGATCCCATCTCTATACTACTCTCTAATGTACTCTTGGTGCCAGTATCTGAGCTGGTGACTCCAAGCATCAGATCAAATGATGGTGCTTCTTCATCAGAGGTTCCTCTATTGTTCATGTGTTTCAGGGTGAGGCTGCCTTGGTGAGTGAGGTGACAAATCTTGGGTATCTGAAAGCAAAAATGGAGAAATAGAGGCTTGAGGTAAGGAAGAAGGGAAAGGCTAGGAAGAAAGAAGTCCATGGCCATGCCACCTGCAGTTTAAGCTTCATGCCAGGTAGCAAGATGTGGCTGAAGTGGGATTTGAGAAGGTGCATAAGACAGCAACATACTGTTAACCTGAATATTCCTGCCAATGCTGGAAGGAACGTGGAGCGGCTTCAGTCACTACTGACCATATATTATGGAGTTCCTTCTCCAAAGGGTTCAGGAGGTGCAGCTGCCCCTGCTGATTTTCGGCTCCTCCCTGAGGTTATATGTGACCTTGTTCTGCAAGGGAGGCACAAGTATATCAGTGAGTGTGTTGCAAAGTGTTTGGGTGATGTGCCTTGTAAATAACTAGAGGCATGTGGAAGCTGTGAGAGATGGGTATAAGGCTAGCTGCATTAGTAAGTGTGTGCCAGGGCGAGTTGGAGCACCTGGATGTTGGGCGTGAATCCTGAAAACCAAGGAATACTGATGGGCATGAGATGGAGCTGTGGTGAATTTAGTAACATAAGAGGCTGGTGGCTTGGTGGGTGGGAGATGTCATTTGAAGATGCATTTGCTCATCTCGACCATACGTATGAGGTTATTGGACTTTTTTTCTACTCTGCAGCTCATCCTCAGGGCCAAACTCTGGGATTTGACCTTAGTAGCTGCCTGCTGCCATTCCTTTGGGTTCCTGGCCCCCTGTGGAAACATGATTCTCTGCTTCTTTCCATCTCCATCACTAAAGCCTCCAGCAACACATCAGTGAACCTGGGTACCCTCACACTGGCCTATTGCTCCATTTGCAGTTTCCTTCCCTCCATCAAAGACTTTCTGAGACTGTTCCAGCAGCTGCCTGAGTGCATCTCCCCTTTAAGAAATGCAGGATGTATGTTGTGTTAGCTCCTGAAGCCTCTGCTGACTGTATAATGTATTGAAAATTGCACTTTGAACTTTGTCCACTTAAGGCTACCAGACACTCACATGTCAGCAGAGGGAATCTAGAAAGAGAATAAAGGATTCTATGTTTTAACAGCACATACAGAAGTTCTGTTTCTTACTGAATCTGACTGTTTCTTCCAAAGAACATCATACCTGACATCAAAGCATTTTGGGCTGGGCTGCATGCTGTATCATATTAATGATTAGGCAGTCTGAACTCTCCGCAGTGCTATATTTTCCTTATGATTCATGTATTACTCTCTGTGTTTACATTTTTGTGATGATTCCTATATCACTCTTCGTGTCATTCACCTACCTCCTTGTTAATAAATTTAATGTTACTTGTTTTCAGGCAGTTGTAAAAGTAGTATTCATTTGATCTTCTGAAATTCAGTTCTAAAAACTGGACTACTTTCTTCAAAGACTATGCAAATATTTGGATCACATGTTGTATGAATAAAAATTACTTTTTATGAAGCCCCCTGTCAATTGCAAGTATTATAATAGATCTGTTTTGACCTAGTTTAAGGGTAGGGGTCGTTACTGCATTTAAAAGGTAATAAAAATGATGGTTTTTATCGTACTTTCTCTTTTGTGTGATGAAGATGCCATGATAGCAGATGTTCACTTGCTTTCACATGTGAAGACAACCCCCATCATTTGTTTGCAATGCCATGCATTTTCCATGATATAATTGAGTGGCAGAGCAGCTTGAGTTACCAAATCATCTACTCCTGCTTCTATTTCTTATGTTCCCTATTTCTTAGGTTTGATTCATATGCTAAGAATGAACTTCTGTTTTTCTTTATAACCTTCATTTCTCACCAATGACCAAAGGACATATGGGCACCAACAAATATTATCAATAAATAGTGCTTTAAGCTTTATTTCAGAATATTACTGCAACCACCAAGGCACAATGGAAACATCAATACAAACCTAATTATTCTGTGACAGGCAGTAATGGAACACAATCACAAAATGAGAATCAAAGCAAGTAATGAGAGGCAAATCAAACTTTACCTCAGTAAAAGAGTCTGACAGGAAAATGTACATTAAAATATGTGCTATGGTATCAGAGAAAAATAATTTCCCAATTCCATCAGCGCCTGCTTGAAAATTTTATGAGCTTCTCTGCAGTTATTGATTTTCACAATCATTTCTTCATGTCCATCTTTAATAATTTTTTTTCTATTACACATAGCCAGGTGGTGAAGGATAGAACAGAAACCTAATCTTTTCACACTTCATAAGCTTTTATTTACAAATGCACACAGTACAAACATATACCTCCAAACCCAAACGTCCACAGTTTAATTCTGCTTGTATATATATATGAATCCCCATTAACTCTATACAATTAAACAATCAATTAATATACAATTCACAGATTCGTTTCTCTGTTCAAATAAGAATTTGGCTTTATATGTACAACCAAAAATTTAAAAAATACTTCCATATTCCATTTCAAGCATTATATTACAAGACCTCAAAGCATTGTCATCACCGAAGCTAAAGCAAGTAGTATTTTTATATTCCTTAATCTTTCGTAGATCATTACTTTGTGTATCAAGGTCACATTTTAACTAATCTGTCCCACATACTATTGAAGTACAAGCATTATCTAATTCTGCACAACTAAAGCAGCTGTGACTAACACATTCACCACAGTAATAAAACTCCTTGTGACCAATATAATTTGTTTGGATTCATCATTATCTTCATCCTCTTCCTCAGAATTCTCTTCATCATGTGCTATTTCAAGGACCCTGCCTCATCACCTTGGGCAGTTCATTGAAAAAAGATTCTTCAAACCAAAGGAACATAGGAAGGGACAGGGGGGACATTGGAGCAGGAGTAGGCCATTTGGTCCTTCAAGCCTGCTTCGCCATTCGGTAAGATCATGGCTGATCTAATTGTGGTCTCAACTCCACTTTCCTGTGTTCCCTCCATAACCCTTGACTCCCTTGTCTAACAAAAATCTATCTAACTCAGCCTTGAATAAATTCAATGACCTAGGCTCCATTGTTTTCAAGGGAAAAGAATTCCTGACAAAAGACCCCCGAGAGGAAAAAAAAATTCTCCTCATCTCCATCTTAAAAGGGACATCTCTTACTCTTAAACTGTGTCCCCTAGTTCTAGTCTCCCCCCACAGGCAGAAATATCTATCTTTATCCACCCTATCATCAAGTCCCCTCAGGATCTTCAATAAAATCACCTCTCACTGTTCTAAATGTCAAACCTGTTCAACCTTCCTTCATATGGTAAGCCCTTCATCCCAGGATTCACACCTGAATCACCTATTAACCGTTCCTTGTGAATTCCTGGGATTAATTCGTCCATTATTGCTGTCCCAATTTTGTCATCTGCTGCAATAGCCAGGTCTGCTGAAGGTGCTTCACCCTCATTCTCTCCTTCCATTGTGCTGATGCCTACGTCTGGACTATTTTGAAATCTGGTAATCCTTGAGTCTTTTATACAGTGGAACGTCTCATTTGTCCCATGAAGGCTGAAGGAAATTCACTGGAATGCTTTTAAAATGACATTATCTGATCCAACAGTCTTATTCTCTGAGAACCAAACACCAGTTAGATCCAGAATTATCATCAAGCTTGGGAATTAACCCGAGTTCAAAGAGGAATGCAGGACAGTATGCCAAGAGCAGCATTAGGCAAATCTAAAAATTAGGTGTCAATCTGCTGATGCTACAACACAAGTCTACATGCATGCTAAATGGCAGAAGCAGCATGAGAGAGATAGAACTAAGCGATCCCATAACCAACGTATCAGATCAAAGCTCTGCAGGCCTGTCTCATCCATTTGTGAATGGTTGTGGACAATTAAACAACTAAGCGCAGGAATCACAGAATCAAACAGTGCAGAAGAAGCCCTTCGGCCCATCGAGTCTGCATCAACATGTGAGAAACACCTGATCTACCTACCTAACCCCATTTACCAGCACTTGTCCAATAGCCTTGAATGTTATGATGTGCCAAGTGCTCATCCAGGTACTTTTTAAAGGATGTGAGGCAACCCGCCTCTACCACACTGCCAGGCAGTGCATTCTAGACCGTCACCACCCTCTAGGTAACAAAGTTTTTCCTCACATCCCCCCTAAAACACCTGCTCCTCACCTTGAACTTTTGTCCCCTTGTGACTGACCCTTCAAATAAGGGGAACAGCTGCTCCCTACCCACCCTGTCCATGCCCCTTATAATCTTGTACACCTCGATCAGGTCGCCTCTCAGTCTTTTCTGCTCCAACGAAAACAACCCAAGTCTATCCAACCTCTCTTCATAACTTAAATGTTTCATCCCAGGCAACATCCTGGTGAATCTCCTCTTCTTCCCCTTCAGTGCAACCACATCATTCCTATAATTTGGTGACCAGAACTGCACACAGTACTCCAGCTGTGACCTCACCAAGGTTCTACACAACTCCAACATGACCTCCCTACTTTTGTAATCTATGCCTTGATTGATAAAGGAAAATGTCCCTGGTGACTTTTTCACCACCCCACAAACAAGCTGCTCTGTGTTCAGAGATCTATGGACACACATGCCAAGGTCCCTTTGTTCCTCAGAACTTCCTAGTGTCATGCCATTCATTGAATACTTCCTTGTCAAATTACTCCTTTCAAAGTGTATCACCTCACACTTTTCAGGGTTAAATTCCATCTGCCACTTATCTGCCCATTTGACCATCCCGTCTATATCTTCCTGTAGACCAAGACACTCAACCTCACTGTTAACCACCCGGCCAATCTTTGTGTCATCCGCAAACTTACTAATCCTAGCCCCCACATAGTCATCTATGTCGTTTATATAAATGACAAATAATAAGGGACCGAGCACTGATCCCTGTGGTATGCCACTGGACACTGGCTTCCAGTCACTAAAGCATCCTTCTGTCATCACCCTCTGTCTCCTACAACTAAGCCCATTTTGAATCCACCTTATTAAATTACCCTGTATCCCATGTGCATTTGCCTTCTTTATAAGTCTCACATGTGGGACCTTGTTAAAGGCTTTGCTAAAATCCATATTAACTACATCAACTGCACTACCCTCATCTACACACATGGTCACCTCCTCAAAAAATTCAGTCAAACTTGTTAGGCATGACCTCCCTCTGACAAAGCCATGCTGACTATCCCTGATCAAACCTTGCCTCTCCAAGCAGAGATAGATTCTCTCCTTTAGAATTTTCTCCAATAGTTTCCCTAACACTGACGTGAGACTCACTGGCCTGTAGTTCCCTGGCTTATCTCTACAACCCTTCTTAAGTAGCGGAACCACATTAGCTGTTCTCCAGTCCTCTGGCACCTCCCCCGTGGCCAGAGAAGAATTAAAAATTTGGGTCAGAGCCCTTGCGATCTCGTCCCTTGCCTCTCTCAGCAGCCTGGGACACAAATCATCTGGACCTGGAGCTATGTCCACTTTTAAGCCTGCCAAAACACTTCCAATACCTTGTCACTCCCTATATCAATTTGCTCAAGAACCTCGTAGTCTCTCTCCCCGAGTTCGATACTTTCATCCTCATTCTCTTGGGTGAAAATGGGAGTGAAGTATTCATTCAACACTCTAGCGATGTCCTCTGGCTCCACCCATAGATTGGTCCCTTATGGGTCCTACTCTTTTCCTGGTTATCCTCTTCCCATTGATATAGAATATCTTGGGATTTTCCCTACTTTTACCAGCCAGAGCTTTCTCATGCTCCCCAAACATCCCTATCCCAAATGATAGCTGAGCCCAACATGTCAGTACAAAAACCAAGGCTGAAACATTTGTAACCACAGTCAGCCAGAAGTGCCGAGTAGATGATTAATCTTGTCCTTCTCCCAAGGTCCACTGCATCACAGATGCCAGTCTTCAGTCAATCCAATTCACTCCATGTCATACCAAGAAATGGATGTAGGCACTGGATACAGGGATATGGGCCCTGACAAATGGCTGTAGTAGTGAAGGCTTGTGCTCCAGAATTAGCCATGCCCCCATGCCAAGTTGTTCCAGTACAACTATAACACTGGCATTTGCATGACAAGGTAGGAAATTGCCCAGGAATTTCCTGTCCACAAAAAGGAGGAAAAATCCCTTCTGGACAATTGGTGTAACATATCAGTCTATTCTCAATCATCAGCAAAGTGATTGTGTCATTGACAGTGCTATCAAGTGTCACCTACTCAGCAATAGCCTGTTCAATGATGCTCAGGGCTAGATTTTACGCTTCCCTATAGGGGGTGTTTGAAGGTAGGGGCACGGAAAATCCAGTGGGTGGCCTGCCCACCACATTCCTGTCTGCCCCTCACCCCATTGCAGTTTTACCAGCAGTGGGGGTAGCACTGGATGGCCCTTCTGCCAGTCTGCTAATTGAACCCCTTAAGTGGCCAATTAATGTCCACTTTAGGGCATCATCCTGCTACCCCTGGGATTTAACTGATGGTGTGTGAGGCCCAAGCCAAGCAGCTGACCTGGCAGGTTTGCCTGCGCTGGCTGGTGGCAGGCAAGGGGAGGTATCCCTCCTTAATGGGGCCCCTGGGCCAATTGGAGCGCCTTCCCGAAGGTGTTACTCACCACAGATTTTCTTCACACGGCCTCTCAAAGACCCCTTCACCCACCCTGCCAGCATGGCCCTGGCAAGACACCCAAACAAAGTTGCGATCCAGCGCAGCTCGCCACCTCAAGCCCTGAGTGCAGTACCAACATGGCCACTGTGCCCAATGGCACTGCTGGTCCTGGAGAGGTGCCAGCCTCTGATTGACTGGCAGCTCTCGGAGGCAGGACTTTCTGCCCCTGAGGGGTGGAAGTCCCACCTCTTACTGATTAATGACCATAAATGGCGACAGGGCAGCCACTCTTCCCCCTGAGTGGGCTCTCCTCCCTGACTTTTTTGCAGGGGGAGGGGGTGGAGACAATGGCACCCCATGAACTCCAGCTGTCAGTTTAGGTTTCACCAGGAGTATTTGGCACCAGGCCTTATTGCTGCCTTGGTCCAAACATGGACAGAAGATTTAAACTACAGGTGAAAGTGACTGCTCTTAGCATCAAGGCAGCATCTGACTGAGTCAGACATCAAGGAGCATCAGCAAAATTGAAGTCAATGGGAATCAGGGGAAAAATTCTCCACTGGTTGGAATCATATCTAAGGAAAGGGAGGATGGTTGTGCTTGTCAGAGGTCAATCATCTCAGCACAAGCTTCTCAGGGTAGTGTCTGAAGCCCAGCCATCTTCAGCTGCTTCATCAATGACCTCCCTCCATCATAAGGTCAGAAGTGAGGATGGTCGCCGATGATTGCACTGTGTTTAGTACCATTCAGGATTCCTAAGATGCTGAAGCAGTCAGCATGCACAAAAACCTGAATAGCATTTATACCACATAAGTGCTAGGCAATGCCCATCTCCAACAACAGAGAATCTAACCATCTCCCCTTGATATTTAATGGCATTACCATCACTGAATCACCCACCTTCAACATCCTATGGGTCATCTCTTCCCCTTCTTCCTTCGGCTTCTCCTAGTTTACTGGGGGTTACTACGAAGCTGGTTAATTAGCACTCTCCATCTCCTCCTGTCAGTCACCCATTCCTTTTCCAATCCCGCTGCATTTAAGTCTCTCACCAGTGCATCTTTCCAGTTGGTCTTAGGCCTTCATTTTCTCCTTATTCCTTACATGCCCATCTCCATCATTCATCTTACCACATTTCCCTTCTTTCTCCTCAGTGGATGACCATACCATTTCAATCTCCTCTTGGCTAGTTTCTTTGATGCTTCCACAATCTTTTTGACCCCCTGATGCACTGGTTCCTGATTTTGTCCACTCCACACATTCATCTCAGCATCCACATCTCATTCATATCCAGTCATTGTTCCTCTCTTCTGGATATTGCCCAAGTTTTTACACCATATAATAAGGCTGGTCCACAACCATTTGTTCATTCTTCCTTTCAGTTTCAGTGATACTTTTTATCACATAACACTCCACTGCACTTTTTCCAATTACCACAACCAGAGCTAATCCATTGCTTAATTTCCATTTCCATACTTGAAATGCTCATTTTCTTCAAGTCTTCACCCATAATCTTTACACATTCACCCTGATCTTCCTCCCTCAGCTCAAAGTGATGGTTCATAAATTGGGTCTTTGGTTTACTGATCTTCATACCTCTGACATCTAGTGCTTTTCTCCAGTTGTCCAGATACTCTCTCATGATATCTGCCAAATGGCACTTCCAGCTTGCTTGCTCAGCTAGAATATCCAAGACAACCAGGAAGAGGAAGGGGCTCAGTCCCAATCCTTGGTGTAATCCAACTTTGGCTTCAAAACTCACACTCGCTCCCATGTTGATTCTAACTCTTGTCTGGCACCTCTTGTACATGCCCTTTTTATTCAAATGTACTTCTCATGGACTCCACATCTAGCGCATCTCCAGACTTCCTCCCTAGACACCCAGCTGTTGTATTGGCCTTCCTGATATTTCTCCATCACTTGTCTCAAAACAAAAATGGCATTGGTGGTGCATCTTCTAACAGGAATTCAAACTGACCTTCATGGATTTCCACCATTTTTCTTAGACTCTGGTATATGACTCTCTCTCATCTTGCAGGTATGTGATAAGAGTTCAAATCCTCAGTAGATTATGCAATCTTGAATGTCTCCCTTTCTTTTGAATAGTAGTACCAAAATACTTTGCCTCAATGCCCATGGGATTTTCTCTCTTATCTTAACACAATTGAATAGGTTGCTCAGGAATTGGACCCCATATGCACTTAGGTAGGTCCATACTTCTGCTGGTATCTCATCTAGTCCTACTGCCTTGCCTTTTTTCATTCATTTCAGTTCTGTTCTGATTTCTTCCAGATTGATGCTTGTTGTCATTCCTTGATTTGTATCTACCTTTTCTGTCTTGTATTGGCCCCGCTTCTCCTTGATTTCATCCTCTTTAACTAGTAACTAAGGTTACTCCACCTGCATCCTTGATTGTACATATATTTGCCACTTATTTTGTTAACCTATCTCTAGCAGCTGCTATTCTGAAGGCATCTTTTTGTTCCTCTTTGGTATCCAGATTTTCATATATTTCTTCCATAGCCAGGAATGTTTCTCTTGCAATCACTTCCCTTGTATTCCTTTTTGCCTTTTTGTACTGTTCTTTATGTTCTTTGAGCCCTGATGGTTTCCACTTCTTTAACTTTTCCTTCTTTGCCTTAACTGTATTTTTTGCATTTTCATTCCACTGTCAAGTTTCTTTTCCAGACTTTCTTCTCCCTGCTGATGTTTCACACACTTCTCCACCAGTTTTCCTAATCAAGTCTGCTATCGAGTTCCGCGGTCTTCCACGGTGTCTGTGGTAACTCCTTCTATTCTCTTAGCTGTCTCTCCACTTGCTTTTGGAACACCCCCTTCACTTGCGGATCTCTGAGCTTCCACCTGCTGCTCTGTCTACCTCTTGTCTGCTGCCGTTTTGTTTACTTTGCCATCAGCACTTTACATTGGGTGGTCAGTGCTTTGTTGGGAAGATTTTGCAGTTCTTTGCTTCCTTTGCATGCTCTTTTCCAACCAAGATGTAGTCCAGCTGTGTTACCCTCTAGGTTATAAGGTCGTTTCTGCATTTTTGGTACCATGTACAGTTATCAATTGGTATAAGGCAAACTCCAGGATCTTGGCTCTTTCTTCATTTTCTTGTAGATAACCTCATACCTTGTACTTTCTCTCCCTACATGTCCAGTTAGGTCACCTGCTACCACTAGTCTGTCACTGGTATTGTTTGAATTGCATTGTCCATCTGTTCTCAGAAGTCTTCTTCTTTCTTTGGTCTACACCCACTCTGTGGTGCACAGCAACTAACTAATATCCATATTTTGCTCCAATGTCTAGCTTTGCTTTGATGATACTGTCACTGATTCTGTTCACTGCCAGCACCTCATCCTTCATTTCCTCACTTAAGTATTACTCCATCACCATTTCTTTTCTCATCCTATCCATAGTAGTAACCTTAATATCCACTACCAATTTCTCTTGCTTTGCTGTCCTTCCACTTTGTTTCCTGGAGACCCATGATTTGTATTCCTTTTCTCAGCATCAGGTCGCTTACTTCACTGCTTTTCCTGATCAGGCGACTGACATTTAGACTTGTTATTTTGAGTTTGGTCATCTTTTCACCTCTCCTTTGGACTTTCTTCTTATCTATCCTTGTGCATTGGATGATAATCCTTGTCCATTCCTCACGGAATTCTGTGTGTCATTTGCAGGGTAAGCCCTGTGGTGGGGGGTCACCATTGACCAGAAACGTAACTAGAAACAGCTACATAAATACTACGGCTGCAAAAGCAGGTCAGAGGCTGGGAATTCTGTGGCATACTACTCATCTCCTGACACCTGAATGGCTGTCTACCATCTACAAGGCACAAGTCAGGAGTGTGGGCTTGCCTGGATGACTGCAGCTCCAACAATGCTCAAGAAGCTCAACACCATCTAGGATAAAGCAGTCCATTTGATCGGCATCCCATTCACCACTTTAAACATTCACTCCCTCCCGCACTGGAGCACAGTGGCGATGATGTGCACTATATACACACCACTGCCGCTCACCAGGGAGGCAGCTCACCAAGCCTCCTTCAACAGCACATTCCAAATCTGCGACCTCTACCACCTAGAAGGAAAAGGGTAGCAGATCCACTGGAAGACCACCACGTACAAGTTCCCTTGCAAGTAACATACCATTTTGGCTTGGCTTGGCTGTTCATTTGGTGTAGCTAGATCAGAATCTTGGAACTCTCTCACTAACAGTACCTGCATCACACGGACTGCAGTAATTCAAGAAGATGGCAAATTACCCCCTTCTCAAGGACAATTAGAGATGGACAATAAATGCTGGCCTTGCCAGTGACACTCACATCCCATGAATGAATAAAAACAAAACAAGTGAATCACCAGTTAATGCTGCTCTTTGGGTTTCCTTCAGCCTTTGACATGGTCAGCTCCTCTATTATCCTCCTCCAGCTCTCCTCCATTATCCAGCTTGGTAGTACTATCCTTGCTTTATTCCACTCTTATCCATGTAACCATACCTGGAACATCTCCAGCAATGGTTTCTCTTCCTGGCCCAAACTATTACCTTTGCCGTCCCAAAGGATCCATTTTTTGGTCACTTCTATTCCTCATCTACAAGCTGCTCCTTAGTGCCATTATCCAAAGACATGATGTCTGCTTCCACATGTACGCTGATAACATCCAGCACTACCTCCCCTCCACCGCTTCTGTGCCGTCAAGATTGCTTATCCAGTCTCAGGTAAGCCACAGCTCCCTTCAGACAAGCTTGGGAAGACCAAAGCCATTGCCTTCAGTTCCTACCAGAATGTCAATATAGTCATCACCTGGATATGTTGCCCTCCCCAGCCACTGTCTCAGGTCTCTCTCACAACTGCAATGGAGTATTAGCCCAGATGATGTGCTCAAGTCTTGGGGTGGTTCTAGAACCCACAATTTACCAATTCAGAGGTGAGAATGCAACCATTGACCCAAGGTTGACATAAGGGATAGAAATATTTCTTTAGATAGTCAGGGCAACTTCTACAAACTTACCTGTTGAAATTTAATAAGGGAGTATTTCTTTGGTATACAGCAGAAATATTTGCCAAACTACATCTGTGAAGTAAAAATTGATTTATTATCAGCAACACTAAAGGCCAATAATCTAAATGCAAGTTCATGTACCTTATTGCAACAGTAAAATCAAAAGCTGAGAAATAGGGTGCTAAAGAAACTAAAAGTTATCTTTTGACCATAAAGCTGTTGAATTGTCATTAAAAACCCCAACTGGGAAGGAAATCTGCTATACTTGCCTGGCTTGGTCTATATATGACTCCACTACCACATCAAGTGGTTGACTCTTAACTGACCGGTGGAGTAGTTGAGTGTATCAAACAGCTACATCTTCAGTGGTTCAAGAAGACCCATAACAAGATTCTTAGGGGCAATGAGGAGGGATGGACATTAATTGTTGCCCTTGGTAATGATGCCTACATCCTGATGTTGCAAAATAAAAAAATAAATAGGAAGCCACTTGCCACTACTGTAAGTCTCCAGGTTACAGTTTCTAAATTGTCACTGACAAAACACAGAATCACCTTGTTATAAAGTGGACTCGCAACCCAGATCTCTAATATACTTCTGTTCTACCTTCAGGAGATAATTCTACCGGCCCTGTCAGAAATAACAACCATTAGACCAGAATACCTAAAAGCTGCCTGCAGGCAGGAAAGCCATTACAGTAGAGACCTTACTAGTTTGCAGGAAGGTTTAACGAGCAACAGACAAGTGAGTTTGAACACTAAACTCCAGCAATACTTTATGCTTCAGGGTAACACAGGTTGAACATAAAATGGATTAAGTGCTTATCCATTTTCACTAATTGAATTCTCAGAAATCACCCTCATTTCCTGCACAGAGCATTCAATTCTTAGTGTTTCTAAAATAGTGCAGTCAGCTGATCCTGCTCCAGGTGCTTAAACTAATCTCTGCACTCTGTGCTCTAAAACACGTCGATATAAATTTTGATTCTAACTCGAGCTTTCACTTAGTACCATTCCAATTAATAATTACCCATGAAAATTTTATACCGGAAATTTAGCTTCAGTGCCAAACTAATAAAGCTGCATAATTTCTTTGAAATTATCATTTATTATTCATTCTCAGGATGAGGGTATTGCTGGTAAGGCCAGCATTTGTGGTGCACCCCTATAGGTGCCCTTAGAAGGTGATAGTGGATCTTTTTTTTTGAGCCAAGATGCTTGAGAGGCCATTTCAAAGGGAAGCTAAAAGCCATCCACGTTGAAGTGGGACTGGAGTTACATATAGGCCAGGCTGGGTAAGGACATGCAATTTCATTAAAACAAAATCACAATTCTGCAGATGCTGGAAATCTGAAATAAAAACAGAAAGCACTGGAAATACTCAGCAGGTCTGGCAGCATCTGTGAAGAGAGAAATAGTTAATGTTTCGAGTCAGAGCTCTGAAGAGTCATACGGACTCGAAACGTTAACTGTTTTTCTCTCCACAGATGCTGTTAGAGCTGCTGAGTTTTTCCAGCATTTTCTGTTTCTATTTCAGATTTCCAGCTTCTGCAGTATTTTGCTTTTATTTTAGGTTAGGTTTGGTATTTGAACTCATGTTTGCTGGATTACTAATCCTGAGCTCTGGATTTCTTGTCTAGTAACATAGTCACTGTATTATCAGGCCCTTCTTAACTCATTCTTGGAAGTAGGATACAAAGAGGGAATGTTGAAAATAACGTTCTCACAGTTCAGCAGCAACTATAAATGTATAATCCATAGTTACCACGGAGAAGCTCTTCATTCCTACACACACAAATAATCTCAATTTGTATAGATTTATAAATGAAAAGCTATACTGATAATATTAGCATGCAAAACTTGATCTATTGAGCATAATACATAACACAAATATAGACAAAATGTCACAGCTTACCAGCTCTTCCAAGGAACTCTTTTTAAAGTAACAACTGCTCTTTTCAGATCAAATTTTTTACATCGTGTGACCATAAAATTGTCTTAATAGTTAATATGCTTGCAATAAAGCAACATTACCTCCACATTTTAATAAGGTCAAACACAAGTGGGTTTTCAACATAAGGGACGCTTGATGATGCTATCAATATAAATATTACTTGTTTCCTTTCCTGCTCCTGCACTTTGATTTGTTATACACAGACCAGGCAACAAGCCCACTAAAAACAACCCGTAAGCCAATAGCCTGTGGAGACATATTTAATGGCTTTTTGAATCACAGAAACATAGACAAAAGGAAAAAAATGGCAAGGCAATCAAATTTGGAATTCATTGCGCCATCATAACCCAATCAAATAAGTGGCTGAGAGGCTGCTCCTATTATGATATCCTAAATTACACCAAAAATTAGAACAACTAAGGCAGAAGGAAATAAAATTAAAAGGATCCACAATGCCGTTGGTGCTTAATTGAACAATAACACCCATTTGTTGAAAGTATATTAGCTAACAAATTGTTCCCTGAAGATTCACAAATGAAAATGCAGATCTAAGCAAATAAGTTATTTACAGACAAGAAAACACGCCAGGCCAATCAACAGCTTTATTTCTTATGTAAAGTTTCTGTAAGGAGCATAACATAATTTAAAAACTGCATTAATAGATGTTTTTTTTATAAGTCAATAACAATTGTAAGACGTTGGTTTGCCTGACTAAACAAATGGTTTAAATATATTTGATTCGGCAATAAACTGCAGAAAATACTCAATAATTGTATTTATTTTATTCACAAGTTATATAATGATCATTCTGTGATCAAAGACTTATTTTGACATAAATAATTATGTCATGCGTTTGGCAAGCTAATTAAAAAGATACGCCAATATTTTACTTCCCCACCTCCCCCTCTCTGAACACTCTGCTCATTCGACTAGTAGACCTTCTTGTAGATCCTATAGATCCTCTCTCCTTTCACCCCACTATGGACAGCCATGTCTTCATCAGCCCAGGTACCACATTCCTCCACCTCTCCCTTCTCTCCTTCTTTAAGAGAAAATCTATTTGACTAAGCCTTTGTTTGCCCCTCCTAATACCTCCTCTTGAGGCCATGTACCCATTTATTTTTGTCTCTATGAAGTGCATTAGATCATTTTCTTTGTTATATGTGCAAAATGAATGCAAGCTGTTATTATTGAAACATAGAATCATAGAAACTAGGAGCAGGAGTAGGCCATTCAGCCCTTTGAGCCTGCTCCACCATTCATTATGGTCACAGCTGAACATCCAACTCAATAGCCTGCTCCCACTTTCTCCCCATATCCTTTGATCCCTTTCACCCCAAGGGCTATATCTAACTCCTTCTTGAGAACATGGTCCTATTTTAAGCCCTTTGAATGTTGGTTATTGTTCGCCTGATGTATTGTGAGTGCGCTGAGGCTGAAGAGGCAGAGTTACCATCAATGTGCACTCCCTCCAACACTGGCACACCATGGCTTCAGTGTGTATTATCTGCAGAAGGCACTGCAGCAAGTTATCAAGGTTTCTTCATCAGCATCAGCACCTCCCAAACCCACAACCTTCACCATCTAGAAGGACAATGACAGCGGGTACATGGGAACAGCATCCCCCCCTCCAAAACACACACCATCCCGACTTGGAACATACATCTCCAGTTCTTCGGTGTAGCTGGGTCAACATCCTGGAACTCCCTACCTAGTAGCATTGTGTGAACACTTCCAACAAATGGAGTTCAAGAAGAAGGCCAGCCAACGCCTTCTCAAGGGCAACTAGGGATGGAATTGCTAGCGTCGCTGATATCCTGAAGAATAATTAAAACCTAAAGCTGCATGTAAAAGTTGTAACCAAAACATAGTTATGCAACTTTGGAGCAACAACATAAAGTTTTATTTGTTTAGTGCCTTTAATGCAACAAAGGCACTTTCCAGGACCCAATATAACGTGAAACTTGAAATCCAGCTACATAAGGAGATATTAGGGCAGATGACCAAAAGTTTGTTTTATGCTATGTTAAGAGGAAAGGAAGGTAGAGAGGCAAGAGGTTCAGGGAGGACTTCCATAATGGAGTGATAAAAATCAGGGATATTAAAGAGGCCAGAATTAGAGCGCACGGATATCTTGGAGGGTTTGGAGCTGGATGAGAATACAGAGGTAGGTAGTAGTGAGGCCATGGAGGGATTTGAAAACAAGGATATGAATTTTAAATCCAGGCATTGTTTAACAGGCAGCCAATGTAGGTCATCGAGTACGTGTCACAAGTGAACAGGACTTGGTGCAAGTGAAGACACTGGCAGCAGAATTTTGGATAACATCAAGTTTACTGAAAGTAGCACATGGGAAGGCCAGTGAGGAGTGCATTGGAATAGTCAAATCTAGAGTTGCAGCAACAGATGAGTTGAGGACAGGGATGGAATCAGGCGATGTTATGGAGTTGGAAACAGGAGGCCTTTTTGATGGCATGGAATATCAACAGAGGCTTGTCTGAGTGCCAATATGACACCAAAATTGTGAACTGTCTGGTTCAGCCTTAGACAGTTGCCATGGAGAAGGTTGGAGTCAATAACTAGTAAATGGAATTTGTAGTGGGGACTGAAGATAAGACCTTCAGCCTTTGAAATGTTTAATTGGAGGAAATTTCTGCTCATCCTGTACTGGATGTTGGACATGCAGTCTTACAACCTGGAGACAGTGAGGGAATGAGAGGAGTGGTGGTAAGGTGGAGTTGCGTATCATCAGTATACAGGTGGAAACTGACACTCGGTTTTCAGGTGATGTTGCTGATGGACGGCATATAGTTGAGAAATAAAAGTGGGTCAAGGGCAGATCCTTGGGGATACCAGACGTAATGACAGGAGTGATTAGATAGACAAGCGTGAAACCAGGTGGGTGCAGTTTCAACTGAACGATGCACAGAGGCATTGGAGGAAGATGGTGCGATCATCTGTGTCAAAGGCCGCAGGCAGGTGAAGAAGGATGAGAAGGACTAGTTTACCTTTTTCACGGTCACATGAGATGTCATTTGTGACTTTGGTAAGAGCTGTTTCGGTACTGTGGTCAGGGCAGGAGCTGATTGGATGAATGCAAACACAGTTTCAGGAAAGATGGGCAGAGATTTGGGAGGTGACATCATGTTCAAGCACTTTGGAGGGGAAATGGAGATCGGAGATGGGGCAGCAGTTTGCAAGGACAGAGGCATCATGGGTTAGATTTTGAGGAGAGGGGTGATGATGGAAAGAGAGGGTGAAAGTACCCAAAGAGAGAGCAGCTAAATGGGAGGGAATCATTTATCAAATCTTTATGATTGAATCACACTCTCAGAAAGCACATTCCAGATCCAGGTCTTGCATAAAAAGTTTATCCTCATCATGCCATTGCTTCTTTTGCCATTCACCTTAAATTGATGTCCTCTGGTTCTTGACCCTTCTGCCAATGGGAACAGTTTCTTGCTATCTAGTCTGTCTAGACCCCTCATGGTTTTGAACATTTCTATCTATCAAATCTCCTCTCAACCTTCCTTCTCCAAGATGAACAGCCCTATCTTTTCCCATCTACCCACTGTTGGAGAGATCCAAAAGATATGAACATCATTGGAACAAGCAGTCACATTAGTAAAAAGCAACACACTTCCTCATGGGATGTCCATAGCTGCAATGTTAGGATGATACAATACAAGTTATATGTGGCTCATTTGGAATTCAGATGAGGCTAAATACATTTCTATCAGTAAATAGACAATGGCTAGGATTTTACAGCCCCTTCCGCCTGGCAGGGTATTACCCCAAACTGAATGGAGATTTAAATGGCTCACCGAATCCACCATGGGGAGAAACGCTGGGGCGGGGCCATAAAATCCTGGCCAATGAGTGATAGACACTGGTGTTGAGCATGTGATCTCAATACCCATATTGCATTGCATCTACATATGAACTTTAACGTTTTTGAGTATTTGTTGGGCAAATTCTAAGAGAGAAAGCAGAGCATGTAGGTGTTTTTTGATTGTTTTGAATGCTTCACTTCCTTGGCTACTGAATGATGCGCATGTGACTAAGATGTTGTTTGCTGTAGCCAAACCTGTGGTTGGTCAGTGATATTGCTGCTGGAGCTCTTAAGGGCAGTGCCCTAGGCCCAACCATCTTCAGCTGCTTCAGCAATGATCTTCCCTCTATCATAAGTTCAGAAATTGGGATGTTCACTGATGATTGCCTGGTGTTCAGTGCCATTTGCAACTCTTCAGATAGTGAAGCAGTCCATGCTCATATGTAGCAAGACCTGAACAACATTCAGATTTGGGCTGATAAGTGGCAAGAAACATTCATGCCTCAAAAATGTCAGGCAATGACCGTATCCAACAAGAGGGCATGTCCACTTGGCAATCGATGACATTACCACCGAACCTCCTGTCATCAACATCCTGGGGTTACCATTGATCAGAAACTTCATTAGACTAGCCACATAAATACAGTGGCTCAAAGAGGCTGGAAATTCTGTGCCAAGTAACTCACCTCCTGACTCCCCATTGCCTATTCACCATCTACAAGGCACATGTCAGCAGTACGAAGGAATGCTCTCCACTTGCCTGGATGAGCGCAGCTCCAAGAACACTTAAGAAGCTTGGCAACATCTAGTACAAAGAAGCCCATTGATTGACATCCCATCCACCACCTTAAACATTAATTCCCTCCACCACTGACGCACAGTGGCAGTAGTGTGTATCATCTACAGGATGCAATGCAGCAGCTCACCAAGGTTCCTATGATAGCACCTTCTAAAACCATGGCCTCTACTACTTACGAGGATAAGAGCAGCAGATGTATGGGAACACCATCACCTGCAGGTTCAAGAATGCAGCTCATCACCACCTTCTCCCAGGCAATTAGGGATGGGCAACAAATGCTGGTCTTGACAGCATGGTCATATCCCATTATCAAATAAAAAAAGATATACTTCACAACGCTGAATACAACTTATAGTGAAAAACACAAGAAGCCAAGTCTTTTTTAGCTTCGGTTACTGGCGTTCTGACATATCTGGAAACCCACCATGATGCTTGCGTCTCCAAACCAAGCTACTGAGAGATCCACAAAGGCTAAGAGCTGCTGACTGTCTGATATAGAGTACACATTCTTTTTCCATAGGGACATAGCCCCACTTAACTGAGGCTGAGAATTTAGACTCAGATTGACAACAGGTCTAAGTGTCTTCATCTGACCACTGGAGCATTAATGTAGTTTAACCAGTACAGCCTTATCACCCCAGAATTCTGGTAAGGTTCCCCCAGCTTGCCCAGCTAGAACAATTTTACCCATTGGAACATTAATTTGCATGGATATCTGAAGGGGAATGGAAAGAATCCCAGTCACTACCTGTCCAGACTTGCCAGGTTGTGTGGTTGATCTTCAGCAGAGCCCTAAATTACTGCACACCTCTCAGACTTTGATGTTGGATTGACAAGTCTGTTGTAGGCATCTCTCAATATCACGCAACCCATGCCAGAAGAATGTTAATTTCTAGCTGGCCATTAGAGAAGGTTTCAGTGTGGAGATAGCTGAAGCTGCCAACTAATAACTGGAAACATTGCTGCCATTCCTATTGATTTACATGAATACATTAATGCAGATAAGTGAACTTTACTATTTACTCATTATGTTTATTGCACTGGGATGTGTTCTGCAACATCAATTTGAGGGAAGTCTGGCCTCTATGTGACCTCCACACAATGGGAGATAGGTTGAAGATAGTTTCCTTAACATTATGGGACCTATGCTCCAAGCAATATAGTGAGGTCATCCTTGAGTCTGTCCCACCATCCCAGTAGATCATGGCTCTATTTGCCCACCTTTGTTCCTTATCCCTCGAAACACTTACCTACCAAAATCTATCAATCTCAATCTTAAAGGTTTCAATTCACCGAATATTCACAGCCTTTCGGGGGAGAGGTTTCCAGGTTTCCATCACCCTTTGTGTGAAAAGTGCTTCCTGATTTCACTCCAAAATATTTCTAATTTTAAGATTATGCCCTCTTGTTTCAGATTCCCCTACTGGGGAAAATAATTTCTCTGTCGCTCCTATCAAACAATGGTCCGTTATGTGTAATTGTACTGACATGGTAATCCCACTATGGTAATTTGAACTGGTTTATATGTTAATTCTGTCCCATATCAAGGGCCCAATTTTAACTCTCTGTAAGTGTATGGGTTTAGTATGAGTTAAAATTGGGCCTTTGCCAGAGTCAATCAGATCGTTGGGGGTCTGGAGTCACATGAAAGGCGGGAAGAGGCAAGTTCATAGAGAGTTTGAAGATGAGGATGCAAATTAGCTGCTGCGTTTCCTACATAACAGCAGTGATTACACTCCAAAAGTACTTTACTGGATCTAAAGTTGTGAAAGATGCTTTTTAATTCAAGTCTGTCTTTCTTTCTTTATTTATTTTGCCCCCGTCCCTAGTGACTGCCTTCCCTGAAGGACATTAGACTTCCGAGTGAACTTTATACACAGCCGTGCTAGCTTTCTGATTATCAAACTATTCCATTGCATAAATGTGTATTTAAAAAATTCTTAGCACTAATTCTTCAGCCCATAAACACTGTACACAGCAAAGGGAAATTGAGCTGTTTATGAAAACCTTTTAGGCTGTTATACAATTTCCACAACAAATGCTGCCCTCTGGTGGACCTGGTGTACATTTCAGGAACAATGACAGGGCCGGCGTTCACAGGGAGTGCTTGAAACATACAGCAGCTCCATGAAACATCCAAAAAAGGAAAGCATAGATTAATATTTCAGATAGAATTCCATTTTGGAATCCTTTGGGTGGGACATCAAGCCGAGGTCTGGCCTACTCTCTCAGGTGGACATAAAAGATCCCATGGCACATAAAGAAGAGCAGGGATGTTGTCCCCAGTGTCCTGACCTATATTATCTGGCTATTGCTGTTTATGGGAGCCTCCAGAGTGCAGATGAACTGCTGCGCTTCCTGCATTAGAACAGTGACTACACTTCAAGGAAGGCAAGGATTTCTTTTTCAAAGTGATCAATAAGAAAACATGTTTTGCATGTGAGGCTGGGAAATAATAGGTAACAGGCAAAGGTGACAACTTGTATAAAGAGGCAGATAATTGAGCTGTAGAGGAGACCAAGGATGGGACAACTGGAGCAGGGAAGGTCAAGGTCATGCTTTCATTGGACCATAGATATTCAGCAATGCAATCCACCCATTTACCTCTCTTCTCCCCATTTCAGTTTTAGCTATACTTTATGCAATGATAATAATCTACTGGATTGACAGAATGCATATAAATTGGTGTCTCAATGGGAAGGAGTGCTTGAGGACCTGCACAATTATACCTACACAGGAATGAAGAATTAGTTGTTGCAAAAATCCTTGCTTCACTGTTTCTAGGTTGAAGTCTCAGAAAACCTTTTTAATTGGAGACATGCACCCCCCCTCCACTTTCACACCCCAAAACAGCTTACATTTATATAGTGACTTTAATCTATTAAAATGTCCCAATATGCTTTGCAGGGCTGTCATCTGGCAAAAATTGAGCAGGTTAAGATATTAGGACAGGGGACCAAAAGCTTGTTTAAAGAGATAGGTTTTAAGGGCCATCTTAAAGAAGGTAGAGAGGCAATGGGAGGGAATGCTAGAGATTGCATCCTAGGCAGCTGAAGGTATAGCTATTAATGCTGGGGCAGAGGAAGTGATTGATGAACAGGAGGCCAAAATTTGAGGAACACAGAGTTGTAGGGCTGGAGGACGTTACAGAGGTGGGAAGAGGCAAGTTCATCGAGAGTTTGAAGATGAGGATGCAAATTAGCTGCTGTGTTTCCTACATAGCAGCAGTGATTACACTCCAAAGTACTTCATTGGATCTAAAGTTGTGAAAGATGCTATATAAATGCAAGTCTTTATTTATTTATTTATTTATTTTGCCCCTGTCCCTAGTGTCCTTGGGCTGCTGGAATATTATCCTTCCTTACTCTTTGATATAGCTGAATGGTTCACTTCAGAGAGAAGTTAAGAGTCAAAGACTCTTGGTGTGGATGGGAGTCACATATAAGCCAGGTCTGGTAAAATGGTCCATTTCCCTACAGGATATTTATGAACCTTTTGGATTTGCATAATAATCCAACAGTTTCATGGTCACCAGATGTACTGGTCCTACTGAGGTTGAATTTTTTAGAGCAGAAAAGCTATTTTGGAAAATAAGGATGCTGTTAGTCATAATACCCCCAATCTACATCCCTATCGAACAATGATGGTTTAGTACTTAAAATTACAAATTAATTGATTGTATTAGAATAATTAAAAAAGTATTGAGAATTATAAAATGTAACAAAAAACATCTAGAAACTCAAAATGTTAAATAGTTAACATAGGTTCCAAAAGGAAAGTTTTGACAAGGGCAGTGCAGTAGATATGATATATTTGGATCTTCAAAAGGTCTTAAATAATGTAGACTCTTGATGACTCTTGACTGAAGTCAGACCACGTTGAGTAAGGGGACAGTGGCAGAATGCAGGTTATAAAACAAAAAGCAGAAATGACAGGTTAAAGGTTGTTATTCAGATTGGTGGAAGGCAGGAAATGGTGTTCTAAAGGAATTAGGTCTGGGACCATTGCACCAACTATCTAAGTGATTTTGATTAAAGGATCAGAGTTATAATTTGTAAGGAACATATCTTTTTATTCCAGTTGGACTATTGTAAAGAACATATCTTTTTATTTTCTGTTGAACTATGGATTGGCTACATGTTGAAAGACATATCCACTAGAACAGGATGAGAGATATATACAATGTTGCAGTCCTGGAACAGAGTGTGCCATGAAAGACAGGATGGTGCTGGAAAGGAGTCCTGGATTAAGGGAGTTGCCTGACAACAGCATTTTAATTGCCTCTTGACCAGGTGTTTAAGGTTTTGTGTGAAGAGCAGGGCAGCAGAATAGCTCCTAGACTGAAAGGAACAAGACCTTTCTCCTGTGTGTGGAAGATTCCAGTAATTCCATAATAATAGCTAGCTGAGTTTTTTTCCCTCATCATATCTCTATAACCTACTCTCTCTCTGAAAACCCCTGCCAAGAGGCAAAGGGGAAAATCACTGTTAGAGACATTGAAAGGCACGTGCTCAACCAGTGAACTAAATACTGAAAGTGCTGGAAGACCACCTCGTGTCATCAATAAGAGCTGAAAGGAATTTGGAAAACATCAATGAAAATCAGCCCAACTGCAGTCTGGATTGATGCTAGTGAACTGTTTTATCCCACCCTTAAAATCCATGTTTTGTGTGCCTTATGTGTCATGTGTGTGTCTGTGTGTGTGTGTGTGTGTGTGTGTGTGTGGATTTAAGGAGAGGGTAGGGTTTAAGTTATAGTGTTAGAAGCTAGCAGTTCATATTCCCTTCTTTTGCCACTTGTTAAAGACAATTCGTTCAATAAACAGTTATTTACTTATTAAGTTTACAAACCTGGTTTTCGTATTCTGTTAACCTAAATTAGAATTGGGGCAATCTGGTGGTTTGATCAAACTTTTCACATTTATTGCGGCTCAGGGAATGTTGGGGCTTTATATTAAAGCGCACTATCCCCAGTGAGTCCTGACAAAGTTTGGAGGCTTAGGATGGGATCTTTTAGAACAAAAGACAACAACAATTTGGGTGCAGATTTAGCCAGTAATAAAAGCTAAAATGAAACACCAGGTTTGTACTGTCAAAAAGAAAATGGCATTGGAAACAGCTAAAGCTTTCCTGCAGGTGGAAGAGGTTTCCTTGACAATTTTACAAGGGATTCCAAAAGCCAGGTTAATGGAATTAGTAAGTAAATTAAGAGTAGGATTGCCTGCCAAAGCTAGGAAGACAGAGATAATTGGAGAGATGACACAGCCTTTGAAATTGGAAGGAATACCTGAGAGACCAAGTTCTCCAAGGGGTGGTTCATTGGAATCGGCTCAAATTCATTTGCAAGTAAAAAAATTGGAAGTAGAGGCAGCAGAAGAGGCAGCAGGCAGCAAGTAATAAGGAAGGCAAATTGAATTTTGGCATTTATTGTTAAAGGAATAGCATATAAAAATAGGGAAGTGTTGTTGCAACTGTACCAGGCATTGGTGAGACCGCACCTGAAGTACTGTGCACAGTTTTGGTCCCCTTACTTGAGGAAGGATGTAGTTGCATTGGAGGCGGTTCAGAGAAGGTTCACTAGATTGATTCCAGAGATGTGAGGCTTGTCTTATGAGGAGAGATTGAGCAGTTTAGGCCTATACTCGCTAGTTTAGAAGGATGAGAGGAGATCTAATTGAGGTAGACCAAGTAGACGTGGAGTGGATGTTCCCCCTTGTGGAGCATTCCAGAACGAGAGGCCATAGTTTTAGGCTAAGGGGTGGTAGATTTAAATCACAGATGAGGAGGAATTACTTTTCTCTAAGGGGCGTGAATCTGTGGAATTCACTACCTCAGAGTGCAGTGGATGCTGGGACGCTGAATAAATTTAAGGAGGAGATAGACAGATTTTTAATTAGTAACAGATTGAAAGGTTATAGGGAGAGGGCGGGAAATTGGAGTTAAGACTGAAATGAGATCAGCCATGATCGTATTGAATGGCGGGGCAGGCTCGAGGGGCTGAATTGCCTACTCCTGCTCCTAGTTCTTATGTTCTTATGTTCTAAAAGGAGAGAGAAGGAAATTCCAAAGGGAACAGGCAGAAAAAGAAAGAGAAAGGACATTTCAAAGGGAGTTAGAAATGATGAAGTTAGAAAAGGAGGAAAGAGAAAAGGAGAGACAATTACATCTTAAAATGCTGACTGTTAAAAAAGAGACACCAGCAGGTGAGGCAGGACTTATTTCCAAATCAGAACGCGGCGGGGAGATGTTTAAATTTGTACAAGCTCTTCCAAAATTTGAGGAAAGGGATGTTGAAGCATTCTTTATTTCATTTGAGAAGGTAGCTAAACAGATGGACTGACCAAAGGGAAACTGGGCATTTCCCATGCAGAGCAAATTGACAGGTAGAGCGCAGGAAATTCATGCTTCACTGTCAGAGGAGGTATCTAGGGATTATAATGTGGTGAAAAAGGCCATTTTGAGTGCATATGAGTTGGTCCCTGAAGCATACAGACAAAAGTTTTGAAATTTAAGGAAACAGCCTGGGCAAACTTCCATTGAATTCGAAAGGATTAAGTAAAGTAGTTTTGACGGGTAGATACAAGCATTAGGAGTTGAAGCTACCTATGAAGTTCTCAGAGAGACCATTCTCTTGGAAGAATTTAAAAACTCCCTACCTCCTGCAATAAGAACCCATGTTGAAGACCAAAGGGTTGCAACTGCTAGACAGGCAGCAGGTAATGGCTGATGATTATGAGCTGATCCATAAAACTAAACCTTTTTTCCATCATCCCCATAAGTTTGAAAAGGATAGAAAGTGGGAGAGTGAGAGCAAGGCAAGTAGCCAGGGTAGCCACTTTACACTTTGGAAGGTGCTGTCTAAGGAGCCTTGGTGAGTTCCTGCAGTGCATCCTCTAGATGTTACACACTACTGCCACTGTGCATGGATGGCGGAGTGAGTGAATTTTTGCAGGTAAAGTGAGCTGCTTTGTCCTGGATGGTGTCAAGCTTCTTGAGTGTTGTTGGAGCTGCACTCATCCAGATAGGTGGAGAGCATTCCACCACGCTCCTGACTTGTGCATTTTAGATGCTGGACAGGCCTTGGGGAGTCAGGAGGTGAGTTACTCATCACAGGATTCGTAGCCTTTGATCTGCTCTTGTAGTCACTGTATTTATATGGCTAGTCCAGTTCAGTTTTTGGTCAATGGTAACCCCCAAAATGTTGATAGTGGGAGATTCAGCGATGATAATACCATTGAATGTCGAGGGTTGATGGTTAGATTCTTTCTTGTGGGAGATGGTCATTGCCTGGCACTTGTGTGGCATGAATGTTACTTGCCACTTGTCAGCCCAAGCCTGAGTATTGTCCAGGTCTTGCAGCATTTGGACAGGGACTGCTTCAGTATCTGAGGAGTCGCGAATAATGCTAAACATTGTGCAATCATCAGCGAACATCCCCACATCTGACCTTATGATGGAAGCAAGGTCATAGATGAAGCAGCTGAAGATGGCTGGGTCTAGGACACTTACCCTGAGGAACTCCTGCAGTGATGTCCTGGAACTGAGGTGATTGACCTCCAACAACCACAACCATCTTCCTTTGTGCTAGGTATGACTCCAACCAGTGTAGACTTTTCCCCCGATTCCCATTGACTCCAGTTTTGCTAGGACTCCCTGATGCCACACTTGGTCAAATGCTGCCTTGATGTCAAGGGCAGTTACTCTCACCTCACCTCGAGTTCGCGTTTTTAGTCCATGTTTGAACCAAGGCTATAATAACGTCAGGAGCGGAACACAAACTGAGCGACAGTGAGCAGGTTATTGCTAAGCAAGTGCCACTTGATAGCACTGTTGATGACCCCTTCCATTGCTTTACTGATGATCGAGAGTAGACTGATGGGGTGATAGTTGTCTGGCTTGGATTTGTCCTGCTTTTTGTGTAGAGGACATACCTGGACAATTTTCCACATTGCCGGCTAGACGGCAGTGTTGTAGCTGTACTGGAACAGCTTGGCTTTGTGTGCGGCAAGTTCTGGTGCACATGTCTTCAGTACTATTGCTGGAATATTGTCAGGGCCCATAGCTGTTGCAGTATCCAGTGTCTTCAGGTGTTTCTTGATATCGTGTGGAGTGAATCAAATTGACTGAAGACTGGCATCTGTGATGCTGGAGATCTCCAGGAAAGGCCGAGATGGATCATCCACTCAGCACTTTTAGCTGAAGTATTTTGCAAATACTTCAGCCTTATCTTTTGCACTGATGTGCTGGGCGCCCCCATCATTGAGGATGGGGATATTTGTGGAGCCTCCTCCTCCAGTGAGTTGTTTAATTGTCCACCACCATTCATGACTTGATGTGGCAGGGCTGCAGAACTTAGACCTGATCCGTTGGTTGTGGAACCACTTAGCTCTGTCCATCAATTGCTGCTTATGCTGTTTGACATGCAAGTATCCTATGTTGTACCTTCACCAGGTTGACACCTCATTTTTAGATGTGCTTGGTGCTGCTCCTGGCGTGCTCTCCTGCACCCTTCATTGAACCAGAGCTGATTCCCTAGCTTAATGGTAGTGGGGATATGCCGGGCCATGAGGTTACAGAGTACAACTCTGCTGCTGCTGATGAACCACAGTACCTCTTGGATGCCCAGTCTTGAGTTGCTAGATCTGTTTGAAATCTATCCCAGTTAGCACGGTGGTAGTACCACACAACACGATGGAGGGTATCCTCAATGTGAAGGCGGGACTTCGTCTCCACAATGGCTGTGCGGTGGTCACTCCTACCGATAATTTCATGGATAGATGCATCTCCGGCAGGCAGTTTGGTGAGGATGAGGTCAAGTATGTTTTTCCATATTGTTGGTTCCCTCATCACCTGCCGCAGACCCAGTCTAGCAGCTATGTCCTTTAGGACTCGGCCAGCTCGGTCTGTAGAGGTGCTACTGAACTACTCTTGGTGATGGACATTGAAGGCCCCCATTCAGAGTACCTTCTGTACCCTTACCACCCTCAGTGCTTCCTCCAAGTGATGTTCAACATGGAGGAGCACTGATTCGTCAGCTGAGGGAGGGCATAACGTGGTAATCAGCAAGAGATTTCTTTGGCCATGTTTGACCTGATGCCATGAGACTTCATGAGGGACAGAGTCGATGTTGAGGACTCCTAGGGCAAGTACCTCCTGACTGTATACCACTGGGCCACCACCTCTGTTGGGTCTGATCAGCCTGTGGGACAGGACTTACCCAGTGATGGTGATGGTGGTGGTGTCCGGGTCATTATCTGTAAGCTATGATTGTGTGAGTATGAGTATGTCAAGCTATTGCTTGACTAGTCTGAGAGAGAGTTCTCCCAATTTAGGGACAAACTCCCAGATGTTAGTAAGGAGGACTTTGCAGGGTCAACAGGGCTGAGTTTGCCATTGTCCTTTCTAGTGCCTAGGTTGATGCCAGGCGGTCAGTCCCGTTTCATTCCTTATTGACTTGTTTTTCATGGTTCGATACAACTGAGTGGCCTGCTAGGCCATTTCAGAGGGCATTTAAGAGTCAACCACATTGCTGTGGGTCTGGAGTCGCATGTAGCCAGACCAGGTAAGGACAGGAGATTTCCTTCCCTATAGGACATTAGTGAACCAGATGGGTTTTTACAACAATTGACAATGGCATGGAATCATCCCAGATTTGACAAAGTACAGTAGCAGGCGAGAAAAACATCTTTTTACCCACCGGCTCCAATGATGGGTTTTTGCAGCGTATTGTCCCGTTAATTATACAGCCACAGCAAACACGCCATCTCGCTGGTGGGCGACCTCCAATTTTCCCACCACTTCCTCATGCAGGACACTATATTTAAACTGCAGCTGTGTGCACACTTCTCAATGCTTGTAGCCCAGAACAGCACCGGTGAAAAAATTGCCCCAAAAGCCAAGAAGGGTGCAGCCCCCCCAATTCAGTGATGCACCCCTGGTGCCTTCTGGACGTCCTGGAGACCTGCCGAGATGTCCTCTACCACCGCTCTGGCCGCAGGAGACCCATCAGTCTCACCACTTCAATTTGGGAGGCAGTAGCAAAGGTGGTCAGTGCCTATACTGCACTCAAGAGGCTGGCCATCCAGTTTAGAAAACAGGTGAATGATCTCATCCGTGCTGCAGGGTAAGGCAACCATCTCATCATTCTAAACTCACACATTCACAAAGTCATCACACACCTACTGGTATGTCACTCACTGCCAGCTCAAGGGGCATCACCACTCACTCTCTCACACAAACCCACAGATCACCGCCTGGCCTCATCTCCTCCGGAGAGTGCCTCCTCAGCCCTCACCATCTTGAGGCCACTTACAATGGTTAACATGTGCCTCCTCGCACACACTGGGATATCCACCCCCCCACCTTCTCCAGTATGGCCCTCGCCCTGTAGCTTCTTCCTTTGCCTGTTCTCCCCCTTCCTCAAGCAAGTCCTAGCCCTGCAGCCAGTAAAAAAAACAACCCTGCACTATAGCTGGTCTGGTAGGTAGAAACCTGCCCGTGAGCCCCCCCTAAAAGTGATGTGGTGCTGCCTGCGAAGCCTGGCGCTGATGACCCCAAGTGCTGCCCAAACCAAGGTAGGCAAACAAACCTCGAAGTCCCAATCGAAGTGCAGCCCACCAGGTGCATGTCGCTTATACACAATTGTGAAACATGTCAGAGTGCCCGGATGATCCAGCGTGGTGGGGTGGTTCTGGCAAGCAGGGTTTATAATGACATGCAGATGTATTACAATGACATTCCCGACATCCGGAAACGCAGCCCAACACTGATATTGTCCACTCACCACCCACCCCTGCCATGATGCCCGATGCCAACAGGGATGGAAAATTCCACCCATGGTTATCATTAAACTTTCAATTCCAGATATTCTGTTGATTTAAATTTCACCATCTGTCATGGCAGGATTCAAACCCAGGTCCCCAGAGCATTACCCCGGGTTTCTGGATTATTAGCCTAGCGACAATACCACTACGCCACCACCTCCCCAGCACAGAAAAAAGCCATTCAGCCCATTGTGTTTGCACAGGCTCTCTGAATGAACAATACACCTAGTGCCATTCCCCATCTTCTCCCCGTAACTGTACCCATTTTCCTTATCAGGTAATAATACAATTCCCTCTTAAGCACCTTGATTGAAGCTGCCTCCACCACACTCTCAGACAGCACATTCCAGAGCTTAACCACTTGCTGCCTGAAAAAAGTTTCTCCTTATGTTTCCATTGCTCCTTTTGCCAATTACTTTAAATCTGTGCCTTCTCGTTCTCAATCCTTCCACAAGTGAGAACAGTTTTCCCCTATCTACTCTGTACAGACCTCTCATGATTTTGAATACCTGTCAAATCTCAATGCAACTTTGTCTTCTCCAAGTAAAATAGTCTCAGCTTCTCCAATCTATCAACGTGACTAAAGTTCCTCATCCCTGGAACCATCTTCGTGAATCTTTTCTGCACTCTCTCTATGCCTTCATATGTTTCCTGGAGTATGGCACCCATACTGTACGTAATACTCCAGTTGAAGCCGAACAAGTGTTTTATACAAGCTAAACACAACATCCTTGCTTTTATACTGTATGCTTTATTAACCAATTTCTCAATCTGTCCTGCCACCTTCAATGACTTATGCACATATATACCCAGATCCCTCTGCTCCTGCACCCCTTTTAATATTGTACCCTTTATTTTATATTGTTTCTCCATGTTCTTCCTACAAAGATGAATCACTTGCACATTCCTTTGCATTGAATCTCATCTGCCAATTGCCCATCCGTTCCACCATCTTGCCTATGTCCTTTTGCAGTTCTGCACTATCCTCGATCCTCACAGTTCACAATCCTTCCAATAAATATCCTGATAATTATCAAGAGAGATTGAAGGGCTGGGTTCTTTTCTGTAGAAAAGAGGAGACTGAATGGTGGCTTGATAAAGGTCACTAAGATTATGAAAAGGTTTGATAGGGTAGGCATAGAGAAGATGTTTTCATTTATAGGGGAGTCAAAAACCATGGGCTATAAAATAAGATAGTCACCAATAAATTTAAATCAAATTGATAAGAGAAGCAGGAATGGGGGAGCTTCTAGGCAAACCCACTGCTGCCAATGGATTAAATCCATTCATAGTAAAGGAAATTAGGGAAGGCAAAGCAGAGGCATTATGAAATGTTTATAAAAATCCATTGGAAAAGAGAATAGTGCCAGATATATGCTGAACCACTAACATGCAACCTACGTTTAAAAAGGGAGATAGAACAAACCCAAGGATCTAGGGGACCAAGTGGTTTAGAATCAGTGGCAGGAAACATAATCTAATCTAATTCCAGGGTTTCCCAAGCCATGGTTCACTACCCCCAGTGGGGTCACAGGATAATCAATAGGGGTTGTGAGCTTTGAGGCAGTATTGGCATCTGTGGAGTGGAGACTCTGATGGGACAGTCCTGGTCTGAGGGCACTTGATATGCAAGCACACATTTTTTGTTTCTGATTTAAATGGTGTGATTCCAAGTGGAGTGGCTGCTGCAGGGGTCTTCCAATGATAGGCCTGGGTTATCGGCCGCCATCTCTAAAGAGGGCATTGTGTAGCAGGTTGCATGTGTGTCCACCATCTTTATAGGGGGCAATGTGCAGCAATGTGCAATAGGAAAAGAGAAAATTTCAAATATGTTTTGACCGAGACACAGATAGAGAAAGATAGAGTGAAACAGATACAGCAAGAAAATGAGTGACACAGAGAGAGACTCACACAATAGCACACAGAGAGACTCACACAGTAGCACACAGAGAGACTCACACAGTAGCACACAGAGACACTCACACAATAGCACACAGAGACACTCACACAGTAGCACACAGAGAGACTCACACAATAGCACACAGAGAGACTCATACAATAGCACACAGAGAGACTCACACAGTAGCACACAGAGAGACTCACACAGTAGCACACAGAGACACTCACACAGTAGCACACAGAGACACTCACACAGTAGCACACAGAGAGACTCACACAATAGCACACAGAGAGACTCACACAGTAGCACACAGAGAGACTCACACAGTAGCACACAGAGAGACTCACACAGTAGCACACAGAGAGACTCACACAGTAGCACACAGAGACACTCACACAGTAGCACACAGAGACACTCACACAGTAGCACACAGAGACACTCACACAGTAGCACACAGAGAGACTCACAATAGCACACAGAGACACTCACACAGTAGCACACAGAGACACTCACACAGTAGCACACTGAGACACTCACACAGTAGCACACAGAGAGACTCACACAGTAGCACACAGAGAGACTCACACAGTAGCACACAGAGACACTCACACAGTAGCACACAGAGAGACTCACACAGTAGCACACAGAGACACTCACACAGTAGCACACAGAGACACTCACACAATAGCACACAGAGAGACTCACACAGTAGCACACAGAGACACTCACACAGTAGCACACAGAGACACTCACACAGTAGCACACAGAGAGACTCACACAGTAGCACACAGAGACACTCACACAGTAGCACACAGAGAGACTCACACAGTAGCACACAGAGACACTCACACAGTAGCACACAGAGAGACTCACACAGTAGCACACAGAGAGACTCACACAGTAGCACACAGAGACACTCACACAGTAGCACACAGAGACACTCACACAGTAGCACACAGAGACACTCACACAATAGCACACAGAGAGACTCACACAGTAGCACACAGAGACACTCACACAGTAGCACACAGAGACACTCACACAGTAGCACACAGAGACACTAACACAGTAGCACACAGAGAGACTCACACAGTAGCACACAGAGAGACTCACACAGTAGCACACAGAGACACTCACACAGTAGCACACAGAGAGACTCACACAGTAGCACACAGAGAGACTCACACAGTAGCACACAGAGACACTCACACAGTAGCACACAGAGAGACTCACACAGTAGCACACAGAGAGACTCACACAGTAGCACACAGAGACACTCACACAGTAGCACACAGAGACTCACACAGTAGCACACAGAGAGACTCACACAGTAGCACACAGAGTCACTCACACAGTAGCACACAGAGACACTCACACAGTAGCACACAGAGAGACTCACACAGTAGCACACAGAGACACTCACACAGTAGCACACAGAGAGACTCACACAGTAGCACACAGAGACACTCACACAGTAGCACACAGAGAGACTCACACAGTAGCACACAGAGACACTCACACAGTAGCACACAGAGAGACTCACACAGTAGCACACAGAGACACTCACACAGTAGCACACAGAGAGACTCACACAGTAGCACACAGAGACACTCACACAGTAGCACACAGAGAGACTCACACAGTAGCACACAGAGACACTCACACAGTAGCACACAGAGACACTCACACAGTAGCACACAGAGACACTCACACAGTAGCACACAGAGAGACTCACACAGTAGCACACAGAGAGACTCACACAGTAGCACACAGAGACACTCACACAGTAGCACACAGAGACACTCACACAGTAGCACACAGAGAGACTCACACAGTAGCACACAGAGACACTCACACAGTAGCACACAGAGACACTCACACAGTAGCACACAGAGACACTCACACAGTAGCACACAGAGAGACTCACACAGTAGCACACAGAGACACTCACACAGTAGCACACAGAGAGACTCACACAGTAGCACACAGAGAGCACTCACACAGTAGCACACAGAGACACTCACACAGTAGCACACAGAGAGACTCACACAGTAGCACACAGAGACACTCACACAGTAGCACACAGAGACACTCACACAGTAGCACACAGAGACACTCACACAGTAGCACACAGAGAGACTCACACAGTAGCACACAGAGAGCACTCACACAGTAGCACACAGAGACACTCACACAGTAGCACACAGAGACACTCACACAGTAGCACACAGAGACACTCACACAGTAGCACACAGAGAGACTCACACAGTAGCACACAGAGAGACTCACACAGTAGCACACAGAGACACTCACACAGTAGCACACAGAGACACTCACACAGTAGCACACAGAGACACACAGTAGCACAGTAGCACAGTAGCACACAGAGACACTCACACAGTAGCACACAGAGAGCACTCACACAGTAGCACACAGAGAGACTCACACAGTAGCACACAGAGACACTCACACAGTAGCACACAAGAGACACTCACACAGTAGCACACAGAGACACTCACACAGTAGCACACAGAGAGACTCACACAGTAGCACACAGAGAGACTCACACAGTAGCACACAGAGACACTCACACAGTAGCACACAGAGACACTCACACAGTAGCACACAGAGAGACTCACACAGTAGCACACAGAGACACTCACACAGTAGCACACAGAGAGACTCACACAGTAGCACACAGAGACACTCACACAGTAGCACACAGAGACACTCACACAGTAGCACACAGAGAGACTCACACAGTAGCACACAGAGACACTCACACAGTAGCACACAGAGAGACTCACACAGTAGCACACAGAGAGACTCACACAGTAGCACACAGAGACACTCACACAGTAGCACACAGAGACACTCACACAGTAGCACACAGAGACACTCACACAGTAGCACACAGAGAGACTCACACAGTAGCACACAGAGAGACTCACACAGTAGCACACAGAGACACTCACACAGTAGCACACAGAGACACTCACACAGTAGCACACAGAGAGACTCACACAGTAGCACACAGAGACACTCACACAGTAGCACACAGAGAGACTCACACAGTAGCACACAGAGACACTCACACACTAGCACACAGAGAGACTCACACACTAGCACACAGAGACACTCACACAGTAGCACACAGAGACACTCACACACTAGCACACACAGAGACACACACAGTGACACAGAGACACACACAGTAGCACACAGAGAGACTCACACAGTAGCACACAGAGAGACTCACACAATAGCACACAGAGAGACTCACACAGTAGCACACAGAGAGACTCACACAGTAGCACACAGAGACACTCACACAGTAGCACACAGAGACACTCACACAGTAGCACACAGAGAGACTCACACAGTAGCACACAGAGACACTCACACAGTAGCACACAGAGACACTCACACAGTAGCACACAGAGACACTCACACAGTAGCACACAGAGACACTCACACAGTAGCACACAGAGAGACTCACACAGTAGCACACAGAGACACTCACACAGTAGCACACAGAGACACTCACACAGTAGCACACAGAGACACTCACACAGTAGCACACAGAGACACTCACACAGTAGCACACAGAGAGACTCACACAGTAGCACACAGAGAGACTCACACAGTAGCACACAGAGACACTCACACAGTAGCACACAGAGACACTCACACAGTAGCACACAGAGAGACTCACACAGTAGCACACAGAGACACTCACACAGTAGCACACAGAGAGACTCACACAGTAGCACACAGAGACACTCACACAGTAGCACACAGAGACACTCACACAGTAGCACACAGAGAGACTCACACAGTAGCACACAGAGACACTCACACAGTAGCACACAGAGAGACTCACACAGTAGCACACAGAGACACTCACACAGTAGCACACAGAGACACTCACACAGTAGCACACAGAGAGACTCACACAGTAGCACACAGAGACACTCACACAGTAGCACACAGAGAGACTCACACAGTAGCACACAGAGACACTCACACAGTAGCACACAGAGAGACTTCCCACAGTAGCACACAGAGGACACTCACACCGTAGCACCACAAGAGACACTCACACAGTAGCACACAGAGAGCACTCACACAGTAGCACACAGAGACACTCACACAGTAGCACACAGAGAGACTCACACAGTAGCACACAGAGACACTCACACAGTAGCACACAGAGACACTCACACAGTAGCACACAGAGAGACTCACACAGTAGCACACAGAGACACTCACACAGTAGCACACAGAGAGACTCACACAGTAGCACACAGAGAGACTCACACAGTAGCACACAGAGACACTCACACAGTAGCACACAGAGACACTCACACAGTAGCACACAGAGAGCACTCACACAGTAGCACACAGAGAGACTCACACAGTAGCACACAGAGAGACTCACACAGTAGCACACAGAGACACTCACACAGTAGCACACAGAGACACTCACACAGTAGCACACAGAGACGACTCACACAGTAGCACACAGAGAGCACTCACACAGTAGCACACAGAGACACTCACACAGTAGCACACAGAGAGACTCACCCAAGTAGCACACAGAGAGACTCACACAGTAGCACACAGAGGCTCACACAGTAGCACACAGAGACACTCACACCAGTAGCACACAGAGGACACTCACACAGTAGCACACAGAGACACTCACACAGTAGCACACAGAGAGACTCACACAGTAGCACACAGAGACACTCACACAGTAGCACACAGAGACACTCACACAGTAGCACACAGAGACACTCACACACTAGCACACAGAGACACTCACACAGTAGCACACAGAGACACTCACACAGTAGCACACAGAGACACTCACACAGTAGCACACAGAGACACTCACACAGTAGCACACAGAGACACTCACACAGTAGCACACAGAGAGACACTCACACAGTAGCACACAGAGACACTCACACAGTAGCACACAGAGAGACTCACACAGTAGCACACAGAGACACTCACACAGTAGCACACAGAGACACTCACACAGTAGCACACAGAGAGACTCACACAGTAGCACACAGAGAGACTCACACAGTAGCACACAGAGACACTCACACAGTAGCACACAGAGAGACTCACACAGTAGCACACAGAGAGACTCACACAGTAGCACACAGAGACACTCACACAGTAGCACACAGAGACACTCACACAGTAGCACACAGAGAGACTCACACACTAGCACACAGAGAGACTCACACAGTAGCACACAGAGACACTCACACAGTAGCACACAGAGGCACTCACACAGTAGCACACAGAGACACTCACACAGTAGCACACAGAGAGACTCACACAGTAGCACACAGAGAGACTCACACAGTAGCACACAGAGAGACTCACACAGTAGCACACAGAGACACTCACACAGTAGCACACAGAGAGACTCACACAGTAGCACACAGAGACACTCACACAGTAGCACACAGAGACACTCACACAGTAGCACACAGAGACACTCACACAGTAGCACACAGAGAGACTCACACAGTAGCACACAGAGAGACTCACACAGTAGCACACAGAGACACTCACACAGTAGCACACAGAGACACTCACACAGTAGCACACAGAGAGACTCACACAGTAGCACACAGAGACACTCACACAGTAGCACACAGAGACACTCACACAGTAGCACACAGAGACACTCACACAGTAGCACACAGAGACACTCACACAGTAGCACACAGAGACACTCACACAGTAGCACACAGAGAGACTCACACAGTAGCACACAGAGAGACTCACACAGTAGCACACAGAGAGACTCACACAGTAGCACACAGAGACACTCACACAGTAGCACACAGAGAGACTCACACAGTAGCACACAGAGACACTCACACAGTAGCACACAGAGAGACTCACACAGTAGCACACAGAGAGACTCACACAGTAGCACACAGAGACACTCACACAGTAGCACACAGAGAGACACTCACACAGTAGCACACAGAGACACTCACACAGTAGCACACAGAGACACTCACACAGTAGCACACAGAGACACTCACACAGTAGCACACAGAGAGACTCACACAGTAGCACACAGAGACACTCACACAGTAGCACACAGAGAGACTCACACAGTAGCACACAGAGAGACTCACACAGTAGCACACAGAGACACTCACACAGTAGCACACAGAGACACTCACACAGTAGCACACAGAGACACTCACACAGTAGCACACAGAGAGACTCACACACTAGCACACAGAGACACTCACACAGTAGCACACAGAGAGACTCACACAGTAGCACACAGAGACACTCACACAGTAGCACACAGAGACACTCACACAGTAGCACACAGAGAGACTCACACAGTAGCACACAGAGAGACTCACACAGTAGCACACAGAGACACTCACACAGTAGCACACAGAGAGACACTCACACAGTAGCACACAGAGAGACTCACACAGTAGCACACAGAGACACTCACACAGTAGCACACAGAGAGACTCACACAGTAGCACACAGAGACACTCACACAGTAGCACACAGAGACACTCACACACTAGCACACAGAGACACTCACACAGTAGCACACAGAGAGACTCACACAGTAGCACACAGAGACACTCACACAGTAGCACACAGAGAGACTCACACAGTAGCACACAGAGACACTCACACAGTAGCACACAGAGACACTCACACAGCTAGCACACAGAGACACTCACACAGTAGCACACAGAGACACTCACACAGTAGCACACAGAGAGCACTCACACACTAGCACACAGAGACACTCACACAGTAGCACACAGAGACACTCACACAGTAGCACACAGAGAGACTCACACAGTAGCACACAGAGACACTCACACAGTAGCACACAGAGAGACTCACACAGTAGCACACAGAGAGACTCACACAGTAGCACACAGAGAGACTCACACAGTAGCACACAGAGAGACTCACACAGTAGCACACAGAGAGACTCACACAGTAGCACACAGAGACACTCACACAGTAGCACACAGAGAGACTCACACAGTAGCACACAGAGACACTCACACAGTAGCACACAGAGACACTCACACAGTAGCACACAGAGACACTCACACAGTAGCACACAGAGACACTCACACAGTAGCACACAGAGACACTCACACAGTAGCACACAGAGAGACTCACACAGTGACACACAGAGACACTCACACAGTAGCACACAGAGAGACTCACACAGTAGCACACAGAGAGACTCACACAGTAGCACACAGAGACACTCACACAGTAGCACACAGAGACACACACACACTAGCACACAGAGAGACTCACACAGTAGCACACAGAGACACTCACACAGTAGCACACAGAGACACTCACACAGTAGCACACAGAGACACTCACACAGTAGCACACAGAGAGACTCACACAGTAGCACACAGAGAGACTCACACAGTAGCACACAGAGACACTCACACAGTAGCACACAGAGAGACTCACACAGTAGCACACAGAGACACTCACACAGTAGCACACAGAGACACTCACACAGTAGCACACAGAGACACTCACACAGTAGCACACAGAGACACTCACACAGTAGCACACAGAGAGACTCACACAGTAGCACACAGAGACTCACACAGTAGCACACAGAGAGACTCACACAGTAGCACACAGAGAGACTCACACAGTAGCACACAGAGAGACTCACACAGTAGCACACAGAGACACTCACACAGTAGCACACAGAGAGACTCACACAGTAGCACACAGAGACACTCACACAGTGGCACAGAGACACTCACACAGTAGCACACAGAGAGACTCACACAGTAGCACACAGAGACACTCACACAGTAGCACACAGAGACACTCACACAGTAGCACACAGAGACACTCACACAGTAGCACACAGAGACACTCACACACTAGCACACAGAGACACTCACACAGTAGCACACAGAGACACTCACACAGTAGCACACAGAGAGACACACACAGTAGCACACAGAGAGACTCACACAGTAGCACACAGAGAGACTCACACAGTAGCACACAGAGAGACTCACACAATAGCACACAGAGAGACTCACACAGTAGCACACAGAGACACTCACACACTAGCACACAGAGACACTCACACAGTAGCACACAGAGAGACTCACACACTAGCACACAGAGAGACTCACACAGTAGCACACAGAGACACTCACACAGTAGCACACAGAGACACTCACACAGTAGCACACAGAGAGACTCACACAGTAGCACACAGAGACACTCACACAGTAGCACACAGAGAGACTCACACAGTAGCACACAGAGACACTCACACAGTAGCACACAGAGACACTCACACAGTAGCACACAGAGAGACTCACACAGTAGCACACAGAGACACTCACACAGTAGCACACAGAGACACTCACACAGTAGCACACAGAGAGACTCACACAGTAGCACACAGAGACACTCACACAGTAGCACACAGAGACACTCACACAGTAGCACACAGAGACACTCACACAGTAGCACACAGAGACACTCACACAGTAGCACACAGAGACACTCACACAGTAGCACACAGAGAGACTCACACAGTAGCACACAGAGACACTCACACAGTAGCACACAGAGACACTCACACAGTAGCACACAGAGACACTCACACAGTAGCACACAGAGAGACTCACACAGTAGCACACAGAGACACTCACACAGTAGCACACAGAGAGACTCACACAGTAGCACACAGAGACACTCACACACTAGCACACAGAGACACTCACACAGTAGCACACAGAGAGACTCACACAGTAGCACACAGAGACACTCACACAGTAGCACACAGAGAGACTCACACAGTAGCACACAGAGAGACTCACACAGTAGCACACAGAGACACTCACACAGTAGCACACAGAGAGACTCACACAGTAGCACACAGAGACACTCACACAGTAGCACACAGAGACACTCACACAGTAGCACACAGAGAGACTCACACAGTAGCACACAGAGACACTCACACAGTAGCACACAGAGACACTCACACAGTAGCACACAGAGACACTCACACAGTAGCACACAGAGACACTCACACAGTAGCACACAGAGAGACTCACACAGTAGCACACAGAGACACTCACACAGTAGCACACAGAGAGGACTCACACAGTAGCACACAGAGAGACTCACACAGTAGCACACAGAGAGACTCACACAGTAGCACACAGAGAGACTCACACAGTAGCACACAGAGACACTCACACAGTAGCACACAGAGACACTCACACAGTAGCACACAGAGACTCACACAGTAGCACACAGAGAGACTCACACAGTAGCACACAGAGACACTCACACAGTAGCACACAGAGAGACTCACACAGTAGCACACAGAGAGACTCACACAGTAGCACACAGAGACACTCACACAGTAGCACACAGAGAGACTCACACAGTAGCACACAGAGACACTCACACAGTAGCACACAGAGAGACTCACACAGTAGCACACAGAGACACTCACACAGTAGCACACAGAGAGACTCACACAGTAGCACACAGAGACACTCACACAGTAGCACACAGAGAGACTCACACAGTAGCACACAGAGACACTCACACAGTAGCACACAGAGAGACTCACACAGTAGCACACAGAGACACTCACACAGTAGCACACAGAGAGACTCACACAGTAGCACACAGAGAGACTCACACAGTAGCACACAGAGACACTCACACAGTAGCACACAGAGACACTCACACAGTAGCACACAGAGAGACTCACACAGTAGCACACAGAGACACTCACACAGTAGCACACAGAGACACTCACACAGTAGCACACAGACACTCACACAGTAGCACACAGAGAGACTCACACAGTAGCACACAGAGACACTCACACAGTAGCACACAGAGACACTCACACAGTAGCACACAGAGACACTCACACAGTAGCACACAGGGACACTCACACAGTAGCACACAAAGACACTCACACAGTAGCACACAGAGAGACTCACACAGTAGCACACAGAGACACTCACACAGTAGCACACAGAGAGACTCACACAGTAGCACACAGAGACACTCACACAGTAGCACACAGAGACACTCACACACTAGCACACAGAGACACTCACACAGTAGCACACAGAGAGACTCACACAGTAGCACACAGAGACACTCACACAGTAGCACACAGAGACACTCACACAGTAGCACACAGAGACACTCACACAGTAGCACACAGAGAGACTCACACAGTAGCACACAGAGAGACTCACACAGTAGCACACAGAGACACTCACACAGTAGCACACAGAGACACTCACACAGTAGCACACAGAGAGACTCACACAGTAGCACACAGAGACACTCACACAGTAGCACACAGAGAGACTCACACAGTAGCACACAGAGACACTCACACAGTAGCACACAGAGACACTCACACAGTAGCACACAGAGACACTCACACAGTAGCACACAGAGAGACTCACACAGTAGCACACAGAGAGACACTCACACAGTAGCACACAGAGAGACTCACACAGTAGCACACAGAGAGACTCACACAGTAGCACACAGAGAGACACTCACACAGTAGCACACAGAGAGACTCACACAGTAGCACACAGAGACACTCACACAGTAGCACACAGAGAGACTCACACAGTAGCACACAGAGAGACTCACACAGTAGCACACAGAGACACTCACACAGTAGCACACAGAGAGACTCACACAGTAGCACACAGAGACACTCACACAGTAGCACACAGAGAGACTCACACAGTAGCACACAGAGACACTCACACAGTAGCACACAGAGACACTCACACAGTAGCACACAGAGAGACTCACACAGTAGCACACAGAGACACTCACACAGTAGCACACAGAGACACTCACACAGTAGCACACAGAGACACTCACACAGTAGCACACAGAGAGACTCACACAGTAGCACACAGAGAGACTCACACAGTAGCACACAGAGAGACTCACACAGTAGCACACAGAGACACTCACACAGTAGCACACAGAGACACTCACACAGTAGCACACAGAGACACTCACACAGTAGCACACAGAGAGACTCACACAGTAGCACACAGAGAGACTCACACAGTAGCACACAGAGACACTCACACAGTAGCACACAGAGAGACTCACACAGTAGCACACAGAGACACTCACACAGTAGCACACAGAGAGACTCACACAGTGACACAGAGAGACTCACACAGTAGCACACAGAGACACTCACACAGTAGCACACAGAGAGACTCACACACTAGCACACAGAGACACTCACACAGTAGCACACAGAGACACTCACACAGTAGCACACAGAGACACTCACACAGTAGCACACAGAGACACTCACACAGTAGCACACAGAGACACTCACACAGTAGCACACAGAGACACTCACACAGTAGCACACAGAGAGACTCACACACTAGCACACAGAGACACTCACACAGTAGCACACAGAGACACTCACACAGTAGCACACAGAGACACTCACACAGTAGCACACAGAGAGACTCACACAGTAGCACACAGAGACACTCACACAGTAGCACACAGAGAGACTCACACAGTAGCACACAGAGACACTCACACAGTAGCACACAGAGACACTCACACAGTAGCACACAGAGAGACTCACACAGTAGCACACAGAGAGACTCACACAGTAGCACACAGAGACACTCACACAGTAGCACACAGAGACACTCACACACTAGCACACAGAGACACTCACAGTAGCACACAGAGACACTCACACAGTAGCACACAGAGAGACTCACACAGTAGCACACAGAGACACTCACAGTAGCACACAGAGACACTCACAGTAGCACACAGAGACACACACACAGTAGCACACAGAGAGACTCACACAGTAGCACACAGAGACACTCACACAGTAGCACACAGAGAGACACACACAGTAGCACACAGAGACACTCACACAGTAGCACACAGAGACACTCACACAGTAGCACACAGAGAGACTCACACAGTAGCACACAGAGACACTCACACAGTAGCACACAGAGACACTCACACAGTAGCACACAGAGACACTCACACAGTAGCACACAGAGACACTCACACAGTAGCACACAGAGACACTCACACAGTAGCACACAGAGAGACTCACACAGTAGCACACAGAGAGACTCACACAGTAGCACACAGAGACACTCACACAGTAGCACACAGAGAGACTCACACAGTAGCACACAGAGACACTCACACAGTAGCACACAGAGACACTCACACAGTAGCACACAGAGAGACTCACACAGTAGCACACAGAGACACTCACACAGTAGCACACAGAGACACTCACACAGTAGCACACAGAGACACTCACACAGTAGCACACAGAGAGACTCACACAGTAGCACACAGAGACACTCACACAGTAGCACACAGAGACACTCACACAGTAGCACACAGAGACACTCACACAGTAGCACACAGAGAGACTCACACAGTAGCACACAGAGAGACTCACACAGTAGCACACAGAGACACTCACACAGTAGCACACAGAGACACTCACACAGTAGCACACAGAGAGACTCACACAGTAGCACACAGAGACACTCACACAGTAGCACACAGAGACACTCACACAGTAGCACACAGAGACACTCACACAGTAGCACACAGAGAGACTCACACAGTAGCACACAGAGAGACTCACACAGTAGCACACAGAGACACTCACACAGTAGCACACAGAGAGACTCACACAGTAGCACACAGAGACACTCACACAGTAGCACACAGAGACACTCACACAGTAGCACACAGAGACACTCACACAGTAGCACACAGAGACACTCACACAGTAGCACACAGAGACACTCACACAGTAGCACACAGAGAGACTCACACAGTAGCACACAGAGAGACTCACACAGTAGCACACAGAGACACTCACACAGTAGCACACAGAGAGACTCACACAGTAGCACACAGAGAGACTCACACAGTAGCACACAGAGACACTCACACAGTAGCACACAGAGACACTCACACACTAGCACACAGAGAGACTCACACAGTAGCACACAGAGACACTCACACAGTAGCACACAGAGACACTCACACAGTAGCACACAGAGAGACTCACACAGTAGCACACAGAGACACTCACACAGTAGCACACAGAGACACTCACACAGTAGCACACAGAGACACTCACACAGTAGCACACAGAGACACTCACACAGTAGCACACAGAGACACTCACACAGTAGCACACAGAGACACTCACACAGTAGCACACAGAGACACTCACACAGTAGCACACAGAGAGACTCACACAGTAGCACACAGAGAGACTCACACAGTAGCACACAGAGACACTCACACAGTAGCACACAGACACTCACACAGTAGCACACAGAGAGACTCACACAGTAGCACACAGAGAGACTCACACAGTAGCACACAGAGACACTCACACAGTAGCACACAGAGACACTCACACAGTAGCACACAGAGAGACACACACAGTAGCACACAGAGACACTCACACAGTAGCACACAGAGAGACTCACACAGTAGCACACAGAGACACTCACACAGTAGCACACAGAGACACTCACACAGTAGCACACAGAGAGACTCACACAGTAGCACACAGAGACACTCACACAGTAGCACACAGAGACACTCACACACTAGCACACAGAGAGACTCACACAGTAGCACACAGAGACACTCACACAGTAGCACACAGAGACACTCACACAGTAGCACACAGAGACACTCACACAGTAGCACACAGAGACACTCACACAGTAGCACACAGAGAGACTCACACAGTAGCACACAGAGAGACTCACACACTAGCACCAGAGAGACTACTCACACAGTAGCACACTGAGACACTCACACAGTAGCACACAGAGAGACTCACACAGTAGCACACAGAGACACTCACACAGTAGCACACAGAGAGACTCACACAGTAGCACACAGAGACACTCACACAGTAGCACACAGAGAGACTCACACAGTAGCACACAGAGACTCACACAGTAGCACACAGAGACACTCACACAGTAGCACACAGAGAGACTCACACAGTAGCACACAGAGAGACTCACACAGTAGCACACAGAGACACTCACACAGTAGCACACAGAGAGCACTCAACAGTAGCACACAGAGACACTCACACAGTAGCACACAGAGACACACACACACGTAGCACACAGAGACACTCACACAGTAGCACACAGAGACACTCACACAGTAGCACACAGAGACCTCACACAGTAGCACACAGAGACCACTCACACAGTAGCACACAGAGAGACTCACACAGTAGCACACAGAGACACTCACACAGTAGCACACCAGAGACACACACACAGTAGCACACAGGAGACACTCACACAGTAGCACACAGAGACACTCACACAGTAGCACACAGAGGACACTCACACCGTAGCACACAGAGAGACTCACACAGTAGCACACAGAGACACTCACACAGTAGCACACAGAGAGGCACTCACACAGTAGCACAGAGAGACTCACACAGTGACACAGAGAGACTCACACAGTAGCACACAGAGACACTCACACAGTAGCCACCAGGAGCACTCACACAGTAGCACACAGAGAGACTCACACAGTAGCACACAGAGGACACTCACACAGTAGCACACAGAGAGACTCACACAGTAGCACACAGAGACTCACACAGTAGCACACAGAGAGACTCACACAGTAGCACACAGAGGACCTCACACAGTAGCACACAGAGACACTCACACAGTAGCACACAGAGAGACTCACACAGTAGCACACAGAGAGACTCACACAGTAGCACACAGAGAGACTCACACAGTAGCACACAGAGAGACCTCACACAGTAGCACACAGAGACACTCACACAGTAGCACACAGAGAGACTCACACAGTAGCACACAGAGACCACTCACACAGTAGCACACGAGAGACACTCACACAGTAGCACACAGAGAGACTCACACAGTAGCACACAGAGACACTCACACAGTAGCACCAGAGACACTCACACAGTAGCACACAGAGACACTCACACAGTAGCACACAGAGACACTCACACAGTAGCACACAGAGACACTCACACAGTAGCACACAGAGACACTCACACAGTAGCACACAGAGAGACTCACACAGTAGCACACAGAGACACTCACACAGTAGCACACAGAGACACTCACACAGTAGCAACAGAGACACTCACACAGTAGCACACAGAGACACTCACACAGTAGCACACAGAGAGACTCACACCAGTAGCACCTCTGAGACACTCACACAGTAGCTCACAGAGAGACTCACCACAGTAGCACACAGAGACACTCACACAGTAGCACACAGAGACACTCCACACAGTCGAGCACACAGAGAGACTCACCCTCAGTTGCACACAGAGAGATCACACTGTAGCACACTGAGACACTCACACATAGCACACAGACACACTCAACACAGCCCACAGAGGACCCACTTCACAGTTAGCACACAGAGACACTCACACAGTTAGCACACAGAGAGACTCTCTACAGTAGCACAGAGTCAATCACGAGTAGCACACAGAAGGACACTCACCGTCGCACACAGAGACACTCACACAGTAGCACACAGAGAGACTCACACAGTAGCACACAGAGACACTCACACAGTAGCACACAGAGAGACTCACACAGTAGCACACAGAGACACTCACACAGTAGACACAGAGACACTCACACAAGTAGCACACCGAGAGAACTCACACCAGTAGCACACAGAGAGCACACTCCCACACTAGCACCCAGAGAAGACCTCCACACAGTAGCACACAAGAGCACACTCACACCTCTAGCACACAGAGACACTCACACAGTAGCACACAGAGAGACTCACACGTAGCACACAGAGAGACTCACACAGTAGCACACAGAGAGACACTCACACAGTAGCACACAGAGACACTCACACAGTAGCACACAGAGACACCACACAGTAGCACACAGAGAGACTCACACAGTAGCACACAGAGAGACTCACACAGTAGCACACAGAGACACTCACACAGTAGCACACAGAGACACTCACACAGTAGCACACAGAGAGACTCACACACTAGCACACAGAGAGACTCACACAGTAGCACACAGAGGCACTCACACAGTAGCACACAGAGACACTCACACAGTAGCACACAGAGAGACTCACACAGTAGCACACAGAGACACTCACACAGTAGCACACAGAGACACTCACACAGTAGCACACAGAGAGACTCACACAGTAGCACACAGAGACACTCACACAGTAGCACACAGAGACACTCACACAGTAGCACACAGAGACACTCACACAGTAGCACACAGAGACACTCACACAGTAGCACACAGAGACTCACACAGTAGCACACAGAGACACTCACACAGTAGCACACAGAGAGACTCACACAGTAGCACACAGAGAGACTCACACAGTAGCACACAGAGACACTCACACAGTAGCACACAGAGACACTCACACAGTAGCACACAGACACTCACACAGTAGCACACAGAGAGACTCACACAGTAGCAGACAGAGAGACTCACACAGTAGCACACAGAGAGACTCACACAGTAGCACACAGAGAGACTCACACAGTAGCACACAGAGAGACTCACACAGTAGCAGACAGAGAGACTCACACAGTAGCACACAGAGAGACTCACACAGTAGCACACAGAGACACTCACACACTAGCACACAGAGACACTCACACAGTAGCACACAGAGACACTCACACAGTAGCACACAGAGACACTCACACACTAGCACACAGAGAGACTCACACAGTAGCACACAGAGAGACTCACACCAGCTAGCACACAGAGAGACACACACACTTGCACACAGAGGACATCCACACAGTAGCACACAGAGACACTCACACAGTAGCACACAGAGAACTCACACAGTAGCACACAGAGACACTCACACAGTAGCACCAGAGGAGACTCACACAGTAGCACCACAGAGACACTCAACACAGTAGCACACAGAGACACTCAACACAGTAGCACACGAGAGACTCTACACACTAGCACACTGAGAGCTCACACAGTAGACACAGAGAGACACTCACACACTAGGCACACAGAGACACTCACACAGTAGCACACAGAGACACTCACACAGTAGCACACAGAGACACTCACACAGTAGCACACAGAGAGACTCACACAGTAGCACACAGAGACTCACACAGTAGCACACAGAGAGACTCACACAGTAGCACACAGAGAGACTCACACAGTAGCACACAGAGACTCACACAGTAGCACACAGAGACACTCACACAGTAGCACACAGAGAGACTCACACAGTAGCACACAGAGACACTCACACAGTAGCACACTGAGAGACTCACACAGTAGCACACAGAGACACTCACACAGTAGCACACAGAGACACTCACACAGTAGCACACAGAGACACTCACACAGTAGCACACAGAGAGACTCACACAGTAGCACACAGAGAGACTCACACAGTAGCACACAGAGACACTCACACAGTAGCACACAGAGAGACTCACACAGTAGCACACAGAGACACTCACACAGTAGCACACAGAGAGACTCACACAGTAGCACACAGAGAGACTCACACAGTAGCACACAGAGAGACTCACACAGTAGCACACAGAGACACTCACACAGTAGCACACAGAGACTCACACAGTAGCACACAGAGAGACTCACACAGTAGCACACAGAGACTCACACAGTAGCACACAGAGACACTCACACAGTAGCACACAGAGAGACTCACACAGTAGCACACAGAGACACTCACACAGTAGCACACAGAGACACTCACACAGTAGCACACAGAGAGACTCACACAGTAGCACACAGAGAGACTCACACAGTAGCACACAGAGACACTCACACAGTAGCACACAGAGAGACTCACACAGTAGCACACAGAGACACTCACACAGTAGCACACAGAGACACTCACACAGTAGCACACAGAGACACTCACACAGTAGCACACAGAGACACTCACACAGTAGCACACAGAGAGACTCACACAGTAGCACACAGAGACACTCACACAGTAGCACACAGAGACACTCACACAGTAGCACACAGAGACACTCACACAGTAGCACACAGAGAGACTCACACAGTAGCACACAGAGACACTCACACAGTAGCACACAGAGACACTCACACAGTAGCACACAGAGACACTCACACAGTAGCACACAGAGAGACTCACACAGTAGCACACAGAGAGACTCACACAGTAGCACACAGAGACACTCACACAGTAGCACACAGAGACACTCACACAGTAGCACACAGAGAGACTCACACAGTAGCACACAGAGACACTCACACAGTAGCACACAGAGACACTCACACAGTAGCACACAGAGACACTCACACAGTAGCACACAGAGAGACTCACACAGTAGCACACAGAGACACTCACACAGTAGCACACAGAGACACTCACACAGTAGCACACAGAGAGACTCACACAGTAGCACACAGAGACACTCACACAGTAGCACACAGAGACACTCACACAGTAGCACACAGAGACACTCACACACTAGCACACACAGAGACACACACAGTGACACAGAGACACACACAGTAGCACACAGAGAGACTCACACAGTAGCACACAGAGAGACTCACACAATAGCACACAGAGAGACTCACACAGTAGCACACAGAGAGACTCACACAGTAGCACACAGAGAGACTCACACAGTAGCACACAGAGACACTCACACACTAGCACACAGAGACACTCACACAGTAGCACACAGAGAGACTCACACAGTAGCACACAGAGACACTCACACACTAGCACACAGAGACACTCACACAGTAGCACACAGAGAGACTCACACAGTAGCACACAGAGACACTCACACAGTAGCACACAGAGACACTCACACAGTAGCACACAGAGACACTCACACAGTAGCACACAGAGACACTCACACAGTAGCACACAGAGACACTCACACAGTAGCACACAGAGACACTCACACAGTAGCACACAGAGAGACTCACACAGTAGCACACAGAGAGACTCACACAGTAGCACACAGAGAGACTCACACAGTAGCACACAGAGACACTCACACAGTAGCACACAGAGACACTCACACAGTAGCACACAGAGAGACTCACACACTAGCACACAGAGAGACTCACACAGTAGCACACAGAGAGACTCACACAGTAGCACACAGAGACACTCACACAGTAGCACACAGAGAGACACACACACTTGCACACAGAGACACTCACACAGTAGCACACAGAGAGACTCACACAGTAGCACACAGAGAGACTCACACAGTAGCACACAGAGACACTCACACAGTAGCACACAGAGACACTCACACAGTAGCACACAGAGAGACTCACACAGTAGCACACAGAGACACTCACACAGTAGCACACAGAGACACACACACAGTAGCACACAGAGACACTCACACAGTAGCACACAGAGACACTCACACAGTAGCACACAGAGAGACTCACACAGTAGCACACAGAGAGACTCACACAGTAGCACACAGAGAGACTCACACAGTAGCACACAGAGACACTCACACAGTAGCACACAGAGAGACTCACACAGTAGCACACAGAGAGACTCACACAGTAGCACACAGAGACACTCACACAGTAGCACACAGAGACTCACACAGTAGCACACAGAGACACTCACACAGTAGCACACAGAGACACTCACACAGTAGCACACAGAGACACTCACACAGTGACACACAGAGACACTCACACAGTAGCACACAGAGAGACTCACACAGTAGCACACAGAGACACTCACACAGTAGCACACAGAGAGACTCACACAGTAGCACACAGAGAGACTCACACAGTAGCACACAGAGACTCACACAGTAGCACACAGAGACACTCACACAGTAGCACACAGAGAGACTCACACAGTAGCACACAGAGACACTCACACACTAGCACACAGAGAGACTCACACAGTAGCACACAGAGACACTCACACAGTAGCACACAGAGACACTCACACAGTAGCACACAGAGAGACTCACACAGTAGCACACAGAGACACTCACACAGTAGCACACAGAGACACTCACACAGTAGCACACAGAGAGACTCACACAGTAGCACACAGGAGACACTCACACAGTAGCACACAGAGGACACTCACACAGTAGCACACAGAGAGACTCACACAGTAGCACACAGAGACACTCACACGGAGAAGCACACAGAGGACACTCACACAGTAGCACAGGCAGAGAGACTCACACAGTAGCACACAGAGAGACTCACACAGTAGCACACAGAGAGAACTCACACAGTAGCACACAGAGACACTCCACACAGTAGCACACAGAGACACTCACACAGTAGCACACAGAGAGACTCACACAGTAGCACACAGAGACACTCACACAGTAGCACACAGAGAGACTCACACAGTAGCACACAGAGACACTCACACAGTAGCACACAGAGACACTCACACAGTAGCACACAGAGACACTCACACAGTAGCACACAGAGAGTCACTCACACAGTAGCACACAGAGACACTCACACAGTAGCACACAGGAGACCTCACACAGTAGCACACAGAGAGACTCACACAGTAGCACACAGAGAGACTCACACAGTAGCACACAGAGACACTCACACAGTAGCACAGAGAGACTCACACAGTAGCACACAGAGACACTCACACAGTAGCACACAGAGACACTCACACAGTAGCACACAGAGAGACACTCACACAGTAGCACACAGAGACACTCACACAGTAGCACACAGAGACACTCACACAGTAGCACACAGAGAGACTCACACAGTAGCACACAGAGACACTCACACAGTAGCACACAGAGAGACTCACACAGTAGCACACAGAGACACTCACACAGTAGCACACAGAGACACTCACACAGTAGCACACAGAGACACTCACACAGTAGCACACAGAGAGACTCACACAGTAGCACACAGAGAGACTCACACAGTAGCACACAGAGAGACTCACACAGTAGCACACAGAGACACTCACACAGTAGCACACAGAGACACTCACACAGTAGCACACAGAGAGACTCACACACTAGCACACAGAGACACTCACACAGTAGCACACAGAGAGACTCACACAGTAGCACACAGAGAGACTCACACAGTAGCACACAGAGACACTCACACAGTAGCACACAGAGACACTCACACAGTAGCACACAGAGACACTCACACAGTAGCACACAGAGACACTCACACAGTAGCACACAGAGAGACACTCACACAGTAGCACACAGAGACACTCACACAGTAGCACACAGAGACTCACACAGTAGCACACAGAGACACTCACACACTAGCACACAGAGACACTCACACAGTAGCACACAGAGACACTCACCCACTAGCACACAGAGACACTCACACAGTAGCACACAGAGAGACTCACACAGTAGCACACAGAGACACTCACACAGTGGCACAGAGACACTCACACAGTAGCACACAGAGACACTCACACAGTAGCACACAGAGACACTCACACAGTAGCACACAGAGAGACTCACACAGTAGCACACAGAGACACTCACACAGTAGCACACAGAGAGACTCACACAGTAGCACACAGAGACACTCACACAGTAGCACACAGAGACACTCACACAGTAGCACACAGAGAGACTCACACAGTAGCACACAGAGACACTCACACAGTAGCACACAGAGACACTCACACAGTAGCACACAGAGAGACTCACACAGTAGCACACAGAGAGACTCACACAGTAGCACACAGAGACACTCACACAGTAGCACACAGAGACACTCACACAGTAGCACACAGAGACACTCACACAGTAGCACACAGAGACACTCACACAGTAGCACACAGAGACACTCACACAGTAGCACACAGAGACACTCACACAGTAGCACACAGAGAGACTCACACAGTAGCACACAGAGACACTCACACAGTAGCACACAGAGACACTCACACAGTACAAACAGGAGGACACTCACACAGTAGCACACAGAGACACTCACACAGTAGCACACAGAGAGACTCACACAGTAGCACACAGAGACACTCACACACTAGCACACAGAGACACACACAGTAGCACACAGAGAGACTCACACAGTAGCACACAGAGACACTCACACACTAGCACACAGAGACACTCACACAGTAGCACACAGAGACACTCACACAGTAGCACACAGAGACACTCACACACTAGCACACACAGACACTCACACAGTAGCACACAGAGACACTCACACAGTAGCACACAGAGACACTCACACAGTAGCACACAGAGACACTCACACAGTAGCACACAGAGACACTCACACAGTAGCACACAGAGACACTCACACAGTAGCACACAGAGAGACTCACACAGTAGCACACAGAGAGACTCACACAGTAGCACACAGAGACACTCACACAGTAGCACACAGAGACACACACACAGTAGCACACAGAGAGACTCACACAGTAGCACACAGAGACACTCACACAGTAGCACACAGAGAGACACACACAGTAGCACACAGAGACACTCACACAGTAGCACACAGAGACACTCACACAGTAGCACACAGAGACTCACACAGTAGCACACAGAGACACTCACACAGTAGCACACAGAGAGACTCACACAGTAGCACACAGAGACACTCACACACTAGCACACAGAGACACTCACACAGTAGCACACAGAGACACTCACACAGTAGCACACAGAGACACTCACACAGTAGCACACAGAGACACTCACACAGTAGCACACAGAGAGACTCACACAGTAGCACACAGAGACACTCACACAGTAGCACACAGAGACACTCACACAGTAGCACACAGAGAGACTCACACAGTAGCACACAGAGACACTCACACAGTAGCACACAGAGACACTCACACAGTAGCACACAGAGACACTCACACACTAGCACACAGAGAGACTCACACAGTAGCACACAGAGACACTCACACAGTAGCACACAGAGACTCACACAGTAGCACACAGAGAGACTCACACAGTAGCACACAGAGACACTCACACAGTAGCACACAGAGACACTCACACAGTAGCACACAGAGAGACTCACACAGTAGCACACAGAGACACTCACACAGTAGCACACAGAGACACTCACACAGTAGCACACAGAGACACTCACACAGTACGCACACAAGAGACACTCACACAGTAGCACACAGAGAGCACTCACACAGTAGCACCACAGAGACACTCACACAGTAGCACACAGAGACCACTCACTCAGTAGCACCGACAGACTCACACAGTAGCACACAGAGACACTCACACATAGCACACAGAAGACTACACACAGTAGCACACAGAGACACTACACACAGTAGCACACAGAGAGACTCACACAGTAGCACACAGAGGAGACTCACACACTAGCACACAGAGAGACACTCACACAGTAGCACACAGAGAGACTCACACACTAGCACACAGAGACACTCACACAGTAGCACACAGAGACACTCACACAGTAGCACACAGAGAGACTCACACAGTAGCACACAGAGAGACTCACACAGTAGCACACAGAGAGACTCACACAGTAGCACACAGAGACACTCACACAGTAGCACACAGAGAGACTCACACAGTAGCACACAGAGAGACTCACACAGTAGCACACAGAGAGACTCACACAGTAGCACACAGAGAGACTCACACAGTAGCACACAGAGACACTCACACAGTAGCACACAGAGACACTCACACAGTAGCACACAGAGACACTCACACAGTAGCACACAGAGAGACTCACACAGTAGCACACAGAGACACTCACACAGTAGCACACAGAGACACTCACACAGTAGCACACAGAGACACTCACACAGTAGCACACAGAGAGACTCACACAGTAGCACACAGAGACACTCACACAGTAGCACACAGAGAGACTCACACAGTAGCACACAGAGACACTCACACAGTAGCACACAGAGAGACTCACACAGTAGCACACAGAGACACTCACACAGTAGCACACAGAGACACTCACACAGTAGCACACAGAGAGACTCACACAGTAGCACACAGAGAGACTCACACAGTAGCACACAGAGAGACTCACACAGTAGCACACAGAGAGACTCACACAGTAGCACACAGAGAGACTCACACAGTAGCACACAGAGACACTCACACAGTAGCACACAGAGACACTCACACAGTAGCACACAGAGAGACTCACACAGTAGCACACAGAGAGACTCACACAGTAGCACACAGAGACACTCACACAGTAGCACACAGAGAGACTCACACAGTAGCACACAGAGACACTCACACAGTAGCACACAGAGAGACTCACACAGTAGCACACAGAGAGACACACACAGTAGCACACAGAGACACTCACACAGTAGCACACAGAGAGACACTCACACAGTAGCACACAGAGACACTCACACAGTAGCACACAGAGACACTCACACAGTAGCACACAGAGACACTCACACAGTAGCACACAGAGACACTCACACAGTAGCACACAGAGAGACTCACACAGTAGCACACAGAGAGACTCACACAGTAGCACACAGAGACACTCACACAGTAGCACACAGAGACACTCACACAGTAGCACACAGAGACACTCACACAGTAGCACACAGAGACACTCACACAGTAGCACACAGAGACACTCACACACTAGCACACAGAGACACTCACACACTAGCACACAGAGACACTCACACAGTAGCACACAGAGAGACTCACACAGTAGCACACAGAGACACTCACACACTAGCACACAGAGACACTCACACAGTAGCACACAGAGACACTCACACAGTAGCACACAGAGACACTCACACAGTAGCACACAGAGAGACTCACACAGTAGCACACAGAGACACTCACACAGTAGCACACAGAGACACTCACACAGTAGCACACAGAGAGACTCACACAGTAGCACACAGAGACACTCACACAGTAGCACACAGAGAGACTCACACACTAGCACACAGAGACACTCACACAGTAGCACACAGAGACACTCACACAGTAGCACACAGAGACACTCACATCAGTAGCACACACAGAGACACCACACAGTAGCACACAGAGACACTCTCACAGTAGCCACCAGAGAGACACTCACACAGTTGCACACAGAGACACTCACACAGTAGCACACAGAGAGACTCACACAGTAGCACACAGAGACACTCACACAGTAGCACACAGAGACACTCACACAAGTAGCACACAGAGAGACTCCACAGTAGCACACAGAGACACTCACACATAGCACACAGAGACACTCACACAGTAGCACACGAGAGACACTCACGACAGTAGCACAACTGAGACTCTACACACGAGTAGCACACAGAGAGACCTCACACAGTAGCACACAGCAGACAAGCACACAGTAGCACACAAGAGCACTCACACATGGAGCATCACAGAGAGCACTCACACAGCTAGCACACAGAGAGACTCACACAGTACACACAGAGAGCACTCACACAGCTAGCACACTGAGACACTAGCACACAGTGAGCACACAGAGACACTCACTCCAGTAGCACACAGAGACACTCACACAGTAGCACACAGAGAGACTCACACAGTAGCACACAGAGACACTCACACACTAGCACACAGAGACACTCACACAGTAGCACACAGAGAGACTCACACAGTAGCACACAGAGAGACTCACACAGTAGCACACAGAGACACTCACACAGTAGCACACAGAGACACTCACACAGTAGCACACAGAGACACTCACACAGTAGCACACAGAGACACTCACACACTAGCACACAGACACTCACACAGTAGCACACAGAGAGACTCACACAGTAGCACACAGAGAGACTCACACAGTAGCACACAGAGAACACTCACACAGTATCACACAGAGACACTCACAAAGTAGCACACAAGAGAGACTCAACAGTAGCACACAGAGAGACTCACACGTAGCACACAGAGACACTCACACGTAGCACACAGAGACACTCAACACTAGCACACAGAGAGCACCACACAGTAGGCACACAGAGAGACTCACAACAGTAGCACACAGAGAGCACTCACACAGTAGCACACAGAGACTCACACAGTAGCACACAGAGACACTCACACAGTAGCACACAGAGAACATACACACAGTAGCACACAGAGAGACTCACCAGTAGCACACGAGAGACCTCACACAGTAGCAACACAGAGAGACACTCACACAGTAGCACAGCAGAGACACTCACACAGTAGCACACAGAGACACTCCACACAGTATGCACACAGAGAGACTCACACAGTAGCACACAGACACACTCACACAGTAGCACACACAGAGACACTCACACAGTAGCACACAGAGAGACTCACACAGTAGCACACAGAGACACTCACACAGTAGCACACAGAGAGACTCACACAGTAGCACACAGAGAGACTCACACAGTAGCACACAGAGAGCACTCACACAGTAGCACACAGAGAGACTCACACAGTAGCACACAGAGAGACTCACACAGTAGCACACAGAGAGACTCACACAGTAGCACACAGAGACACTCACACAGTAGCACACAGAGACACTCACACAGTAGCACACAGAGAGACTCACACACTAGCACACAGAGACACTCACACAGTAGCACACAGAGACACTCACACAGTAGCACACAGAGACACTCACACAGTAGCACACAGAGAGACTCACACAGTAGCACACAGAGACTCACACAGTAGCACACAGAGACACTCACACAGTAGCACACAGAGACACTCACACAGTAGCACACAGAGAGACTCACACAGTAGCACACAGAGAGACTCACACAGTAGCACACAGAGACACTCACACACTAGCACACAGAGACACTCACACAGTAGCACACAGAGACACTCACACAGTAGCACACAGAGACACTCACACAGTAGCACACAGAGAGACTCACACACTAGCACACAGAGACACTCACACAGTAGCACACAGAGAGACTCACACAGTAGCACACAGAGACACTCACACAGTAGCACACAGAGACACTCACACAGTAGCACACAGAGACACTCACACAGTAGCACACAGAGACACTCACACAGTAGCACACAGAGACTCACACAGTAGCACACAGAGAGACTCACACAGTAGCACACAGAGACACTCACACAGTAGCACACAGAGACACTCACACAGTAGCACACAGAGAGACTCACACAGTAGCACACAGAGAGACTCACACAGTAGCACACAGAGACACTCACACAGTAGCACACAGAGACACTCACACACTAGCACACAGAGACACTCACACAGTAGCACACAGAGAGACTCACACAGTAGCACACAGAGACACTCACACAGTAGCACACAGAGACACTCACACAGTAGCACACAGAGACACTCACACACTAGCACACACAGAGACACACACAGTGACACAGAGACACACACAGTAGCACACAGAGAGACTCACACAGTAGCACACAGAGAGACTCACACAATAGCACACAGAGAGACTCACACAGTAGGCACACAGAGAGACACACACCTGTAGCACACAGAGAGCGACTCACACAGTAGCACCGAGCACTCACACACTAGCACACAGAGACACTCACACAGTAGCAACACAGAGAGACTCACACACTAGCACACAGAGAGCACTCACACCGTAGCACACAGAGACTCACACAGTAGCACACAGAGACACTCACACAGCTATCACACAGAGAGCACACACACAGTAGCAACACAGAGACACTCACACAGCTAGCACACAGACGAGCTCACACAGTAGCACCACAAGAGACATCACACAGTAGACACACAGAGACACTCACACAAGTAGCACAGAGAGCACTCACACAGTAGCACACAGAGGACACCTCACACAGTAGCACACAGAGACACACACACACTAGCACACAGAGAGACTCACACAGTAAGCTAGCACAGAGACACTCCACAGTAGCAACACAGAGAGACTCACACACTAGCACACAGAGACACTCACACAGTAGCACACAGAGACACTCACAGTTAGCACACAGAGACTCACACAGTAGCACACAGAGACCTCACACAGTAGCACACAGAGACACTCACACAGTAGCACACAGAGACACTCACACAGTAGCACACAGAGACACTCACACAGTAGCACACAGAGAGACTCACACAGTACACACAGAGACACTCACACAGTAGCACACAGAGACACTCACACAGTAGCACACAGAGACTCACACAGTAGCACCAGAGAGACTCACACAGTAGCACACAGAGAGACTCACACAGTAGCACACAGAGAGACTCACACAGTAGCACACAGAGAGACTCACACAGTAGCACACAGAGACACTCACACAGTAGCACACAGAGAGACTCACACAGTAGCACACAGAGAGACTCACACAGTAGCACACAGAGACACTCACACAGTAGCACACAGAGAGACTCACACAGTAGCACACAGAGACCTCACACAGTAGCACACAGAGAGACTCACACAGTAGCACACAGAGAACTCACACAGTAGCACACTGAGACACTCACACAGTAGCACACAGAGAGACTCACACAGTAGCACACAGAGACACTCACACAGTAGCACACAGAGACACTCACACAGTAGCACACAGAGAGACTCACACAGTAGCACACAGAGACACTCACACACTAGCACACAGAGAGACTCACACAGTAGCACACAGAGACACTCACACAGTAGCACACAGAGAGACTCACACAGTAGCACACAGAGACACTCACACACTAGCACACAGAGAGACTCACACAGTAGCACACAGAGACACTCACACAGTAGCACACAGAGACACTCACACAGTAGCACACAGAGAGACTCACACAGTAGCACACAGAGAGACTCACACAGTAGCACACAGAGACACTCACACAGTAGCACACTGAGAGACTCACACAGTAGCACACAGAGACTCACACAGTAGCACACAGAGACACTCACACAGTAGCACACAGAGACACTCACACAGTAGCACACAGAGAGACTCACACAGTAGCACACAGAGAGACTCACACAGTAGCACACAGAGAGACTCACACAGTAGCACACAGAGACACTCACACACTAGCACACAGAGAGACTCACACAGTAGCACACAGAGACACTCACACAGTAGCACACAGAGACACTCACACAGTAGCACACAGAGAGACTCACACAGTAGCACACAGAGAGACTCACACAGTAGCACACAGAGACACTCACACACTAGCACACAGAGAGACTCACACAGTAGCACACAGAGACACTCACACAGTAGCACACAGAGACACTCACACAGTAGCACACAGAGACACTCACACAGTAGCACACAGAGAGCACTCACACAGTAGCACACAGAGACACTCACACAGTAGCACACAGAGACACTCACACAGTAGCACACAGAGACACTCACACAGTAGCACACAGAGACACTCACACAGTAGCACACAGAGAGACTCACACAGTAGCACACAGAGAGCACTCACACAGTAGCACACAGAGACACTCACACAGTAGCACACAGAGAGACTCACACAGTACACACAGAGACACTCACACAGTAGCACACAGAGAGCACTCACACAGTAGCACACAGAGACACTCACACAGTAGCACACAGAGACACTCACACAGTAGCACACAGAGACACACACACAGTAGCACACAGAGACACTCACACAGTAGCACACAGAGACACTCACACACTAGCACACAGAGAGACTCACACAGTAGCACACAGAGACACTCACACAGTAGCACACAGAGACACTCACACAGTAGCACACAGAGACACTCACACAGTAGCACACAGAGACACTCACACAGTAGCACACAGAGAGACTCACACAGTAGCACACAGAGAGACTCACACAGTGACACAGAGAGACTCACACAGTAGCACACAGAGACACTCACACAGTAGCACACAGAGACACTCACACAGTAGCACACAGAGACACTCACACAGTAGCACACAGAGAGACTCACACAGTAGCACACAGAGACACTCACACAGTAGCACACAGAGACACTCACACAGTGACACAGAGACACTCACACAGTAGCACACAGAGACACTCACACAGTAGCACACAGAGAGACTCACACAGTAGCACACAGAGACACTCACACAGTAGCACACAGAGACACTCACACAGTAGCACACAGAGAGACTCACACAGTAGCACACAGAGACACTCACACAGTAGCACACAGAGACACTCACACAGTAGCACACAGAGACACACACACAGTGACACAGAGACACTCACACAGTAGCACACAGAGACACTCACACAGTAGCACACAGAGAGACTCACACAGTAGCACACAGAGACACACACACAGTGACACAGAGACACTCACACAGTAGCACACAGAGAGACTCACACAGTGACACACAGAGACACTCACACAGTAGCACACAGAGAGACTCACACAGTGACACAGAGACACTCACACAGTAGCACACAGAGACACTCACACAGTAGCACACAGAGACACTCACACAGTAGCACACAGAGACACTCACACAGTAGCACACAGAGACACTCACACAGTAGCACACAGAGACACTCACACAGTGGCACAGAGACACTCACACAGTAGCACACAGAGACACTCACACAGTAGCACACAGAGACACTCACACAGTGACACAGAGACACTCACACAGTAGCACACAGAGACACTCACACAGTAGCACACAGAGACACTCACACAGTAGCACACAGAGACACACACACTAGCACACAGAGACACTCACACAGTAGCACACAGAGACACACACACAGTGACACAGAGACACTCACACAGTAGCACACAGAGACACTCACACAGTAGCACACAGAGACACTCACACAGTAGCACACAGAGACACTCACACAGTAGCACACAGAGACACACACACAGTGACACAGAGACACTCACACAGTAGCACACAGAGACACACACACAGTGACACAGAGACACTCACACACTAGCACACAGAGACACTCACACAGTAGCACACAGAGACACACACACAGTGACACAGAGACACTCACACAGTAGCACACAGAGACACTCACACAGTAGCACACAGAGAGACTCACACACTAGCACACAGAGACACTCACACAGTAGCACACAGAGAGACTCACACAGTAGCACACAGAGAGACTCACACAGTAGCACACAGAGACACTCACACAGTAGCACACAGAGAGACTCACACAGTGACACACAGAGACACTCACACAGTAGCACACAGAGACACTCACACAGTAGCACACAGAGAGACTCACACAGTAGCACACAGAGACACTCACACAGTAGCACACAGAGACACTCACACAGTAGCACACAGAGAGACTCACACAGTAGCACACAGAGACACTCACACAGTAGCACACAGAGACACTCACACAGTAGCACACAGAGACACTCACACAGTAGCACACAGAGACACTCACACAGTAGCACACAGAGACACACACACAGTAGCACACAGAGACCTCACACAGTAGCACACAGAGACACTCACACAGTGACACAGACCACAGTCACAGAGACACTCACACAGTAGCACACAGAGACACTCACACAGTAGCACACAGAGACACTCACACAGTGACACACAGAGACACTCACACAGTAGCACACAGAGACACACACACAGTGACACAGAGACACTCACACAGTAGCACACAGAGACACTCACACAGTAGCACACAGAGACACACACACAGTGACACAGAGACACTCACACAGTAGCACACAGAGACACACACACAGTGACACAGAGACACTCACACAGTAGCACACAGAGACACTCACACAGTAGCACACAGAGACACACACACAGTGACACAGAGACACTCACACAGTAGCACACAGAGAGACTCACACAGTAGCACACAGAGACACTCACACAGTAGCACACAGAGACACTCACACAGTGACACAGAGACACTCACACAGTAGCACACAGAGACACTCACACAGTAGCACACAGAGACACTCACACAGTAGCACACAGAGACACTCACACAGTAGCACACAGAGACACTCACACACTAGCACACAGAGACACTCACAGTAGCACACAGAGAGACTCACACAGTAGCACACAGAGACACTCACAGTAGCACACAGAGACACTCACAGTAGCACACAGAGACACACACACAGTAGCACACAGAGACACTCACACAGTGACACACAGAGACACTCACACAGTGACACAGAGACACACACACAGTGACACACAGAGACACTCACACACTAGCACACAGAGACACTTACACAGTAGCACACAGAGACACTCACACAGTGACACACAGAGACACTCACACAGTGACACAGAGACACACACACAGTGCACACAGAGACACTCACACAGTGACACAGAGACACTCACACAGTAGCACACAGAGACACTCACACAGTAGCACACAGAGACACTCACACAGTAGCACACAGAGACACTCACACAGTGACACACAGAGAGACTCACACAGTAGCACACAGAGAGACTCACACAGTGACACAGAGACACACACACAGTGACACAGAGACACTCACACAGTGACACAGAGACACTCACACAGTAGCACACAGAGACACTCACACAGTAGCACACAGAGAGACTCACACAGTAGCACACAGAGAGACTCACACAGTAGCACACAGAGAGACTCACACAGTAGCACACAGAGACACACAGTGACACACAGAGACACTCACACAGTAGCACACAGAGAGACTCACACAGTAGCACACAGAGAGACTCACACAGTAGCACACAGAGACACACAGTGACACACAGAGACACTCACACAGTAGCACACAGAGACACTCACACAGTGACACACAGAGAGACTCACACAGTGACACAGAGACTCACACAGTGACACAGAGACACTCACACAGTGACACAGAGACACACACACAGTGACACAGAGACTCACACAGTGACACAGAGACACTCACACAGTGACACACAGAGACACTCACACAGTGACACAGAGACACTCACACAGTGACACAGAGACACTCACACAGTGACACACAGAGACACTCACACACTAGCACACAGAGACACTCACACAGTAGCACACAGAGACACTCACACAGTAGCACACAGAGACACTCACACAGTGACACACAGAGACACTCACACAGTGACACACAGACACTCACACAGTGACACACAGAGACACTCACACAGTGACACACAGAGACACTCACACAGTGACACAGAGACACTCACACAGTGACACAGAGACACTCACACAGTAGCACACAGAGACACACAGTGACACAGAGACACTCACACAGTGACACACAGAGACACTCACACAGTGACACAGAGACACTCACACAGTAGCACACAGAGACACTCACACAGTGACACAGAGACACACACACAGTGACACAGAGACACTCACACAGTGACACACAGAGACACTCACACAGTGACACACAGAGACACTCACACAGTGACACAGAGACACTCACACAGTGACACAGAGACACTCACACAGTAGCACACAGTGACACAGAGACACACACACAGTGACACAGAGACACACAGTGACACACAGAGACACTCACACAGTGACACAGAGACACTTACACAGTGACACACAGAGACACACACACAGTGACACAGAGACACACAGTGACACACAGAGACACTCACACAGTGACACAGAGACACTTACACAGTGACACACAGAGACACACACACAGTGACACAGAGACACACAGTGACACACAGAGACACTCACACAGTGACACAGAGACACTCACACAGTGACACACAGAGACACTCACACACTAGCACACAGAGACACACACACAGTGACACAGAGACTCACACAGTGACACAGAGACACTCACACAGTGACACACAGAGACACACACACAGTGACACACAGTGACACAGAGACACACACACAGTGACACAGAGACACACACACAGTGACACACAGAGAGACTCACACACTAGCACACAGAGACACTCACACAGTGACACAGAGACACTCACACAGTGACACACAGAGAGACACTCACACAGTGACACACAGAGACACACACACTAGCACACAGAGACACTCACACAGTGACACACAGAGACACTCACACAGTAGCACACAGAGACACACAGTGACACACAGAGACACACACACAGTGACACAGAGACACACACACAGTGACACAGAGACACACACACAGTGACACACAGAGAGACACTCACACAGTGACACACAGAGACACTCACACAGTAGCACACAGAGACTCACACAGTGACACAGAGACACACACACAGTGACACAGAGACACACACACAGTAGCACACAGAGACACTCACACAGTAGCACACAGAGACACACAGTGACACACAGACACTTACACAGTGACACACAGAGAGATGTAACTCCTCCGCTCCAAAAATTCTCCCCTTTTCTAGAAACTCCCTGTAACCCACTGCTCTCACAATTCAAATACCCCATCCTTCCTCTTACTCTGGTGTCTCAACAATTTTGATGTGTCAAAATGGTGTCATAGTGGAAAAATATTTGTGAAGCACTGCCCTATTCAAAGGCATAATAGAAAAAACATCTAACATGTGAAAATATAGTAAAGAATATTCAGCACATATTTGAAAAGAGAGAGTCATGCTTGACCAAACTTACTGATTTCTTTGAAGAAGTAACAAAAGAAAGGGTAGATGGGTGTAATGTAGTAGATGTAACATATTTAGATTTCCAAAAGGCCATCAATACGTTAACTGTAAATAGACTCATGACCAAGGTCAGAGTATGTGGAGTCAGGGGATAAGTTGCAGAATGGATAGCAAGAAGACCGTTCAACACCACCTTCTCAAGGGCAATTAGGGATGGGCAATAAATGCTGGCCTAGCCAACGATGCCCACATCCTGTGAAACAATAGAATACAGTTGGCTGCAAAACAGAAAACAGGGAGTAGGGGATAAAGCTAGTTACTCAGACTGGTAAAAGGTAGGAAGTAGTATTCCACAAGGCTTGATGCTGAAACCACTGTTGCTCATAATTTACATAAATGATTTGGATCTGGGAATCAAATTTCAAAATGTGTGGATTACAACAAATTTGTGGGTATAGTTAATACAGAGGAGTACTGCATCAAAACACAGGAAGACACTAATAATCTTGGTGGGTGAATGATAGAGTTGAAAGCAGAAATGTTATACTTGTACAGAACCTTACAACAAATTTGTGGGTATAGTTAATACAGAGGAGTACTGCATCAAAACACAGGAAGACACTAATAATCTCGGTGGGTGAATGATAGAGTTGAAAGCAGAAATGTTATACTTGTACAGAACCTTAGTTACACTGCACTTGCAGGGGACAGTTTTTGTTTCCATATTTTGAAAAGATATAGAAGCACTGGAGAAGGTGCAAAAAGGATTTACTAGAATGATACCAGAACTGAGAGGTTACACGTATCAGCAGGATTAAGCAGGCCGGAACTCTTTTCTCCAGAAAATATAAGACTGACAGGTGACCAGGTAGAAGTTTTCAAGATTATGTTTAAGTTATAAATAAATCCAATAGGGGAATCTGGAGAAACTTCTTTACCAAAACAGTAGTTAGAATGTGGAACTCGTTACCACAAGTAGCTGAGGGGATTAGTCAAGATGTATTTAAGGAGAAGCCAGATAAACATCCAAGGGAGAAGGGAATATAAGGTCATGCTGATCGAGTGAGATTAATAAGTATGGGAGGAGTCTCAAGGGGGTTAATGATTGGTTGATTATGCTGTTACAATCCCAGCTGAGATTACCCCTGGACAAGCCTGACCCCAGAGTGGAACCCAGCTTGATAGATCCTAACATTTAATTTGTTTGTTTAGATACTTGGAGAGTAGCTACTGAACAGAGTCACAGGAGTCAGCTGATGAACTTTTAACAAAAGAATGAAACATTTATTAAACAAGAAAAGATGAACTTTATTACAATACTCCTTCACCCACAGCTATACCTTTACAGATATATACAGATTTATAAGGATAACACAAGTCACAAAAGCTATCTTATACTCTAATGTTCACAGTAAGTACACAGTCCATGTACCAACAGGCACCCTGTGGTCAGACACACCACACTCTGAAACCAACTGACAGATGCCACCTCAACCAGATGCTATCGATCTCTCCTCAACCCCCACTAGATGCTTGTCGCACTGTGAGCCAACCTACCTCACTGAATTCTTTCTCATGAGGGTTTCCAATCTCCACTCTCCAAGAACTCACCTTGCAATCTTCTCTCAAACTGATGCCTTCTGCAAGGATTCACCTCCAGGGTTTCGAAGTCTTCTTCTGATGTTCCTCTTCCTGGGTCACCAGGTGCATTCAAACTGTCTTCCATGCACTCTCTCTCACCAACTCAGTGTTACAGTGCAGCACTGCTTCAAATGCCCATAGCAAAGAGTTACAGACCTTCAGTTGTCTCTTTGGACTTTCTTGCCTCTTGCAAGCTGTTCTCACTTTAAATCTGCTTTCTGCAGCTTTTTTCTCTTTAAACCTGAAGCGTGGAGCCTTTCTCTCTGCCCCTAATTCTTAACTTTATTAACAGGACCTTTTCCTGGTTCTTGTCCTTCCTTTGACTAGAAGGTCTTCTTTGGACTTTCCCCTCTTCCGCTCCCCTGGATTTTTGGGGTCTTTCATTCGCTTGGGACTGGCTATCTGTCCTCTTTGCTCCAGCCACTCCTGGCAGCTACTTTCAGAACCAACTGAACTCCAACAGCTTCCAAATCAAAACTGCTGTTTCTCTTTTCCTGTGTGTGTGTCTGTGGGAGGGACCTGCTCTCTGTCCCCCTGTTGCTAGGCAGCAGCCCAATTCTTCTACTGTTTGCTTAACCTAGCTATAATAGTCATAAAAAACCTCATTAGAAATGCAAGCACTATTTTTAAAGTGAAACTAAAACTCTATTTGACCTTTCTTAACAGATACAGAATTACAAATCAATGTTAAACTTTAAAGCTAAAACTCATTCCTAACACCCACAAATACCAATATAACTTACTTAAACTACCTCTATTTCCTAACAATATGCTGATGGGCATTGTTTGCTTAAAGACTGAGGTCACATATAAAGAGAGTCTACTAGGACAGTGGGTTGATATTTAGGAGGCAGAGACCTGTAATGCTGCATCCTGTGAATAAACCTACTATCAAGGAAAAAGATATGCGTCTTGTTTTGGACTTCACCATCTGGCTTGGATCCAATTAACAATGTAGAGCACAAACACTAGGACAGGCTAGTTGGGCCAAATGGCCCATTCCTGTGCTATAGATTCCATATAATTCAAGTCTAAGTGCACAGTTTAACATGCTCCTAGGTCGCGTCTTAGTATGCTATTTTAATGAAGCTGTTAACTTGTTAAACGGATCAATAGCTTTGTTAAAAGAGTGTACATAGGAATTTTTATGTACGCATTAAGTAGTGCTATAAAATAGCGCTCATCAGAATCTCAGCCCCATTAAGTCACCAATTATCATAATTATTCAGTAGTATGAATTGCTGTTTATAACTGAGAATCATGTAGCACAGAAGGCCATTCAAGTTAGCCAATTATCTCCACTCCCTAGATCTTTCCCAATGGCTCTGCTTTTTTCTCCTTTTTCAAGTATTTATCCAATTCCCCTTTGAAAATTACTGTTGAATCTACTTCCATTACACTTTCAGGCAATACATTCCAGATTGTAACAACTTTCTCCATGAAAAAAAAAGTCTCCTCTTCCCCAGCCCCACAACCCCCATGCAACTCCTACTCTCCTACCGTCCTCCGGTTCTTTTGCCAAGTTGAGTTTATATTTATTCCAAAGGACATTATCAGGGGTGCAGTGTTCTTTTTCATCCCAAGTTTCATGAGTGTATTTTGTGATTTACAGCACTATGCATGGTATTCCCTTTTAAAAAATCAGTTCAGTTGCAGGTGGAATATTCATTACCATCATATGCTTGAAGCTCCTGTCAGTTGGAGCTCTATAAATGTCCCCATTTGTAGTTATTATTGACTTTCAGTAAATCTTAATTTTTAGGGAGAAAATTTCTTTACACAATATTTGAATACTGCACGATTATTCCATCCACAAAGGGGATATCTAAATGCAGGTCAACGTTGGAAAATTTTGACTGCAAGTGTATTGGGAATCAAAACCCTAAATAGGCATATTCAAGGATAAATTGCTAACAATGTTTGGTGGTTTTTATTTGTTTCAATAAAAGTGCCTTTTCAAGCAAAGGGATCTTCAAATAAATCAAATTTCCTTATGGACAGATAAAACGAGCTGGATAGAAAACCTGGAAGGGAAGTAGACAGAAGAAATTAAAATTAATGGATACATTATTTGAATATATATATATATATATATATATATGTGTGTGTGTATATTTGAATAATTAAGGCAGACCAGCTGCAAAACGGGCCAGTGAAGATTCCTAAAATGTCTTAAAGAGGCTCAGAGGTTATTCACGGTCTAGTTTCTTTCATGCAAGTTTTATTTTAACAAGTTAACACATTTCTAGCAAATCCTTTCCTGTGCTTTTCAACATGGTCATTAACCAAAATTTAATGCACATGAGTTAAAGAGCAGAACAAAAGAAACTGTACAGTGGAAGTTAAACTTTATGGGATATTTGATCATTGTTATTTTTGATTAAAAAGATTAATTGTTTAACATTTTACTTGCATAATTGTGATGACTTAAGAATATGAAATCAGTAACAAAAGCAGTATCTCCATTCGGTTCATGTTTCTGGATTAATTCTAGCTCTTGATTAGCTCATGTCTATCTCTTGCTCCCTTGACTTACTGTCTTACCCTATATTCATATTTTCTTTCTTAATATGAATATGTACCTTTAATATCTGCCTGAACAAATACTATTAACAGGGTTGTACTTGACTTGCAAAGATTCAGTATAGCAACTCTACAATTTACTAGGCAAGTCTATCACCGGACCTTCTCAGAACCCTGGCTGGTTCAGGAGACCTGATTGGCTCAGGCCATGACTGGCTTGAGACCCCTACTGGTTTGATGTTCTTGTTGGCTCGGGACCCTGACAGGCTTAGGACACTAAGCGGTTGAGGACCTTGACTGGTGAAGGACTCTGACAAACTCAGAATGCTGATTGACTGGACCCTGACAGGCTCAGAACATTGATTGATTCAGGATCCTGACTGGCTCAGGGAGCTGACTGGCTCAGGGTGCTATTGGTTGCATGGTCCAAACCTTGCCCCTGGAATTTTCCTGGCCCTGTGGGTGGGACTTGAGCTAAGGGGTCAAGAAAATGGGGGGAGCCATTGGCTGCCTTTCCATGGAGGTCGACACCAATTTGGGGAAATAAAGCCTCAATTAGGGGCCATTTTGCAAAGCCGCTGCTATTTTACCGCCATTAGAGAGGCCCCTGTGTGGAGGCCACAACTCCTGGTGGCAGGTGATCAGAGCTGGAGGCTCCACGCCTCAGGGCCACAGGAATGAAAGGATGCAACTGCATCCAACATTACTCCTGTGGAGGGGTCCCCTCCACCCTGATAACCCTACTGGCTTCTTTGAGAACTTAAATGCAGGCAACCTGTGGGCACCTCTATGTTGAGGCACCCTTGCACTCACCTGCCTGTCTTGGCAGCGCCCACCTCTCCTAGTAGGTCTACCAGCCTCTGATTGAGTCCCTAGCCTCAGGAATGGCAAGCTTGCAGTAGGCCAGTTAGGAGGCCACCTTCTGAATGGCTGTGTTGACAGGTGCTCTGATGACATGGGCAGGCTCAGGATCCGGTATGGGCCCAATGTCAGGGTTCTGACCACCACTGGAAAATCCAGCCTTTGGACGCCGACTGCTACTACAGAGATTTTTAGGGCAAATAAATATCACAGGGTGGCAAAGCTAGCAAAGGAGAAATAGCTAAAGCCCAAGTGATTACCTGGTCAATATGCTAAATCAGAGCAGCTGTAAGAAAAGTGAACAGACTGCTTAATAGCATTCTTGGGATCATTTAGAATAAGCTGAAAGGTGTTCCATTAGAAATTGAATCATATTTGATTTGGAATTCAATGTCTTGGCTGTGAGAAGGGGATGTGGGCTGCCTTCTAAAACTGCTGCAGTCTATGTGGTGAAAGGACTCCCACAGTGTTTTAGAGAAGATGTTCCAGGATTTTGGTCCAGTTTTGATGAGGAAACAGTGATATAGTTTCAAGTCAGGATGGTGTGCGACTTGGAGTGCTTTCCTGGATGTGGAATATTCCTATGCACCTGCAGTACTTATCTTTCCAGGTGGTGGAGGTTGTGGGTTTGAGAGATTTGCTGAAGAATCCTTAGCAAGTTATATCATGTAGATAGTACATAGTGTTAAATTTGGTGGAAGGTAGGGTCGTGGATGAACTACCAACCAAGTCAACTGATTTTTCCTGGATTATCTCAAGCCTCTTAAATGTTGTAGTGTCTGCACTGATTGAGGCAAAAGGAGAGTGTTCCATCAAGTTACTGCCTTGAGGGATGATGGAAAGGCTTTAGGAGGTCCGAAGCAAGCCACTCGCTCAAAAATACCCAACTTCTGATCTGCTCCAGTAGCCAAGCATTTATGTGACAAGTCCAGTTGGGTTTTTGATCAATGGGATCACCCAGTACATTGATAGTGAGGAAGTGGGTGATTGTGATGCCATTGAATGTATTGATGAGATGGTTATGCTCTTGCTGGAGATGGCCATTCCCTGGCACTTGTATGGTGCAATTGTTATTTGCCACTTATCAGCCCAAACCTGGCTGTTGCCCAGGATATATTGCGTGTGGACATGGACGGCCATTGTTATAAAATAATTGTCTCATTACATTCGCTTTGCTAGAAGTAGCTGATACAATGTACAATTGTACTTCTTAATTGTTCCACAAGGTGGTCTTGTCAAACAATGCTACAGTGCACAGTTCTTAAGAACGAACAACATGTAAGTATTTGTTTGGGAGATATTTGTCTCATCAAAGGATACAATGTGAGTTCATAAATACTAGCTGAGCTACTGGTTACCAAACTAATGTTGAGTTGAATCACCCATTTTTTAAATGAATTTCAGCAATATCAGGTTGTGTTTGAGGTTTCCATTTCTGAATTCATTTTAAATTTATTGCTGGGTTCTAGTCATTGAACATGACTACGTTTTTTAAGTTAAATGGTGGAATTTTCCATGCCAGTTGGCATCGGGCGCCATGGCTGGTGTGAGAGGGCAATATTGTGAGAAGGCCAAAAATCGTTTTTTTGACGTTATGAAACCAGTTTGTAATCGTCCGCTATAGCTGTCAATGGTGGGTGGCGTTTCCAGCCACCTCACATCGGGAACTTCATTGTAATACATCTGCCTTTCATTATAAGCCCAGCTCACCGGAATCATCTCCCCCCACACTGGATCATCCGAGCACGTCGGTGTGATTACACAATGATGTGCTTAATAACAATATTTATAAGGCGTGCACCTGGCGAGCTGCACTTTGAAAGGAGCTCGGAGGTGAGTGCACAGTAGCGTTAAGCAGCGCTCGTGAGGGTCGCCTGTTGGACCTCAAGGTTGTGAGCTGCTCATTCAGGCGAGGGCACAGGGAAGTCGCATTTTCCCGGTTGGCTGACAGTGTGGTTCCGCAAGGGCTGCACAGCGGTTGATGGTTGTGTACAAGTACATGTGAGGGATCGGGATGGAAGTGGCCGTGCATTATGGAAACCTTGTATAAAGTGACTGCTACTGCGCAGCTGAGACAGTTCAGGTACAGCCACATTGATATGATTGGAGTTGGGCCTCTAGCTTACCTGCCCACTCAAGCAACGCAGAGACCTGAAATGCCACCAAATGCTCCAGAGATTTTCACCCTTTGGGCACAGGATGCAAACTAATCAGCATTTTAGTGAACTGCAGAGCAATTGGATGACTGGGCAAGTTGTACATTCTCCTTGATAAAGCTGGCCATGGAGCAGTCACTGCTGGAGGTGATCATCCCAGTTTGGACCAGTCTCCCCCATGGTTCAAGCTGACAGTGCAGCCTTGCAGTGCGGGTTAGGAGAATGCCTATGTCTGAGCTGAGAGCACAGCATGCAGTCCAATGGGCAAAGCTGCTGCCAATCGGTCAGGTGGAGTGGGGCGGAGCTGGGTGGAGATTCAGGCAGCCATGCAGTGCACTAAACTCTAGCCATCCAAGTGATGGCCAGCACTTCCTGGGATGCGTTAAGGGCCCTTCAGACTTAACCAAGAGAGGCTCTTAGTACGACCATGCTAAACCACGCGTCTCTCTGTTTCATCAGCAGGAGGGGTATGGAAGGGTCAGGAGCATGGAGCCTGGTGACCTAGCTGTATGCCTCATGGTTTACAGAGAGCAGAGACAAAGGAGAAGTGAGTGAGGGAAGCACCTGGTTGGGCAGAGAGAGGAGCAGCACCCTTAGGAAGAAGGGTTAGCAGGGGTTCCCGCATAATGCTGCCGAAGGGCCACAGTGAGCCATCACAGGTTGGCACCTAGCTAGACCCAAAATTTATAGAGGGTCCTTGTCATTCCTGCAGATGACTGAGAACCTGTGTCACTGAAGACTGCACATATCCAAGGAACTGGTTGGTCACACCTGCCACCTGCTGTAGGATTTGGTGCCACAGGCACATGGAGGGTATTCACCTCCAGTGGTAGTAAAAGTGACTGTGGTGCTCAATTTTTACTCCAGTGGCTCCTTTCATGGCTTCACAGGTAACCTCTGTGGGAAACCGCAAGCCTCCAAGTGCAAATGCATCCAGGAGGACACGGATGCCACCTTCGCAAAGGCACAGAACTTTGTGCATTTCGCCCAGGATCAGGAAAACCAGGAAGCAAGAGCACTGGGATTTGCGCAGATCTCAGCTTTTCCACAGGTGCAGGATGCCATTGGCTGCACTCACGTGGTGCTCAGATCTCCATGGCAACAAGCAGTCAACTATGTCAACCGCAAGGGCTTCCATTCGCTGAATGTTCAGCTGGTGTGTGATCACCACAAACGCATCCTACAGGTCTGCGCACGATTCCCAGGGAGTGTCCACGACTCCTACATTCTCAGAAGCTCTCAGATCCCTGACGCCGTACAGGGTCTACAGTGGCTGCAGGGTTGGCTCCTTGGGGACAAGGGTGGAGGCTGTAGCTGATGACACCCTTGCGGCAGCCTCAGATTGCAGCAGAATGACAGTATAATAAGGCTCATGCTTCAACTCGAGCAAACCATCGGGATGTTGAAAATGAGGTTCCCGTGCCTGGAGCGGGTCTGGTGGAGACCTGTAATACAGTCCACAGAGGGTGGCAGGCATCTTCGTCATTTTCTGCGCCCTTCACAACCTGGTGCTGCAACAGGGTGAGGAGCGGGCTGAAGAGGAGATGGAGGAGCTGCACCTCTCCTTCGATGAGGAGGACATTGATGCGGCTAAGGGTGAGCAGGTTGCCGAAGGTGAGGATGATGGCAATGAGGCCAGATGAGGCAGGCATGCCTGGGAGGCCCTCATTAGCTGGCAGATTTGTAGAGGATAATGACGATGTGCAGTGAGGAGACACCATAGATCCTCACATTGCATCTATGAATCTTTGACTCCAGTCTGGCTGATGTCAGCGCACGTATTCACTGTGATAAGGTTCCTGCCATGAAGATGCAGTGGATGCCTATAGTCCCTACATTCAGCACAATGAAGACGACATGGAGTAGGGACACTCCACGGATCCTCACGTAGAGTATGTGAATGTCTGACTCTTGTCTGGCTGATGGCACCTCGCTTGCACTCTGTGAACAGGGTCATATAATGGAGATGCAGCAAGGAAACTTTAACTTCCCCTGATCCTCTGACATCCTTCATGAGCTGAACCCTTCAGGGCCACACTGTCACTGGGCACAGATGCTGATGGGATGGGGGGCCAGCCTCACCTCAAAGGTGCTGGGAGCACACAGAGAGAATGACAGAACTCTGTATCGCCAGTCCAGAACATTCTGACGGCAATGATAAACCCCATCGAGATGCAGGCATGACTGATGTGATCAGTAATAGTAAAGGCACACCATCAGTGTGCTGGGAATGTTGCACAAAGCACAGGGAAGAGGCCCTGGACTGAGACGCCTAACTTTATTTTGTGTAGGGACCAAGGTTTCACAACTGAGCGACATGAACATTGCTCATCAGAACAAGGAGCCATAGGCAAGGAGACATTCTTGGAAGTTTATTAACAAAGTGAGTATTATGTACAAGTGATTAAGACCAATGCCCAAGCTGTGCAACTACATCTGCTTAACTTTTTTAACTCTGCCGCTAAGTCTTGGTGCTCCTCCAACATCCACAGTGGAGGTGTGTCCTGCTAACTGCTACACCCTGTTCTGTGATGACCTTGATGGGCGTCCTGTGGAAGGCAGAGGCCTGGAGGGTCCCGGCTTGCTTTCAGGGTCCTGCTGTGTGGCAGTGGCACCCTCCTCAGCCTGTGGAGGTGGAGCTGCTGGGTTCACAGGAAGCGAGGATTTGGATGGGCCGGACACTCCTGTGTCTTCTAAGGCAGAGAGTTCCAAAGTCACGCAAACATCTGAGAGAAAAACTTTCTCCTCATCTCTGTCCTATAAGGGTGGCCATTAATTTTTCAAGAGTGCCCCCTAGTTCTGGATTCATCCACAAGAGGAAACATCTTTTCCATGTCCATGTTGTCGAGACCTTCAGGATCTTGTATACTTCAATCATATCACCCCTCACTCCTCTAAACTCCAGTGGAAACAGGCCCAGTCTTTTCAACCTATCATAAGATTCATTCCAGGTATCAATCTAGTAAACCTCCTTTAAACCTCTAATTTACATCCTATCTTAAATAAGGAGATCAAAACTGCACACAGTATTTGAGATGTGGTCTCACCAATGCCTTGTACAACTGAAGCATAGCATCCTTATTTTTATATACAATCCTTCTCGTAATAAAGGATAGCATTCCATTAGTCTTCTTGATTATGCTCTGTACCTGCATACTAATGCTTTGTGATTCATGCACTAGAACATTTAAACTCTCTGCATCAAGGAGCCCTAGCAAAACTGGAGTCAATGGGAAATAGGGGGAAAACTCCACTGGTTGGAGTCAAACTGAGCACAAAGGAAGATGGTTGTGCTTGGTGGCGGTCAGTCATCTCAGTTACAGGACATCACTCCAGGAGTTCCTAGTGTCCTAGGTCCAACCATCTGCTTCCTCAATGACCTACCTTTCATCATAAGGACAGAACTGGAGATGTTATTGCACAATGTTCAGCACCATTCGCGACTCCTCAGGAACTGAAGCAGTCCATGTCCAAATGCAGCAAGACCTAGTTGATATCCAGGCTTGGGCTGACAAGTGGAAAGCAACATTTGCACCACACAGGTGTCAGGCAATGACCATTTCCAGCAAGAGAGAATCCAACCATGGCTCTTGATGTTCAATGGCACTGCCATCACTGAAACCCTCACTACCAACATCCTGGGGGTTACCAATAACCAGAAACTGAACTGGACTAGCCATATAGATACTGTGTCTACAAGAGCAGGCCAGAGGCTAGGAATCCTGTGGAGAGTAACTCACATCCTGACTCTCCAAAGCCTGACCACCATCTACAAAGCACAAGTCAGGAGTGTGATGGAATACTCCCCACTTGCCTGGATGAGTGCAGCTCCCACACACTCAAGAAGCTTGACACCATCCAGTACAAAGTAACCCACTTGATTGGCACCACATCCACAAACAGTCACTCCCTCCACCACCAATGCACGGTGGCAGCAGTGTGTACAATCTACAAGATGCACTGCAGGAATTCACCAAGGTTCCTTAGACAGCACGTTTGAAACCCATGGCTGCTACCATCTAGAAGGACCAGGGCAGCAGATCCGTGGGAACACCACCACCTGAAAGTTCCCCTCCAAGTCACTCACCATCCTGGCTTAGAAATATATCGCTGTTCTTTCACTGCCACTGGGTCAAAATCCTGGAACTCCCTTCCTAACAGCACTGTGGGTGGACCCACATCACATGGACTGCAGCGGCTCAAGAAGACTGCGCACCACCACCTTCTGATGGGCACCTAGGGATGAGCAATAAATGTTGGCCTAACCAGCGAAATCCACATCCTTTGAATGAATATAAAAAAAACCTTAGACTTCTGCAGTTGTTCTCCGTTTAAGTAATACTCTGATTGTTTATTCTTCCTGCCAAAGTGAACAGCTTCACATTTCCCACATTATATTTGCGAGATTTTTGCCCACTCATACAACATATCTACCTATTCATCTGCAGATTCCTTATATCCTCTTCACAACATACTTTGCTACCTACCTTTGTGTCGTCTGCAAATTTAGCTACCATGTCTTTTCTCCCCTCATCTAAGTCATTGATGTAAATTGTAAAAGGCTGAGGCGCCAGCACAGACCGCTGTGGACTACACTACTCACATCCTGGCAATCAGACAAAGACCAATTTGTCATACTCTCTGTTTTCTACCAGCCAGCCAATCTTCTATCCATGCTAATATGTTACCCTCTACACCATGCTCTTTTATTTTCTGTGATAACATTTGATGTGGCAACTTATCAAATGCCTTCTGTTAAATTTTTGGAAATCCAAATACAGTCTGTCTACTGGCTTGCCTTCATCCATAGCACACGTTAATCCTTCAAAGAACACTAATAAATTGGCTAAACGTAATTTCCCTTTCACAAAACCATGCTGACTCCTCCTGCTTATCTTGTGTTTTTCTAAGTGCCCAGCTATAATCTCTTTAATGATCAACTCCAACATCTTCCCCCTGACATATATCAAGCGAACTGGCTGAAAGTTCCTGTTTTCTGTTTCCCTCCCTTCTTGAATAGAGGGGTTATATTTGCTACTTTGCAGTCGGATGGAACCTTTCCAGAATCTAGGGAATTTTGGAAAATTAACACCAATGCATCCAATACCTTATTAGTCACTTTTTTTAAAGACTGTAGCAAGAAAGTCCATTTGGACCCAGAGACTTGTCAGCCCACAGCTCCATTGGTTTGTTTAGTACCACTGCCCTAATGATTGTAATTTCACCAAGTTCCTCTCTCCAACCATCTTCTGATTTACAGCTACTACTGGAATGTTTTTTGTATCCTCTTTAGGGAAGACAGAAGCAAAATATATGTTCATTTCATCCACCATTACTTTATTATCTACTGTTAACTCCCCATTGTCACTCTCTCACAAGGGACAACACTCATTTTACTTACTCTTCCTTTTTAAATACCTGTAGAAACTCTTGCAATCCATTTTTACATTTCTCACTAGCTTCCTCTCATACTCTAATTTCTTTCTCCTGATTAACCTTTCAGTCATTCTCTGCTGTTCCTTATATTCTGACCACTCATCTTTGCACAGTTATATGCTTTTTCCTTAAGTTTGATGCTTTCCCTAATTTCTTTAGTTAACTACAAAAATAATTTTTCTTTATAGTAGGAATATTCTTAATCTGAGTATTCTGAAATATCCACTTAAATATCTGCCACTGCTTCTCTATTGATCTATCCTCTAGCCTTGTAGCCCAGTTCACTTTAGCTAGCTCAGCTTTCATGCCCTCATAGTTGCCCTTGTTTAAGTTTAAAATACTATTCTTAGACACACTCTTCTCTCTTTCAAACTGGATGTAAAATTGAATCATATTGTAGTTGCTGCCACCTAGGGGTGCCTTTACTCTCAGGTTATTAATTAATCCTATCACATTACACAATACCAAGTCTAATATAGTTTGCTCTCTGGTTGGTTCCAGAATCAGCTGCTCTAAGAAACTATCTTAAAAGCATTCTATGAACTCTACATCCAGGCTACTGCTGCCCATCTGATTTTTCCAGTTTATTTGTTGATTTAGGACACCCATGATTTTTACAGTCCCTTTATCACAAGCACTCAATATTTCTTCTTGTATACTTCAGCCTACATTGTGGTTACCATTAAGGGGCCAGTAGACTGCACCCACTAATGACTTCTTTGCCCTAACATTCCTCATCTCCACCCAAACCGGTTCCACATCCTGATTTCCTGAACCAAGATCATTGCTAACTATTACACTAATGCCATCCTTGATGGACAGTGCAACCCCTCCACCTTTACCTAGCTTCCAATTTTTCTTGAATATCTTATACCCCTCAATATTCAGGACCCAATCCTTGTCATCCTGCCTTGTGTCTTGGCCATGGTCTGCAACAGAAGATCATTGAGAGGGTTGAAAGGAAGGTCCGGTTGTGAGTTGGAGAGTAATATGCATTGGTGTGGGGTGGAAATGGGAGAGGAAGGTCTTGATTTCACTGGGAGAGGAAGGTGAGTCTTGGGGGGGGTGAGGTTGGGAGGGGGGATTGAAGGTGTCAGGGCATAAAGTTGGGAGGGAAGAGCAAAGGTGTCAGTGGATGAGGTTGGGAAGGGGGTGAGGGAGTATGGGGGAGGAGGGAGTAATGGGGGAGAATACAGCAACTGGGGAGGCAGGTGTAAGAGGGAAGGAAGGTGTAAAGGAAGGAGTTCAGAGGGAGGAAGGAGCCCAGAGAGGGGAAGGAGTCCAGGGGGAGGAAGGAGTCCAGGAGGGGGGAAGGAGTCTGGAGGGGGGAAGGAGTAAAGGTGGAGGAAAAAGTAAGAGTGGAGGAAGGAGTAAGGAAGGGAGAAGGAGTAAGGAGGGGTAGGAGTCGGGGGAGTGCAGGGGGGAAGAGTCTGGGCGGGAGGAGGAGTTCCGAGGGGCAAAGGAGTAAGGTGGGGGATGTCCAGGTCAACGTGCAAGGGATGGGTCTGTGGAGTCGATGACTGCCTCCTGGGGAGCTAACTGACTGTAGTAGGAGGGAATGGTGAGAATGACTGAGGGCAGGGTGAGCCAGTAGGGTGGGAGGGTGAGGGTGCGACGGTATCGGTAGAAGGGACAGCAAGGGTGGTTGGTGGGAACGAGGGGGCAGACACGAACCCTGGGGGTGGGAAGGAGGAGATCGGGGAGCTTGTTGTGGATGGGGTTGGGATTTTCGGGAGGGTAGGGAACATACACATTCACCTGGACATCCCTGAAAGGAAATGGTTGTTGATGGTGGGAAGTGGAAGGTGATGGCAGGGGGTTTGCAATGATGGGGGAAAGGACATGGGTGACTGGGGGAGGGGAAAGGACTGGGGAGCTGAAGAATGTTAAACGCACCGTGCTTGCAAATCTGAAAGTGAAAGGAGACTCGTGATGGGCAGGAAGAGGTGTTGCATGGGAGTGTGCTCAGTGGGTGGGCAGAGGTGCAGTTCAGCTCAGATGGACAACAGAATGAGAATCCCAGTAAGCAGCATTGAAAATGCTGAGGACATGGAGATGAATGTGATGGGAGGGTACTTGCACAAGTCTCTGAAAGGCTCTGCCACACAAACACGTCTCCCTCCAGAATCACTCGTGGGCTGGCTTCATGCTGCTGAACTGCTAGTGGGGGCGGATGCAGTGGGACACTTGGGAAGCCTATCACTGAAGCTGAAAGATACAATTACACCTTATTCAGTGAAAGTGAATATATTCTCAGATTATAAAGGGACAAAATGTGTTCATCCACGCAACCAATTGTGATCAGAATTTTTTAACTTTTCGAGGCCTAACACTTTTTTAAGTGCTGCCCTGACATCCGCAGCAAGGGTGGAGTCAGCCTGTGCAATGGTTGGCCCTGTTGCCTCTGATGACTTCAGCCTGGGTCCTCTGGAGAGCCGAGGCCTTGAGGGCCCTGGCTTGCTTTGGCTGTCCTCCTGTGGGCCAGGTTCTCTCTCTGTGGTGACGGAGGACAAAGTTGAGGGGGTCACAAGCAAAAGGAACTCGGAGACAGTGGACAGTCTCTGACATTCCTGAGTGGATAACCCAGAGGTGTCCAGCTGCCGCTCCTCCTCCCTTCAGGTGCCTGAGGGCTCCAGACTGACTCATTGAGGGGAAAGAGCATCTGGAGGGATGTCGACGTGCCCCACTTCCCTTTCACATTGCCACTGCAGGAAGTCACCCATGGCTACAGCGATGGAGTGCAGGTCTGCTCTCATCTCCACTTTTTGCTGGACCAGGGTTTCCGTGACATCTGCTATCCTTTCCATGGAGACCTCCACATGCGCACATGTGGGCACCACTTCATCAGAGAGCAGGCGGAAACACTCCTCTGACTCACATGTCACTCTTTTGAGGGCTTCCAACAGTTCTACATTATGTTCCCTTGCCTTCTGCTGTCTCTCCAGGATGAGTTGGAAGGCTGAATCCAGAGGCTCATCATCTGAGTTGGGCCTCACAGATGCCTCTTCCCCAGCAGTTCCCCGAGTGCCAGGGAACTCAGCTGAACCTGCCTCCTCCTGCTGCGGACACGTATCTGTGTGGTGATCACCAGATTGTGAACCCAAGACTGCTCTAGATCTTGTTCCCACTGAGGTCTGTGTCTCTGCGCTGGTGGAGGGTGTGGGTCAGCGCAGTGATAGATCTTCCAGGCTGCTTATTCCCAGCTCTTCAGTAGGTGAGGACATGAACGGATCTGAGGGACTGTCTAGCTGAGGGCGTCGGTCGCTTGGCAGAGCTCCCTGTGAACCAAAGTAGAGATAATTAGTGCATGGCAGCAGAGTCAAAAGCAGGAGAGAGAGCACTCACAGTTACATTGAGAGAGAGATGATGTGGTGCAGGATAATCATGAGGGTGCCCACCGCCGACCTCACTGTTGCTGCAGGCACGATCCATGTCCTCACCAGTCAGCGCGATGGCACACTCCTCAACGTGAGTGAGGAGCCTAATGTGGGCCACTCCACTCTGGGTCTGGGACCTCCCCCAGCTGCCTTGAGCCAACTTGCCCTGCATGAAAACCGATGGAAAGAGTGTGAGCAGGACACATGGCACTGTGTGGAATGTTCATGTGGTGAACAGAGCCATGGACTGGATGAGGACATAAGCTCGAGAGGGTATGAGCCTGATGGAGATGTGAGGGTGTGTGTGAGCGTTAGTGGTGTTGTCCCTTGAGGTGTGAGACCCCTGAGGGTGTGTGATGGGTTTGTGAGTGTGTGAGTTGAGAGTGTGAGAAGAGTAACTCATCCTGGTTGAATGAATGAAACCATTCATCTTCTTGCGGCAATGGGCGGCTGTCCTCTTTTGGAAGGTGTTGGCACTGACCACCGCTACTACCGCCTCCCATGCTGGTTTGGTGACCTTGCTTGTTGGCCTTTGACCAGACCGGGGGGTAGAGGACATCTCAGAGGGCCTCTACAGTGTCCAAAAGGTGCTCAAGGAATGGGTCACTGAATTGGGGAGGGTGTTGCAGTCTTCTTGCCTTTTGGGTCCATGTCTTCTGGGCTGTAAGTGTTGAGAGATGTCCATGTGGCTGTACTTTAAATATGGTGCCTGACGTGAGGAAGCCTGACAAGGTGACGGTGTGGCGGGTGAACGAGAGCCCACCCGCCATCAAAATGGCGTGTTTCCCAGGAATGCATAATTAAGGAGGCGGGATTGGGATGATACGGTGTGAAAACCCACCATTGTGGCCTGTGGGTGAAACATTATCTTTCCCGCCAGCTACCGCACTTAGTGCAAATCTGGGATGATTCTGCCCGATGTCTGAGTAGCATCTCAGAGGGCAGCTTTAGCTATATGTTAATCATATTTAACCTTTGTAAATAGTTAACATGTAAATAAATGTTTTTAGAACAAAGGCCATTTCCTCCCGCGAGATCTCTTTTAGAATAAGTAGGAATCCCAAGGAATCCCGAGGCAAACCTGTAACAGAAGCCAATAATAGCTGTTGTTCAAAACTGTTAATTGGGATGGTCTACATGCCAGATTGGCTGCTTTGGACACTGACCATCCCAATTCACAGGCTACTCGGCCAATGAGCCCAGGCCCCCCGGAGCACAGGTCCCGGTATTTTGCACCTTGGCTACACCCCCTCTCCCAGGTCCTGCCCATTACCGCTCCCTTTGGCCTTGCACCAAAATGATCTTTTATCATTTAATCTCTCCTGCCCTCTACTCCATCACAGATCTTTCCTTTTGCTCTTCTTTGCACTCTTCCTCTTTCACTTGCTCAAAATCTATTACATTTCTGACTATACTCTGTTCTGATGGAAGGTCACAGACCTGAAATGTTAACCCTTGTCTTTTTCTCCAGAGATGCATCCAGGCCTTCTGAGAATATCCAGCATTTTCAGTTTTTATTTCTGATCTTTATTTCCATAATATTTTGCTTTTGTTATATTATAGGGAATAAGTCACTGGCCAGGAAATGAATGCCATGGCATCAGTCTTCCCAATATTCAGTTGGAAAAAGAATGATAATGAGGTCTGAGAATCACTTTTGAGCCAACCTTAGGCCTCGTTTTTAGGGGCAATGAACACTAACCAATTAATCCCACCCCTGACTGATTAGATATATGAAGAGATTAGGAACTTCAGTTATATGGAGCCTGGAGAAGCTGTGTTTGTTCTCCTTAGAGCAGAGAAGTTTAAAGGGAGATTCAACAGAGTTGTTCAAAATCATGTGTGATTGTGACAGAGTAAATAAGGAGAAACAATTTCCCGAGACAGTAGGCTAGTTATTTTTAAGCAGCAAGTTGTTATGGTCTGGAATGCACTACCTGATTTAATAGCAACTTTCAAAGGAAATTATTTATATACTTGAAAAGGAAAAAAAAATTGCACAGCTATGGGTGAAGAGTGGAAGAGTGGAACTATTTGGATAGCACTTGCAAAGAGCTGGCACAGGCACAATGGGCCGAAAAGCCCCCTTGTGTGCTGGTTTCCTGATATAATAAAACCTCTGTGTAATGGCTCTAATGCTCTAATTCTGTTTTATCCCCTTGTTGTTTCTCAGCAATTATTGGAAATTTAACTAGAGTATTTGCTGTTATTATCAACTTCAAAGTGTCTCTTAGAATGTGAATTATTAAACACCCACCTCTGCAGAAATACTTCAAAACCAAGTTCCCCTTTCTTTTTCTCAATACAGCATTTTTGTTAAAATGACATGTCTTCCCTGGCCTTGTAGTTATCACAAAGCATTATTTAACAGCAAGAATAACCTTGAAGGTTTGCATTTACTGATGGTGTAGCTTATTGCATTGTCACCCAGTTTCAAACCAATTCATTATTTTATTAATGCTTTCATTTATGAATTCACTGTAAAAGTTAATTAGTTTTTTGAACCCAAGGGATTTACAACTCTTTAACATGTGAAATGGTTCTATATTTTAACAGGGGTTGTTTTGCGTTCCTTTTGGTCAATTCCGTTAGTGAAGTGTAGATTTAAAATGATTTTATTAAGGTTTCTAAGATGATGAAGGATTGATTGTGATAAAAACAGAAAGTGCTGGAAAAACTCAGCAGGTCTGGCAGGATCTGTGGAGAGAGAAACAGAGTTAACACTTTGAGTCCAAATAACTCTTCTTTGGAACTAAGAGTTAGGTATGTGATGGATTTTATGCTGGTGATAAAGGGGGGAGGGGCAGGTGGAGCAAAAAAGGTCAGGGATAGGGAAGGGGCTGGGGGAGATTAAATGACAAAAATGTCACGGAACACAAAGCAAAGAGAGTGGTAATGATGATATTGAAGACACAAAGCATTGACCCAGAGTAAGTGTTAGTAGCAAAATAAAGGTCAGCACTGTCTGAGAGTGAAATAGCAGAATGTGTTAATAGCAGAACTGTCTGAAAGCAAAAACATGAGAACAAGATATAGACTGGCACTTGGTGGGGAAAACTCAAAATGGAGGACAGAATTCATGGTCTAAAGTTGTTGAACACCATGTTAATTCCATTAGGGTGTAAAGTGCCTTATCAGAAGATGAATTGTTGTTCTTCCAGCTTGCATTGGGCTTCACTGGAATATTGTAGCCGGCAAAGGACAGAAATGTAAGCATGAGAGCAAGATGGTGAATTGAAATGGCAAACATCTGGAGGGGTGAGTTCATGTTTGCAGACTGAGCATAGGTGTTCTGCAAAGCGGTCACCTGGCCTGCGTTTGGTCTCCCCAATATAGAGGTGACCGTTTAGTGGGCAGCAAATACTGCAGACTAAATTGCAAGAAATCAAGTAAATTGCTGCTTCTCTGGGAAGGAGTGTTTGGGGCCTTGGACAGTGACAAGGGAGGAGGTAAAAGGGCAGGTGGTGCACCTCCTGCGATTACATGGGAAGGTGCCGTGTGAAGAGGATGAGCTGTTGGGGGTGATAGAGGAGTGGAGCAAGGTGTCACGTAGGGAATGGTCCCTTTGAAATGCTGACAGGGGAGGGGAGGGAAAGATGTGTTTGATGGTGGTGTCATGTTGGAGATAGCTAATTTCTCACAAAGGATAATCCTTTGAATAAGAGGCTTGCGACGTGGTAAGTGAGGAGTAGGGGGACCCTATCTTGATTCTGGGAGGGAGTGGAAGGGGTGAGGGCAGATGTACAGGAAATGGGTCAGACACAGCTGAGGGCCCTGTCAACCACAGTGGGGAAGATCCTTGGCTGAACAAACATGTCAGAAGTGCCATGGGGAAGGTAGCATCATCAGAACAGATATGACAAAGATGGAGAAACTGGGAGAATAGAGTAGAGTCCTTACAGGAAGCAGGGTGTGAGAAACTATAGCTGAGGCAGCTGTGGGAGTCGGTGGGCTTGTAATGAACATTGGTCGGCAGTCTATCTCCAGAAATGGGGACAGAGAAGTCAAGGGAGGGAAGGGAAGTGTCAAAGATGGGCTATGTGAAGGTGAGAGAAGGGTGGGAATTGGAAGTAAATTGATGAATTTTTCCAGTTCCAGATGGTGCCAGTCATAAAACAGGTCTTACATCAATATTTTACTTCTTAAGTCTCCAAGAACCTCTTTTGTTTTATTTGGATGTGTGAACACTTGAGAGAACTTTGAAAAATGCTCCCTTCATGTTCTTCAGAGCAACAATAAGCCAGTTATTGCTTGATTTTAAAATTCTCGACCTTGCTTTCAAATCCGTCTGTGCCTTGTCTTTCTCTACCTCTGTAATCTCCTCCAGCCACACAACCCTCCATGATATCTGTGCTCCTCTGATTCTGACTTCTTGTACATCCCCAACTTTAATTGCTCCACCAATGGCGGCTGTACCTTCAGTTGCCAAGGCACAGGCCCTGGAATTCCATCTCTATACCTCTCAACCATTCTACCTCATTTTGCTCTTTTAAGACACTCCTTAAAATCTACCACTTTGATCAAGCTTTTGGTCACGTGACCTAATTCCCCTCTATGGGTAGGCCTCATATTTTGTTTGATAATGTTCCTGTGAAGCACCTTGGTAAGTTTTATTATGTTAAAAGTGGTATAAATATAAGTTGTTGTTCTTGTTGAACATTTCATGCCCATCTTCCATGATTTACCAGTTATGCTGTATCAGGCGTAAGTCAACTTCATCCTGAAGAGGTTATGCACATGTTATGCAAAAACTTGAGTTTTATGATTTTATGATTAGCACACTCTACGCAAGGCTCCATGGAAAGACAGATTGAATGGACAGTGCTCCTGGGTCAAAGCATCCAACTTGTGGACAGAACTTAATTCTCCCTGAATTCTTGACATGCACACCCATCACGTGCAGCTATGTGTGAAAATGCAGAATGGGGAAATTTACCCCTTTATTCATCCAGCAATGTGTGTTTTGGCCTATTGTGTATTAGTAGAATGCAGTGTCAGCAGACCCCAAACAACCTATGAGTCTCTGAAACTTTCTGATAGGTCTTGATTGTGTTCACAGTCCTCATTTAGCTATTGAGTCCTTAGCAGTATGCAAGAGCCTTTAGTTCACTGGTCCAGCCTCTGAGTTACTGAGGACTTAAGCCTCATTACAGACAATCTCTAAGCACTGGTGTCATATCCCTAAGACATGAAATAGATCATAAATTGTTAAACCAACCTTTGCCATTTTAAAAAATTGGACCTTGCTGAACCAAAGGATGGCTGCTACTGGTCACATGATTCACAAGTTGGCTACAGTTTCCCGAAATTTCCAACAGCAGTTACAGGACAAAACCTCAACCCTCATGTTTGTGGAATCTCACACCTCTCATTGTGAGAATACATTACAATCAATGAAACCAAGGACCAGCAGACAACTTATCTTCCCAGCCTGGTCCAAAACAAAGGGGAAACCATCAAAACTAAAAGTCACCATTTATCTCCTAAGGTGAACATTGAATTATGACCATGGGCATAGAAACTGCTTGTTAGCCTGCAACGTACTCATTAATGGGCATCATCACATGACCTAAGTTTCTGACCTATGGAAAGTTTTAATATTACATTTCCAGACTTGCAACTCAGCCTGCTGTTTAGCCTCTAGCCTGTAAACATCAAAGCAGGACTCCAGGCTGACCAACAGTTTACATCAAGTCTAAGCCTCTAAACAGTTTCTCTTGAGGATTCCTGCTATCGCCTGCTGAGCAGACCAAATCTCTGTATATCAACCTCATCTCGCTGCATCACCATCAACTTTAAAGAAATTCTGCAAAATCCTGCTTCAGCTAACTGAACTATAGCTCCTCTGAGAAGGAACCCTCAATGGGCTCTGACCTCTGGACTCTGGCAATCACGTGACTAATATCCACATTGGTGGTGCTTTTTCTTTAACTTATTGATGGTTTTAAAAACCCCTCTTCCCTATTTTCTTATTGTGTTCTTGTGTGTGTGTATGAAGTTGAAAACATTTCCCAGGTTTGAATGTATGAATTAACATTACTTCTGATTTAAGCCTAAAGACAGTTTACTGCGAGCCACTGTAAAACTTTATCTCACAGACAGAGGATTTGGGGAAATGCACCACAACCTATTTCAAAAATTAGAACACTTCTACTTATGGACAGATGGTGAGAAAATGAAGAAGTTCGGTTTTCCCCCCTCCACTGTCCATAACACTGGCTAGACACCCAGTAAGGTACTTGCGTCTGGGTGGACTCACCAAATGGCTCAGTGCTAGTATTCCTGCCTCTGGATCAGAAGGTTTGGTTTGCAGCCTCACTTCAGGCCACCCCTTGCAAACGGAGACAGAAACTAAGATGATGTTCAATGGGTTGAAAGGGTACCTGTGTCCAATGGGAAGGTAGGGCTCTTTAGCCCCAGTTAGAGGTGAAAATGCACCAAAGATAAAAACCATGAGGAAGTTTTCACGAAACCACTTCAGCTTCTCTTCTCTGCTAAGTAGCTCAAGAATCCCATGTGCATGATTTGAGCTAGGACCTTTCCTGGGGAACACAATGGAGAAACATAAAATTATATTGTTAGTGTTATATTGAAATATTTGTCAGCTAATATCCAGAATTTTCTTTTTAAAAATTGTGTAAAACTGCCTATTGATTTACTATCACCCAATTTGCATTTAGGTCAAGATCAATTTCATCCCTGTTTTATATCTTATATATGTTACTATATAAGTGCAATTTAGTATTTTACATCTCTTATACAGCCACATAGAATTTGGAACTCGGAAACAGGCTCTTCAGCCTAACAGGTCAATGCCATTGCTTACATGTCCTCCCACATTGCTTCATTTAACCGCATAAACATCTGCTTCTGTTCTTCCTCCCTCATGTGCTTATCCAGCTCCCTTGTAAATGCACCTATGCTTTTCACCCAAACCAGTTCACATGGTAGAAGTTCCACACACTTTCCTTCTGAACAAAATGCCTCTGCATAGACAATTTCACTCTCAATTCCTCTCAATCCCCACAGTGCTGTAGGAAATTTTTTGGCCCATGACAATAGTTAGTAATGACTAATTGATCAAGCATTGGCTGCTAAGTTTTTCTAGAATTCCAGGTCTGTGTTCTATCATATCACAATTTATCACCCAGTATCCGACCATTTACTTTTGGTTCATTGTTTCCTCCTAACTCTCTTTTCCAGTGAATTATTTTCATCAGGAGTTGTTACTTGGTATAAGGGATTAAGTCAGTCAAGGCTGCATTGAATGATTCGTATTGTAAGAATTGTTTATAATTTATAAGCTGTGAGGAGCATTACTGGTTTTTGTGCTCAGTTACACAAATGAGCAATTAGTTTATATTTTGGTATCAAGCTGTTGTTAAGGACAGGAGGGGTTTTAATTTAGAACAGCCATTTCTCCACTCAGTACCCGCCTGTGAACAAAAAAGTGTTTTTGATTTTGAATTCCCCCTTTATAAGTGGTGGTGTATGTTTCCCGACCCTTTGGTTTGGAGTGATCCAATCCTCTATTAATAACCTCACAGCAAACTTGAGAGAACGTAAAAATAAGAGGGGGTAGTTTATTTTACACACACACAAAACGTTGTGGGGGGGGTGGTGTGGTTTCGCAACATGTGCTCCTTTTTGCATTCATACAATAAAAGAGGGATAAAGGAAAGAAAGGGCTTCAGGGCAGAGACCACGATAAAAATAAAACTCATGGTTTCACATGAGTCCAGAGTCCAGAATCAAAGTCCAATGAGGAATTTTCCCACAGAGTTCCGTTGGCTGAAGACCGGTGGTGTAAGATTCAGTCTTCTAGTGGTGTTGATGTCCCAAGATGAAGTAGGCACGCAGGGATTGAGTCAGTTCTGTAGGCGATTGTACAAAAATTTTCCCAGCAGAGTCAGGCTAGATGGGGGCCAGTTGTCCAACCTGCCATGAGTTTGTTTCTGTGTGGCCTGCCAGTCAGATATTAAACAGCAGACTGAAGATGGAATTTGAAAGCTATATAATGAAAACAATACAAACAGCTCAAATCTCCATCACGTGACAGGGTGGTTTTTGGTCAAGCCATTCAGCCAATGAGGCTCCCCTGGTTAAAACCCATTGTGTTTTGAGCAGGTAACCGTAGAACCATTAGCACAACATTGGAGATGAGGAGTCATAAATAGTATTGCCTTTGTCTATAGTTGGCTGGTACAGATGTCTTGTCTGCTATCTGTGTTGGCTGGACTGGAATGTTTGTACAGTGCAAGGAATGTTACATTCCAGGGGTTTGATGTGTTAATCTATGTTCACTTTTTAGCTGCTCAGAAACTTCCAGAGCTACTATCATGTGGTCAGTGGTGGCCGTTTTATCAGCCCAGCCTTTCCTCCATTTTAAAAGAAAATAATAATTTTATAAATTATCCAGGATGACGGAGATATATATATATTTATATATATATTTTTTTCTTTCATGTCTTCTGATCGTGTCACTGTCTGTGAAGTGTTTCAGGATTTAGTAACATCAGTAAGTTCCCCCCACATAATTGTACCATAGGCACTTTGGAAATTGCTTTATTAAACAAATTTTAAGTGTGTGTTCCCTGCAGAGATCCTCAGATTCTGGAAATAGTGTGAATGGCACCTATGATATTGTGATTTGGGGGAAGGAGCGTTTGAAGTGGTTCAGTAGGTAGCTCTTTTGCCTCTGAGTCAGAAGGTCGAGGTTCCAGTCCCACTCCGGGACTTCTTGGCTATGAAAGAACCCAGCAACTAGTGCAGGCAAACCAGTGCGGGTCAGTGCCAATCCCTGCCAGATAGCCCATTGTAATAAAAACAGAAAACGCTGGAAAAACTTAGCAAGTCTGACAGCATCTGTGGAGAGAGAAACAGAGTTAACGTTTTGAATCTATGTGACTTCTTCGGAGCTCATGCAGACTCAAAACGTTAACTCTGTTTCCCTCTCCACAGACGCTGTCAGATCTGCTGAGTTTTTCCAGCATTTTCTGTTTTTATTTCATATTTCCAGCATCTGCAGTATTTTCCTTTTACCAGATAACCTGCTGCCCAGCTTGAGGGCCTCTGTAATTGCTAAAAACAGAGATCTGGGGCCCTTCACTTCACTTCCTCATCCCACCGGAAAAACCATTTAACAACACATATCAGGAATGGGAAAACATGCCCCATACTCTGTCATGAATGTATGAGTTTGTTGAAGTTAGGGCACTATGGGCAGAACTTTACATTTATGAGATTAAGTGCGGAGGTGGGCGGTTTTGGCGGTGCCCACCCCACTGGCCAGAATGGCGGGAACTCACGCCCGATTCTGTGCTTGGAAGCTTATTAATTATGCACGGGTGAGTATCAGGCTGAATCACCTCACGGGTTAGGAGCTGATTTGCCTGCCTGCCATCAGCTGATGGGGTCAAATGTCCAGGCTCCACAGTTAAACGCAAATCCACACACATCTCACTCTCTCCAGCCCACCTGAATTCAGGACAAGCGCAGAGATGTCTTCCAGCCACAAGAAGAAGGCAGTGCCCCACTTCACCTGCTAGGGCCTCCAGCCCTTGATCAGAGGAGTGCAGGTGCACAGGGATGTATCCCAGGGATGGCTGCAGGAAGCACAGCAGCCCCACTTCCCCAGCCTGGGAGTCTGTCACAGAGCAGGTCAGTGCGGCTGGCAACTGTGCCCGAAATGCCATCCAGCGCAGGAAGAGGATGAATGATCTCATCCACCTCACCAGGGTAAGTCATCCTTCAACTCCCTCCAATATCAAACTCTCATCATGGCATCATGCACTCAAACGGCTACTCTCTTCAGGGATCTCACACAACCACTCACACGGGACACATACCAACACTGATTCTCTCACCGAGACTTTCCCATCGCCACCATCCCATCTATCATGTTGCTCACACTCCATCCTCTGGCCTTTCTGGGGAGGTCTCACTACACACAGGGGACATGCACCTCACCCAACCTCTGCTCCATCCCTGCTCATCACCTGCCTTTCTTTCTTCTTCATACAGACCAAGCTGGCACACAGCAGGTACGAGAGAGCGCAGACCAGGGAGGGACGGCCGACATCATCGCCCTCAGTGAGTTTGAGGAGGCTGCAGCCGAGCTGGCTGGGGGAGGGACAGGGATCGTTCCTGTGGGGAAGGGGAGATTGGCCTCTCCTGCCAACCTAATATGGATCACAGCTCCATCACTTCCTCTAATCCTGACATTCACAGTGAGTCACATGCAGCCTTAACTAGCTCATGCTCATTAACTGAAACTCCATTTTTTATTTCTAGGCACAAGCAGGTCGAAGCCCCCCAAGCCAGTCCAGCATCACTGTGAGCTCACAGCTCTGGAAGAACCATCACAGCGCTTTCACCAGCTCAGTGACACACACGTCGATGGGCCTTAGTTCCAGATTATGCTCAGGCTCCCTTCCTGGAGAACACCTCACTGACACGTCCCCACAGCTGTCAGAGGCAGGGACAGCCCAGGTCTCCGGTGCTCAGAGGGCTGCTGGAGACCAGCCACCTGCTCAGTTCGGCTCAGGTGATGAACCGCTGGAAGTGACCGCCAAATCAATGCTGGAGATGCAACGACAAGCGGTGGAACATCAGGTAGAGACTCGACATTCACTCAGCAGTCTAGAGAGAACAATGGAGGAGTCTGTCCGCATTCTGTCTGATGTCATGTCTCCAACATGCGAGCGCCTCGAGGTCACCATGGGAAGGCTGGCGACCACCATGGAGACCTTGGTCCAGCAGGTCTTACCGGATTTACACTCGGCCCTGCACTCCATGGCATCAGACACAGGTGGGCACCACCAAGATGAAGGAGACATAGTGATGAGGCACCTTGACTCCCTCCAGGTGCACCATCTCCTGCAGGAGTCAGGATGGGGCCCTCAGGCACCCACAGGGAGGAGGAGTGTCAGCCAAACACCCTGGGGACCTCCTCTGAGGACATTCCAAGGGTATGTAGCTGCTCGTAGCCCTCTCTGCCTGTGACCCCATCCACTCCAGCTCCTCAGGCCACCGGGGGTGCTTCTGCCCCTGAGCAGGAGACCCTTATCAGGCCGGGGCCCTCCAGGCCTCAGGCCACCAGAGGACATGCACCTAGGTCATCACAGACATCAGGATGTAGCAGTCAGCGGGCTGCCTCCACCTCTGCTGTGGGTGTCGGGGCTGCACCCCCAGGTGTAACGCTAGAGTTAGGAAAGTTAAGTCAAACTGATGTCACTTTTGGGTCACAAGTGTGCCAGGCATGTAAATACATTGCACTTTTGTTAATACATTTGATGGTTATGTGAATGTTTTGGTCAACTGAAGGGGTTGTGAATTTTTACATCGGAATCCTCTTTTATCAAGGTTTAGCCTACCTCGCACTCAGTGAAAGTGTCCCACTGTGAGATTCACATTCCTGTGATGTCATCCTGAGCTGAACTAGTCTCTGCACCCTTGTGTGATGTCAAGGAGGTGTGTTTAAATCTTTATTGGAAGTGTGTCATGTAAGCGTTCCTAACCCTTCTTCCTCGAGGAACACCATTGGGTGAGGGCAGCTCATCAGCATTTATATTCTAGCAGCATTTGTGTCTCCTCAGTGGTCGTGGCAGAAGAAAGGACATGCACGGGAGGAGGAGATCCTGAGGCATGTCTACATCTCAGTCACAGCTGTGTTTGTATCATTGGATGTCAGCGAAGGCTTCAAGTTTTCTCTCACATTGCTCTTGTTCCTAAGTGGACTCTCATTCTCAGAGTGAGCTCACTCACAGGGCCCCATGAACCAAAGCAAAGATCATGGCCTGGTGATTCATGAGGCCAGAACGTGCAAGTGTGAGTGTGGGACCCATTCTCGCTGCAAGTGGGTGGACATCTCCTGAGATGAAAGAAAATGACATTGAGGACTGGGAGGGATGTGGCCATATTCCCTCACTTAACTTTACTCTCCCTGGAACCTGTCAGCAATTAACATATCACGGGCATGTCTCCCATGTCTTCCTTCCTCCATGGTATGATCACACTCACACTGACCCTCAGCAGCCTCGTGAGGTTCCTGGGCCTCTGGATCTTCATCCTCCGATGAGCTCTCATCCTCCTCCAGTTCATCTTCTGGCAGGGGTTCACCTCTTTGCATTGCCAGATTGTGAAGGGCACAACCCACTGAGATGATGCAGGGAACCCTGTCAGGAGTACATTGTAGTGAGCCACCTGAGAGGTCCAAGCATCTGAAGCGCATCTTCAGAAGCCCTATGGTGTGATCTATAAGGGACCGTGTGGAGCTGTGAGCAGTGTTGTACCTCTCCTTGAAATGACTCTGAGGGTGATGCACTGGTGTCATCAGCCAGCGTTTCATTGGGTCCTCCTTATCTCCAAGCAGCCATCCCTGCAGATGTAATGGCCCCTCAAAAATCTTAGGCACTTGGGAGTGACTCAGGATGTAGGAGTCATGGCAACTCCCAGGATAACGTGTACAAACATGCAGTATATGCTTCCAGTGATAACACACTAGTTGTACATTGATGAAATGATAGCCCTTGTGTTTTATAACATTAGGGGCTGCTGCCATGGAGCCCATATAGCCACATGGGTGCACTCTGTTGCAGCCTGCGCTCTTGGGAAGCCTGAGATGGCGGCAAAGCTGGTGAATCTCACAGCCCGGCTGTCTTCACCAGAGCAAACCTGACATAACGATGGGCCTTTCTGTAAAGGGCATCTGTGACCTCCTTTATACATAAATGTGTTGCGGATTGAGAGCTGCCACACAGGTCCCCTGTTGAACCTTAGAAAGACCCAGAGGCCAAGACATTGAGTGCTGCGGTCACCTTCACTGGCAGGGTACACCCTCCAACTTCACGTGGCATCAGGTCTTCATGGAGAATGTGGCATATGTGATGTACCAGAGCTTGGGACAAGCACAGATGTGCATGGCATTGCCTCTCACTCATTTGTAAATAGGAGACTCTTCTACGATAAACCCTAGGTATGTCAAGTCACCCCCCCCATTGTCTAGGTCTCTCTTCCTGACCCTCCTGTTCATGTTGTGGCTCCGTCTGACCATGTCCCTCCTGTTGGAGCTGTGCGCAGCGTAGCCTCTCCCTCCTTCACCTCCCCCATTGCATTAGAACCCTGACAAAGGCAGCATTGAGCCCTGGATCCACATCTGCTTTTGCCTTCTCTCTGAAAGGAAACACTGAAGATATTAATGATTCAAGGGGCAAGAAAGTGAAGCTCAGAGTTTGGAAACTGTAAGGCTCCATAGTTTTTCCTGCCATACTTGCATGGTGGCTGATGCTGCCTTGCCCCTGAGACACTAGCACACACATCGAGGTGACCAATGTGGCATTGCAGATATGTAGCAACTTGAGCCCTGTGTGGGATGCTAAAGGTTCAGTGAGATGAGATGACCCAACCTAGCTCTATGCTCCAATCTGTGATGTGGCATATTAATGACCAATCAGCTGCTCATGGTCAATGAGTGGATGCCCTTTGGCCTGTTAAGAATGTCACATCTGGTGACAGGCCTTCACTGATATAATGCCATATATGATACAGCTGTGCCCCCTTCACTATTGCCTCATTCACAAATTCTACATTCTTATGTGTTACTCTTGAGATGCAGCAACAGTGATGTGAAGCCACTGAGTTCTGAGTAGCCCTTTAACAGTGCGAATGAAGCCATTGGCTTTCAGTGGCTTTCATTGCAAGGAGGTCTTCCTCCTTTCTTTCTAAGCAGACTCCTTTTCACCCTTGCGGCAACAACAAGTTAGAGGGTGACCCCTCGTGTTCGCCCTTCCCCCTCACTGCCATTCCACAGCCTTCCCTCCCCATTGCCCACCTTGTGTTTGTCATCGTCACCCTCTCCTCACAGCCCACCTGCGGTCGAAATGCTAGTTTCTGAAAGGGGAGTTCTGCCTGAGTACCCCTGCACAGGATTGTCCTTGTGGACAACAGTTTCAGCCACTGGGAGTAGAAGACCCCTACACTCCCCAACCCTGGCCGCAATACTGGTAACTGTCTGAAAGTGGAGGCCTGCATGAGTACCATAGCACAGTAGTGTTCTCCTGGGCAACGTAGGCAAAGAGCAGGAGCAGACCAACCCTACAGCCCCAGCAGTGCGGCGTTCATCTCAACAAGACCAGTGCAGCGCTATGGCAGGTAAGCTCTGTATGTTGCACTCACCTCGAAGTCACGAGCGAACTGAGGTCCGACTTGTGCACACCACCACTTTTCAAACGGGTTTGAGGCTGTTGCAATTTCCCGCTGGCGTGGCGCAAGATTAGAATGCCTGGCAAGATGCTGGTGAGCAGCTGTTTTAATGAGCATTCTTGAGATGTTGGATGACTGCAAATGGCATCCATGCCACTAGTTGGTGGGATAGCCGACCCACCGTTAACCTGCCATCGGGAGAATTGCAAAATGTTTTGAAGCCGGCAGGTTTCTGACTTTTTGCCTGCGCTGGATTCTCTGCTCCTGACCATCATGAAACCCACCGCAGGCAGGATGGGAAAATTCCCTCCTATGTGTCCTGGTGGTTCTTGTGGTAGGAGGCAGATTAAGATACGTAGGAAAAGACATGGGTCTGGATATAGGGGTGAGCCAATGTGTTAATTGGCATGGATATTGGGCACATATGACTATATTTGTTGTGCACTGAATGTTTTTCATCCTTCTCTAAATGTGTTGTCCATGTGAACCTGCAAAACAACTGTTCCTGAATGACCAGCACTTATGGTTGACAAGGCTTCTGTCTTCTGGTTGGGATTTGTCTTATGTCACCGAATACTGTCACCAAATCCTGTCACCACTGCAACTTATAGTTTCTCTATAGCGAAAAGTTATGTAAGATGCAGCAGACAACAACAGAAAGAAAGAACTTGCATATGTTTACATACGACTTTTCACAACTTCAGAATGTCAGCTGATTAAATACTTCTGAAGTGTAGTCAACGTCATAATAAAGGAAATGTGGCAGGTACTTTGTGCATAACAAAGTCCCACAGAAAGCACTGAAATTTACACGCAGTTCATTTGTTTTAGTGATGTTGGCTGAAGGTTAGATATTGATTTGGACACTGGGAGAGCTCCCCTGTTCTCCTTCATATATTGGCATGGGGTCTTTCATGTCCACCCGAGAAGGCAGATGATGGCTCATCTGATTAGGTGCTGAAGTCTCTCGAGTGTGGTTGAAACCCACACTCGCCACTCGGAGTGGATTGCACAGAGCCAAGGCTGCCATTTATGTAACAATAACTTTGACTAGTTATATGATTCCACAGGTCTGATCTGTCCAGACATGTGGAACTTTGCCAGTGGATTGCTCCATCAAAGCCAATGTAGTAATATTTGTTACTGAAGCCATTTTGTTGGCTGCCTTAATGGGATAAGCAACCATAGTTGATGAATAGTCTTGGCCTCCCAGCAGTCATTTAATTCAGTCTTCCAAGTGCTTGAAATAATGATGGAATCATGTCAAGTAAATGAATCGTGACTTTAACATACATTTTCTGGCACTATGATTGAAGCTTAGCTTTACGTCCATGGAATGGAATGCCTACCTATTAGTGGAAGGGGCCTTTATGGCCACATGCAGATAATGCACAGTGAATTTTCTGTGGGGCAACCGGCAGTAATATAAGATAGTGTGCAGCTTTGCCAAGCTCCCAGTAAGTTTGGCATTGGTAAAACAACGTAACAGCAAAGAAGCAGTGAAATGGGTGGGAACAAACCCAGCAGGCTATTGGCAACAAGTCCAGAACAGTGAGCCAGTTTGAATAACAACGATCCAAAGTGAGGGAAGGGGCCTCATCTGAAGTATCAAGAATGCTGTTTAGGCAGTAGTCAATAAAATTGGTTTGTTTCCATTTTCGGTTACAGGGATTGCAATTTGCAATCTTTTCCATTGAGACAGGCAGCATGCAAACCGTATGCCGCCTCCTCATTCCCATGATTTCTGTATGCAGCCCAGCGCAATCTACACTGCTGGCTAACTGCTCTCACAACTGGGGACCTAACTGTGTGTGAGGCTATGTTGCAGCTAACCTTCAGATCTTAAAGCAGCCTGTCTCTCTTAAAGGGAAGTTGCAATGAATTAAAGGAGGCTGCTGGTGGCTGCCAGTGCTTCAGTTGAAGGTGAGTGAAATGGAGTGCTGGGGAGAGAGAGGGCTTTGTGGTTCATGGATGCGGCACTGCAAGCTTCAGACATGGAGGTTGACAAGAGAAGAGATGTCATGCTTTTGTGGTGGGGGACAGGGTTGCAGGAGGCCAGCAAGGAACTCGCACTGAAGGGCATAGGAGCAGATGACCAGGAAAGTCAATGCAAGCAATCTGGCACTGAAGACCTGACAGCAGTACCTTAACAAGTTTAATCACCTCATATGAATGGTAAAGGTCATCTCATACCTCCTGCACCACCAACCACTCATACTGCTCAACGCATCACACCAGTCTGTCCCCCATCTACAAGGCACAAGTCAGGAGTGTGCTGGAATACTCTCCACTTGCCTGAATGAGTGCAGCTCCATCAACACTCAAGAAACTCAGCACAATCCAGGACAAAGCAGCCCTGATGATCAGCACCCCATCCACCTCCTGAAACATTGACTCCCTCCCTCCACCACCACCGCACAGTAGGAGCAATGTGTAGCATATACAAGATCTATTGCAGCAACTTTTAATCCTGGAACTCCCTTCCTGACAACACTGTGGATGTACCTATATCACACGGACTGCAGGGGTTCAAAAAGGTGACACACAACCACCTTCTCAAGGGCAATTAGGGATGGGCAACAAATGTTGGCTTATCCAGCAATGTCCACATCTCAATGAATGAATAAAAAAATGATTCGCCAAGGTTCCTTCGACAGCATCTTCCAAACCTATACAATCTACAACCTAAAAGGACTGAGGCAGCAGATGCATGGGAACACCACTAACTGCAATTTCCCCTCCAAGTCACAGCTGATCCTGACTTGCAACCACAGAATCATAGAATGATTACAGCACAGAAGGAGGCCATTTGGCCTGTCGTGTCAGGGCTGGCTCTCTGGAGAAGCAAATTTGCCTAGAGCCACTCCCCCACCTTCTCCCCGTAGCGCTACACATGCTTCTTTTTCAGATGATAATCTAATTCCCTCTTGAATGCCTCGACTGAACCTGCCTCCATCATACTGTCAGAAAGTGCACTCCGGATCCTAACCACACATTGTGTGGAAAAGCTTTTCTCCATGTGATCATAACTTTTTTTGCCAATGACCTTAAACCTGTGTGCTCTGCTTCTCAATCCTTCTCCCAATGGGGACAATTAATCCCTAAGAAGAAGAGTCATACAGATTCGAAACGTTAACTCTGTCTTTCTCTCCACAGATGCTGTTGGACCTGCTGCGTTTTTCCAGCATTTTCTGTTTTTGTTCCTAAAGTGTGGTCCCCAGAACTGGACATAATATAAGTTTAACTTCTTTGTTTCTACCTCCTTATTGATAAAGCCTAGGACGCTGTATGCTTTATTAACCACTCTCTCAGCCTGTCCTTCCACATTCAATGATTTATGCAAATATATACCAAGGTCCCTCTGCTCCTGCATCCCCTTCAGAATTGTACACTTTATTTTATATTGGGCCTGAACTTCTGCAGAGCGGCAACCAGAGTTGGCTTGCCATTCACTCCTCCTTTCTTGTCTGAAATTCTTTTCGATTCCAACTCACTTGACCTTCCACCTCAGTCCGGGCGAGATCTGTTTAGTGCAGCGCATCCCTGGGGCCTAGCATTGAGTCATATGTAAGGAGGCCACGTCCCCTTTTTTGCAGCACTAGCTGCCATGAACCAGGTCCTTTGAAGGTCCAGCCAAGCTGAAAGGTATTTTACAGGCCAGGGAGAAGGTAAGTGGTAAGTGTCCAGGGTAAGAGGGTAGGATTTGGTGGGGACGGGGAGGGTTGTGGACGGAAGTTTGGGGAAGAGTCAGATCAGGCCTCGGTGAGGGGGTCAGGGGGCCTTGGGTCTTGGGGTGGGCGGGAGAAGGTTGGGCTCAGGGGGGGTGGTTCTAGTCAAGCCTTCAAGGGGGGGAGTTGCATCGGGCCTCAGGAGGGTTGAGCTTTGGGAGGAGGACTTGGGTCAACCTCGGGGGTGGAGTGGGAATCAGGTCAGGCCTCATGGGTGGCTGGGGGTGGGGGGGTGTGGTCAGGCTCCAAAGCGGGGTGGGGGGCTTGGATTTCGAGGGGGTAGTCAAATCGGGCCTTGGGGTGGGGGCAGTCGGGAGTCCAGAGTCTGGCTGGGGGTTGGGGGGCGGGGTTTGGTGGCAGGGTGGTGGTCTAGCAAGGGTGGGAAGGAGGTAAGAACTCGGGGTTGGGCCTTGCAGCAGTCCCCATGGCGGGGGGATGTTCTGTAAGATTGAGGGAATCTGTGGGGAGGTGGTGGGTGGTAGTCGGGAGGGTGGGGGAGTCCCGAGGGTGGGGGCAGTTGCGGGGGGCATTGTTGGGGGTATCCTGTGGGGGGGTCATGGAGTAGGGGGAGTCCCCTGGGGATTTGGGGGTGTGAGATGGGTCCTGTGGGGGCACCCTGTGGGTCTGTACAGTTACCCAGAAGTTAGAAGTGGTTTTAATTTTTCTAGGTAATTATTGCTAAACAATGCAAAGTTTACATTTTAAATCGCAGTTTTGGACGGTTCCCAGAGCAGGACAATTGCTCATGGGAAGTTTGCACGTCTCAGGCAATTGCCATGCAAACATTACCTGGGAACTTGCGGGGGGTCGGGGGGTGGGTGGGGTGCGGAGGAATTCCCCAGAGCATCTTAGGGTACCCCCCCAGTTACACTGCCCTGGAAATTACGACCCATTGTCTCTCTGTGTTCTTCCTACACTTCTCTTCATTAAATTTCATGATGCTTGTCAACCCAGTCCACTGATCTGCCTATGTCCTTTTGAAATTCTACACTACCCTCCTCAATACTTCCAAGGTTTGTATCATCTGCAATTTTTGAAACCCTGCACACCAAGTTCTAGGTCATTCATATATATCAGGAAGAGCAGGCTTCCTAACACTGACCCCTGGGGAACCCCACTATAAACCTTGCCCAAGTCTGAATGCCATATGCAGAATGTGGCCTGAGCCTTGGCTCTCCATAATGCAGGATACATTGCAATGTTCCACCATGGACCCAGGCATCAAACTATCAGCCCCTGCATATGTACGTGTATCTTCATTCTATTCTTAAATCATGCTGTCATAAGAAAACAATGTACACTTCAATGGAGCCTTTTATGTCCTCAAAATATCTCAAAATGCTTCACAGTTGATTAATTACTTTTAAAATACAGATCATTATAGTAACATAGCCAAAAGCAACAGCCAATTGCCACAGCCAAGGTCCTACAAACAGTAACAGGATAAATTTGTTTTTGGGGTCTCACCCAAGAGATAAATGTTGAATAAGGTTGGAACTTGCTGATCCCCTTTGAAATAGTGCCATGTAATATTTGCTTCTATCTACTTAAGCAGGAAGATAGTGTCTCAGTTTAACATAGCATTACAATAGATGGTGTCAGTCTGGATTATACACTCAAGAATGGGGCTTAAACCCGTGACTTTCTAACTCAAACCAAGGCTAATACTTATAGTGTTTCAAAAGAAGGCAAGATAGCTGCAGCTGTAACAGCCCCACCCAATTTTATTTTAAGAATTCACATGTACTGTGTCCAAGATTTCATTCAGTATGTGGTTTAACTCATTGCCAGCAGAGTACCAACACTGTAGTTGGCAAGGGTTGTTCATTTCAGGATTGCCAGTGATCGCAGGTGAACAAATCAGCATCAAAAAATCTTAGTACTTGCCCAAGAGCACTGAGGATCCCAGCCTGAATCATGCAGCATCTGTTTTTCAGGTGAAAATGGTTGCCAATGGGTCTACTATTAGGTTTCAAACCCCCTAGGATTGGCCTGAGATCCCCAAGAATTGTAGATTAATCCTCAGGGCACTGTTGTGAGCAACCGGGAGAAAAACCACTGGACATTAAAAATAATTGTGTATCTTTTTTGATTTTTTTGAACACTTCTATTTGTTAGTTGTAAAAAACTGGAGATGGGAAAAAAAGGATTGTTTGACTAACAGTCAAAAATCCAATTAGGTAATAAAAAGTCCTTTTGCTTTCCAATTGGCATGGAAAGGCAATGTGCCATGAAGATGGACATGCTGAGTGACCAATGGTGAGGGCAGGTGGGGGTTCAGGGCATCTGAAAGCAGGAGGCCATGTGATGAAACTTCCAGGAATACCTTCAACCAAAGTTTCCAACCCTAGTGCAGTATTGTTCACACTGGATGCCATATTGGTAAAGGCACCCTGGATTTTCAACAGGTCTGATGCCTGATTTAGGCCAATTTCTTATGCAACTTAATTTAGCACAGAAACAGTCCAATTGGCCCAACTAGTCGGTGTCAGTTTTTATATTCAACACAAGTTTCATCCCATCCAACTTCATCTAACACAAGTGGGAAAAATCTAGGACCTTAAGGCCCTTTACCCAAACTGCGTCACACCTAATTGCAATGTGTGCCATATCTAAAGCAACCAAATCAACAAACCTTAAAGGGTCCACTGGAGACTGCTGTAAATTATTAAAAACAATTTTACTTTCCAGCATGTGGGCCCTGAAGAGAACCACTCCTCTCAGTTCCACATTAAAACTCTGGGTTGCTGCCAGCCCATACTTGTCCCTTCACGGAAGTGGTTTCAACAAAGTCAGGCAGATATAACTAGTATTGAATATGCAGATTGTTCAGATAGACAGCATTTTGCAACAATTAACAATCTGGCATTATTTGATAGGAAAATCCACAAATACATGATAGTTGCTACATAAGCTAAGAGTGGAAAACATGCTCACATGCTGAACATTTATTGCCAACGCTCATAATTCATGATACCGTATATCATGAAATGGGACACAAGTTGTCTGGGTGCTGCATCTCATAGTGTGAGAGAACTGTGAATTTTAAATTTAATGCCGTAGCGGCACTAACAACCACCAAGCCCGCCTTCCCCACTCTCCACTCCATAACGTCACCCCTTTGCAGTGCACAGAGAGCCTGCATTCACTTAGGACCGACTGTCAGATGAAGGCCAGAGAAAGAAGGATTATGGAGAAGTGCATGAGAGTGGAGACTGGGACTAGAACTCAGGGGAGGAGTTGGCCGAGAGACTTATCGGGACTCGTGGAAGTTGGGAGACTGACATTGGGTTTAAGTTGTAAAAGGTTTCAGAAGATGACTTGGAGCAGGAAAGGCTCTAGGGAAATGTGAGCCAGGGAGGTGAGTTTGGGGAGAGAAGCAGACTATGGAATACAGTTGGGTGTTGCTTGGGACTTGAGAAGGGAGTGTGGGCTGGGGTAGGCATGGAGACGGGCAGCCCCTGCGGAACTGGGAGCAGCAATAGAAATGTGGTGAGTGGGAGCAGCCAATGAAGGAGTGAATGAAATCTGGGGACTTTACCCTGGGTAAACAATGAAAGATTGTTCTCATCTCCCATCCTACCGGCCTTCACATTCAACGGAACGCCAGTTCTGCCATATCCTGCACTATGCCACCACCAAACATGGCTTCCCCTTCCCTTTCCTTTTAACATTCAGATGGGATTACTCCCTTTGTGATGACCTGATCAACTCTTCAATCCTCCTTAATATCCCCTTCCCTTCATGGCACTTTTCTGTGCTCCTCCCTGTCCGCCCAAACATTCCTACCAGATGAAACAGAGATTTACTAGTACTCCTTTAAATTCAGTATACTATATTCACTGTCTCCTCTACCCTGAGCTTCTGGTCATCTGTGATACGAACATTCAGCCTCTTGAGCCTGCTCTACCATTCAGTCAGATCAAGGCTGATTTGATTGTGGCCTCAACTTTACATTCTGCCTACCCCTAATAACCTTTCACTCTTTTGTTAGTCAAGAATCTCTCTACCTCTGCCACGATTTTATTTCTCATTTAAGTTCATTTTAATTCTCCCATTCTTACTCTGACCTCTCTATCCTTAGCCTCCTATACTGTCTCAATGAAACTCAATGGAAGATTGAGGAACAGCATCTCATTTTTAACTGGGCACTTTACAGCCTTTTGGACCCAACACTGAGTTCAACAACTTCCCATCAGAAACACTGGTCCCAGCTTCTTCTGCTGTTGCCATTTACTGATTCTCTAGATCCATCTTTTTTTTTTCCTTTACTTGCCCTATTACCACCTGCTTTTGCCTTGTACCATTTGTCATTTAGAATCTCCCACCTTCCACCCTATCACAGATATTCCCTTTGCTTTTTTGCCCCTCCCCTACCTCCCATCCGAACCTATGTACTTAAACCTATTTCATCTCTAACTTTTGTGCTGTAAGGTCACACACCAGAAATGTTGGCCTGGATCTTCCTGTCAGCAGTGAAGCTGTGCCTTTTGTCGCTGACTGCAGTTAAATATAGATTGTGAGCTTTCTCGATGACTGTAGAGGGAACTTGCTCTTCTGGCTGCAGCATGGATCCATCGGTGAGGTGATTTGTCAGGCTTAGTGGTGCAATTCCAGCAAAACCATGCCCTCTCTGACATTACGAGCTGAACATATGCCTTTGAGGTCTGCCTTCAGATCAATGACAGATAAGTGTTTATTTGATGTTTTTAATCATATTTTTAAATCTTCTCTTAAAATTCTAGAACCTCCGAGCCAACCCTGGTTCTGCTCACCCCGATTCCTGTCACCCCCCAGCTCACCCCTCCCCCACCCCAATTCCTAGCAGCCCCGGTTCTGCTCACCATCACCCCGTCAGCACTGCCTCTGCTCTGACATCAGCATGTGTAAGAAGCTGGGGGCAGAGGAAGGGGTTGGGAACAGATCCAGGTGTACTGGGGGTGGGGGGGAAGGTGAACAGAGACAGGGATGCCAGGGTGCGGATGACTGGGGATGGGTGACAGGCGTGGGGGTGAGCAGAGCTGGGAGTGTCAAGGGAAGGGGAGATGAACAGGACTGGGTGTTCCAGAAATGGGGGAAAGTCAGGGGTGACAGCATGTGGGTGGGTGCAGGAGTGTTTTGGTACTCCAACTGATTTAAAGGACTGTGGTCCTGGAGCAGACTTTTATGTCCTAAATAAATCAGTTAAAAGCTAGGGTAAGTATAAAGCAAACAGACCTAGTTTGTGTGCTGACAGGTTCTGGCAGGGCCATCAGTGTGGGGTCACATGGAAGTGAAAAAGGTACACCATAAGTTCTGGATTTGACCATAAGGGAATTCCCAGAACTCATTGTGCTGTTGTGGCTCTCAATAGTGGCAAACTTCTCAATGGCAAGATCCAGCCCATTAAGTTTTTTTTTAATTCATTCATGGGATGTAGGCTTCGCTGGCTGGGCCAGCATTTATTGCCCATACCCAGTTGCCCTTGAGAAGGTGGTGGTGAGCTGCCTTCTTGAACCGCTGCAGTCCATGTGGTGTAAGTACACCCACAATGCTGTTAGGGAGGGAGCTCCAGGATTTTGACCCAGTGACAGTGAAGGAATGGCAATATATTTCTAAGTCAGGATGGTGAGTGACTTGGAGGGGAAATTCCAGGTGGTGGTGTTCCCATCTACCTGCTGTCCTTGTCCTTCTAGATGGTAGTGGTCTTGGGTTTGGAAGGTGCTGTCTAAGCAGCCTTGGTGAATTCCTGCAGTGCATCTTGTAGATGGTACACACTGCTGATACTATGCGTCGGTGGTGGAAGGAGTGAATCTTTGTGGATGAGGTGCCAATCAAGCGGGCTGCTTTGTCCTGTATGGTGTCAAGCTTCTTGAGTGTTGTTGGAGCTGCACTCATCCAGGCAAGTGGGGAATATTCCATCACACTCCTGACTTGTGCCTTGTAGATAGTGGACAGATCTCGGGGAGTCAGGAAGTGAGTTATTTGCCACAGGATTCCTAGCCTCTGCCCTGCTCTAGTAGCCACAGTATTTATATGGCTAGTCTATTTCAGTTTCTGGTAAATGGAAACCCCCAGGTTTGTTGATAGTGGGGGATTCAGCGATGGTAATGCCATTGAACATCAAAGGGCAATGGTTCGATTCTGTCTGGTTGGAGATGGTCATTGCCTGGCACTTGTGTGGTGCAAATGTTGCTTGCCACTTGTCAGCCCAAGCCTGGATATTCTCCAGGTCTTGCTTCATTTGGACATGGACTGTTTCAGTGTCTGAGGAGTCATGAATGGTGCTGAACATTGCGCAATCATCAGTGAACGTCCTCACTTCTGATCTTATGATGGAAGTAAGGTCATTGATGAAGCAGCTGAAGATGGTTCAACCGAAGACACTGCCCTGAGGAACTCCTTCAGTGCTGTCCTGGAGCCCAGATGACTGACCTCCAACAACCACAACCATCTTCCTTTGTGCTAGGTATGACTACAGCCAGCGGAGAGTTTTCCCCCGATTCCCATTGACTGCAGTTTTGCCAGGGCTCCTTGATGTCACACTCAGTCAAATGCTGCCTTGATGTCAAGGGCAGCCACTCTCACCTCATCTTGGGAGTTCAGCTCTTACATCCATATTTGGACCAAGGCTGTAATGAGGTCAGGAGCTGAGTGGTCCTGGTGGAACCCAAACTGGACATCAGTGAGCAGGTTATTGCTAAGAAAGTGCCTCTTGATAATACTGTTGATGACCCCTTCCATTACTTTACTGATGATGGAGAGTAGACTGATGGGGCAGTAATTGGCTGGGTTGGATTTGTCTGCTTTTTGTGTACAGGACATACCTGAGCAATTATCCACACAGCCAGATAGATGGCAGTGTTGTAGCTGTACTGGAACAGCTTGGCTAGGGGTGCAGCAAGTTCTGGACCACAAGTCTTCAGTACTATTGCCAGAATATTGTCAGGGCCCATAGCCCTTGCAGTATCCAGTACTTTCAGCTGTTTCTTGATATCAAGTGGAGTGAATTGTCAAGACTTCCCTATTTTTAAACTCCGACCTATCCCCCTCCACCCACACCCATACCCCCCACCCCCTCACCCTCCATCCACAACCCTCCACACAACAGCCCCAGCAGACCCCGCCCCCCCCAACATCACCCCACACTCACCACCCTGACTTGGAAATATATCGCCATTCCTTCACTGTCACTGGGTCAAAATCCTGGAACTCCCTCCCTAACAGCACTGTGGGTGTACCTACACCATATGTACTACAGCGGTTCAAGAAGGCAGCTCACCACCACCCTCTCAAGGGCAGTTAGCGATGGGCAATAAGTGCTGGCCAAGCCAGCGAAACCCAAATCCCTTAAATGAATAAAAGAAAAGTTTCATTATGCAGATTGTCTGCCTGCCGCTGGGCAGGTACCACCTGCTGGTGCTGACCCACCTTTGGGAAGACCACCTGGAGGTGGGAACCTGTTAGGCTGCTGACCCGAGACGTATTTCTGTGAAATTCCTCCAGGTCCTCCCTTGACGTCCGCTCTATGGGACCAGAAAATTCTGCACTCTAGCCCCCTGCATGGTTGGTCATTATCGCAGCTGAGATCATTCCAATAATTACTCAGCCTCATAACTTTCATTTAAGGGTTGCTCATTGGTGATTAGTTTAATATTGTTTCAATTTTCTCATTGCAAACAGTTGTTATTGTGCAATCCCTGTGCTTTGACTGAAAAATTAGACAAGTTCAATTCTATATAGTTGCCTTATTTCCTCATTTATAAATGGTGTCCTTTACATACTGATGTACAATTAGGCTTTAAAAGTGCAGACAACTTTCAATAAATGACCTTCTTATGCGATAAGACTCTCAGGAGCATTCTCACACAATCTCAGCAAGGGATTACAGATAAGGCTTCATTTTACACAAAGCAAATCCTCTAAACTCACTGGAAAGTTTACCATTTGCATTTGCCAGTAATAGGAGACTGTTCTTCCTGCATTATTTTGTTTCTGTTATGGAAGCCATCAAGAGAAATCAGTGCCTTACTTCTACATCTCACTGAAATCATGTGCAAAATGACACGATAATGTTTTGGAACATTTTTTACGTTCTTTTGTCAATTCTGCCAGCCTATCTTATAATGGCCACAAAGACATCTACCTGGAGACGTAATTCAAAAAATTTGGTCCACACCATACAAGGCAGAAATCTCACCAACAATCATACAGTCTTGCAGTGCAGAGGATAAATACTTCAATGGTACCAGGGATGAGTGACTTAAGTTATTTAGAGAGACTAGAGAAGCTGCAATTGTTTTCTTGGTGCAGAGAAGCTTAAGGGGAGAGGTGTTCAAAATTATGAAGATCTTTAATAGAGCAGATAGGAAGAAAGTGCTTCTCATGGTAGGAGGGTTGTTATTTTGTCCGAGGCCTTAACACCTGCCCTAAAGAGTGGTGCCCAAAATCTGATACAATATGCCTGCTGATTAACTAATGATTTATAAAGGTTTATTGTTAATTCCTTACTTGATTTTAAAAAACTCTGCCCCTCATGGTTTAGAGTTACTGCAAATACACCATGTGGTACTGAGCCATAAAGACAAGGAAGGTACGAAGTTTTATATTTGTCCTGTGTAAAGATAGTGGTCTGTTGACCACAGACTCATGTCAGGGTCAGCTTGTGTAGGTGTTTGATGAGGCCAGGATTGAGCTCGGGTGTGCCTAATAATGGCTGCCTTGGAGTCTGGTTCTCAGACTGGCTGATGATTATGGTTCTGATGATCTGCTAGGTCCTGGGGGTTATAAAGGTGATGCCCCTGAGATTGGTTTTGATCACCTGACTGCTGGATTAACAAATCTGAGGCCCACCCAGTCTAGTTTCGATGGGGGAGCTATTGTGATACAGTGGGAAGTTAATAGTGGCCATTTAGTTTTGATCTTCCCTTGTGCCCAGTATGAAACATGGAGGCAGGCACGTTGGAAGCTTCACTGTCTTTAGTTATTGGCCCATCCTTAAACAATGACATGTGTGAATTCCACAGATGGTTGTGAGGTATCCTCACCTATGTTCATCTTTAATTAGGTGTTCACCAGAGACTTGATATTGTCTATAGTCCAAATGTCAAAGGTCACATGATTTGTGGCAGCCATCTTAACAGCTTGTTTATGTCAATATTTAAAAGTATTGACTACAAGTTCATAATATAACATGCCTATACTGGGTGTGACAATAGGCTGCCATTTCAATCTAGAACTAATGCACTGCAAGCCAATCCCATGTCCTTCACATTCACTTTTTGGAGGTTAAGCTTCTAATCTAATTAAATGGTGGAACAGGCTCAAGGTGCTGATTGGCCCCTGCCTTTTGTTATTATATTCTATAAAAATCCTTTGTGCATTGGAAACTTGGCGTGTTGGCTTTTATGGAACATTAGTGCATTTTAGTTCACATTCCTAACGTTCCTCTGGGAAGTAATGCGTGTTAATGCTGAGACCACGTGTCAATGTTTTCTTTAATTTGTTATGGGTTTGCTAAGCACCAATTAAAGGCAAATATACAATTTTCCTTGTGTTATAAAACAGATAATGTGCGGCTTGGCAGTGAAGCATTAGAATTATGAAGAATACAGAAAATCACAATGATTTGGGGCCCTTTGCTGTAGACTCACCTCACCGAGAGTCTCAATGCTGCTCTCCACGCCAGATGGAAGGAAACGACAGCAGGGCTCAATTTCACTTGTTCCAGTCAGAGGTGCTGGCGTTTGCTTTGCTGCCTTGGAGCAGCCCAAAAATCACATGTATTAAATCGCCCATCAGTCACCCTGAACCAAGCTGCTCGCCATCTGCTCAATTTGGCGAGGACACAGCTGGATAAAAAAACCAATCGCACTATCTGCATTGAACTGAAACTACGACAGCAGAAGACGACAGTCCTGATCCCTTCAAGATCACAGAGCTGGGGACGGCATTAAGGGACCTGAAATGTGGGATATGACAACATTGCACCAGAATTCCTGAAACAACTCGTGCTCGTGCTGGCTGACTAAGTTCTGTACAAGAATCATCAGCTCACACTCACTCCCCAAGGTGTGGTGTATGGCAAAAATCATTGGCATTCCAAAACCCAGGAAAGATCCCACACTGGCAGCCAGTTATTGACCGATTTCACTGCTTTCTGTGTGCTGTAAGATCTTTGATTGTATTATTCTGCATCGCAGATCTCCAGAAGTACAGACCATCCTTAATGTCGACCAAGCTGGCGTAAGGGATGCAGAACATATGATTAAGTCCTGGCTCTCACCACCTACATTGAAAAAGGCTTCCAATAGAACTTGAAGGCAGGTGTGGTGCTGCTGGACCTCATCACTGCCTGTGATACAGTGCGGCACATTGCTCTGCTCCTAAAGCTGTCCAGAGTGCTGCCAACCTGGGTCAGGTCAGTTGTTGAAACTCTCCTTTGCAATAGGTGATTTAGAGTTCACCTCAGACAAGGGAGAAGTGCATGGAGAAGATTGGCCAATGGACTACCACTGGGCTCAGTGGTAGCTCCAACACTGTTCAACGTATGTACAAATGGCCCACTAACAATCACATCTCATAAGCTCATCTATGCTCACAACATCTGTTGTGCCACCCAAGCCCCATCCTTCTGCACCCTGGAGCAGACCCTTAACGAAGATGTTACAAGGTTGACGGACTACTGCAGCACATGGTGACTAACACTAAATTCCTCTAAAACCATATCCAATGTATTCCATCTCCACAATGCCAGTGCCAAAAAAAAATTTGCTTATTTACATGGATGATCAGAGACTGAAGAATGACCCCAACCCAACATACTTAGGACCGACTTTAGATTGGGTTCTGTCCTTTTGGGAACATCTTAAAACAACAGCAAAGGTCAAAACCAGAAACAACTTATTAACCAAACTTGCTGGATCAATGTGGGCTACCGCTGCCACAGCACTCCGGACCTCAGCACTTGCATTATCACACTCCGCAACAGAGAACTGTGCACCTGTCTGGCACAGGTCATCACACACACACACATCTTGTTGACACTCAATTGAATGCAACAATGTGCATCATAACTGGAACTCTCCACTCAACACCTCTTCCCTGGCTTCCTATCCTCACAAACATTACTCCTCCACATATCTGCTGACTGATGAAAACCCACAAGCTGGTTGAAAACATTCATGATGCACCTCACTTACCACTCCACAATTATATATTCAATCCACCTACTGCCCGCCTTCCATCTCAGCGCCCCATATGGAGTGACCCAACTTTTTCACTGACATCCTTTATGGAAAGCAGCTGCTGTCCTTACCCAGACTGGCCTATACGTGACTCCAGTCCCACACCAATGGGATTGACTCTTACCTGCACTCTGAAGGGGCCTAGCCAAGCCACTCAGTTTATCAAACTCAATATAATAAATGTCAGCCCTGCTAGTGATGCCCACAACCTGGAAACTAATATAAAAAATTATTTACTCCATGGCATGGCCACAGTGACATCTGACACTCTCCACACAGGCTACAGTGGTTGAGAAAGAAGTAAGTGCAAAAATGCTTCATGTTAGCTTGAGTATGTAAGTTAAAGACAGTCCCTTGCAATAAGTAACTTACTATAAGGCAACTGGTACGATACAGATGGCCCCAGCAGGAGACAGAAGATAGAATTTTACTCAGAGGCTGAACTATGCATAAAATGGATGTCATGTTATCCATCTTTCATTCAATCTTGAATTACATGAACTATTGTGAATAAAAAAAATACTAGATTCTTGATTACTGGCTGGAGTTCTGGTTAAGAAAGAAAGGCTTGTATTTATATGTTTCCTTACACGGTCTCAGGACATCCCAAAGCACTTTACAGCCAATTAAATGCTCGTGAAGTGTTGTTATTGTTGTACAGTTGGGAAATATGACAGCCAATTTGCACACACAAGAAATCCACAAACAACAATGCGACTATGATCAGCTAACCTGCTTAAATGACATTGCTCAAGGGATAAATATTGACCAGGACACTGGGGAGAACTACCCAGCTCTTCTTCGAACAATGCCATGGAATTTATTGTGTCCGCCTGAGAAGGCATAGGGCCCTTGCGTTAATTTTTCATCTGAAGACAGCACATCTGACAACACACTTAATATTACATTGAAATGCCCACCTTCCTAGCAAACATGCTCCACTGATACACGTTAAGCCTTGCATTGTCTGGTGAAAGAATTGAAAGGGGTCCTATTCATCTTTTCAAATCTGGTTAGACAACTTGTGATTCAGATGTGCATGATCGATTAAAGGTTATGGCGGACAGGCAAGAAAATGTACTTAAGGCCATAATCGTATCGGCCATGATCTTATTGAATGTTGGAGCAGGTTGAAGGGGTCAAGTGGCCTACTCCTACTTCTTATGTCTTTTTCTTCTTATGTGAGTTCCTGGTTGACTTCAAAAGGGTCAGAAATTAGGCCATCTGCCAGCTCTCCTGATTGCTTCAGTGATTGGGTTGTTTGTGCCAAGGAGCCACCTCTGGGGATCCAAAGGACGAAATCTCTGGCCACCTGAGAATCTAAAGAGCGGAACGGATCATTGCCTATTAATGTTGCGAGTTTCCTGAGGGCAAAGTATTATTGAAAATATTAAGTTTCTGTAGGAAATTTTTACTTTTTAATTTCCTGATTTTGCTTACCGATTTCAAATTCTTGAAAAACTATTGTTGAACACGTTTTAGCTGGATTATTAGTTGTTATGAGCTGTTTAGTTTGGAAGTTGTGCGCCTGCCCTGGGGTTTTAGGTTACTGGTTATGGTCCACATTATTTAGCCCCTGTTTTGTATTTGCAATACTTTTTGTTTTGAAGAATCACTGTGTGCATGAAATCTTTCTGATTGACACTGGAGGATAATAAGGCATTAAGGAAATTAAATCAAAGATGACTAGAAATCCGTGTTTAATGATATAGAATAACAAGGAAAACCACAACCTATTGCGCTCGAGAGGAAAGCATTCCCTCCTATTCAACTTCATATTTCTCATAGGTGTAACATTCACTGTTACAATGATACTGAGAATATGAGAAAATGTGCCTGGGTTACACAATTGACTCTTCAGAATCAAACATTTTACAGAGTAGAGGAGCCTGCATCGTGGTACAAGGCAGAAAGACATCAAGGGGTTAAGATAAGAATGTAAGAAATACGATCAAACTTTTCCCTTGATAGGTTGCCCACTTAACTATAATAGATTCACACCTGTCTCCACAGTACCTCCACTCACACCAAATTCATCTCCTAATACATCTTCTTACAACATAATGAGGATTATATTTCACACTCTGCCAATATAACTTCAATCTTTCACCAACAGGAGTACTCTACAAGGTTCTACCACTGCAGCTGGTACTTTATCTGATGTAACTGGTAGTAAAGTCTGGAATTCAGAAGACTGAACTTCCTCCTGTAGTGTGAAGAGTTAATGTTAAATATGTAAATAGACAGTCTATATCATCAGTGATGTAAGATCACATGACAACAGAGCACACTGAGAGATGGTTCCACCTGAAGCCTTGTCCTGGGTATAGTTAGAAGAATGTTTAATAAAAGGTAAAGTTTACCAACATCCTTACCTCTAGCAGTCTTTGCTGATCTAGACCAAGGACAACAGAAGCTAAGACCCGGAACAATAACAGATATCACTTTCTCAAATTCTTTATGAGAGATTAATGCATTCCAGAAACGATGAATGACCAGCTGTGTGTTGTGCCTGCAATTTGTTGCCTCGTCCCACTAATACTGCCTATGAAACACCTTCTGTCTCCCTTTTGATCTTTCCTGTGATCCATTTGCAGCCTTCCTGAGCTATTTGATATCTAAAATGGCTAATTGAATTGATACAACAGAGCAATTCCTCCTCATATTTACACTCAGATTTCAACAGATACAACAATTTCAGCAGGAAACTGGAGAAGTTTCAACAGGTATCATGGTCTGCGGGCACACCCCTGAAACACCTTGGGATACTTCACTGTGCTAAAGGTGCTGTTTAACTGCTGGTTGTTGTTGATACAGGCAACAGGGAGTCTATTTAAGAAAGTCAACATCCACGCGCTTAAGAGGGTTAACAAGGAGGAGAGAATCCAAATTCCCAGCCACTACCTCGCTGAGCCTATGCTGTGTCCACTATAGGTAGCCATGGATTTGTTCCACTGAGGTGAGACCGAGTCAGTTGGTACGCTTCTAATACTGGGGTGTAGTGTGTCATTGCTGTATCACTGTGCTTTGATTTGAACTGTGAATAGGTCACGGTGATGCAGAATGGTGGGACTGATGGAGTAAGCACTATCAAGGGTGACATTTGTTGAGATGTTGGAATTAAGGGGGCTAAAATGCATAGCTTCCAAAATCTGGCAAGGTGATCATACTGTGTGATGAAGGGAAACTGGAGTTAAAATAGGCACTTGCTGATAGATCATTCAAAATGTGGATATGTCCTCCATTTCCTCATCCTCCCGAGATTGTTGCTGAATCTGTGGTGGCCTTCAGGGTTTCCAGATTGCGGAGAATGCAACCAAAAATCAGAACACACACTCCGTTGAATGCTTCAGGGCTACTCCACAGCAGTTGAAGCAGTGAAGTCCTTGCTTCTGCACCTCAATCGCTGCCTGAAGGTTGTTGTGGTAGCCTGGGTTTCATTATATGAGTGCTGACCACCAGTGGCTGGGTTGTAGATGTGGGACATCAGCCGTAGAATGGATAGCCATTGTTGTCCAGCACGTATCCTCTGTTGTGATGTTGTGGAGAATAGATTGCTGGAACAGCCAAGTGGCACAGGGTGAAAGCACCATGTTGCTGCCAGGATAACAGGCATTTACCAGCATGAAGAGCTGGGTGTGGTCGTACAACAACTGCACAATGAGTGCAAGCATTCTTTGCACTGCTGATACACCCCAGCATTGAGATACAGTGTGCACAAAGCCAGGCTGGAATACTACCCCTGTCACCTCTGGGTTACAGCAATGGATGGTGAACTGTAATTGTTAGCTGTGTCAACTGTAGCACCAGTGGGAGGTCCCTCATGCTGCTGAATGCATGTTAGCCCTGCATCTTTATGAGAGTATCGTAACTTGATCGTCGAGATCTGAAAAGGCAATGTTGGCGTCACAGCAGCATTAAGCTCCGACTGACAACATGATCTGCCATTTTGCAAGCTTGTAGGCCAAGATTTTACAGCAGCAATGCAGCTCTCTGCTGTGCCCAGAATGGCATGGACCCCACTTTGTTTGTAAGATGGCATCTTGTAGCACCTGAAATGCAGTTGCCACAGTGCCAAATTTTGTGTCCTTAAAGGACAGAGTAGGGCATACCATGCTGGGGTCATGGACAAGTACGGCTTGCAGTCACCTGATATCTTCACATTAAGTATGAGTCCAGTGTGCTAACTCCATGGTCGGCTCATGCACATCAGTTGGGAAATCCTAAATTGTGAGAGGAACAGAGAGAAGTGACCATAAATCATGAGAAAAATGGCCATAAATTGCAAGTGGAGCAGCAAAAAGTGGTGTTTCAGTTGGAGGGAAAATATCTTCAAAAAGATCTGTTATGGCACAGCTGATGGTAAATGCTGAGTTGTTCACATCCCAAAGAGAAACTTGAAACAACTGCCACAACTTGTTTTGTAATTTGTATACATTTTGAGTTGCACGCCTTGAATTCAGTATTAATAAGACCACCAAGTCTTATAGGTTTTTACAAAACTAGATTAAACATTTGTTAACAAGAAAAATTATTTTTAAGCACATAAGTATGTCTACAAATTACAATAATAATAACTTCTAAATCCCCTACTTAATCAGACTCCCAGTTACACCTTCATTAAGACAACAATAAGACACGCAGATTTTAAAGGACTCAGGCAAGGTGACACACAATACCTTGAACCAGTTGAATTCAAAGTGAGTTTTCTTAACTTCAATTCTTTGAAGACAGCAGCTTGAGACATAGATGCTGAAGTTTTCACACTTGTTAGATCTTAAAAATGCCTACCTTTACACACAGCCTTCACTCCTTTATACACATTTTCCCCTTTGAATGAAAATACCCATTGTTTCATTATGTCTTTGGACTTTACCTTCCTGCTAATAAAAATCTCTCATGGCACTAAGTTTGAACAGTAATCTTTGGGAAAAATAAACACACTGTTTCTACACTTCACTTGGCTAGGTGACACATTTCACCCCCTCCTTTGAAAACAATCTAGTCTGGTTTATTTAAAAATGCAAATGTATTTTTACAGCTTACATTCTAAACTTCCTCCATGTTTACCATGTTTACATCAAAGCCTTCAGACCAGCAGCCTTTAATCCAATTAAGCCTCACACATGCACATACACACACAGACATATACAGACACAGAAACCACTATTTTACAATTAATTCCAATAACATTATGAGAATTATTATATCTTCCTGACAGATCTAAAAGTGATGTTAGAGAAATGGCGGTGATGGAGGTATTGCAGCCAAGTGATTAATCTTTTTATGTCTTAGTCACATGTACGATTGATTATATAATTGAGTTTAGTGCTTAACCAATTGAGCTGATCCTGGCTGATATAAAGAAAAATAACTAAATAGAGGACATCGGCATGAAAGAGTCCGAAGTTGCCTTAAGTTTAGAGCTGAGATATAACGATAATAAGTAAAAGTTGAATACACAGTGAAATAAAGGGCTAAAACACAAAAACAAGGAGCAGATTAAATGAACAGGAGGCAGACAAGTTTTAAAAAGAGCCCCAAATGTTAAGTTGATTTAAGTTACATAATGAAATTAATAAAGCAGGAGTTCATGGTTGGGGATGGGAGGTGGAACACGGGTTCGAATCCCACCACAGCAGCTGATGGATTTAAAAGTTAGTCTCGGTATGGTGACCATGAAACCATTAGCGATTGTCATAAAAACCTAGCTACTTCAATAATGTCCTTTAGGAAGGGCTATCTGCTGGTTTTATCTGGTCTTGCCTATGTGTAACTCCGGACTCACAGAGATGTGGTTAACTCTTAAATACCCTCTGAAATGGCCTAGCAAGGAGTTCAGTGGTATCAAACTGCTACGAAGACTGAAAAGAATGAAACTGGATGGACCAGCTGGCATCGACCTAGGCACAAGAAATGACGATGGCAAACTCAGACCAGTTGACCCTGCAAAGTCCTCCTTGCTAACATTTGGGTCTTATGCCAAAAGAGGGAGAGCTGTCCCACAGACTAGTCAAGCAACAGCCTGACATAGTCATACTCACAGAATCATAGCTTACAGACAATGTCCCAGACACAACCATCACCATTCCTGGGAATGTCCTGTTCCACCAACAGGACAGACCCACCAGAGGTAGCAGCACAGTGGTAAACAGTCGGGAAGGAGTTTCTCTGGGAGTCCTCAACATGTTCAACATTGCACCTGGAACCCATGAAGTCTCATGACATCAGGTCAAACATGGGCAAGGAAACCTCCTGCTGATTACCACCTACTACCTTACCACCCTCAGCTGATGAATCAGTACCTCTCCATGTTGAACACCAATAGGAAAAAGCACTGAGAGTGGCAAGGGCACAGAACATACTCTGGTTGGGGGACTTCAATCTCCATCACTAAGAGTGACTTAGTAGCTGCACTACTGACAGAGCTGGCTGAGTCCTAAAGTTCATAACTGCTAGACTGGGTCTGTGGCAGGTGGTGAGGGAAACAACAAGGAGGAAAAAAGCTAAGATGCGAATGTTGGAAATCTGAAATAAAAACATAAAATGCTGGAAAAACTCAGCAGGTCAGGTCTCTCTCCACAGATGCTGCCAGACCTGCTGAGTTTTTCCAGCATTTTATGTTTTTAAACCGAGAAGAAAAAACTTATTTGACCTCATCCTCACCAATATACCTGTCACAGATGCATCTGTCCATGACAGTATTTATAGCAGTGACCACGTGGAGACAAAGCCTCGCCTTCACATTGAGGATACCCTCCATCATGTTATGTGGCACTACTGCTGTGCTAAGTGGGATAGATTTCAAATAGATCTGGCAGCTCAAAACTGGGCATCCATGAGGCGCTGTGGGCCATCATCAGCAGTAGAATTGTACTCAACCACAATCTGTAACCTTATGGCCCAGTATATCCCCCACTCTACCATTACCATCAAGCCAGGGGATCAACCCTGGTTCAATGAAGAGTGCAGGAGGGCATGCCAGGAGCAGCACCAGGCATACCTAAAAATGAGTGTCAACCTGGTGAAGCTACAATGCAGGACTACTTGCATGCCAAAGAGTGGAAGCATCATATGATAGACAGACAGAGCTAAGCTATTCTACAACCAATACATCAGATCTAAACTTTGCAGTCCTGTCAGATCCAGTCTTGAATGGTGGTGGATAATTAAACAACTAGCCGTAGGAGGAGGCTCCTCAAATATTCCCATCCTTAATGTTGGGGTAGCCCAACACATCAGTTCAAACGATAAGGCTGAAGCATTTACAACCATCTTCAGCCATACATACCAAGTGGGTGATCCATCTCGGCCTCCTCCTGAGGTCCCCAGCATCACAGATGTCAGTCTTCAGCCAAGTCAATTCATTCCACATGATATCAAGAATTGGCTGATGGAATTGGATACTGAAAAGTCTTTGGGCCCAGAAAACATTCTGGCAATAGTACTCTAGACTTGTGCTCCAGAACTTGCCGCACCCCTAGCCAAACAGTTCCAGTACAGCAACGACACTGGTATCAACCCGGCAATGGAAAATTACTCAGGTATGGTCTGCCTACAAAAAGCAGCTCAAATCCATGCCAGCCAATCAACACCCATCAGTCTACCCTTGATTATCCGCAAAGTGATGGACAGTGTTGTTGACAGTGCTATCAAGCAGCACTTACGCTGCAATAGCCTGCTCACTGACGCTCAGTTTGGGTTCCGCCAGGAACACCCAGCTTCTGAGCTCATTACAGACTCGGTCCAATCATGAACAAAAGAGCTGAACACAAGAGGTGAGGTGAGTAACTGCCTTTGACATCAAGGCTGCATTTGACCAAATGTGGCAGCATGAAGCCCTAGCAAAACTGAAGCCAATGGGAATCATGGGGAAAACTCTCCACTGTTTGGTGTCATACCTGGGACTAAGCAAGATGGTTGTGGTTGGTGGAGGTCAATCATCTCAGCCCCGGGACATCGTTGCAGGAGTTCCTCAGGCTCGTGTCCTAGGCCCAACTGTCTTTAGCTGCTTTATCAATGACCTTCCCTCCATCATAAGGTCAGAAGTGGGAATGTTCGCTGATGCTTGCGCAATGTTCAGCACCATTCGCAACTCCTCAGAAACTGAAGGAGTCCTGCAGCAATACGTGGACAACATTCAGGCTTGGGCTAACTCACCTCCTGTCTTCTCAAAGCCATCGACAAAGCACAAATCAGGAGTGTGATGGAATACTCTCCACTTGCCTGGATGAGTGCAGCTTCAACAACACTCAAGAAGCTCGACACCATCCAGGACAATGTGGCCCACTTGATTGGCACCCAATCCACAAACATTCACTCCCTCCACCACCAATGCACAGTGGCAGCAATGTGTACCATCGGCAAGATGCACTACTGTAATCCACCAAGGCTCCTCCGACAGCACCTTCCAAACCTGCGACTTCCACTTCCTTGAAGGACAAGGGTAGCAGTTGCATGGGAACACCAACACCTGAAAGTTCCCCTTGAAGCCACACACCATCCTGACTTGGAACTATATATAATCATTCCTTCACCTGTCGCTGGGTCAAAATCCTGGAACTCCCTCCCTAACAGCACTGTGGGTGTACCCACACCACATGGACTGCAGCGGTTCAAGAAGGCAGCTCAGCACCACCTTCTCAAGGGCAATTAGGGGTGGCAATAAATGCTGGCCCAGCCAGCGATACCCATATCCCATGAACGAATATATGAAAGAGATTATTAGCTGCAAGTATGTGGAAGCTGCAAGTTGTGGGTGTGAGGCTTACAATATTGGTAAGTGTGTGAGGCTTAGATGGAGCAAGTGTGCTGAGTGAATGATAGGGATGTGGTGCATTGAGGAGTGTGTGAAGTTGCTGGTGTAGTGTGTAGCAGATAGCCTTAGAAGATACATTCACCGGCCTTTACCTTTTGTTTAAGGGCATTGAACTTTTTTGTGGCATATGCAGCCAGGTCCTTGAGGCCACATCCCTTGAATTGACCTGTGTGACTGACCTGATCTCATTCACTTTGCAGCATGCACCTGAACACTCTCCTAGCCCCTGCAGAAATATGACCTCTCTCCTTTCCATCTCCAGCGCCAAATCAGAGAATCTGGGAACCCTCACCAACTGCTCCATTGGTGGTTTATTCTTTCCCTGAAAGACTTTTGGAGTCAGTCCAACCAGCTGCTGCAGCTTGAGTACACTTCCACTCTATCTACACCACATGGACTGCAGCAGTTCAAGAAGGCAGCTCACCACCACCTTCTCCATGGCAATTAGGGATGGGCAATAAATGCTGGCCCAGCCCTTGAACAAATAAATAAAAGCAAACTCCCCTTTTTGATTCCTAATCAACCCCACTCCTCCTTTTACCACCCCTCCCCTTTTACTATTTATATGCCTATTGGAAACTTTTGAATACAATACATTTCAAGTTGGCTGCCAGTCTCTTCTCCAAATCTCTCTTTGCTGCTATTATTTCTTTTTTCACTTCCCCTCCGAACTTCATAAATTCAGCCTGGTTCTTACATGTGCTAACAACCTGACATCTGTCACAAACACCCTTTCTCTGCTTCATTTTATTTTCTATCTCTTTCATCATCCAAGGAGCTTGTGTTTTGTTCGTCCTACTTTACCCCTTGTGGGAATGTACCTCAACTGTAACCCAACTATCTCCGTTTTAAAGGGGGTCAATTATTCAGTTCCGGTTTTGTCAACCTTTGATTCCAATTTACCAAGCCAAAGAAGGACATTAGGGCAAGTGACTAAACATTTACTTAAAGAGGTAAGTTTTAAGAAATTTCTTAAAGGAGCAGCGAGAGGTTGAAAATTTTAGGGAGGGGATTCACAATCTGAAGGCATGGTCACCAATGAAGGGGTAAATGAAGGTTGGATGGATACAAAATTCCCAGCAGTTCACTCCTAACAGCGCTCCCAGTTAGCCTTGCAAGCCACTTTGAAGTCTCAATACCATCTTCTCAGGACAATTACATACAGTCAATAAATAACAGTTTCACCACTGATCAGGATGACCAACTGCTCTGTATTTTAAAGGATTGTCCCTTATTTTGAACTGTTTATCCCGTGCTCCATGTGGGACACCTTTTTTCCCTTATCTCTTGGATAGCCAGTGGGACAGCGAGCCTGGGAGCCTCAGTTGAGTGCTTTGAGTATGTCTCTGAGTCGGCCAGCAGAGTGATGATAATGTTGTGACTCCACAAGAAAAGTTTTAAAGTTTTGGTTGCCTTAAGACCATCCCTGCACCCCCACCTTCTGGTTCCACAGTCGAAATGGCCCTTATATAGTTGGTCACCTTGTCACATCTCAGGCTGAAAGAACAACGCTTGAAGTCACACATTTAACTGCAAGAGCAACATCATTTAATCTGCCACGCAGCTAACTCCCGAACATGTGCTATCTGACCTTCAAACCCACCCCTCCGACCCCTAGACCAGGTAACCCCTCATATATTATAGAGTGTACCTGACAGTATCTTATCCGAGTACTGTATAATTTCTAATACTCAAACGTATACCACCAGCTTTCATCATGACACACCCTGCCACAGACACACACATCCTATGGCCGGGACCTTCTGGCCCCGCTTTGGTGGGACACACCATGGGAAACTTGGCGGTCCAGCCAAAAGTCCATTTATTTTCGGCAGGTCCGGATGACCCTGGCGGTGGGCGGGGCTGGAAAATCCGGCCCTATGTATTTCACTGTTTAGTGGCATCTGCTTCTGAGAGCAAAAGGCACTTTAAACTGGATGTTCATAAATATTATCTGGTGCAACTGTACTAATCAATGTTGACTATTATATCCCCATCATGGTGTCACAGAATATTTTATGCATTCTTCATACAATACTTGGAGATACATTTTTTATGAATGTAGCAAATATATACCATATGTTAGAATGATAAAGATTGAGCTGCAGTGCTTTGTGTTCATGCTTTGGTGAGAAAGTGCATTTTGTTCTGAGACTTAAGAACGTATTACTGGAGGTTTATGTAAATTAACATATCAAACTTTCTAGCGTTATCTTAGGCTAACAGTTCTACTTTTGTGTTAGCATGCAAGAAATCAAAATGTCAAATCTTCAGCCTAAATAGCCTGTACCCAACCCCCTCAATTGGAGGGGAAAATGTGAGGCACTGACATCCCAGGACTGATTGGGTTGTGGATGGACTGTCAGGTGGAATTCCACATTGCTTCACTTTCTGTGGTGGAACTGGTCTCCAGGTATTTTACATCCAATGCACTTTGCCAGTTGCCAAGTTTGTTTCTGCTTAAGAGGTTGTACTGTAAAATCCACCCAATGCTGGCACACATAGAATTGTGGATTTGCCTTAAGTCTCACAGAAAAATCAAAATCAAAAATGTCCTCGGGAAAATCCTTCTGCTTTAGAACACTGTTTACACATAGAGATCCATAAATCTGAGTTCTGGAGTACATCCAGGCTTCCAAGCAAGAAAGTTGGAGAGCATCTCGGAAAAATTAGACCTTAATGCAAATTGCCTTCCAAAGAAGCATTAGGATAACTGTGTATTTTATTAGTGGAAAAGATGCATTTTTATATTTATGTCAGAAAACAATGCTGAAATTACTTATTTACATGATTTTGGAATTCATTCTTTTCACAAACTTCCAAAGTCACAGTTTGTTTTTAAGTAAGGGTGTGACAATAATTAGTAGGTTTGTGCATTTGTAAATGTGTGCATCAGGAACTGCAATCTGGATTGGAGATGAGTCAGCCTCTCTTACTTTACAGGATCAATTTGCTTTGAATTGAATCATTCAAATTTCTCACAGTTAAAGCCAAGCCTAAAACATCCTGCAATTCATCTCCAATGATGCCCAAGGTAACCTGAATTACCTCATCCCTTCAGCTATAATCTAACTGAGGAACATTAGGGTCAAAGTTTGTATGTTAAGAGATTTGCGTCCCTCATGAAGCCATTTATCATTAAAGATAAAGAGCCTATGGGCAAGCTGGAACGCTGATGTTTCTACTGCTTGCTATTTGCCAAGTGGAGCAAAAAGGGTTTGAATAGCAGTGATTATCAGCATTAGCAATGTTATAATCAGGAAATTAGCCTCTTTGTTGCTCTAGCTATGGATCAGTGGTAGCACATTGACATCTGAATCAGAGGTTTGGTGTTCCAGTCCCATTCCAGACACTTGCACACAAAATCTGGGCAGATACTTTATTAGTATCATATTTGGAACCAATTGAGGTGTTGATGGCGATATTGACATTTTTGAGAAAGGCAATAGTATTTGAGGATAGTGACAAGTTTCTGAAGGGGAAGGGAATCAAGGGATGAAATACAACTTGGTGGTCAGTAAGGAGGTAATGGGGATGGGGAAATTGGCCTCAAGGTAGTCCTTTAAATTATTCATTCTTGGGAGTCGTTGGCAAGGCCGGCATTTATTGTCCATCCTAGTTGTCCTTGAGAAGGTGAATGGAGGTTTTCTTATTGAACTGTTGCAATTATTGTGATGAAGGTATTTTCACAGTTCTGTTAGGAAGTGGGTTCCAGGATTTTGACAAAGTGACAATGAAGGAGCAGTGATAATTATTCAAATCCGGATAATGTGTGACTTGGAAGGGAAATTGGAAGGGTTCTCATACATCTGCTGCCTTTGTCCTTTTAGGTAGTTGTGAAAACGGGTTTAGGAGGTGTTGGTGAGGAAGTCTTGGCAAGACGCAATGCAACTTGTAGATGGTATATGCTGCTGCCTTGGTATGCTGTCGATGGATGAACAGAGTGTTTAGTCACTGAGGCAGGTAGGAAATGTGCCAGTAAAGGGAATCAAAGAAGATGAATATTGACGGATGTTCTCCCATTTATTTGTCCTAACTCCAACAGAGCAGCTGCTGATACCCGGAAAATTGGTGCCATTTCCTGTTATTTCCACGGCTCTTCTGCTGATTTTATGGCAGACAACCTTATGACAATCTACCCTCCAGGTGCTATGGGTCATTTGGGTATAGGTCATAAGTGAGTGCCACAGAGGATATGGTGATAGAAGCCTATGTTAAGCCAGAGACAATCTAAACCTTGGCTAGGAGGAATGAAAAACTGAAGTAGAAGGGAAGGAGATTAATGAAGGGATTTGAAGTCGATCAGTCTGGGCAACAAGACTGAAATGGAATAGTTTGTTTGGGATGATTGGAGATTAAGAGGGAAGGAGACAAAGGGAAAAGAGAAAGACAGGCAAGAAGAGTTAAAAAAATATCAATAAAGAAACGATGGCCTGAATCTTCTGGTTGGCGTGTGGGGGCAGGCCCAATGTCACCCCACGTCATTCTGATCTTCAGTTCGGCGGGCGCGCAGCGGAGTTGGCTGCATGCCCACCGAGCTGTCAAAGGCCTGTTAAGGCCATTTAAATACCAAAATTGGAATCTTCAACAGGGCTACCTGTCCAACCTTAAGGCTGGCGGGGGGTGGGTGGGAGGCAAAGAGCCCAGGCGGCCTTTGCATTTTTCATGGAACCTCATCCACAGGCGGGATAAGGTTTCATGAAGGGTTTATAAGTTTAATAAAAAGTTTTATTATGGTTCATTGACATGTCCCAGCTCATGTACACTGTCACATGAGGGGACATGTCTGAATAATTAAAAAAAACTTTTTTTTCAAGTTTTCCAAATCAGAGTAATCTTCCTGAGGCACGGAGCTGCCTCAGGGAGATTTCTGCGCTCTTTCGTCCCGACTCTCCCTCCTCCCCCTGCCCGCACAGAGAGTGCTGAGCGCTTCCGGGTGTGCGTCACGCTTAATTGGCCTGCCCACGTAAAATGGCAGTGCGCAGCTGATCGTGGGCAGCGATTGGCCGCATGCCCGCCCATGCCCTCTTCTGCCACAACGCGGAGAAAATTCTCTCCAATAGCTCTGTGTTTGCCATCTTGGTAGTCACAAGATATAACAATATTAGAGCTGTTTAATTAAGGAATAGGTAACTATCAATTCATCTACAACAAAACCCTACACGAAGTGAGAAAACCCCCAGTTTTGATAATGTTTAGGGTGGGCTCTAATGGCAGATACACTGGGAGCCGGTTGGTGGAGGGGTGGAGTTTCCGGTAATGCACAAGAACAGTGCGTCTGTCCGTGTTTTTTTTTGCTGCAGCCGCTTCATTAAAATCTGCTTTCTGGATTTCCCGTGCAATTAGCAGTGTTGGGTGCTGGTGACAACCCACATGAGCAATCTCAGTACTGTTTCCGAGGGGCCATTGATGAAGAGCATGGAATGTGTGCTGCACTAACAGGTCTTTGAGTGCTTCGTGCCTGACTGCAGGGAGATTGAAAATGTCCACCTCAAGCATGAGTGGCGTTCTTTCACAGCCCGTTGCTCTATCCATGGGTCCCTTCCCAATCATCAAACATACCAGTCACACGAGCACATGCAAGCCTAGCGCAATAGTTTGCATGCTCTGGATGTCAACATAAAAGTTGTAGCAGGGAAGTGCAGTTAGGCCATGAGAGGGATGATGGTGAAAAAGGATATGGAACTGGGGACTCTGTTCAAAGCATTTTCACTTCTCACATCCTGCACCCTCCCCATTAGTCCCCCTTACCACATGTCCTGATGACTGAGTTGGCTCTGCACAGGTGCAGGTAGAACAGGCTTTGGGCATCAAGGAGCCCTAGCAACACTGAAGTCAATGGCAATCGGGGGAAAGCTCTCCTCTGGTTGGAGTCATACTGATGGTTGTGGTTGTTGGAGGTCAAACATCTCAGTCCTAGGACATCACTGCAGGAGTTCCTCAGAGTTGTGTCCTAGCCTCAACCATCTTCGGCTATTTCATCAATGACCTTTGCTCGATCATAAGGTCAGAAGTGGGGATATTCACTGATGATTGCACAATGTTCAGCACCATTCACGACCCCTCAGACACCAAAGCAGACTGTGTCCGTATACGGCAATACCTGGGCAACATTCAGGTCTGGGCTAATAAGTGGCAAGTAAAATTCATTCAAGACAAATGCCAGGCAATGGCCATCTCCAACAAGAAAGAATCTAACCATCACCCCTGACATCCAATGGGATTAGCATCGCAGAACCCCCCACTATCAACATTCTGAGATTACCACTGAAACTAGGAATTCTGTGGCAAGTAACTCACCTCCTGACTCCCCAAAGACTGTCCACCAACTACAAGGCACAAGTCAGGAGTGTGATTTAATAGTCTCCACTTGCCTGGATTAGTGCAGCTCCAAAAACACTCAAGAACATTAACACATCTGGGACAAGGCAGCCTGGTTGATTGGTTTAACCAGCTTAAACATTCACTCCCTCCACTACCAATGCACAGTGGCAGCAGTGTGTACCATCTACAATATGCACTGCAGCAACTCACCAAGGCTCCTTCAGCAGCACCTTCCAAAACCATGACCTCTGTCACCTAGAAAGACAAGGGCAGCAGTTGCATGGGAACTCCACCACCTGCAAATTTCCCTCCAAGCCACACACCATACTAATTTGGATGGGTCAAAATCCTGGAACTCCCTCCCTAACAGCACTGTGGGTGTACCTACACCACACGGACTGCAGCGGTTCAAGGAGGCAGCTCACCAGCACCTTCTCAAGGGCAATTAGGGATGGGCAATACATGCTGGGCTAGCCAGCGACGCCCACATCCTGTGAACAAATGAATTTTATAAAATCCCTAATTGGCTCCAAAACACAGAGGATGGGCAGGATCTTCCACACCCGCCGGCTGTCGGGATCTTCCGGTCCTGCTGCAGGCCAATGGACTTCTGGCTGGGGCGCCGCCTAGCCCGTGGTGGGTACCACCCACAACAGGGCCGGAAAGTCCCAGCCGACGTCAGTCAAAAGCATCCTGGGCCTTATTCCTCGGATTTCTGAGAGCTATCATCAGACACATTTTGACTGGACATCCCTTTCCTCTGAGCAGACAGTCAGTCATTCTGCTCCCATGTGGGAAGACTTTTGAGAAAATGGACTACCGCAGGCTGAAAGCATGGAGGCAGTTTCCCAGGAATCTTGTGAACTCCTACATGAAAATCTTTTTGTGGTTTTACATCTGCTGCACATGGACGGAGTGGAAGCTCTTATGCAGTTGACAGATGCGCCTGGGTGACCTGTGGCACCTTAACTGTCGCATGTGCAGTTGAAGTCAGCCAGAGCTGTAGTTCTGAACACCCACTCATTCTGACTGATGTCATTGTGGGCAAATTTAATATAGTTGGCAGCCTTGGCTATTATGACATGGCAGATGATGAGTGCCAGGCCGATCAAATCCACAAGGGAAACTTAATCATGCGGTCACAACAATTTTGCAATGTGTATTTTAGTTTGAAATGCGTGCCCTGAATTTGGTAGTAATAAGCCCACAAAGACTTTAAATATTTTTTGCAAAACTAAATTAAGTATTTATTAACAAAAGAAAAAATATCAAGCATATACATAGGTCTACAAATTGCCACCATAATAACACTTAAAGCCCCTAATTAATCTGGCTTCTAGTTTCACCCCCATTAAGGCCACAGTAAAAAACAACTGAATTTTAAACAGATCCATGCAAATTGCCACAATACCCTGGACAGTAGAATTCAAAGTGGCTTTTCCCAGCTTCGGTTTGTGTAGCCAGCAGCTTAATGCACAAACACTGGAGGCTTTTCACACTTCTGGTAGATTTTACAATGCCTGCCTCTCTGATACATAGTCTCTTCTCCTTTATACATGTTTCTCCCTTTTAATGTAAATTCCGTTGTTCCCAAATGTCTTTGGAACTTTACTTTCCTCATAGGGCAGGGTTTTGCCCTTGGCAGGGGTGCTCGGCGAGAGCTGCCGGGGGTGGTCGGGAAGCCAATCACTGCCCGCGATTGGTTCAACACCACGATTTCACGCCGGCGGGCCAATGAAGGCCCACCGAACATGGAACGCAAGCGGCAGCGCTCAGCCCTGTCTGCGTGGGCTGAGGGGAGGAGGGCAAGTGGGCCGAGCGCTATCTTGGCGCATGCGTGCAAAAGAGCGCTTCAATCTCTTTGAGGCATGGAGCTGCCTCAAGGAGATGATGTGCCGTTTAAAAAAAAAAGGAAATAGAATTTACATAAAACATGTCCACTCATGTGACTCTGTCACATGAGCTGGGACATGTTTATAATGCAAAAATAAAATTTTTATTTGATGTTTATTTGCTTTAGGAAACCTCATCCTGCCCATTGGACGAGGTTTCCTAAAAAATGTAAAGGCTGTTTGGCCTTTTCGCTTGCCCGCCAACCGTAAGGTGGGATGGGCAGCATAAATTTGAATTTAATTAGCTTCTTAGTAGCCTTAATAGGCCTTTTAATGGTTGGCGGGTGCGGAGCTGACTCAGGTGTGCGCCCCCCCGAACGAAATATCGCCCCAGTGTCATTGCATGTTATTTTACACTTGGGCGTGTCGGGCACGAGCTCCCATGCCGAGCAATATTCTGCTCATAATATAAATCTATTCATGGTGTTAATATTGTCAGAAGCCTTTAGAAAAAATAAACACTCTGCTTGGCCGAGCTTCCATGACTAGGTGTAACATTCTACCATCTCTTTGAAATTCAAACTACACTGATTTATGTAAAAATGAAAATTTTCCTCACCTCACATTCAAAAACTTCAGCCCTGCTTATGTTATTTAACATTTCAAACCTAGCTTCTTCCGATGAATCAAAGCCTCCAGGCCAGCTGTCTCCAATTCAACTAAATCCTATGCACACACAGAAACTATCCAAACCCCACTATTAACATACTTTTACAATAAACCACAGTAATATTGTAAGAGTTATTGTATGTTCGTGTCACTGGCAAACAAGCCAAAGGTCACAGGTCTTATGCATTTGTGGGCTGCTGGTTGAGAGATCCTGAAAATATTTCCAGCCGAGCCAGGAAGCATCCAGAGGCAAAGAACTTGAGTGTGGTGGTGACTTTGACAGCCACTGGTAAAGCACGGCTACAAGGTCCAGCTGGCAATAGGTTACAAGTGTCTGCTATCACTGGGGCCTGAATTTTTACCTCGCCAGGCGGTCATGTGCCTGACCCAAGCAAACGTAAAATGACGTGTGATGGCGTCGGGCGAGCATCCTGACGTTATTGTGCACTTGTGCGATATTTTGGTCAATGGGCGCACTTGGGAGTCAGCAGCGTGCTCGCTGACAATTAAAAGGCCTATTAATGTCATTAAAAATCTAATTGAGTTAAATTTTTCGCAGCCTGTCCAACCTTACGGTTGGCGGGCAGGCGAAAAGGCCAAGCGGCCTTTGCACTTTTTGGGAAACTTCATCCACGTGCGGGATGAGGTTTCGATCCATCATTTAAAAAAATATAAAAATATTTTCATGCTAATTTCTAACATGCCCCTGCTCAACATGAGGGGACATGTTTTTCTTAACACCTTAAAATTCTTTATTTTTTTATTTTTTTTATGTCTTCATCTCCCTAAGGCAGCTCTGTGCCTTGGGGAGCTTTCCCTGCACGCACTTGCATGCTTGCCCTCCTCCTCCTCCCCCACACAAGCAGCGCTGAGCGCTGCAGCACGCGTTTCATGCTGGGCGGGCCTTGATTGGCCAGCCAGTGTGAAATCACGGTCGTGGCCCGATTGTGGGCGGTGGTCAGGTTCCCGACCGCTCCTGCCCGGCCCACTGAGCCCAGCCCACCGAGCCCACCCGACGAGGGCAAAATTCTGCCCCGATGCAACTCTCCGAGCCTCCGAATGCACTTCTGTTCAGGCATGTCAAAGAAGCTTATACACTGCCTGTCGACCATGCATGCCAGGTGTGCCCTCCTGCATCCCCTCTGCTGCTCCCCGCTCTCCTGTGGAACTACAGGCCTGTGAGAAGCAGATTGTTGCCAGTCCTGCAGCTACCTCTGTTGTTGATCATCTTGGTCCTCATCTGAGATTCAGTATAAGGTAGCCTAAATGACACTTGCGCTGATGTGGCAGGTTAGAGCTCTAAAGTGCAGACCTCCAAAGTATAGATGACACCTTGAAGGTGTTGAAGATACCTCCAAATAACATCTCAGCACAAATACTGTGAGTAAACCCATTCCCACATGTGTGTATGAAAGATCTGAGTACTTAGTACTTATCAGCATTTTGCCCTGACATGGCTTCAGTCCCCTCGTTGCCGCTGTGTTCTCAGCTTGCTTTCACTGGCGAGTTCCAGGAAGCCCAGGAAACGTGTAGACCCAGAGTTGAAGTATAAAACCCATGTCAATATTGCCCCAGTTGAGGGATTAATGTATGTCAATCCGGTCTCCTGTGGGAGCTGCTCGCATACAGCCGAACACACTGCGGTGAAACGTGGAAGTCAGAAGGTTGGAGCAAGCTTCCCGATGTGGTACCAATTTTGTTGATTTTAACACCTACCGACTACCAAACCCACACGTTCCTATAGATTAAAGTTAAAATCTAGATGTCCACAATCATCTGTTTCTCTCAAGCATGTTACACTTACCACATATCATGTATTTGAATAAATCTGTACTATCTGCTTCCACTGTCTCTCCAGAGAGTCTGTTCCAAGAAATACATGGGTATCATATGCAAAGAAATCTATTCACATTCCAAGCAACAAATTCTAAACCACCTCTCCCATCATAGAGTAAGGCCTGATTCAAGTATAACCTTAATTTAAGCTTGACATTTCTTGGCAAATTGGTGGTAGTTTTATATTTATCAAACTCCAATGGTATTTCCTCTTGACGTTTGCATTTAACAAGACTGAGCCTCTCACATAAATATGCACAGACTCCATCCTTAAACCTGTGTCCTAAATTCAGAATTGGGTTAACCCTGGGAGTACTAACAGGCTGTTGCAGTTTCTTAACATGTATCTTCAGCAGTGCAAAATGTTTATACATTTCTGATTCTAAATACCATAAGGCATCAGTGGAACTCCTGTGACATTGCATATAGGGAGCCAAGATCAAGTGTAGCCTCAGGTGAAGCAAGGTTAAAGGGCTGCGAATAATTAGACCAGCGTAAACAGGCAAAAGTCAATCCCTGTTTTAAATTTATACATTCTGGTCTTATTTTACAAGTTCGGTTTACATAACTATTCAATGTTAAAAATAACAAAACCTACAGTAATTCAAGAAGTGAAGAAATAGAGTTGGTTGGAGCACAGGAGTTCACTCCTGTGCTCCAACCAACTTTATTTCTTCACTATAAATGTGGACACAGGAATTTACAATGTAAAAGGTTGACAGAAAGGTGTGACAACAGGAAGTAAGGTTTCCAACGTATGGGTTTTAATATATCTGAACACAGTGGGGTGACTGCAAAGGAGGAAATGGGCATATGTGGAGTATGAGCATGCAACGGTAACCAACCTTAGGATTGCCTGCCAAACCAGAACTTAAAACCCAGGTAACTAAGTTCCATTTATACTTATATTCTATATTTGTTGATTTTTTTTGCCTTTGAATTTTGTGAGCCTAGCAAAGGATGGTTTTTAGATGTTACCTCATTAATGGATTAGCCCTAAATCCAAGTGCCAAAGTCTGTTTTACATTGAAACATGGGGGAGAATATTCCCCATGTCGGGCAGGCGCGGAACCAATCGAGCGCCTGCGATCATGTCGGCCATGCCATTTTACACAGGCGGGCCAGTTAAGGCCCACCCAGTATAGCTGATGACTCCCATGGATAGTGGGAGAGGGCAGGCGGCGGTGGGCATGCTTAGACCGCCGGGTTCAATGGCGTCCTGGCGGCCTGTTTAACTGAAGGCCTGGCAGCCTTTGCAAGGCTGCTCACAATGTCTGGGAGAAGAGCACGTCAAAGGGGAAATGTGCCTGACGCAAGTCCAGAGGGTAGGCCATCAGGGCAGGCCAGGCCGGAGGTAGGCCATCGGGTCAGGCCAGGCCTGAGTGTAGGCCATCGGGGCAGGCCAGGCCAGAGGGTAGGGCATCGGGGCAGGCCAGGCCGGAGGGTAGGGCATCGGGGCAGGCCAGGCCTGAGGGTAGGCCATTGGGGCAGGGCAGGCCAGGCTGGAGGGTAGGGCATTGGGGCAGGCCAGGCCGGAGGGTAGGGCACTGGGGCAGTGTGCCCATTGTTTTTCTGACGAATGCCTAGCTGCCCTCCCGGAGGAGGTGGCAGGGCGGTGGGCGGTCCTTCTTCCGAGGAGCGGGAGGCGAAGGCCTCCCCACCTGACCAAACGTATGTGGGAAGAGGTGGCCGAGAGTGTCAGCTCCTATGATGTGGTGCGGCGCACATGGCTCCAGTGTCTCAAAAGATTCAACAATCTCCTGTGCTCGGGGGGGGTGAGTACCATGTTGCCCCAGGTCACTTAACACATCCTTTCCCCCCAGCAACCCCTCCACCCCCTCCCCCACAACCGAGTACTGTAATAACATTGAATCCCTCAGGGCATGGATCCCTCGCTGGGTGTGCCAGCAGATATTGCCCATGCCCAGTTCACCCTGAGAGGGTTGAGCTAGGATGTGTTCTGCACCCGCAGCATGTGTGACACTGACACCCAGAGTATGGGTGAAATGCGATGGGAATTCAGGTGCAGGCTGGACTAATCAAAGCTCCTCTCTCCTTTTCAGGAGAAGACTCCGCACAATGTGTCAGAACGGATGCGGACTGGCGGAGGCCAGGCCCAGTTGGCCATCCTAACAGTTTACGAGCAGCAGGCCATCTGGAGAGATGCCATGCCCTCAGGTCCACCGGTGGCAGTGAGGCTGGGGTGCCGCGGGGGGGTATGTTTGGTGAGCCCTAGTGTCCCAGCAGCTGTGGCACTGCTGAATGCTCAGTGATTGAAGTTAGCAACATGGGTTTACCCTTGATTATGGAAGGATGAGCGTGTAATGATGCGGGGGAGCGGCATGCACATTAACATTGTCTGCACTGTAACTAATCAAATGTCCTTTTTCTTCCTTTCAGCATCACCAGAACAGGGCCAGGAGGAGGAGGCAGAGGTCCCACCTCTCACTCCTGAGGGCCCAGAGGAAATTGGCTCACCGGCGTCACACCATCTCAGCCAGGCAGGCACCAGCGCAGATACTAGCACCTCGGTGGGAATTAGATCTCTGGCTGGTGTCCCGGGGCACAGCGGTGAGGGTACTTCACACTCGCTTGAGGTGTGGGCGGAGACAGAGAATGCCCAGGGCGCCACCAGTCGGAAGGCTGTTGGAGACCAGGTACATGCTCGGTCGCTGGCTGATGATATGCTTCTGGAGCTGTCCATGAGGCAGCAAACACTGGAAGTGCAGCAGTGTACGCGGGACGATCTGGCAGAGATACGAGGCTATGCGTGGTATGGTGCCTGTGCTTGAGGAGTGCATGTGGAGCATCACCAATGCAATGAGCCTCATGGCCGAGCGCCTTGCTTCCTCCATGGAAAGAGTGGTGACTGTCATGGAGAGGCTCCTCCAGGAGACCAATCAGGGCCTTCTGAGGTTGCGCTTGGACCAGCAAGCCCTCACAGCGGCATTGACCTCAGCTGGTCAGTGCCAGTGTGGGAGATGGTTTGGGCACCAAGTTTCCCCGCCCCTCTGCCAGTGACTTGCATCTGATGAGGCTGCAGTGACTGGGGAGATGGCAGCTGTGGAACTGGCCACACCGTCCCAGGAGGGGCCAGCACAGGCTCCACGGGCCAGAGGATGTCCGCCAAGGTCATTGAGGCCAACAGGACAGCAGAGTGAGCAGGCTGTCTCAGATGCCAGTGCCAGCGAGGGCACAGCACCTAGACGTAGCACCCATAAGCTTAAATTTAATATGACCTTAGGCACAGCATGGGTTTCTCACTGGTGCTTTTATGTTGGCCTATAGTACTTTCTGAAGACTTGGTATGATGTCCAATACCGTTATCTGAAGTTACATTTGTTCCCTCAATAACTTTTGACATGTTGCCATGCCCCAGGGTGATTCCTTACTTCTGCAGGTGGACAGGAAGCAATGATGTTATGAGTGAGTTGTTTGACATTGAGCTTTATTGACAAGGGCCTTAGTTAATGTTCCTATCCAGGCAAATTTAGCACTCAGGTATCAAGTGTGAAGCCTCCTCCCCTGGCATGTGTTGAAGGTCCAACTGTGGTGGGCTAGCTGAAGATTCTTTGGATTAAAGCCTCCTGGGTGTCCCTACCTCCCTGGAGTATGCGCAGGTCAGCGTTTACTCCCTCAGCATTCTCCTGTGCGTGCTCACCCTTGGACTTACTGCTGGACTCATCGTGTGCAGCCGGAGCAACTGCACCTTCCTTGCCAACGCATCGTCTTTTCCAGCGCCAGATTATGGAGAGCGCAGCATGCAACCACTATCAGCAAAACATGATCAGGGGGGCACTGGAGTGTGCACCCTGAGCGGCCCAGGCATCGGAAGTGCATCTTGAGAAGACTGATAGCTCTCTCCACCACAGCCCTTGTGGTGCCGTGGCTCCTGTTGTACTACGGCTTGGCCTCTGTTCTTGGATGGCGGAGAGGCGTCATGAGCCACCTTGTGAGGGGATAGCCCTTGTCACCCAGCAGCCATCCATCCAGCTGGGCTGGAGCACTGAAGACCCCCGGCACCTGGGAGTGTCTGAGGATGTAGCATCATGGGAGTTGCCTGGGTACCTTGCACAGACTTGTAGAATCAGCATCCTGTGATCACACACCATCCCCACATTCATGGAGTGGAAGCCCTTCCTGTTGACGAAGGCACTGGGCTCACCTGCTGGTGCCTTGATGGCCACATGTGTACAGTCTATAGCCCCTGGACGCGGGGGAAGCCAGCAATTGCTGTGAAGCCTCTGGCTTGCTGTGTCTGGCTGGCCTGGTCCCAATGGTAGTGGATGAAAGTCAATGCATGCCTGAACATCTGTGGCCTGCTTGACAGAAGTGTGGACAGCTGATTGGGAGACTCTGCAGAGACCACTAGAAAGTGCCGGAGGCATAGAAGTTGAGGACAGCTGTGACCTTTAAAGCCACTGGCATGGGGTGTCCACCCACACAGTTTGTGGAGATCTCAGGGCCAATCATCTGACCGATGGAGGTGACTGTCTCCCTTGAGCGACGGAGCCTCCTTCGGCACTGCACCTCAGACATATTGAGGTAGCTGCTTCGCTGCCTGTAAACCCTGGCAGCAGGATAATGACGTCTTCTGCGGCCCCTTCCGCTTTGGACAACCTCTTGGCCCTGCGCCCCTTGTGCCTGTGTCTCTCCTCCCAAAGGCAGCTCCCCTGGAGGCTGAATGTGGACTCCTGGCCTCCTCCCCCTTCTAGCCCTCCCTTCCTCCTCAGAGGAGGTCCCTCCAGTGGAGAGCACGATCCCCATTCCCAGGCTAAGGAAAGGCTCCCTGAAAGCTGCAGGCCCCAAAAAAGGATCTTTACTGTAGAGCCCAGACCAAGGCTTTTACTCCTGTCCAAGCAGTTGAAAGGTGTTTTGAAGTCTTCCTGCTCATACAGGCGAGTATCAGTAACTTCCGAACTTAAATACCTGAAAGATCACATTCGCGACCCCACTCACCCCTCTTATCCCACACGTAGATGAGGTTTATACAAATGTCTCCCACCCGCCTGCCTGTTCTGCCTGTGTGACGACCTGAAGATCACACGGGCCTTGAAAAATCGAATTTAATTGCTGTCTCAAGGGCCTTAACTGGCCTGTTAATTGATGGCAGACGCACATCCGAACTTGTGGCGCAACAGCCTTCCCAAATATGGTGGTGGTGAATGGTGATGTCGGGACGCACGCCCAACATTGCCGCGCGTCATTTTACGCTGAGCCCCACACGCCAAGGAGAAAATTCTGCCCTTAGATTAAATTTTAATTGTCGTTTCAAGTCTTGGCCAACAAAGACAAAAGTGTGGACCCAATTAGCATATTCAACATTAGCTCATTAAATAGTAGAAACTGACCATTGAGCACCCCAAATTTATAGGAATAACTTTCTGCACATGAGCAACCTAGTCGAATCACACTCCATTCCTCCAACATTACTTTCTTTCAGTCAAATACACTTCTGTAAAACATAAAATGATGGCCGCTATTTCAACAATGACTTGATAAAGAGAATTTCACATTTTAGCCAAACTGGTTTTGGGAACCCCTTTAATTCTTATTCCCCTGCTAAAATTTATGGCTTGTCTTGCTCCTTGAGTTCACAGTGAATAGCGTATCACAATAATTGGCAATCTTCCCTTTTAGTCAGAATCCACTCATTCTTTAAGGCTGAACTCTCTAAACTTTCCACTGAATAGCCAAGTCTACAAACAAATAAACTACACATAAACAGTTCCACTCAGAAAGCCCTTAATTTATGCAGACTAACAAAATTCTGCAGTTAGCTACTATCTGTTTAATTGAAATATGGCACATGTGAATATAATAAGCGGTGTGCTAAAAATAGCGTGGAGAAATTTCAACTTCCAATTATGTAGAGTGCTGGCTTTTTGCTTAGCCCTGAGATTTGAATCTAATCCAGAATAACAGGAGAATTGCCAACTTTCTTGGAGGGCTATAATGGACCGATGTAAAATAAGTTTTTGAGACTCAATACAATTCCAAATGGCCACCGGTGAATGTAAGGAAACATCCATAATTCGGTGTGAATTGCCTGCCTTCTTCTGAGATGCCACAAGATAGTTGGTGTGGGAAATGGAAAATTCACATCTGTGCAGCAGGACTGCCTCATTGTTTGGGCAACATAACAAGAGCTTCATCCATGCTATAAATACAAGATCTATCTGAAAGACCTTAAAAGACCTAAAAACGAAAGCTTAGGGTGCAGATATCCCACCTGAGAATAAGTCACTGTTACTGACTGAAACTTGCTGCTAAATGTTATTATGTTGCATGGCAGATGAGCGCCAAGTCCACTGAAACCTCTGACAGGTTGTTCACTGTATGTAAACAAATCACATGTAATGTAAACAAATTTAATATGAATGCCAATATCACTTTAGAGCAGTGGCCTATACACATTCATGTGGTAGAAATTGATCCTCATAAGATGTGTGTGTAGAAAAACAATTTTGTGACACAGTCTTGCTTTCAAGAATGCCTGAGAAACATCCAATGCAAAGTTGGGTTAGGCAATTTTTCTGATGTCTACCTAAAATAGGCATTAGACTTCTTGCACATGGAACTGAATAGTCTCTCACCTGATTAAGGACTCAGCTGTGGCTCAGTTGGTAGCACACTCACTTCTGAATTGCAAGGTTCTGGGTTCAAGTCCCTTTCCAGGGCTTAAGCACAAAAATTAAGGCTGATGCTCCAGTGTGGATACTGAGGGTATGTTGCACTGTTGGCAGATGCTGTCCTTTGAATGAGATGTTAAACTAAGGCCCTATCTGCCTGCTTGGTGGATATAAAAGATCCCATGGCACTATTCTGATGAAGAGCAGGGGAGTTATCCCTGGTGTCCTAACCAATATTCACTTCTCAACTAGCATTAAAAAAACAGCTACCTGGTCTTTATCACATTGCTGGTTGTGGATGTTTGCTGATTGAAAATTAGTTGCTACATTACAACAGTGACTACACTTCAAAAAAATAACACTTCATTGACTACACAGTGCTTTTAGATGTCCAGTGGTGGGGAAAAACACCAAGTCTTTCTTTTATTTTAGAAACTGGTCTGCCATAAGCGGACCAATTACTCACGATCCTTGGCCTTCTGTCTTCTGCTTTAAAAATGTTTTAAAAGAATTTCTAAACCCTAATGTTTATTGTCCTCTTGAGTCTGCATCTCTGAAAGTTGTTAAAATGAACTAAGTTTAAAAAAAAATCCCCTTAGGCATGGCAGAATATGAAGTCATAATTTATGCCTATCAAGCCACTCAGTTGTGTCAAACTCCTACAATGAACCACAGCATTTCAAAAAGAAGGATCACTATCGCCTTCTTGTGGAAACTAGAACTGAGGAATAAATGTCAACTTTGCCAAATTTGCCCACAACCTGAGAATGAACAAAAAGTTTCTGAGGGACCCTGCTTACCTTCTTTCCAAGGAAAACAACCTCTAAAATGGTTAAGACATCTTTTTTTATAGAGGGGTGGTAAAGGGAGAATCCGCGCCTGCCATAGTTTATGTATTATTGATAGGTTAGTGGATGCTTTGGGGCTTTTGTGAGATGGTCCAATATATTGAAGGTCACATATTCTATTTCTTTTCATCTCTGTAATGTCTCCTGGATGTTGGATCTGCAGTGCTGACTTGTTCTATCTTCTCCTCATCCTCTGAATCTTGGGATTTTTCGTTCTTCCCCTTAAGGTTCTACATCTAAAGATCCCAGCACCTATAAGGACAAATGTATGTGTGCCATTACCTCCAAGACCCCCTCCAAGTGAAACACCATCCTGACTTGGACATGTGTCGCCATTTCTTCATCGTTGCTAGATCAAAATGATGGATCGATTTACCTAACAACACCATGGGAGCACATTTATCACAGTGACCACAACGTTTCAAAAAAATGGCTCACCACTTACTCAGGACAAGCGGGGATGGGCAATAAATTCTGACTTTGCCCTCATCCCAAGAATACATTTTTTAAAAGTAATAAGCATCTTACTCATCACCCTGTGAGAAATATCTTCTCAACTGGCCAGCACTACTGCACTTCATCTTGAATTAGTCACTTGCTTCCCTCCCCACCCAATGTGATTTTGCCTGGTTTCCTTTCTTACTCTTGCTGTGATAAGTATATTTTTCCTCTTTTCCCCTTTCTCTCCATTGCCATTCGTTTTGTCTTCATACAGCACACTTCCCCCACTCACCTAAATTTTCAGTAATTAAGCATTGGCAAAACAAGCTTCCCTGTTTGTTTTATCTATCCATCTAGAGGTCTTGGGATTACTTTGTTTATAGATTAGACAGGGCCATACCATATGGTTACTAGCTACTTCAGACAGAAATATGTAGGCTGTTAAGTGGTTCTTCTTCTCCCAGAGAACAATAGATCTGGAATGAGATTATTGGCTTGTGTGATGAACACTCAATCACTGAATTCTTTTTAGCGAGAGCTAGACTTGTTTCTGGTTGGGCAGAGATCACCTCACACAAGAAGTAGTTGTCTTGTACTATAAGTCATGGTCTCTGTGATTTACTATACTGTATAAAAGGATTGGAGAAGAATTTTCCAAGTATTTTCCCTAGATTTAATTTGGTTTCTCACCTCTCCCAGGAGATGGCACCTGATGTGTAGAGAGTGTCGGTATCAATATGAATAAGGCTGGGTCTTTTCCTGTATGACATTTTTACTAGCTCATATATAGAAACTACAGTGCAACTCCTAGAGCCTTCACCCTCTAAGCAATGGAGGCACTGGTTAATTGATTTAAGATGATTGGCAAAAGATCCAGACAGTAGACGAGAATTTGTTTACGCAGTGCGAGTTGTTATGATCTGGAATGCACTGCCTGAAATGGTGTTCGAAGAAGATTAAATAGTAAGTTTCAAAAAGGGTTTAGATATTATATCCTTGAAAAGGAAAAGATTGGACCGCTTTTGGAAAAGAACAGGAGAGTGGGACTAATTGGATAGCTCTGCCAAACAGCTGGCACAGGCATGATGCTAAAAAAAACCTCCTCCTTGCTGTAAAATTCTTCGGCTGCAAAATTCAGGCTGGTAAGGCCTGAAAATGGGTTGCTTCCGAGGCAGGCAGCACAGAGACTTTGTGCTGCTTATTCATTTAAATAATTTCTGCATGCAGCTAGTTCTAAAAAGAAAGCCTTGAAAGACTTCATTTTGTAGTACTTTTAATAACCATTGGACGTCCAAAAATGCTTTACATCCAGTGAAGTAATTCTGAAGTGTAGCTATTCTTGTGATGTAGGAAAGGCAACACCCAATTTTCACACAGCAAGTTCTCACAAGGAGTAATGTGGTAATAGCCACTGTGCTGCTGATTGAGGGATGAATATTGGCCAGGACAATTGGAATAACTCCCCTGCTCTTCTTTGGAGTGTAGTGCCATGGTAACCTTTATGTACACCTGAGAGGCCAGATGGGGCCTTGGCTTAACATCACATCTGATAGATGGTATCTCCGACAGTGCTGCATTCCCTCAGTACTTGATTGTCAGGACATCAACCCACACTGACTGATACAGAGGACAGTGAGCTATCAACTAAGCCAGGGCTAACTAAACAGTGTACTTCTGAATGGCTGCGTGTCTGAGCAGGGGATGTAAAATTGTTAGAGGCTAGCACCACTGAAAGCCAGCCTGCACCTGGTCTGCTCAATCACATTTCTTGCGCAAGGCTCTCCTTATATGCATGCTGCCTACATGGGCATATGTTGTGTACAGCAGTTATGAGCCACGGATCCAGTAAGTAGCCCTCGTCACCCAATATTCACTCTCTGGCTTGTTATGGTGGCTCAAATCAGATGGAACAGTGGACTGATCAGAATGAAAGCATCATGACTGCTGTCAGGATATCGGGCATTGACCTGCATGATGCATTGTGTATGACCACACAAGAGTCAGACATTAAGGGCGTGGAATCCCTTCCAGCTGCAGTACAACTCAGAATTTACATGCAGTGCTCACAAAGCAACACGCCTAAAGTCAATTGGACATCCTGCACCATGGGGAAACCTGCAACCCTGGCAAAGCAAGGTGCTCACTCTACCTGCTCCTCTCTAGCAAGGGGGAATGAAATGCATTCAGCTCCCTTGGAATACAGAGTCTCAATGACTTCCCTGATACAACAGTGGATGGCAAGCTAGGAGATGTTGCAAATATAATCTGCTCCAGCCTGGAAAATACTTGGCACATAAAAATTCATGAGCACAGCCACTGGCAATGATGTCCTTTCCCTGTCCTGAGGCTGCTGTTGTGGTTAAAACAGGTTTCAGTGAGAACCTTCTTAATGAAGTGCAGCCTGACACACTGCTCTTTGCTGAAGCTGGCGTAGTGGTGGGGGATGGGGTAGTGGTGGTGGGGGGTGGGAGGGGGATGTGGTGTGGTAGTGGGGGGTGGGGTAGTGGTGGTGGGGGGTGGGATGGGGGAGGTGGGGTGGTATCCTTCCTACTGTTGAATGTATGTTCAGCTGTGTGAGGTTAAGAAATTGGGCCAGCAGGATCATTCAGATGGGAAATGACTCTTCCGGATCAAAAAAATGTGGCCAGTCTGCCTTTTACCAGTGTATGCACCCTGTGCACATACTAATATCCTTACCAAAATGAATCCAGTGTGGTCAGCACCAGAAGTGTGTGCACCTGGTGCAGGATGTCATTTTGGACCTCAAACAGCAGACATAGCGCTGAAATTATGAGTGCTATGCTCTTGATTTTTGCAGCCTATGATTCTAATGTAGTTTCTTTAGCTACTTGGCATAACATGTTTGTTGAACTAGCCCGACAAAGGAGAAATATTTTAAAATAATGTGAAGGAAGTTTTTGCCACCTTATTGGAACAGCTAGAGTACCGGTATGTTATGAAACTAAAAACAAGCCCCTGTGATGGATAGGAGTAAGCAACAATTTGCTAAGGCTAATCCTGTCCAGATGCTCATTGTTTAAAGCAAATCATATGACATATAAGGGCTCTCATTAAATTCCTCATCATTAGTATTAAAATACCATGTATGATAGCAAATAGACAAGTTGTGCAGTATAATAACGACTTTCTTCTCTTTGATTCATCTAATAAACAGGATGTGTGATTGGCCTCTAACACATGGTACAAATACATTCTCATTTATTGTGCAATATTACACAAACAATGATCTCATTATGGATTCAGTTGCTTTGTTATGATAAGGGAAACATTACTTAAAGTGTACATTTCAACATGTGTAACAACTAAAGTGCTTTTACTGGGCAATTTTAGTCACGCAGCTACTCTTCACTGAGTTATTGTAAAGTTTTCTGATATTTTTAACTGTCATTTGCTGATTGTTTCATTGCTGTTGTAAGAATCTGCTTCGTTAACAACTGCTACATAGTTGTCATTCATCTATTTCTGTGTGCTTTTCCTGAAGGCAGGTCCATTGGTTCATTATCTACTAATGCTTCAGCCTGAGCCATTACCTTAGTAGTTTTTTCTTAGAGGGGAGGTGGTAGTGTTGTGGTATTATCACTGGACTGGTATTCTAGAGACCAGGGTAATGCTCTGGGGACCTGGGTTTGAATCCCACCACATCAGATTCAATAAGGAAAGAAATGAAACTGTTGTTAGAAAAATCAATCTGGTTCACTAATGTCCTTTAGAAAAGGAAATCTGCTGTCCTTACCTGCTCTGGCCTATGACTCCAGATCCACACCTGCTCTTAAGGACAATTAACGATGGGCAATAAGTGCTGATCTAGTCAGCTACACCCACATCCCATGAATGAATAATTAAAAAAAAAAGCAATGCAGCACTCCCTCAGTACTCCACTGGAATGTCCACCTAGATTATTGATTCAGGTCTCTGGAGGGTCTGAACCCACACCTTCTGAATCAGAGGCAATAGAGTTCAGTTACTGAGCCAAGGCTGACAGATGTGCTTCAACCAATAGTCCCCACGATCTTGTATTGATTGGTTGAGGAAAAGGTAGACAACTTAGGGCAGATTTTTGTATTCACTCTGAAAGACAATCTGGTGGAGCAGATTGCTTGCTCTATTATCGAACCTGCCTGTTTTTTTATTCAGTTAAAAGCTACTTCCATGTCTCTAACGTGTCTCTTGAAATCCCATGCAAATGGCCCAGGCTTCTACCTTTACAGGGAAGTGCAGTTTTCCTTGCCTGCATGGTGTCCAGCAGTTCTCTTGTGAATGTCGTGCAGCCTAGATTGAGTAATAAATACTGGACCTGATTTTATCCTGGTCCTCCTGTCAGGAACAAGATGAGTTCAGTCAGACATTAGTTTTGCACACCATCTGACTTTACTCTTCATCAGAGTAAAATCGAGTGGGGCGTTTCAAAAGAGTCCAACCTGAACCCACTCCAAGGAGGAAAGGGCAGGAAAGCCTGAGCTGCCTTCGTGACCAAAAGGCATAGAGTGAAATTGTCCCAGATTTGCACTAAGTGAGGTAGCGGGCAGGAAAAATAACATTTTACCCGCTGACTGCAATGGCGGCTTTTCACGCTATATCATCCCAATCCCACCTCATTAATTATGCATTCTTGGGAAACACCTATCCATGGCAGGCGGGCTCTCATTCGTCTGCCACTCCATCACCTCACTGCTTTCTCATGCCGGGTGCCATATTTCAAGTGCAGCCACGCGCACACCTCTCAGTGCTTCTAGCCCAGGATTGTTGCACAGAAGACATGGCCCTGAAAAGCAATAAGACTGCAGTCCCCCAGTTTAATGACTCGTCCCTCGAGCACCTTTTGGACATAGTGGAGACCCATCGTGATGTCTTCTATCCCTGTTCTAGTCGCAGGATGGGCAGCAATATCACTAATCCAGCATGGGAGGCGTTGACAGCAGTGGTCAGCACCTGTGCCCTACAAAAGAGGACAGCCACCCAGTGCTACAAGGGCATGAATGATCTCCTTCGTTCCACAAGGGTAAGTCACTCTTCCCATCACTCTCAACTCACATACTTGCAAACCCATCACACATCCACAGGAATTTCACTCATTGCCAGTTCAAGGGACATCACCATTCACTCTCTCATACACACCTTCATTGTCCTCATCCCATCCATGGGACCACTCACCAGCCACAAATGCCAGGCATACTTAGCATCTGGCCTGGCAGGCATCCTGCTTATGCTCTCTCCGTCTCTATTCATGCAGGACAAGCTGGCACACAACAACAGGGAGAGGCCACAGACTGGTGGGGGGAATGCCTGAAATCAAGGTCCTCACCAACTTTGAAAACAGAGCCATCCAGCTGGCTGCTGAGGGTCTGGATCATTCCTGCATTGGTGATGGGGTTGGTGCTGCTCCATCAGATAACCGTGCTGTGAGTGATGTGTCCTGTTTCGCAGTCCCCTGCCCTGCACTAATTATCTCTCTTTGCTTTTGTAGGCACATCTGGAAACAGCCGACAGAGTCCATGACCCGGGGCCTCCAATCAAATCCCAAAGAAACCTCTGAAGGAGAATCTGAAGGCATCCTCGCTGGAGTCCCATCACAGCGCCCACCCACACTCTCCACCAGCACAAAAACACACACCTTGGTGGGACCTAGCTTTAGAGTAGCTTCGGGATCACAATCTGATGCACAGCAGGTGGTGGCAGGGACTTCCCAAGTCTCCTGCACTCGGAGGACTGCTGGAGGCCAGAAATCCGCTGAGTTCAAGGCAGATGATGAGCCTCTGGACTTGGACAGTTGCTGGAGCTGCAAAGGTGAGCTCATGAACATCAGGAAGGGATGTCTGCTGCACTCCTCAGATTGCAAGGCACAATGGAGGAGTCCCTCTGCTTTCAGTCTGAGGTGATAGCACTGGTATACCAGTGCACCGAGGTCAACACTGGTAGGATGACGGCTGCCATGGAGACCTTGGTCCAGGAGTTCGGTCCTGCACTGCTGCATGGGTTGAACTCAATTGCTGATGCCATAGTTGGCCTCCAACAGTGTGTACAGGCAAGGGGTGCCAGGCAGCTCGATCTCACTCCAGCTACTGCTTCTCGTCAAGGAGTCAGCCTGGGGCTCCCTGGCACCCATAAGGAGGAGGATCAGCAGGTGCACACCCCAGGGCTCCAACAGGTGACTCCAGGAGTGTCTGGCCCATTCGAATCCCCTCTTCCTGTGACCCCAGCAGCTCCAGCTCCACAGGCCGAGGAGGGTGCCACACAGCAGGACCCCAAAAGTAGGGTGGGGCCCTCCAGAGGACACTTGCCAAGGTCATCACAGACAGGGCTTAGCAGTCAGCAGGCTGCCTCCACCTCTGCTGTGGATGCCAGGGGAGCACCAAGATGTAGTGGAAGGTTTAGGAAGGTTAAGAACATGTAACTCTTTTGAGTACAAACCCATTTCCATCTGTTTCAGATGAAGTTACATTGTTTCATAGTTTACCATTGTGAGACTTGAACTCTTGATCTTGGGGTTACAAACCCAGTACTATAACCACTTGGCTATTGTAGTTGCACAGCCTTGGCACAGGTATTAATCACTTGTACATCATGTTCACTGTTGCAAATAAACTCCCAGGAATGTTTCCCTGTCTATGGCGCCTTGTTCTGATGAGTAGTGTTCTTGACAATCAGATGTGAAACCTTGGATCATGCACATGATAAAGGCAGGTGTCTCAGTCCAGGGCCTCTTCCCTGTGCTTTGTGCAGCCTTCAGATCAAAGTGATTGTCCCGTCTTATACAGCCTGGAAACATTACTGATGCCTGCACCTCGATGGTGCTGGTCATTGCTGCCAGAATATCGTGGGCAGGTGTCACAGAGTTCTCTCATTCGCTCCGTGTGCTCTAAGCTGGCCCCCATCTCTTCAGCATCAGTGACCAGTCGATCGCACCCTGCACTGTGGAAAACCTGAGACTTGGGCAAATCCAATTGCTCTTGCATCCTGGCTTTCTTGGTCCTGGGCGAAATGCACAAAGTTGGGTGCCCTCGCATAGATGATGTCCATGACCTCATTGGGTGGAGGCTTGTGATAACCAACAGAGGTCACCTGTGGAGCCCTGAAAGGAGCCACTGGCATAAAAATTGAGTGCTGCGGTCACTGTCACAGCTAAAGGCAGTGGATGCCCTCCATGGCCCTATGGTGCCAAATCCTGCAGTAGCTGGCAGATGTGACCAACCAGACATGCGCAGTCTTTGGTGACACTGGTTCTCGGTCATCTGCAGGAATGAAAGATGGCGTCTTTAGACCCTGGGTCTAGCTAGGCACTGACCAGCAATGGTTCGCTGTGGATCTTCAGCATCATGTGCTGGAGCCCTGCCCAGAGGGTGCTGCTCCTCCCTCTGCACATCTTGGCGCCAGTGCCTCCATTGCTCTCTTCTCCTTCATCTCCACTCTCTGTAAGCCATGAGGCATACATCTTAGTTACCAGGCTCCATGCTCCTGATGTATTCCTCGTGCAGGATGAAAGAGAGAGACACGTGGGTTAGCTTGGGTGTTCTAAGAACCGCTCTTGGTTAAGTCTGAAGGCCCTGTAACGCATCCTGGAGAGTGCCGGCCACCACTTTGGATGGCCAGAGTTTAGTGCGTAGCATGGCTGCCTGAAACCACCCCCCCACCTCCGCCCCACTCCACCTGACCGATTGGCAGCAGCTTTGCCCATTGGACTGCATGCTGTGCTCTCAGCTCAGACACATGCATTCTCCTAACCCACACTGCAAGGCTACACTGTTAGCTTGAACCATGGAGGAGACTGGTCCAAACCAGGATCATGACATTACAAGGGGCTGTGAGCACCTCCAGCAGTGACTGCTCCATGGCCAGCTTTAGCAAGGAGATTGTACAACTTGCCCCGTCAGCCAATTGTTCTGTAGTGCACTAAAGCGCTCATTAATTTGCACTCTGGAGTGAAAAATTCTGTAGCATTTGGTGGCACTTTCAGGTCTCTGATGCTTGAGTGGGCAGATAAGCTAGGGGCCCGACTCTAAGCATGTCAATGTGGCTGCGTCTTAACTGTCTTAATTGTGGAGGAATGGTCACTTTATACAAGGTTTCCCTAATGTGTGGCTGCTTTCTTCCCCATAACTCCACATGTGCTTGTGCACCACCATCAACTGCAGTGCAGCTCTTGCCTCTCCCCAACTCGCCTCAACCTTGAAGTCCAACATGCGACCCTCGTGAGTGCTGTTCAATATTACTGTGCATTCACCTCTGAGTTCTGCTCAAAGTGCAGCCCTTATATATGCTGCTGTGAAACTGTCATTGTGCAATCACAGATGATCCAGTGTGGGGTGGGGGTTGATTCCGGCGGGATGGGCTTATAATGTTATGCCAACATTATACTCCATTTGCCAAATCTTTGCCCACTCAATTAAACTATCTATATCATTTTGTAGCCTCCTTACATCCTCCTCGCAACTTACTTTCCTATCTTTGTGTTGTCAGCAAATTTAGCAACCATTCCTTCACTCCCTTCTTCCAAGTCATTGATATAAATTGTAAAAAGCTGAGGGCCCTGTGGCATACCACTATCTCATCCTGCCAACCAGAAAAATACCTACTTATGGCCACCCTCTGTTTCCCGTTAGCTAGCCAATCTTCTATCCATGCCAATATATTACCCACTACACCATGAGCTTTTATTTTCTGCAATAACCTTTGATATCAGATGCCTTCTGGAAATCTAAGTACAGCACATCCACTGGTTCCCCTTTATCCACGCACATGTGACTCCAGCAAAGAACTCCAATAAATGCGTTAAACATGATTTGCCTTTCACAAAACCATGTTGACTCTGCCTGATTGCCTTAAACTTTTTTAATTGTCCTGCTATAACATCTTTAATAATAGCTTCTAACATTTTCCCTATGACAGATGTTAAGCTAACTGGTCGAGGTGCATAACTTGGTGAACGACAAGCAGACCCTTACTGGACTAATAGTTCCATGTGTGCTGACCTTATCTGGGGTATAGTTCACAGAATCACAGAAATGTTAGGTTGCAGAAGGAGGTTATTTGGCCCATTGTGTCCTCACTGGTTCTCCAAATAAGCAACTCATCTAGCTCCATTGTTCCCCTTTCTCCCTGTAACCCTGCACATTCTTTCTTTTCAGATAACTGTCTAATTCCCTCTTGAATGCTTCAGTTGAACATGTCTCCACCAAACTCTCAGACAGAGCATTCCAGACTCTAACCATTCGCTGTGTGGAAAAGTTTTTCCTCATATCACTATTGCTTATTTTACTAATTACCTTAAATCTGTGTCCTCTTGCTCTTGATCCTTTCATGATTGGGAACAGTTTCTCCCTATCTACTCTGTCCAGATCCATTGTGATTTTGAATACCTTAATCAAAGCTCCTGTCAGTCTTTTCTCTAAGGAAACAGTCCTAAATTCTCCAATCTATCTTCATAACTGAAGTTTCTCATGCCAGTAACCATTTTTGTGTATCTTTTCTACACTGTCTCCAATGCTTTCACATCCTTCCTAAAGTATGGTGCCCAGAACTGAAAACTGAGGCTGAACTAGTGTTTTATATAAGTTCAACATAATCTCTTTGCTCTTGTACCCTATGGCCCTATTAATAAAGTTCAGGATACTGCATGCTTTATTAACTGTGCTCTCAACCTGTCCTGTCACCTTCAATGACTTATGCACAAATACACCCAGGTCCCTCCGCTCCTGCACAGTCTTTAGAGTTGTACGCCCTATTTTATACGGTTTCTCTATGTTCTTCCTGCCAAAATGAATCACCTTACACTACACCACATTAGACTTCAACTGTCACCTGTCTGCCCATTCCACCAACTTGCCCATGTCTTTTTGAAGTTCTACACTATCCTCCTCGCAGTTCACAATTCTTCCAAATTTTGTATCATACACAAATTTTGAAATTGTGCCCTGTACACCAAGGTATGGGTCATTAATATGTATCAGAAAAAGCAAGGGCCCCAACTCTGACCCCTGGGGAACTTCCAACAGCCAGAAAAACTCTTTGTTTCCTGCCACTCAGCTAATTTTGGATCCATGTTGCTACTGTCTCTTTTATTCCAGGAGCTGTTGCTTTTCTCACAAAGGGTGACACTGTATCAGATGCCTTCTGGAAGTCCATGTGCATCACATCAACAGCATTGCCCTCATCCACCCTCTCTGTTAACTCTTCAAAAAATCCAAGCTAGTTAAATATGATTTTCCCTTAAAACTTTGGGATTCCCTTTTATGTTCCAAATGTGCTGAGCTGTGCTGACCCTCACTAGGATTTGGCCCTTTGATTTTTTTCGTGGAGTGCATTGTTGGTTTATTTAAATATGTGGCCCCTTTAAAATTTTTCGAGTGATCACGCATACACGGTAATCTTACAGGGGCTGACTTGTGCACAGCCTGTGCAGGGAATTTTAGGAGGGCTGTGCAGCTTAGGGGGAACATTGGTGCTGACCTGTGCTGTGGTTTGGTCCTGGGGTACAGTGTAGATCTAGCTAAGGCCCAATTTTAATCCAGTGCATGTGGATGGGCTTTGAAAGGGTTAAAATACGAGTCCAGTTCTCAAGTGGCAACAATGAAAGAACTGATGAAAAGTCATCGACCTGAAGCATTAACTTTGTTTTTCTCTCCAACAATGCTGCTGCCTGACCTGCTGAATGTTTCAGCGTTTTCTGGTTTTATTTTGGTCTTCGAAGTCTTTTTCAGCTAAAGGATGCAGCAGCAGTCACTTGTCTATATTATATGACAGCAGCAAGTAAAATGGAACTGAAGAGTAGCTTTGTACAGAAGAAGCACTGCAGCTGGCTCATGAGGAAAAGAGAGGCCCAATTTATGGAGCAATGCACAGGAGACCCTAATCACCACTGCGGGAGAGAAGGAAATGAGTGTGATAATGACACAACCTTGCTCCTCTGATGTGAGATGGCAGGATAACATGAGCCACGTGTTTCCCAAATCAGGCTGTAAAATTGGATGTTAAATACTCCAAGGGAACACACAAGAGCCGGATGAGGAAATGGAAAGGGTGCTAGAATGTCACATTTCTTTGGCAAATGAAAAAAAATGTTGTGAATAACGCAACATTTCATGGCGACATTTGAAATGAACTGCAGGAAGTTCTGAGAAAGACAGGGGGCAATGACAGCTGTAATTGTGATAAATAAAGCTGTTTCCCTTCAAATGTGTCTTGATTTTTAGACACAAGCCTTGGACTGGCAGTAAGAATTATAGGGATTGCATATGTATAGATATATATGACTGTGTGGAAATTTAAGTAGCACAACTGAGAGGGAAAGATTGCTTGGTGGTCAAAATAAAGTGGCTCAGATTTTTAATAAATCTCAGTTACAACTTGAACTGTTTCAAATTATTATATGGGTAACAACAACAATAACTTACTTTATATGTGCCTATAACATTGTAAATGTTCCCAAGCTGCTTCGTAGGAGCCTAATCAAACAAATGTAGAACTGAGCAGAAGGAGATATTAGGACAGGTGAACAGAAGCTCAGTCAAAGGGTAGAGTTTAAGGAGTATCTTAAAGGGGGAGGGAGTGTAAAGAGCTAGCGAGGATTAGGAGGGAATTTCAGAGCTCATAGGCTACCCAACTGAAGGATGACCACTAATTGTGGAGTAAATAAAATAAGGGATGCCCAAAAGGCTGGAAATGGAGGAATGCAGGATACTTGAAAGTTTATAGGGCTGGAGGAGGGTTTTAGGGATAGGGAAGGATGAGGTCATGGTGGGAATTGAAAGTAAACTTGCAAATTCCTGACACAGCTTGACTAGAAACCAATGTAGGCGAGTGAGCACAGGGGTGATAGAGGGACGGGACTCAGTATGAGTTAGGATATGAGCGACAGGGCATTTGGGTAACTGCTACTGCCATACTATTACAACAACAACTTGTATTTATATAGCATCTTTACAATAATAAAATGTCCCAAGGCACTTCACAGGAGTGTTATAAAACAAAGTATGACATCAAGTCACATAAGGAGATATTAGGCCAGATGATCATAAACTTGGTCAAAGAGATTGGTATTAACGAGTGTCTTAAAGGAGGAAAATGAGGTGGAGAAGCCAAGAGGTATAGGGAGGGTATTCCAGAGCTTGGGGCCTAGGCAACTGAAGGTGCAGCCACCCAACTGTACAGCAATTAAAATTGGGGACGCTCAAGAGGCCAGATCTAGAGGAATGCAGCTGTCTCAGAGATAAAGATTTTCAGAAAGCATTTGAAGTTAATTGTCAGGATAGGTTAAGGCATTGTCGCAGTCAGTAGCTTATATAATTACAGGGTAAATTATTCACATGGGTAGCTTCCTATCACAAATGGGTGATGGCAAATCAATAGCGAGCCTTTCAGCTTGCTCAATTTTTGTTTTCTTGAAGTCAATGGAAGAGGAAATATGGCAGGGTGAAAAAGAGGCTTCCAATTCTGTCGAAGGGTCATGAGGACTCGAAACGTCAACTCTTTTCTTCTCCGCCGATGCTGCCAGACCTGCTGAGTTTTTCCAAGTAATTCTGTTTTTGTTTCCAATCTTCTATGTTGTTTCCAAGGCTAATTTCATCCCTATGAGATCCTTATTTGTTTGTGTGACAAGCTAGAAATTTATCAGTTTTTCTGCTGAGCAAAATAATTTTGTACTTCAATTTGTTCTGCTGCATTGCTTAATATTTCAGATTTAGTTATAACCATTTGTAAACTGTACAACATATTTCAGTTTAGCTCCCAAGCAAGACTTTTCCTTTTACTATACAGTTGGGGAGACAATTTGTCCTGTGTGCGCTGTGGTTTTCAATGCGAACAACATTTCATTCATAAATTCCACTCACTCACAATTGTAAATTCCACTATCAAATAGGTTCTTTGTGGTCTTTTTAAGGAAAACATTAAAAATTTACCTTGTGAGGAATGCAAGGGGCAGATTTGTCTTTATCTGCAATTGGGAGTAAATTAAAGCTCAAAAGTCAATGATTCTGACTTGGTGCCTTATGGATAGGTTAGAAGCTACAGCAACACACGGCAAAACCAAGAAATTGTTGTTTGGAACATGTACCCCAACTCCAGGATTCCAGGGTGGAATCTTACATTCTGGAGTCGGCGGGAGAGGAGGTTGGAGTGATTTCTGTTGGGTGCAGGGTGGGGGAGGGGCGGGGGGATGATGGGAGGAGGGTATGGCTGACCACGCACAATCTAGCGCTGGTCAGCTCATTACATGTGCATCCATGCAGACCATGGTAAATCTCATTGGGGTGGCGGCATGAACTCGCTGTCCTTGCTGTTAGCTCATGGGGCCAAAGGTCCGGGAGCCATACTTAAAGAGCAGCCGGACAGCCATTCACTCACTGCAGGCCAGGAGCTTCAGTCTGACTCATTCAACCTTGAAGGAGAATGTCACAGAGGAGAAACAACGTGTGGCCCATAGTTCAGTAAAGCTTCCCTAAAGACTCTCCTCCAGGCCTTCGAGGAAAGGTGGGAGGTGCTGTTTCCCCGGGATGGCAGCAGGAGGCCCTCCCATCTGACCATGGCGGCTTGGACAGAGGTCGCAGCGGAGGTTAGGTCCTTGGGGTTCAGCATAGAAACAGCCCGTGTCGCAAGAGGATGAATGATGTACTGCCCCCTTTCAGGGTAAGTGCACCATTTACTCTCATTACAAACTGACACTCGTAAGGGCATCAGGCTGTCTAAGTGTGCGACTGCACAGGGATGTCAGACACGAGTTGGGTTGCAGAACTCACCAGCAGATGGGACATCGGTACCGAATATGTACCAGATACTTCATGCCATCTCAATCTTATATCAGTTGCAGGATGAATTGCTTCTTAATCGCTTACTGGGAAGGGATCAGGAGTTGCCACAGGCATGCATACCCCTCACCTGTTCATACAACCATTGGGATGACAATCAATCCTTCTGTCTTTCTGCAGGAGAAGAACACCCACCATGAGTGTGACTGCTCCCAGACCGGAGGCAGAATTCCAGACATTCAAGCCCTCACCCTCTATGAGGAAAAGGCAGCAGAGGTAGCTGGTGATAAGCAGGACCGTGCCTGTGCTGAAGGCAAGATAGGGGTCCGCCAGGAAGCCAGTGACGACTTCTCCAATCTGAAGCTGTCAGCTGACCCCACAGAATGAGACATAGATTTAATTAAGAAACCTGCTTAGTCAATAACTACCCTCACCTCGATGGGTCCATGTTTGGGATCACAATCTGCTGATACGGGTCCACAGCTGGCGGAGGAAGTGACAGCCAAGATCTCTGACGCTCGGAGAGCTGCTGGAGACCAGGCCCCTGCTCAGCCCCTTACAGATGATGAGCCCCTGGAGTCAGCCCTAAGACTCATGTTGTAGATGTAGAGACAGGCAAGGGAACATCAGGCACAGTTGCCAGAGGCCATAAGGAGACTGGAACAAAAGCTGGAGGAGTCAATCCACGTTCTATCTGCTGTCAGGGCTCTGACTTGCGAATACTTGGCTGCCTCCATGGAAAGGGTGGTGGCCATCTTGGAGATCCAGGTCCTGCAGAACACACAGTGGCTGCCAGATTTGCGTTTGGACCTGCACTCTCTCACTCTAGTCATGGGTGCAGTGGCTAGTCGAGAGAGAGGTGGGGCACCTCGCTCTCCCTCAAGGTACCCCCTCTCTACAAGGAGTCAGGGAGTTGCCATCAGACACCCACAGGGAGGAGGAGCACCAGCCAGGAACCATGGGGTTCTTTCCAGGGCAGTACAAGGATGCCCCCTGCCAATAACCCATTGCCTCCAGCTCGTTAGGCTGAGGAGGGTGCACCAAGACATCACTGCAGGAGTTCCTCAGGGTAGTGCCCTCGGCCCAACCATCTTCAGCTGTTTCATCAATGACCTTCCTTACATCATAAGGTCAGAAGTGGGGATGTTCGCTGATGATCGCACAATGTTCAGCACCATTCACAACTCCTCAGACACTGAAGCAGTTCATGTCCAAATGCAGCAAGACCTTGGACAATATCCAGGCTTGGGCTGACAAGTGGCAAGTAACATTCACGCCACACAAGTGCCAGGCAATGACCATCTCTGACAATAGAAAATCTAACCATCACCCCTTCACATTCAATGGCATTACCATTGCTGAATCCCCCACTGTCAACATTCTGGGGATTACCATTGACGAGAAACCAAAATGGACTAGCTATATAAATACTGTGGCTACAAGAGTAGGTCAAAGACTAGGAATCCTGCAGTGAATAACTCACCTCCTGACTCCTCAAAGCCTGTCCATCATCTATAAGGCACAAGTGTGATGGAACACTCCCCACTTGCCTGGATGAGCGCAGCTCCCACAACACTCGAGAAACTTGACACCGTCCAGGACAAAGCAGCCCGCTTGAGTGGCACCACATCCACAAACATTCACTCCCTCCACCATTGACACACAGTAGCAGAAGTGTGTATCATCTACAAGATGCAGTGCAGAAACTCACCAAGGCTCCTTAGGCAGCACCATCCAAACTCATGACTACTACCATCTAGAAGGACAAGGGCAGCAGATAGATGGAAACACCACCACCTGGAAGTTCCCCTCCAACCCACACGCCATCCTGACTTGGAAATATATCGCCGATCCTTCACTGCTGCTGGTTCAAAATTCTGGAACTCCCTCCCTTAACAGTGTACCTGTACCTACACCACAGGGCTACAGTGGTTCAAGAAGGCAGTTCATCACTAGCTCTCAAGGGCAATTAGGGATGGGCAATAAATGCTGGCCTAACCAGCATCGCCAAAATCTCATAAAATGAATTTCTCCTGAGAAGGAGACCCGTAGCAGGCTGGGGGCCTCTTGGTCTTCACAGTCAAGTGGGTATAGCAGTCAGCAGGCTGCCTCCACCTCAGCTGCCGATGTCGGAGTTGCATCTAGACATAGTTGTATATAATGAAAGATTAAGAAGTACTGAAGGCACACAGGTGGCATGGGCGTACAACCATTATATATAATTTTGGCATTTGTAGATATATGTTGACTTTCACTGTTTGCAAGGCTCCTGGATTCCATCTTGCTGTTAGTTGCTTCAATGGCCACAGGCATTTAAGGGTCTCGAATGCGGGTCCCTGTCAGAGTCCATCAATTCACTTCTCTCACATTATCTACACAGCGATTACTCAGTGATCCCACATGTGCATGATTAAGCACTGGCTATCATTGTGAGTGTGCAGCCTGGTCATGCATCTTGCAAGCCCCATTACGTGCAGCTCATCATGTTCTGACCTCTGAAAATGTGTCATTGCATCTGCTGCTGTTGCCCTGACATCAGATGTGGGTGGATGCCATGAGTACTCGAGGGGAGTTAAATCTGCTCCATGAGTGGCAGGGAATATTGTAGATGCAGTTTCAGGGCTGAGAGGTTGAAGCTCTATGTTGTCTTCTTAAAATAGAAAACCAAAGGCTGCCTTACATGTCTGGAGAAAGCTGTTGTAGGCTGTAATGGCCTTCCTTAGTGATTGTCATTTTGAACTAACATGCAGGTGAAGCTGCAAATAGGGAGGCAACGGGCAAGTTAGCCTTGACTGTAAGAAGGATCTGAGTGTAGGATTTGCGAGGTTTGTGTGCAGTTGACTGAAGCCTTTGTCAGACCTCATGTGGAGATTTGTTTGGCCTGCTCGTCTCCTTCTCAAGGATAGCAGTGAACCTCGCATAAAGGATTAGCAGCCAAAGCGCATTGGACGTCATTGAAGGATCGGGGTTTAGTGAATGAGGAGAGAGAGAGAGTAGAATTGGCCTGCGGGCTGGACCATGCTGAGGACTGTGAGGCTATCCATGTGAAACATCAGTAGCTCTAACAGGCCTCTGCAGGGTCCACGCAGGAAAGATGTTTATCTTGCCTGTGTTGTCCACAATGACAGATCAGTCTCATACTTGTGCTAAGGCCATCTAGGAATGAGACTTGCAGCAGTCCCTGCGATTGGAGGGCCTGGAGTGATTGCAACTCAGCAACTCAGTGCAGGTGAGGCACTCTTCCCTGAGTGAGCGGACTGCAAAGTAACCTCGTAATTTCTCGGCATGATGAAGATGTCAAGGGTTATGGGTTTACTATGGGCGAGTGGCGATCGGGGGCAGGAACACAATCTTCCTTGATCTGCATGGAGGGACCAGGTGGTATTTTCATGCTGTTTCTCCCTGTGGACCCATCTATCTGGTTCTGCCTGAAAGAGCTCTCTCTGCCAGGATCTCTCCCCTTTGGGAACAGGCGTGAGGGTGACATGAGTACCTCACTGCCGAGATCAGATTTGATAATGATTCCAAGTTTCCATGCACATGGACTTGGTGAGGGCATAGGTAAATTCACAATTGTACTTACAGGTGCCTGAGGTTGCAGAGGAACAGAGTGCTGTGCAGGTTCTAATGCACATATTTAGCACCAGGGCTCTGCATATTAGCATAGTTTGGTCCATGCAAACGACCAAACCACCAGCAGGGCAGATGGTAACTAGTACAGTTTAATTCATATCATAAATCAAGGTGCACTAGAGCAAAGTATGTTGTCTGTAACCGAAAAGAGAGCTGGGGCCTTCCAAACAGCAAAGGATAGAAAACCAAAATGTTAAAGAAATGTGTGGGCAGATCACTCCTGGAATCTGGTAGCTATCAGATGGGCATAGGCCTGTCTGCTGTGTTGGTGCCCTGCTATGGCCTGTGCATGTGATTCTTCAACATCCTGGCCCTCGTCAGCTCCATTCCCTTCACTGCCTTCCTCATTGGAGAAGACACCTTGGTCCTCCATTTCTCACTCAGCCAAGACACCCCGCTTTTGTAGCATGAAGTTATGCAGGGAGCAGCAGACAACACTGATCCAGGACTGACTGACTGCACTGAGTGTTGTAGAGCCCCGCTTGAGTGGTGCAAACAATGGACCTCATCTCCAGGAGGCCTATAATTTGGTCAAGCATGGACTCGGTGGAGGTATGTGCAGCATTGTAGCTCTCCTCAGCAGCACCCTGTCGACGATGGGCTGGTGTCATTGTCCAAGTCTTCTCAGGGTATCCCTTGTCCCCAAGGAGCCAGCCCCGCAATTGCTGAGATCCTCCAAAAACCTATGGCAATTGCAAGAGGATCAGAATGTAGGCGTTGTGAGAGGTCCCTGGGAACCAAGCACAAACATGCAGGATTTGCCTTCTGTGATCAAATACGAGCTGCATGTTCAAAGACTAATCAATTTCTATTGATGAATGAGGCTGGATGTTGCTTGGGAGCTCTCAAGGCCACATGTGTGCAGTCAGTAGTGCCCTGTGCTTGCAGGAAACCTGAGATTGCTGTAAATTCCAACAGTCTTGCAGCCTAGCATCTGGGATCCAGGCAAAATTGGACAAATTGGTGCACTCCCCTGAACGTGGCATCTGTCACCTCCCAGACTACACTTGTGTGTCACTGACTGGGAGATGCCACACAGGTTCCTATTGGATCCCTGGAAAAAACCACTGACAAAGAAGTTTTAGAAAGCGGTGACTTTTAATGCCCTGGCATGGGATTCCCTCCAAGTTCTTGTGGCCACAGGCCACTGTGGAGAAGCTGGCAGATGTCTGCAACCACGTTCCAGGACATTCTAAGGTGCTTCCGACACTGCCTTTTGCACATATGTAGATAACTGCACCACCTGCGATATTCATGTGGTGGGGCTATTGCTTGACTTTGTAGTGGAACCTGTTCACAAGTATCATAATCTTGAGGTCCTGCTGCCTCTTGCTTTTCAGGCTGTTGCTCCTCCTGGCCCTGTGCCAACCTTCGATGGGCCCTCCTTCTCCTCATCTGGATAAGAGTCAGTAGAAAGGCAAGGTTGTCTGGAGCCTGCTTCATCCGGGTCTCAGTGGGTCTGTGAACAAATTGAAGTATTAAATGTAGTGAGCATATTCTTTCCAAGTTTGCCTCCATCTCAGTGCCACAATGCCAGTGCTAAACCCTGTGCCTGGCTTCCGTCTAGACATGGTATCCCCATCCCATCCCTTCCAGGTGAAGGACCTCATGGAGGATCAGAGATGGGTGTTCCTCTCGTTCATATGTGACTGCGCAAGGAGACATTGCTCTTTGACCAGGGTGATGAGAGCCATGTATGAGAACCCCCTCTCTGACACTATTCAGCTTGCCTCCACTACCCTCGGGACTCTATAGAGAGACCATTGCCTTGGCAGCCTAGAAAGATTAACCACATGAGCCCTTGTCAGGCATGACCATTCACCTGGGAGAATGAAGGTTTGGTGTCCACATCCAAATGCAGCAAGACCTGGACAACTTCATAAGCTTGGGCTGATAAATGGCAAATAACAATCACGCCACACAAGTGCCAGGCAATGACCATCTCCAACAAGAGAGAATATAACCATCTTCCCTTGACATTCAATGGCATCACCATCACTGAGTCCCCCACTATCAACATTCTTGGGGTTAGCATTGACCAGAAACTGAACTGGACCAGCCATATAATTACTGTGGCTACAAGAGTAGGTCAGAGGCTCGGAATCCTGCAGTGAATTACTCACCCCGTGACTCCTCAAAGCCTGTCCACCATCTACAAAGCATAAGTCAGGAGTGTGATGGAATACTCCCCACTTGCCTGGATGAGTGCAGCTCGATGCTTGATTGCCACACCTTAAATATTCACTCCCTTCACCACCGATGTATAGTGGTAGTAGTGTGTACCATCTAGAAGGTGCACTGCAGCAATTCATCAAGGCTCCTTTGACAGCACCTTCTAAACCCACGACCACTACCATCTAGAAGGAAAAAGGCAGCAGGTCCATGAGAATATCAACCCCTGCAAATTACCATCCAAGTCACTCAACATCCATGCCATTCCTTCACCGTCGCTGGGTCAAAATCATGGCACTCTCTCCCTAACAGCACCGTGGGTGTACCTACACCACATGGACTGCAGTGGTTCAAGAAGGCAGCTCAGTACCACCACCTTCTCAAGGGCAACTAGGAATGGGCAACAAATGCTGGCTTAGCCAGCGACACCCACATTGCATGAAAAGAATAAAATAAAGTAAACACTAAATGATGAGTGATTGGATAGTGCAATGGGTAAGCATATTGTCCTTTTGACTCTGAGGGCTGAGCTTCAATACAGCCTAAAGGGATGGGCCGAAAGTCTCTTTTCTTGCTGCCAGCTTCGAGGATCCTGATACACCTACGGTTGGGACAGCTTTTATCCAGTTCTGAATGGGCTCAAACCCATGCTTCAGTGCTGGCCATAGTTCAACACTAATTAGTAAAAATAAGAAAAGTAATGCAACATCCTTGCAAGAGCTATTCTTTCTGGTTTATAAGGGAAAAGCTGCTTTGTTTGGCAGAGTTCTCGTTGACCTCACACCTCAGTTTTAATCGGGGCTCCTGCAAAGCTTCAGTTCACAAAAGATCATAGACTCTGGGAAATGTGACATCTGGGAATCCTGGAATCTGTTTTGTAAAATTACAGAAAATGTTACCAACGTTTGTTTATGAAAGTTCCTGTGTCTGGATAAATATTAAAGGAACAAATGTAGTGTGCTACAGTTAAAAATATCAGAAATTTCATTCAAAAGCCATGATATGTAGAGTAAAAGATAAGCCACAACTGGTCTATCCATTTATTCCTCTTTTTTTGAGTTCCATATAGCTCATGGTGTCAGTGTCTCACAATCCAAATTTAAAAATGACTGATAAAAATGCTGCTTATTCCGGCAGTTATATTTAATCAAGGCTATATTTGATTTTAAAAAGCAGGCATGCATATCATCATTTTGAGCAGTTAGGAATAACATAAGCAGAACCAAAACAAAACAATCAGAATGGCTTGCTTGCCATGTAGTGCTATGACTGGGAGGATAAGTGCTTCAGTGCTGGCAATGTTTGGAGGCTGAGGGAGTATGATCAAGGAGTAGGAAGAACTGACAAAGTCAAGGAGTCGGGGAGAGAGATATTGACTAAGTGCAGAGCCAACAACAGCTTTGGAGGACTGTCAGTTTAGAAACATGATTTTGGATGGAAAGAGAACCCTCCCATTGACAGCATAATTGCACGACCATTTGAGCTCATATTGAAATGCTTGGCAAATGGTCTGCAGTTCTACTGTGGGCATGAAATTTCAGGACTAAGCACTAAATAAGGAGCAAGTTCATTCCAGCGAACATTATTGCATTACTTGATAGAAAAGCACCTGCATGAAGTACGATGGAATGCCTTTTGTTTGTGAGATTTGGGTTTTGAGTCTCGTTTGGATTTACTCAAATGAAACACTTCAACTGGATTGGAGAAAATGACACCATTAAATGTAATGAGCTGAGATAGATACTGGTGGATATTTGCTCAGGGTACAAAACTATTCAGAATTTGGACCTAATCTAACAATGTACAGATGGTGACACAGAAAATTAAAACAGTGGTGTTTTTTGACAGTGGGTGTGTAGCAGCTTATAGGGACTTATTTTGTAGCTATTTAGAAAGATCTTATGTTGCTGAGTGATTCAAGAAGAATCACTAACACCTTCTTAGGGCAGTTAGGAATAGGTGGTAAATATTAACCGTGATGCCTATACCCCAAGAAGAATCTAAAAGAATATCGGGTGGAATTGTTTTACCCGCCAGCAGCAATGACGGCTTTTCACATCATATTGTCCCAATCCAGCCGCATTAATTATGTATTCCCGGGGAACACACTGTTTCAATGGCGGGCAGGCTCTCATTTGCCCACCACACCATCACCTTGCCGCTTCATCACACCGGGGGCCACATTTAAAGTGCAGCCATCTCAGTGCTCCTAGCCCAGGACTGCTGCACAGAAGACAGGATGGCCCCAAAAAGCAAAAAGACTGCAGCTACCTGCCCACTCCAACCCCTCTGCTTCAGTGACGTGCCCCTCGAGCGCCTTTTGGATATCTCGGAGGCACGCTTTGATGTCCTCTACCCCAGCTCTGGCTGCAGGATGGGCAGCTGCATCACTGATCCAGCAAGAAGGGCGGTGGCAGCAATGGTCAGCGCCAATGTCCTGCAAAAGAGGACAGCCCAGCCATCCAATGCTCTCATCCATTCTGCCAGGGTAACTCACTCTTCTCATCACTCTCAACTCACACACTCACAAACCCATCACACACCCACAGGGATCTCACACCTCAAGGGACAACATCACTAACTTTCACACACACCCTCACATCTCCATCAGGCGCATACCCTCTGCAGCTCGTGTCCTCATCCTGTCTATGGCTCCGCTCACTGCAAAAACATTCCATGCAGTGTCATGTGTCCTGCTCACATTCCCTCCATCTTTTCTATGCATTTCACAACAGCAGGGAGAGGTCTCAGACCGGGGGTGGAGGGGCCCACATTAGGCCCCTAATTCACTTTGAGGAGTGTGCCATCGCGCTGACTGGTGAGGACATGGACCTTGCCTGCGGTGACAGTGAGGTCGGCAGTGAACACTCACGTGAGGATCCTGAACCACATCATCCCTCTCTCAATGTAACTCTGATTGCCCTCTCTCCTGCTTTTGACTCTGCTGCCATGCAGTAATTATCTCTACTTTAGTTCACATGGAGCTCTGCCAAGCAACCGACACCCTCAGACAGCCAATCCCTCAGCTCCATCCAGGTCCTCACCTCCAGCCAAGAGGACACCTCCTCCATTGAAGAGCTGGAAATAAGCCTGGAAGACCCATCACAGCGCTTACCCACACCCTCCACCAGCGCAGAGACACACACCTCGGTGGGACCTAGATCTAGAGCAGGCTCGGGTTCACAATCTGGTGGTCACCACACGGACACATGTCTGCAGCAGGAGGAGGCAGGTTCAGCCGAGCTTCCCGGAACTCGGAGGACTGCTGGGGAAGAGGCATCTGTGAGGCCCGAGTCAGATGACAAACCTCTGGATTTGGCCTTCCAATTCATCCTGGAGAGTCAGCAGAAGGCATGGGAACATCATGAAGAGCATGATGAACATCATGAAGCCCTCAACAGAGTGGCCCACGAGTTGGAGGAGTGTGTCTGCCTGCTCTCTGATGAAGTGGTGCCCACATGTACGCACATGGAGGTCTCCATGGAGAGGAAGGTGGATGCCATGGAGACCCTGGTCCAGCAGAATGCGGCGATGTGTGCAGACCTACACTCCATTGCGGTAGCCTAGGCTGAGTGGCAACGTGAGAGGGAAATGAGGCACCTTAATGTCCCTCCAGGTGCTCCTTCCCTCCAGGAGTCAGGCCAGGACCCTCGGGCACCTGAAGGGAGGAGGGGCGGCAGCTAAACCCACCTGAGTCATTGACCCAGGAATCTCAGACTCTGTCCTCTCTCCCTGAGTTCCCTTTGACTCCCTCGACTTTGTTCTCTGTCACCACAGAGGGAGCAGCTGGCTAACAAATGATTCTGGAGGGAGATGTGTGTGGCTGTGGCCGAGCCTTTCAGAGGCTCGTGAAAACATTCTCCCATGCACGTGGATCCTTCATGTATCTCACTCATCTCAATGCCCTGATGATTTCCAATGCTACCTGCTGGGGTTCACTTTCAGTCATCCATCTGAGCTGACTGGCATCTCCACCCACCCACTGATCCCACTCCCATGCTTCACCTGGTCTCGCCCACCATGACTGTCGTTTCACTTTCGATTTAGACAGCGTGGTGGTGATTCCATTTTTCATTTGCTCCCCCGTCCTTTCCCCTTCACCAGTCACCCATCTCCTTTCCCCCATCACTGTTGACTACCCCCAGCATCACCTTTCACCTCCTCCCCACGACCTAACAACCATAACACTTTTCCTTCGGGGATGTCCAGGTGAACGTGCACGTTCCCTTCCTTCCTGAAAATCCCACCCCCATCTTCATTCACCTCCCTGACCTCCTCCTTCCCACCCCTAGGGTCTGTGTCCACCTCCGAGTCCCCACCAACCACCCTTGACATCCCTTCTACTGCTACCATTGAACCCTCACCCTCCCACCCTACCCCCTCACTCTGCCCTCAGTCATTCTCATCATTCCCTAATAACACACCCACCCTCAGTTCGCTACCCAGGAGGCAGCCATGGACTCATCAGAGCCCTTGCACGTTCACCAGTACATCACCCTTCCCTTCCGGACCCCTTCCCCCTTGGAACCCTTCCACCCCCACCTCCCCTCAACTGGACTCACCCCCCCGCTTAGTCCTTCCCCCTTCCTTGACTCCGTCAGAGACCCTTACTTCTTCCTCCAGCCTTACTCCTTCATACCATAAGATGAAAAGACATAGGAGCATAAATAGGCCATTCGGCCCATCGGGTCTGCTCTGCCATTCAGTGAGATCATGGACGATCTGATAATCCTCAACTCCACTTTCCTGCCTTTTCCCCATAACTCTTGATTCCCTTACTGATTAAAAATCTGTCTATCTCAGGCTTGAATATACTTAACGACCCAATCTCTACAGCCCTCTGCTGCAAAGAATTTCACAGATTCACTACCCTCTGAGAGAAGAAATTCCTCCTCATCTCTGTCTTAAATGGGCGACCTCTTACTCTGAGATTATGCTGTCTTGTCCTAGACTCCCCCACAAGGGGAAACAATCTCTCAGCAACTACCTTGTCAAGCCCCCGAAGAATCTTATATGCTTCAATAAGGTCGCCTCTCATTCTTCTAAACTCCAATGAGTACAATCCAACCTACTCAACCTCCTCTCATAAGAAAATCCCTCCATCCCTGGGATCAACCTAGTGAACCTTCTCTGGACTGCCTCCAATGCCAGTATATCTTTCCTTAGGTAAGGGGACCAAAACTGTTCACAGTGTTCTAGGTGTGGTCTAACTAGTGCCTTATATAGTTTTAGCAAGACTTTCCTATTTTTATATTCCATTCCCTTTGAAATAAAGGCCAACATTCTATTTGCCTTCCCTATTACCAGCTGAACTTGTATGTTAGCTTTTTGTGATTCATGCATGAGGACTCCCAAATCCCTCTGTGCTGCAGCTTTCTGCAGTCTTTCTCCATTTAAATAATATTCAGCTCCTCTATTCTTCCCCAAAGTGCATAACCTCACATTTCCCCACGTTATATTCCATCTGCCAAGTTGTTGCCCACTCACTTAACCTGTCTATATCCCCCTGTGTAGACTCTTTGTGTCATCCTCACCACTTGCCTTCCCACCTATTTTTGTGTCATCCACAAACTTGGCGATAGCACATTCACTTCCCTCATCTAAGTCATTAATATATATTGTAAATAATTGAAGCCCCAGCACTGATCTCTGTGATACTCTGCTAGTTACAGGTTGCCATCCTGAAAATGCCCCCCTTATCCCAACTCTCTGTCTTGTATTAGTTAGTCAATCCTCTATCCATGCTAATATATTACCCTCAGCACTATGAGCTCTTATCTTATTAAGTAGCCTTTTGTGTGGTACCTTATTGAATGCCTTTTCGAAATCCTTATATCACATCTATCTATCCTGCTTGTTACCACCTCAAAGAATTCTAATAAATTTATCAGGTATGATTTTCCCTTCATGAAGCCATGCTGACTCTGCTTGATTGTATTATGCAATTCTAAATGCTCTGCTATTACATCCATTATAACAGACTCTTAACATTTTCCCACTGATGGATGTAAAGCTAACTGGCCTATAGTTATCTGTTTTTTGTCTCCCCCCCACCCTCTTTTTTGAATAAGGGCATTACATTGGCAGTTTTCCAATCTTCTAGGACTTTTCTAGATTCTAAGGATTCTTGGAAGATTAGTACCAGTACATCCACTATCTGTGTAGTTACTTCCTTTAATATCCTAGGATGCAACCCTTCAGGTCCAGGGGATTTATCAGCCTTTAGCCCATTAGTTTTCCTAGTACTTTTTCTCGAATGAAAGTTATTGTATTTATTCCTCCCCCTCCCACTTTTGCCCCTTGATTATTTAGTATTTTTGGAATGTTATTAATGTCTTCTACCGTGAAAACTGATGCAAAGTATTTATTCAACTCCTCTGCCACTTCCTGGTTCACCATTATTATTTCCCCAGCCTCATTCTCTAAGGGGCCTATGTTCACTTTGGCCTCTCTCTTCCTTTTTATTTACTTAAAGAAGCTCTTGCTATCTGTTTTATATTACTTGCTAGTTTACCCTTAAAGTTTATTTTCTCCCTTTTTTTTTGGTCATCTTTTGTTGGTTTTTAAAACTTTCCCAATCCTCTGGTTTACCACTAATCTTTGCCACATTGTATGCTTTTTTCTTTCAATTTGATACTATCCTTAACTTCCTTGGTTAACCATTGTTGGCTTATTCCCTTCCTAAAATCCTTCTTCCTCATTGGGATATATCTTTGTTGTGAGTCATGAACTATTTCTTAAAAGTCTGCTTTTGTACATCAATCATTTTTCTGCTAAACTCCTTTCCCAGCCCACTCCAGATAACTCTGCCCTCACTTGCTAATTACCCTTACTTATGTTTAGCACTGTTGTTTCCAACCCAAGTTTCTCACTCAAACTGAAATTCAAAATTCAACCATGTTATGGTTACTGTTTCCTACGAGGTCTTTTATTCTGAGATAATTTATTAAACTTGCCTTATTACACATTACCAGATCCAAAATAGCCTGATTCCTGGTCGGGTCCACAACATATTGTTTTAGGAAACTGTCCCAAACCATACTCTATGAATTCTTGCTTGTGGCTGCCTCTACCAATTTGCTTTTCCTAATCTACATGAAGATTAAAATCACCCATGATTAAGGTACTGCCTTTTTTACATGCCCTCATTATCTCCTGATTTATTCTCTGTCCTACAGTATAACTACTGTCAGGGGTCCTATAGACTACATCCACCAATGTCTTCTTCCCCTTGTTATTTCTTACCTCCACCCATATGAATTCTATATCTTCTGATCCAAGTACATTTCTTGCTATCATACTTACTCCATCTATTACTAACAACGCTACCCCAGTACCTTTTCCTTCCTGCCTATCCTTTCAAAAAGTCACATACCCCTGAATATTTTGTTTATAGCTTTAATCCCCTTGTAAACATGTCTCTGTAATGGCTCTAAGATCATACCCATTAACCTCTATTTGTGTTGTTAATCCATTTATTTTGTTCCAAATATTATGTGCATTTAAGTAAAGAGCCATTAATTTTGCCTTTTTACCACTTTTTCCCTCTTTGACCCTATTTGCTGGTTTTTTAATGTTTGTACACTCTGTCCCTTCCTGTCACACTCTGGGTGTCATTACCTAAATAGCTGCCCTGCAATGCTGCCATATCCTTCTCCAGAACCCTCCCACCCTCTATTTGGTTTAAAGCTTTGTCTACAGCTCGAGTTATTTGATTCACCAGGACACTGGTCCCAGCACGGTTCAAGTGAAGCCCATCTACCCCGGTACTGGTACCTTTGCCCCATGAACTGAAACCCATTCCTCCCACACCAATCTCTCAGCCACATGTTTAACTCCTTGGCTTTATTTACCCTATGCCAGTTTGCCCATGGCTCAGGTGGTAATCTCAAGATTATTACCTTGGAGGTTCTGCTTTTTAATTTAGTTCCTAACTGTTCAAATTCTTTCAGCAGGACCTCCTTTCTAGTCCTATCAATGTCGTTGGTACCAGTGTGGACGGGGACAACGTGATCCCTCCTCTCCCACTCTAAGTTCCTCTCCAGCCCTCAGGAGATGTCCTTAATCCTGGCACCGGGCAGGCAACACAGCCTTCGGGACTCACACTCACGGCTGCAGAGAACAGTATATATCCCTCTAATGATATTGTCCCCTACCACTACTTTGTTCCTATTTCCTCCCCCGACTTGAATGTCTCCCTGTACCATGGTGCCATGGTCAGTTCGCTCATCCTCCCTGCAGTCCCTGCTGTCGTCCACCCCTACTCCTTCCTCCACCTTTACTCCCTCCCCTCTCCACACTCCTTTCTCCTCCTGGACTCCCTCCCTTCTCCACACTCTCTCCTTCACCCTGCACTCTCTTTCCTCTATGCACTCCTCCCCCCATCCAAACTCCTTTGCTTACACCTTCCACCCCACCCTTACACATACCTCCCCAGTTGCCGTATTCTCCCCCATTACCCCCTCCTCCCCCGTACTCCCCTCCCTCAACCTCACCTCAAGCACCTTCATTCCCCCCTCCCAACCTCAACACCCCCCTGACACCTCTTCCTCTCCCAGTCAATCCTGGACCTTCTTCTGCCATCTCCCAGTACACCTTCCTCTCCCAAATACTAGCTGGACCTTCCTCTCCACCCCCTCGACCATCATCTGTTCTGAGCAGACCCTCAATGGTGACTTTCCAACTTCCGTGAGCTGCTTCGCAGCAGAGCCATATCCATGGGAATCCACGCAGCATGTCATGGATGTTTCTCCAGTGTGCCCTTGCTCCAGCATCTTCTGCTCCTTGGATGTCCATGATGTGGGCAAGGCCCTGGCGGTAAGTCCCGACTGCTGCACGTCACACTTGTCAAGACGTGTTCTGCACCGGTGTCCAATCATGCCGATATGAGTGGGTGACCCAGTGGTGGTTGGGGGGGGAATGATTCTGGCGGATGGTATGTAGATGTATTAGTATGAGGCTCGCAGACCACCATTGGAGGGCTGAGTTGGCGATCACAATCTGGTCACACAACGTCATGAAACAGATTTCTGGTCTTCTCGCCATATTGTCTTTTTGTGCCGCCGAGCTTGCCCAACACCAGCAGGTGCGTAAAATTCCGCCTATTGTCATTTCTTTAAATACAAAGGAAGCACACAAAACTCTTTATTCACAATGGCGAGTGTGTGTGAAGTTCTCTGCACACACTTCTGTCTTAATACCATTCCTTTCAGCATAGGGAAGTACTTCTCTCAGAAATAAAAATATTTCATTCACATACTTTTTCCTAAAAAGGCTGTGGAATGGAATATTACAGAACGCATTGAGAATGAAGAGCAGACCACTTTGCAGTTATTTAAATTAACAAAAAAGCAAGGCCACAAAAAATCTTTTCACATATTGCAAAACTAATAGCAGAAATCCACCTCTGGGTGGCTGAATCTTGACAGACCTAACTGGCTTGCCAACAAATGTTGTGCTTGGATCAGGATTTGTGAGTTGCAGATAAAGATATCCAATATGCAGTTTCTTTGTACTACAGCCCACTTAATCAGTCAGGAGTAAATCAAAAACAAAAACAGAGAGCATTGAAACTAAAGCGATTATTTTCTTAGAGGCTCTGTCTAGCTTTGCAGTATAAAAGATAGGCTGAAGATAGAAGACTAAAATACGGTATCTACAACCCACAGTCTGCTCGAACAAGGCTCGACACCAGGAAGCTCACATTGAAATATTACTGCTTCAGTGTGTGGTTTGCACAGAAGTGGTTAGATTTTATTTTATAAAGTGTTGCCCTCCTTCAGTGAAATTGGTTAAAAAAAGTGAAAGAACTTGCATTATTAAAGCACCTTTAACAATCTCAGGATGTCCCAAAGTGTTCCACAGCAAATGAAGTACTTTTAAAGTGTTCTAATGTCGTAAATGCAGCAGTGAATTTGTGCAGAGCAAGTGTCTGCAAACAGCAATGAGATAATGACCAACTAATCTGTTTTAGTAATTTTGGAAGGATAACAATTGGTCAAGCTGTTTAAAATAGTGCCAGGCAATCTTTTATGACCATCTGAGAGGACTGACAGAGCCTCAGTTTAACATCTCATCTGAGAGATGTATCTTTGACAAAGCAGCACCCACTCAGTACTGTACTGACCTGACTCAGGGGCTAGATTTCTATCACTGAAGACCAACACTTACATCTATGAGTCAAATACTGCCGATGCTGGAAATCAGAAATAAAAACAGAAAATGCTGGAAAAGCAAGCCTGACAGCATCTGTGGAGAGAGAAAAACAGAGTTAGCATTTCAAGTTCGTATGACTCTTCTTCAGCGCTAAAGAGAAGTAGGAATGGAATGGATTTTATACTGTTGAGGAGGGGTGGAGGAAAATAGAAGGTCAGAGATAGGTAGGAGCTAAGGACAAGTTTGACAAAGATGTCAGGGACACAGGACAAGGGAGTGTTAATGGCAGTGTTAAAAACTAAAGAAGGTGCTGATAGTGGCATTAAGGTAAGAGCAGAATGTGTTAATAGCAGAACAAGGGTCAGTGCTCTGTGAAAGCAAAACATAAGAACAAATAACAAACGGCCCTGTTGGAGGGCAGGGGGCAAGGGAGATGGTTGGGGAATTTTTTTTAAAAATTGGGTTTAAAGGGGTAAAGATGGAGGAGAGAATTCATGGTCTGAATTTGATGAGCTCAATGTTAAGCCCAAAAGGCTGTAAAGTGCCTAATTGGAAGGTGAGGTGCTGTTCCTCCAGTTTGCGTTGGGCTTCACTGGAACATTGGAGTAGGCCAAGGAAGGACATGTGGGCATGAGAGCAGGATGGAGTATTGAAATGGCAAGCGACAGGAAGGCTTGGGTCATGCTTGCAGACTGAGTGAAGGTGTTTCACAAAGTGGTCACTCAGTCTGAATTTAGTCTCTCCAATGTAGAGGAGACATTGGGAGCAGCGAATGCTGTAGACCAAATTGAAGGAGGTGCAAGGGAAGCGCTGCCTCACCTGAAAGGAGTGTTTGTGGCCTTGAATGGTGAGGAGGGAGCAGTTAAAAGGGCAGGTGTTGCAGCTTTTGAGATTGCATGGGAAGGGTATGAGGGGCTGGAGGAGTGGACCAGCGTGTCACGGAGGGAATGGTCCCTATGGAATGCTGAAATGGGGGAGGGGAGGGGAAGATGTGTTTGCTGGAGTTGGCGGAAATGGCGGAGGATGATCCTATGAATGCGGAGCCTGGTGGGATGAAAAGTGAGAACAAGGGGGACCCTACCATGGTTCTGGGAGGGAGGGGAAGGGGTGAGTGCAGAGGCATGGGAGATGGGTTGGACATGGTTGAGGGCCCTGTCAACCATAGTGGATCAGATGGAGGCAAAATATTGCACCCTGTGCAAAACTGGAGAATGCTTTACAAAGAATATTAGGGGCTAACAAATTGCTGCCAACAACTGGTGGAGACCATATAGGAGGGGGTGAACTTTACCTCCCTGAATCAAGTAGTTTGCGATCAGGTCAGATGTTAAAATTTCAAAAATATTTGAAACCAGGAGCCAACCTGCCTCTATCTCGCCCGCTTCTGGGTTTAACAGAGGAGGAACAGGGGCTCCTGGGGGTGGGTCAGCAGTTTAAGTATTTTAATGAGACTGCCTGCCTCTGAAATAACTTGCTTTGCAGGTTCAATCTGGTAGGCCAGGTTTCCCAGGCCACTGGAAATGGAGAACTAAGTGTCTTTTAGACATTCTCTCATAAAAAGGCATCAGGGTTTGAGATCATGCTGCCTGCACTGCCTCCAAAGTTGTAGATCAGACCAACTGTTCCTGCAGCCTGTTTTGAAGTGCATGCTGTCTGAATCAAAACCAGGCATATCAATCAGGCTGCCTCCTGCACAGGAAACCTGTCAAGAATGAAAGACACTAGTTAAAACTCCACAGTATGCAGGAAAACCGGGGCTTCTGAAACACCCCCCACCCCACCCGACTACGTAACCTGCCCCTGATATATCCTGCCAACATCTGTGGGTAAACGACGGAGTGGTGTGGTACACAAGGGAGTTGAAGGTTATGGGGGCAAGATGGCAAAGTGGAGTTGAGACTACAGCCAGATCAGCCACAGGGGAGGAATTTCCCATGTCGGGTGGGCTTGGCGGGGGGCAGGACTGTGATTTCACACTGGGCGGGCCAATTAAAACCCACCCAGCATGAAACGTGAGCGACAGCGCACAGCGCTGCCTGTGCGGGGGGGGATGGGGGCATGGGGGCGGGAGGAGGGTAAGCTAGAACTTTGCGCATGCCCACGAGTGCGCGCTTGAAAATCTCCCTGGGGCACAGAGCTGCCTCAGGGAGATGAACAGTTTTCAAAATAAAAAAATAAAGGTTTAGAAAATGTTATAAAACATTTCCCCTCATGTATGAGCAGGGGCATGTTATTAAATAAATTTAAAAATGTTTATTTTATTTTTCCCACCAGCGGATGAGGTTTCCTAAAAATTGCAAAGGCCGCTTGGCCTTTTTGCCTGCCCGCCAGCCCATAAAGTCGGACGGGCAGCGGAAAAATTTCTTTTAATTACCTTTTTAATGGCCTCAATAAGCCTTTTAATTGTCGGTGGGCGCGCTGCTGACTCTGGCATGTGCCCGCCGACTGAAATATCGTGCGAGTGCACGATGACTACCAGACGTTCGCCCGACATCATCGCGTGTCATTTTACCCTCGCTCGGGTCGGGTGTGTGCCCGCCCACCGAGCTAAAATTTCTCCCCATGATCTTATTGAATGGCGGAGCAGGCTTGAAGGACTCCTAAGTCCAATGTTCCTATAAAGCCCTAACCGATAACCAACTCAGTGAAGACGGTAAAGGAAGTGGGTGCAAAGAGGTTATCTATTTAGCACCCACCTCACAGAGTGATAGTAAAGCGCACTTGGCAGGAAATGACAGCCATTGTCCACACTGTCCACGTTACCTGCCTGACTTGAGAATTGAAAATGATGGGTCACTTTAAGGATGATGCCAGGATGAGACTGCTTAACAGACCCACTTACCAGCTAAGCAGCCAATAATGCCTGCCCGAAAGCACTGCCTGTTGTTGTAATGCACATTCTGAGACCTCACAGCCGTGACTTTAATTGTCGGACATGTGACCCATATTCCATTATAGGATACATTCATGCTCCAGTTGACAATCCACAGTCTTGACAGACTCACTACTATTGGCCACAGTGATTCGCCCTTGACTGAACAGAAACATGTACTTCCTTGGCATGATTTAGGAAACCCAGGAAACACCTGTTTTATGGTATCTAAAATAAGTCAGGAAAAGCTCCAATTAAATAAATTTATTCACCTTGCAGAAGCTGGAGTGCTGACATGTCTTTGGAGGGCAAAACTGGGATGGGGTATAAAATGGGCATGTGACCTAAACTCGCCCTAGGTACATTAGGTTAAAATTCAGGGATCTGCAGTGTGTTCCATTAGAGAAGAGTTGCACTGGGGTATTTGACAATAATAGCTTACATTTATAAATCACTTTTAAGATGTTCTAAAGTGTTTCACTGAGGCATGATCAAAAAAGGAACTCTGAGCCAAAGGAGGCGATTTTAGACCAAAAGCCTAAACAAAGAGATGGTTTTTAAAGAGGATCTTAAAGAAGGTGGAGAGACGAAAGGGTTTAAGGAGGGAATTCCGGGCTGTGGGACATAAAAGATCAGAATTCAGTAGGGGTGGAGATGAAAAGGATTGTATCAGTATGATGCATATTTGCTGAATGAGCTTATTACCTCAAAGGAAGTAGAACTGATTAGTGAGTGCCAAGTCCAGCTAGAAGATCAAGGGCTAAATATTGCATAGAGTTGGTTTTCGGGTGCAGAGATCAAGATGTGTGATTACCCTAGCCGAGCTGAGATGATACTGACAGCACACACTCTTTATACTGCCTGCTCATCGGCATGCTTGTTAGTATGTAACATTGGCTATGCTGCTTACTGTCTCCGCACTCAGTTGGTTGCGTGGTTAACATGAAGTCCCCCTTGCCGGCACTTCTTAGAGCTTCCTCAAGCTGCAGCAGCTGGTGGAACTGCCTCCAAAGTCTTTCAGGGAAAGAATAAACCACCAATGGAACAGTTGGTGAGGGTTCCCGGATTCTCTGATGTGGTGCTGGAGATGGAAAGGAGAGAGGTCATATTTCTGCAGGGGCCAGGAGAGTGTTCAGGTGCATGCTGCAAAGTGAATAGGATCAGGTCAGCTACACAGGTCAGTTCAAGAGATGTGGCCTCAAAGACCTGGCTGCACATGCCACAAAAAGTTCAAAAACCTCACATAAGAGGTAAAGCCAGTGAATACATCTTCAAAGGCTACTTGCCACCCACTGCACCAGCAATTTCACACACTCCTCAATACACTACAGCCCTGTCATTCACCCACCACTCATTCAAATGCTCCACCTAACCCTCCCACACTTATCAATGCTGCAAGCCTCATTCCCACAACTTGCAGCTTCCACATATTTCCAACTATTTCACTATAATAGGCATATCATCCAAACACCTTACAACACACTTTATTGACACTTTTGCAGTACAAGGTTGCACATAACAGAACAGCAGCAGGAGAATGTAGATGGTCATGCACACAGAAATGCTTGTTGCATTGACAGACATGCCACAGAGCCTGTTGTCACTCTCAATGGGCATGGAGGACTCCAGATCCAACTTGGCACAGGGCATTGAGCGGAGGTTGGAGCCTGTTCTTTCCAATTTGGAATGGTGGCCAACTCCACGATAACACTTGCTGACCCAGCTGTGATGCAGTGGCTGGTGTCTTAGTTTCCATTGCAACACAGGCAGAAGATACCCAATGTCTGAGTGCTGCAGTGGAAGTTCAAACTGAGGTCATGAGAACTATGCTTGTTGCCATGTAAGGCTAAACTGGTGCCACATGGGGCCGGACTGCTGCTACCATGGCTATGGACACTAGTGCTCAGAGGGGCTTGCAGGGTCTCACAGGAGGCCAACAGCCTGTGCTCCAGCAGATTACCAGGATTTCTGTGCCACTATGGAGAGTAGCAGTGGTTCCGTAGTGCACAAACTTGCTTTCCTCTCTCAGAATGACAGTATTTGTGGCTCCCAGCACTGCCATTCCTCCAGTGTCCCTGCTCTTGCCTGTCAACTAGCCAACCCAGATTATATCCATCCACATCAAGGTGGTGTAGTCGGAAATCGGGCCCTCAAGGCCCAAAGCTGCTTGGGGCATCCTGCTAGGCCATTTGTAAACTCTCCCACTGATTATCAGCAGCATCAGTCATTGTGCAGCCAATGGGGTAGCTCTGTGGAGGAGAATATGGCCAGGCAAAGGCATCCACAAGGCTGGAACTGAAGAGTGCAGAAGGGTGAATGGTTTTTTTATGTATTATTGGAAGTGTTGGATAAGGTTGGTCAAGATGGTGGACGGCTGTTGAGCCATGGTGGATAGCTTCAACAATGTGCTGCTGCACCTGGCATTAAAGGACCAAGAGTTAGCGAGCGGCGGTGGGGGTGAGGGGGGTCAGTAACAGAAACGATGAGCAGGAGAGAGTTGGTGAGTGGGAGAGATGACGAGTGGGAGGGAGGCAGCGAATGAGAGAGAGAGTCAGCAGGTGGGAAAGGCGGCAAGTGGGAGGGTCAACGAGCAGGAGAGGCAGCAAGCAGGAGGGTTGGGTAGGGAAGTGATGTGTGGGAGAGGCAGTGAGCAGGTGAGAGTCAGCATGTGGGAGAGGCAGCGAGCAGGAAGGTCAATGAGAAGGGGCAGTGAGCAGGAGGGAAGTGGCAAGCGGGGTCGGTGAGTGGGAAAGAGTTGGTGAGCAGGAGGGTCAGCGGGTGGGAGGGTTGGCAAGTGGGACAAAGGGCCATCTTTAAGTGGAGCTTTCTTTTGGTGGGAACTGGGCCTGGTGTAGTTTGAGGCCTGAGCGCCGGACTGGAAAAAGTCACTGGGACTAGGGAGCTGGGTTATCTCTGGGAGATGCCCTTTGGGGTGGGGATGAGGGCCCTTCCCTCCAGCACTCCAGCAAACCTAGGAGCAGCTCTCCCAGTGTTGTGGGTCCAGCTGGGGCAACCTTGAGGTCTCATGTGTCTGGGGGAGGCCTCACTGATTAAACAGGTTGCATGTTTCCTGTCTTGTTTTTAGCACTGAGTGAGAGGCAAGTTAGGGGTATTTAGTATCCTAGTGAAAGATCATTACTTTATTTTGGCAGGACTTTGCTATGGTAAGAAGTTATTTTTGGGAGATTTAGAGCTGTGGTGAGAGGTTTATTGAGGGATTATTGGGGTCTAGAATTATGGTGAGGGGATTTAGTCGAGGGGAGTTAGTGCTGTGATGGGGGCCTTTTGGGGAGCTTTATTGCTGTGATGCAGGTTTACTGAGGTGGTTTTATTTTGAGGTGTGTGTTGAATTACTGAGGGGGTTGAATTGCTGAGGTGGTGGTCCAATGAATGTAAATTCAAATCTTACCTGTAGCTGTTTGAGAATTTGAATTAGTTTAAAAACAATCTGGTGTTCTTAAAAATGACCATAAAGCTATTGAACAGCTATAAAAGCTCAACTGGTTCACTAGTGTCCTTTAGGGAAGGAAGCCGGCCAATCTTATGAGCTGGAAATCCAATCTTACGTCAACATGGTGGACTCAACCACCCTCTGAAATGGCCTGGCAAATTTCTACAATGAATGTGAGTCAAGAAAGTTCAGGGAAACTAGGGTTGGGGCAATAAAACTGACTTTGCCAACCGGCAATGAAGAATGTAAAACTTATTTATCTGTAGTCATCCTATCGCTTTCAATTCTGGATGCACCATTAATAACTTTGACTCACTGTCGAGGCTGTGTTATGTTCAATGGGTGTGACATTATCTTGGTCCATTCCTCATACACTACTATGTTAGACACCCATAAATCTCTCTCCCTATTTTCTGAACCGATTCTTCATCTGTTTTTACCCACCAATGGAAACAACTCTGTATTCATTTGCAGAAAAGTGGCTAATTTCCAGGCCATTAAGATTATTCATTTACATCAATTGAATGTGGACTCAATGTTAAATTGTTAAACTGCAACACAGATCCAGGAATGGGGGAAAGGATGGGACCCAATGGAAATTGCGTAGCTTCCCAGTGCTTTACCATCAAAAAAAAATTTGCCAATACAAATGCTTAAACACTCCTGATGAAGTGTCTCCCCCAAAACATACACCTATTTTTTCTGATGCTGCTGCATACTTATGGAATTTTTGATCTTCATTTAAGAATAAAATTTGGCTGTCAGTTTTCTATTTATAGTACCTGAGGGTGTTTCTAGAATTGAATACGAATAAAGGCACATTTAAGTTTTTTTCATCCTTTGCTGACACTCTTTACCTAACAAAGCTAAAAGCACCAATTGTTGCAGAATCTGCACCTTTTTGCTGGGGGTTCGGGGGGAAAGGGTGGGGAGAGGTGAGGTGGACAGGGCAGAGTTCCAGATTACTACTGCTCTTGGTGTGAAAAAGTGCTTTGTGGTTGTGTTCCTGAATAGCCTAGCTCTAATTTTAAGATCATGCCCCCTTGCTCTAGATTTCTCAGCCAGAGGAAATAGGTTCCCTATGTCTACTTTATCATCACAAGAACCCAGGATTGACAGAATAGGGAAACATTGCAATGGTGGGCAATTTTGTTTTGCACCAATGCTAAGAGTTTAATGTAAATCAGAAGGAATTGGGGCAGGAAGGAGCCAGAGATCAGACCTTAATTCCATACTTATACTAAAAACTTGCACAGATGCAGATCTATAATGTAAGTGCTCTGTCAGAAATATGTTCCACATGTCTGTGCAAAACAATGAATAAATAAATCAAATGACTGTTCAGCTGTTTTCGACAACGATCAAAGAGTTTCACTATCAAACTACTGTATATAAAACCCAGGGGAAGCCTTAAACAGTTTCCATAGTCCAGGCATCACAAACCATTAAGGCTGTAATAGGATTCAATAAATAGAACTAAAAAGCTTGCTTCACTGTTTATTCAGATTCACAGCAGACAAAAATAGTTCTGTTCCATATTTCACATTTGGATGATAAAATAAATATGTATTCTCATAAAAAGTGCAGTTATTGAAAAAAGAGGTCAACTGAACACTAGATAAATGATTAGATGTACACCGAAATATAAACAATGACATACTAGTTTCCACTTTCCACTGCTTTAGGACAGTGATAACAAACTGCTTGTTAGTTCTGTTTATCAGCAACTTTCTCCTTCCTGTAGTGCTCTCATAGGAAGCAAACAATCTAACAAGGGTTTGACCTGATATATATTTCCTTCTTAATTGTACATGCAGATTAATGTATACACAACATATGGTTATTGTATATATTTCACTGTCATTACTGTTGATTTTAAACCTTACTTTGATTCCAAGTAAATATTTATATTAGAATATTGGCCTTGTTTCAGTAGCAGCGCTCTCACCTCTGAGTCAGAAAGTCAGAAATCATTTTGGAATATTTAAAATCTAGATGAACTCTAAGAGTTAGAAGTGTAAAGTAACCAAGAGACAAGAATGGGGATAGCCAAGGACAATGACTGCACTTGTACAAGTTGAGAAACTGTTTGATGAATCATAGTACCAACCTTCATGCTGAATATTGTGTAATAAGCATATCTCACAACTGGGGAGATACATACTTATAGTATATTAGCTATGACAAAAGAAACCCCTGACAATTAATTCTTGTTTAAACTATGTGTAACCATCTTGGTAAGTAGAGCTGAAACCAATGAGTCATAAGTTAGATTATAGAGAAATTGATGGCAGAGCAGGAAAACAATCATTTTCAGGCTGACACCGCTGTCATGAGTGCCTACTTTTGATAAGACATTTAACTGAGGACCCATCTCTCAGGTGGGTGTCAAAGATCTAACGGCACTATAAAAAGAAAAGCAAGGAATTCTGGTGTCCTAGTCAGCATTTATTCATCAACCAACACCTGAGGCAGGTGGATCTGGTCATTTATTTAATTGTTATTTGTGCAAGCTTGCTGTGTGCAAATTAGCTGCTATGCTTCCCTATATTACAACAGTGGCTACACTTCAAAAGAACTTCATTGGTTGTGGGGCATTTCGAGAATGCTACATGAAGGCAAGTCTTTCTTTCTATGTGCAGTCCACATTCATGTACATTCTCATTACGATAATGTGCTTAATACTCATTTATAAATCTTTCATATTTTTATACTACAAAATTTCTACTGTCATAAATTAAAGCAAATTAATCACAGGATGTTTCTTAGAATATTTACATGCCTGACCAAGACCATTGACAATTTCTCAGTTAATGAAACAATTCATGCTGACATGCAGCAAGGCCAGGGCAACATGCAGGCTTGTGCTGATAAGTGGCAAATAGCATTTGTGCCACATAAGTGCCTGGTGAAAACCATCTCCAACAAGGAAAAAGAAAGGCATAGCACTTTTCATGAGCTCAGAACATCTCAAAGGGCTTTACTGCCAAGGAAATATGCTGGAAGTGTAAACACTATTGTAATATAGGGCATGAAAGAGCATAACTTTCTTCCCTTGACACTGAATAGCATTACCACCTTGAATCCCCCACCATTACCATCCTGAGCATCACCATTGACCAGGAACTGAATTGGATCAGTCACCTGAATGCCATGGCTACTGGCACAGGTCAGAAGCTGGGTACTTTGCAATGATTTGATAACATTCTGACTCCCCAAAGCCCTACCACTTATAAAACACAGGCCAGGAGCATGATGGAAGGAATGCTTGCCATTTGCCTGGATGGATGCAGCTCAAGAAACTCAATACTATTTAGGACAAAACAGATTAGCTTAAATATTCATTCCCTCCACCACCAGTGCTCTGGTTGAAGAGTACACTATTTACAGGATGCACCACAATAAGTCATTAAGGCTTTTTCAGAGCACCTCCCAAACTCCCAACCTCCAACACCTATGGCAAGGGCAGAAGGTGTAGGGAAACATCATCATTTCCAAGTTCCTTTTCAAGTCAACACCATCCTAATTTGAAATTACTTCTTTATTAATCCTGGGTCGAAATCTTCATCATGTGGGTGATAGCAATTCAAGAAAAATAAAGTCTTCCATTTATATAGTTCTTATACATTATTAACGTATAAAATACCACTCAAATTATGGATCCGCTAGTGTAAAATATTTTTCATGGTTTAATTTAGACAATGTATTTTGAGGTGCCCCATTGAGATGGTAATAAATACAAGGTCCAATATAAGATTTTAAAAGCTTGACTCTCTAGATAGGTTAAAAGGACATCAATATCAGACTGTCTATCCAGCTCTGTAATTTAACCTCCCAACTATCCTCAATTGCCCCAGCCCCAGGATCATCCTGGGTACCAGGTTACTTCTCAAAGTTGCAAGGTGTAATGCAAGATGAATCCTCACTGTTCAAAGACCAGTTGTTTTCAACATTGTAGAAGAGGGTTTAGTTGTTGCCTACCCTGTGGAAACCCACAGTTTTCCTGACATTGATTCCAAGGCCAGTCTTCTTACAGAAGATTTCCAGAATAGCCAAATTCTTACACATACTACTGTGGGAATCACTCAGTCATTTGATATTATCAGCAAAAGCAAGAGGGGTGCACTTTGGTGATCTAAACATGTTCCCCAGTCTGACACTGGACTCATTCTCCTCCAGAGTGCAGAAGAATCTTTCCATACAATACTAAAAAGCAACAGTGATTGTCAGCATCTAATAGGTTCTGTTTAATGAATGTTAAATACCCAGTACTTGATGGTAATAAGGTGAATAGGTGCTGGGTATTGATTTGCTAATGATACTCAGTTGTATATAAGGAAGAGTCAGCTGATTTGAGTTGGTTCAAGTTGAGTGGAATGCCTAAGGTGGCAGCTGCAGCTAATGGCGGTGTGCCCCACAAGATGTCGAAGCAGTCACTGACTAAAGTCACCAAGAAGTCGCCCAAGAAGCAGATGAAATCTCGCAAGCAGTGCTATTCCATTTACATGTACAGGGTGCTGACCCAGGCCCACCCTTCCACCAGGATCTCGTCCAAGGCCAAGAGTGTCATGAACTCCTTCGTTGTCAACATTTTTGAACACATCACTTCCGAGGCCTCGCACCTCATTCACTACAACAAGCGCCACACCATCTTGGACAGGGAGATCCAGAGTGCCGTCCACCTCATGCTGCCAGGGAGCTGGTCAAACACGTGTCTCCGAAGGCATGAAAGCAGTTATCAAATACACCAACTCCATTTAGGTCAACCATTCTAAAGGTTAAAAAGAAAACACAGGTTGTCTGGTGTGTTGGAGAGGAGAAGTCAGCTCTGTAGTGAGAAATAAAACTCAAGCATCCTAGTCTCTGTATATCCTTCACATCCAGGCTTGGGAATTAGCCAACAGTGAAAATGTTCATCTTGCTTGCATCCTTACAAATAGACATTGCATTTGTCTTGCCCATCCTGGGGTCAATTTCAGTCATTGTACCATGACACATATTTTCAATTAATTGAGTGAATTTAATACACAATTCCATACAATGAAGGCTCTTCAGAATTAATTTATGCCCAACAAAATTGAAGGCTTGTGCAAGATCTATAAAAACAACCAGTTTTCTTCATCCTTAGGCAATGTCAGCTGTGGTTCAGAAGCTGGAATTGTTGCCTGAGTCGGAAATTTCTGGGTTCAAATCCGACTTCAGGTCTTGAGCACAAAATTGAAGGCTGATGTGCAAGTGCAGTACTGGAGGGATTGCTGCACTAGCAAAGGTAAAGTCTTTTGGATGAGATGTTAAACTGAGGCCCTGTTTGTCTTCTCAGGTGGGTGTAAAAGACCCCATGGCACAATTTTGAAAAAGAACAGGGAAGTTACCCCAGCATCCTGGCTAATAGATATCACAATCAACATCACAAAATACAGATTATCTGATCAGTATCACATTATTGTTTGTGGGAGTTTGCTGTGTATCAATTGGATGCCATGTTTCCTATTTAACTAAGTGACTACACTTTTAAAAGTAGATCATTGACTGTAAGACACTTTGAGACCTCTGGTTGTTGTGAAAGCTGCTATATAAATGCAAGTCTTTCCTTTACAACCCTAGCCCCCCACCCCAAAACAATTTTTCACAACTGCAGTACTTTCATTGCAATGGGTGTTGCAGCAGTGAAACCCTTTTGACTGGGGTTGAGAGTAATTGCATTCACCAATCCTTTGGCTTTAAGAACAGATAAAATCAAGCCAATTGTGATAGGTCAGAAATTATCTACATTTTTCAAAATTTGGTACCTCCAGATTTAGGAATTAAAACTGTTCTACATATCTTCAACAAGTCCAGAACCCATTTGGGCATTCAGATATAAGGTGAAAACATCCCTGGCAACATTATAGATCTGGTTTTTATCAAATCAAAAAGGTCCTTGACCAACGTGATATCAGGACTAGGGCAGTATTTTAAAAAAAATCTTCAATAGCCTTATTCATTTCCAATTTACTTACTACCTCCATCAAGCCACCACTATTGGCTTTATTACAAATGGGAAAGAACATATCTCTGCTTTACTATTAAAATTTTAAAATCTCCGTTTAAAATACAATTCCAACTCAGATATCTAATAGGCAGTCAATTTGATCAGGACTATCCATTATGTCCCTTGCCAATCTCCTCTTCTCCTATATAAAAAGAACCAAAGTTTTTAAAAAAATGTTTTTTTCCCCACAAAACTTCTACAGGCACTGTTGTTAAGAGATCTTTTAAAATGATTGTTAAGAAGCATATTAAAATTGATATCAAAATTTCCTTTACTGTCTTTTTTTTCTTAACTCTTAAGTTATCCGTATTTCTTCTGATCAAGTTCACATCTGCATCATTCAGGCGTTCAATTGGTTGCTCAATTCTAGTACTAATAGACAACAAGTCTATTATTCATGCCATTTGTTGTTAAATCTGGCAAATGAGCTACACAATCCCTGACTGTGCAACTAATCAATACCTCTAATTGTTCCTCATGGTTAGATATTACATCCTCATCTGAGACAACCTCAGGAATTTCCTGACAACTTCAGGATGTCCAAAAGCACTTTATACCCAGTTAAGTATTTTTGAAGTGTTGTCACTGGTGTTATGTAGGAAGCATGTCAACCAATTTGCACAGAGCAAGTCCCCATAAAAAGCAATGCGATAATAGCCAGATAACCTGTTTTATTGAAAGCAACATATTGCGGATGCTGGAAACTTGAAATAAAAAGAGAAAGTGCAGGAAAATCTCAGCAGGTCTGGCAGCATGGAGCGCAAAACAGAATTGGAGTTTTGAGATGAATATGACTCTTCTTCTCCTTCTTTGGAGGGAGAGTCATATTCCACTTAAAACATTAACTCTGTTTCTCTCTCCACAGATGCTGCCAGACTTGCTGAGTGTTCTCAGCACTTTCTGTGTTTATTGTTTTATTGTTGTTAGTTGAGGGATAATTGTTGTGCAGGACACCAGGGAGAACTCCTCTGCATTTCTTCGGAAGAGTTCCATGGGATTTTTTATGTTCACCTCAGAGAGTAGGCAGACCACAGTTTAACAGGTCATCTGAAAGAAGGTACCACTGACACCACAGCTCTCTCTCAGTAATGCACTGGATTTGCACTGTCAGCTTGGATTTTGAGCATATTATATTGCATATTGTTAGCCAAAGCAATTCTGCCTGTTCTGCATCCCACCATATCTAATTTCACTCCCACACACTATATAATACAAAATGTAACAGTGACTCTTCATAAAACTTTAATAACCACAGGTGGATTACTCTGTGCAATTTTGGACTCCACTCTTTTGGTGGGATATTCAGGCAATAGAGAGAGTATAGCATACATTGATGAGGAATGCCTCCTGGTCCGAGGAAGTACGAATATGAGGACCCAAAATTGGGACTTTTTTCATTCGCATTTGCTAGGTGTCTTTAAAATCCTGAAGGTATAGCACAGAGTAGATAGATATGTTTTTTTTTCCAGTGATTGAGAGTTCTAGAAATAGGGCACATAAATATGAGACTAAATGTAAGAGATTTAGGGGATGAATAGGAAGAGGAACTTTTTATACAGAGGGTGGTGAAGCTGTGGAATGCATTACTGGAATTAGTGACTAAAGCAGAAACCAAGTCAACATTTAAGAATTAGTTAGATAGCTGACTGAAGGAAAGGGTATAAAGGGGTATGGGAACAGGACAGATACACGGATTAGGTTACTGTTCATGTGGATGACACAGACTGATTGGCCCAAATGACTTGTTTCTGTGTTGGCAGTTCATGTGCAATTCCTCATCTCAAACATGTCAAACCTTAAACAATGACCTTGAATAGGCCCTCACTTCCCATGTGGGATCATTGAAGTACACCAGATTCTAGTCCCCAATGCACAAGGCAGTATGGCCAGCCAACTTCCTACTAAGAGCACAAAGCCCTGAGGCTGTTAGTGTAATAAGTGCCCTTCCTATATAAAAAAACAGCAGCTTATGAATGGTTTATTTTGAAATTGTTCTTGATATTACTGGAGGAATGATTTAATCTGTCTGTTTGATATTAATTTACCCCTTACTTTAATGGAGGTGTTTAAAACAGATGAGTTAATACCTGCATTAAACTGATGGACAGAATGTTGTAGAAACATCACCAGCAGTAAGTAATGTTTGGGGTCAAAAAGCTTAGAGGCATATCAAGAAACAGGTATAATATTTTGATAATAATAGATTAGCACATCTGTTCATGATTGATTGTTGTTGAGGTGAGCCAGCTCAGTGAGCTGGATTCTCTCATACCAAAATATATAAAACCCTTTGGGAACAAGAAGTGTTTAAAAATCAAACATATTTCTGAGACAGAAGTCAAAAGACCCGTCCCAGAAATAAACTCGTTCCTGGATTATAGTAAACCCATTTCGATCATTGCAACAGATATTGGGGGGGACTTTCAAATATCAAGCATAACTACGTATCTTAAGAAAACAGGCTCCTTCTTGGGTTGCATTCACAGACGTGTGCACTTTCTAACCTCTTTCCTGGTCTCAAGAATAGATACACTGAGCGAAAACAAACAGGCCAGCTCCTATTTATAATGCACCATCATCCCTTCTGTCATTTAATCAATCCTGCCATCCAACCCATCACAATCGACCTCTCCCTTTTGCTCCTTCCCTATTCCCGTTTCTCTGGTTTCCTTAAAAAAAACGTTCTATCTTCTAGTTCCGAAGCTATGTTGTCACATTACCGGCCGTGGTTTCACGATAGTGCTCTTGTGTCTGTGTCAGAGGGATAATGATTCAAGCCTTGATCCAGGTGCTTCAGTACAAAATCCAGTGTAGCACTGGGAGTGTTGCACTGTCAAAGGCGGTGTCTTTCACCTGAGACATTAAACTGCTGACTCTAAATGAAGAGGAGCAGGAGTTATTTTCCTATTGTCCTGTTCAACGTTGATCCTTTAAACAAAACCTAAAGACAGATTACATGGTCATTATCACATTGATGCTTGTGGGAGCTTGCGGTCTGCCCCACACTAGAACAGTGAAGACACTGAAAAGTACCAGTTTGCCTATAAAGCACTTTGGGGCGTCTCTGAGGTATGAAAAGCCCTGTATAAATGTCTCTTTATTTGCTCCCTACATCGACCCGAAGCGCTGAACTCGCTTCCTCGCGCCCGAGATGCTAACCTGATCTGTCGGGTGTTTGCCAGCATTTTTTAGTTATGACTTCTTTCGGATTTCCAAATAGCTTTTGACACCTGGTTGGCGTATGGGCGAACTTGTGTTTACTGACAGGGCGCCGGTGCAGCTCGGTGAGGGTTAACGACGGGGTTGAAAGGTTTGCCGAGTGTTAGTGTGAGTGCAGGATGTGAGTTAGTGGCTCTGCCGCCTCTCTCCTCCCCTTGTCAGTTCCAGCATTAGCTCCGCCTGTGGCAATTTCACCCAGTAGCCCCACCATTCACCGGGTCGTGGGGAGAGGGCGCTGGGGGCTGGGAGCTGGGGGTTTGGGGGGGGTGGGGGGGTGGGGAGGGGGGTGGGGGGTTGAGAATTTCCTTCTGGCTCCTTTTAGGATCAGCCCCTCCGCCAACACTCTGGACTGCAGCCTCAGTGGATGGGACCAAGTTGATTCCCTTTGAACAAAACACCGAGAAAAGTCAAACTTCACCAGCGGCGCAAACTCCCCTAAAAGATGTCCACGCAGGGTTTGTACCAAGGTGGAGGTGCTGGTGCTGGAGGTGGAGGAGGAGGAGGGTGGTTAAACACTGTTTTCTTTTGTTCCTCGCCATCGGCGAAGGGCATATCGAAGAGAAAATTGCGCCAGACCAGAAGCTTGGACTCGGCGATTATCCGAGGTTACGGGACCGACACAGAGCTGGCCGCCGATGATTTCGACGTCCCAAGGAATACCTGCATGAGGTCCAAGTACGTGGGTGTCAGCAGCCCCCTGTCTCCTCGTAGCTCGGCTGAGAATTTGGCCGGCTCCCGGTCGCTGCGGTCCAGGCAGTGCCCCCGTGTCCCTCTGGAAAAATCCCTTTCCAGCAACTTCAGTTTGGATTACGACCCGAGGGGAGGCGTGAAGAGAACCGCCGCCTGGGACCTCTCCTTCCTCCCCAAGAATCCACCTCAGAACCTGTCCAGCAACACGCTGTTCTCCCCGAGAAAGTGGCTGCAGAGAAAGCCACATCAACCCAACAGCCAGTCCTACATAGTCTGGAGGTCAGAGGTAGGAATTACTAATTGGACTTTTGTAAATATACACATCCCGGGCGCCCAGGATGGGTTATATGTGATGGATTTCATGTATGTATTATTGGCAAACAAGGCCACTGTATGAGGAGTGGCATATCCTTGCTCGGTGAGTTGAACTCTTGCTGGCTTAATTTTTGTTGCTATTGATGAGTTGGGCAGAGTCCTGCAGGTGAGTGTGTGTATTCGAGAACCGAGCACGTATGAACCCATTCTCAGTGCAGCGCAATTATCATCAACATCTCCAAACTAAACAGATAACTGCTGCTATCCATCAAATCTGTGACATATCAAATACAATTAATCCTTTTTAGGAACTGCTGGTACTTTTGCGTTTTGAAGAACAAATGTCACTCTCAGTTCAACTTCAAGCAACAGCTGAGAGCTATTCTGTCAAACCTACATATATTTTTTTCGCTGTTCTGTTTCACTAATTACTTTGTAAATGGTGGTGACATTATCAGGTGACCTCAAAAGGAAGGGATCTTCACTAACGATATGACAGGACAGAGTTAACAGGAGTGTCTCAGCAGCCTGTCATTCCAACACTTTGTGTGATGGGGCTGACAAACTCCTCTCAGCTGATGCCATGGATTCTCACTGCTAAAGTGAAACCCTGAGGGTAACAGGCCGAAGGCAATGAACAGGACGCCCCAGTAAACCATGACTCTTTCTAATAGCTCATGTTAAAGCTTTATCTGATTGTGTTGAAATTGTGCCCATTTCGCCTTAACCTTTGAAGAGGGGAGGGGAAGGGAATGGGTTGTTGGGGTTCAATGCAAGGCTCAGCCCACAACTCATCGGGGCAATACAAAGGGATGGTTGGAAACCAATATGAGGTTATCCTGAGAGATGAATAGGTCCTTTCTACTGTATGCCTTGACAGTCAGTAGCACGTGACATGTCTGGAGATCACTCACTTACGAACAAGAAACCAATATATTCCTAATGCAGTCACTCAAGCCAGAAAGGGCTAATGACAGTTGATCATGCATTTTTGTGTGTGACAGTTTTTTGTACCAAAATGTTTGGAAAGTCCTAGTGGTTGTTATAATCTTTTGTAGGCAACAACTTAAATATACACACTTCTACATGCCATATCTTATTAAATGTATTCTATAATCCTACCTCTAGTTTTTTGTTGTAAATGATTTTATGTGACTTTTGAGCGCAACTTAGTTTTATTTTATCCTGGACTGATATGAATCACATGGAAGTGTCCGATCCAGTGATCTTAGGCCATCAGTCAAACAGTGAGAGGCATACATTTGTGTGAAAGATCTATGAATTAACCATAATTCCATATTCAATGGAAGCTCATTTATCATATAAAAAGCTCCAATGTAAAATGATGTATACAACTAGTAAAGGTAAATTCATATTTTTTATGAATCTAGTGTGAAATGTGTTTGATCAGATGAATTCTGATTATTTGAAGATATTAAAACAGCAGTTATATTACAAAAATGTTCAAATTTCCACTTCAGACTTGTTTAGTGATGTGCTGTCCTTGTACTGTACTTTCCTGATTCTCCTATTTGTATGAGACTTTCAACTACAGAGCAGCTACTATAATATGTCATAGAGTTTTAATAAAATGTAAAGGTGACCATGAGAAATATTCATGCTATGCTACTTCAACTGTGAAAACATTCAAATATCCAATTAAAGAACTTGACATTCAAAGCATTGTGTAGAGAGAACATTTTGAAATCTACAGCACCAAAGGGCTTGAACGTGTATAGTGTCTTTCACAACCTCAAGATGTTTCAAAGCACATTCTAGCCAATGAACTACTTTTGAAGTGTAATCATGAAGATGTCTCATAACAATAAGATAAGTGACCAGATAACTGGTTTGTAGGACTAGGTTGTAGGAGGATAGCAGAGTTGCGCAGAATACTGGGAGATACTAGTACAATGGGACCTGTTGCCTGGACCTGAGAAAGCAGACAGTGCCTCGGTTTAATGTTACGTTTAAAGTACAGCATCTTCAACACTGCAGCAATCTCTCAGTATTGCACTAGAGTGTCATCTTAGATTATGTGCTCAAGACAATGGAATAGGACTTGAGCTCACGACTTTCCGACACAATAGCAGGAGTGCTATCAGTGAGTCACATCTGACAAACTACAGATGGAAACAGCTCTGAATGATCATGATGAAGAAATCACAAATCATTAGTTTATTGGCTTAAGTACAATATTTCCTATTATATACATTGATTTAATAAGCCCTGGCTCAACTTTACAATTCATTCTTCCAAGCTTAATAGGAGCAGGGTATTGCCAATTAATAAAAGTTTGTTACTAAAGTCTTGTGAACAAATAGTACTGCCTGAAACACTTTCAACATAACTATGGGATCCTAAGAGCATGCTGTAACCTTGATTTTAGTTACTTGCTGAAAGCTATAGTTTCTGTACCAATCAACATATGACAAATTTAAAATTCAGCTGTGATGACAGTATGATGAAAAGGACAATTTTCACAGAAAGGATGCTGGGTTTGCAATTTAATAAATGGGTTGGAGAGGCAATTGACACAGTCTGGTTTTGGAGGATATGGGGCAAGTTGGGTGTGTGAAAATAACCTGTCCAAAAAAAAATCAATCAAAAAATGTCAGTGGCAGGCTGGAAGATTGGGAAACTTTTAAAGATCAACAAAGGGTTACTAAAAAAAAAATAAAAAGAGCAAAGGTAAATTATGAAAGTAAACCAGCGTAAAATGTAAAAACTGATAACAAAAGCTTCTACAAGTATATAAGAGGAAAGAGAGTAGCTAAAGTGATTGTTGGTCCCTTGGAGGATGAGACTGGAGAGTTACTAGTGGGGAATGCAGAAATGGCAGAGATGCTTAATCAATATTTTGCCTCAGTTTTCATGGTGGAGGACACTAGTACCACTCCAATAGTAACAGGTAGTGCAGAGGGTATAGAGAAGGAGGAACTTAGAACAATCACCATCGCTAGAGAAAAAGTACTGAGCAAACTATTGGGATTAAAGGGCGACAAGTCCCCAGGACCTGATGGCCTACATCCCAGGGTCTTAAAGGAAGTGGCAGTGGAGATAGTGGATGCATTGGCTATAATATTCCAAAATTCCATGGATCCTGGAAGGTTCCAGTGGATTAGAAAAATGCTCATATAACACCCTTATTCAAAGGGAGTCGGGGTGGGGGTGGGTGGGGTGGGGGGGGGGGGGGGGGTGTGGGGGGGGAGGTGGGGGGGGGGGTGGGGGGTGGGTGGGGGGGTTGGTGGTGGTGGTGGTGGGGGTTGCGGAATGCAGAAAGTAGGAAACTATAGACCAGTTAGCTTAACATCTGTCATTGGGAAATTGTTGGAATCCATTATTAAGGAAGTAGTAATGGGGCATTTGGAAAGTCAAAATGCAATCCATCAGAGTCAGCATGGTTTTATGAAGAGTAAATCATGTTTGACTAATTTGCTAGAGTTCTTTGAAGATGTGACAAGCAAAGTGGATAATGGGGATCCTGTAGATGTATTATATCTGGACTTCCAGAAGGCCTTTGATAAGGTGCCGCACAAAAGATTAATACACAAGGTAAGATCACATGGAGTTAGGGGTAATATATTAGCTTGGTTAGAGGATTGGCTAACCAACAGAAAGCAGAGAGTCAGAATAAATGGATCTTTTTCTGGATGGCAAGCTGTAATTCATGGAGTGCTACAGGGTTCGGTCCTTGGGCCCCAACTATTTACAATCTATATTAATGACTTGGGTTCAAGGAAAGAAGGTACTATAGCTAAATTTGAAGATGACACCAAAATAGGTGGGAAAGTAAGTTGCAATGAAGAAATAAGAAATTCACAAATGAATATGGACAGGTTAGGTGAATGGGCCAAAATTTGGCAGATGCAGTTTAACGTGGATAAGTGTGAGGTTATCCATTTTGGTCGGAAGAATAAAAAGGTGACTTATTATTTAATTGGAGAGAAACTTCAGAATGCTTCAGTGCAGAGGGATCTGGGTGTCCTCGTGCATGAATCGCTGAAAGCTAGTATGCAGGTACAGCAGGTAATAAGGAAGGCAAATGGAATTTTGGCATTTATTGTTAAAGGAATAGAGTATAAAAATAGGGAAGTGTTGTTGCATTGGTGAGACTGCACCTGGAGTACTGTGCACAGTTTTGGTCCCCTGACTTGAGGAAGGATGTAGTTGCATTGGAGGCAGTTCAGAGGAGGTTCACTAGATTGATTCCAGAGATGTGGGGCTTACCTTATGAGGAGAGATTGAGCAGTTTAGGCCTATAGTCGCTAGAGTTTAGAAGGATGAGAGAAGATCTACTTGAGGTATATAAGATGCTAAAGGGGATGGACCAAGTAGATATGAAGCAGATGTTTTCCCTTGTGGGGCATTCTAGAATGAGGTGCCATAGTTTTAGGCTAAGGGGGGTAGATTTAAATCAGAAATGAGGAGGAATTACTTTTCTCAAAGGGTCGTGAATCTGTGGAATTCACTACCTCAGAGTGCAATGGATGCCAGGATGCTGAATAAATTTAAGGAGGAGATAGACAGACTTTTAAATAGTAACGGGAGGAAAGGTTATGGGGAGAGGGTGGGAAATTGGAGTTGAGGCCGAAATGAGATCAGCCATGATCGTATTGAATGGCGGGGTAGGGTCGAGGGGCTGAATGGCCTACTCCTGCTCCTAGTTCTTATGTTCTGCATTTAATGACCTTAGCCTGACTCTAAAAATATTTGCCTTGAAATTACATCTTGGGATGCAATGACACAAATACTTTCTGTAATGGTTTGAAATTCCCCTTTGTTCTTTTAGCAGATGAGTGAATCCGTCCCAATTAATGGCTTAATATCTTTGCAATGGATCATGGGATACTATTCTTGCATATTTCTGAAAATCTCTCTGCTATTTTACTTAGCTGTTTTAATTAATAGGTCTTTCACTAAGACAGACAAGGAAGAAATGCAGAAGGAGATGCCATGTGTGCATATGATAGTAAATTATGGTGAACACATGGAGCCTTTATGATCTCTCATTTTAATATTGAAACTTGATGGATAATTAGATTTCATTCTTTTACAGATATATTAAAAGTAAACCATGAATTCAATATTGGATTGCCAGCTCTCCAGGATTGCCCTGGAGTCTCCAGGAATTAAAGATTTATCTCCAGAATACTGTTACTAGCAACCCAAGAGAAAATTCACAGGTGTTGCAATACAGAAAATTTAAGAACATTCCTTTGAACACTTTTCTTTGTTAGTGAGATACCATCACACAAGTACTTAATGCACGGGCCTGAAATTCCTCTCTTTGTTATTTTAATGAATGCATTGATCCGTCTCAAAGATGAGATAGAAATAAATAAAGTGGATGCACTAGTAAGGTTGGCAATACTTAAAGTGAATAAGTCACCTGGTCCAGATGGGATACATCCTAGGTTGCTGAGGGAAGTAAGAGTAGAAATTATGGAAGTACTGGGCAGGGACTGCAGCGATTCGAGGAGACAGCTCACCAACACCTTCTCAAGGGCAATTAGGGACAGGCAATAAATGCTGGCCTAACCAGCAACCCCTATATCCCATGAATGAGTAAAAAAAAAACTTCCAATCCTCTTAGGATATGGGCATGGTCATTACAAGCCAGTTGGTCTAATGTTGGTGGTGGGGCAGCTTTTAGAAACAATAATCTGGAAGAAAATTTAACAGATACTTTGACTAGTGGTGACTAATATAGGAGAGGAGATGAAGACTTTGGAGACAGTACATTCCAGGGATTACAGTACCATGGATAAACTGGAGAAGCTGGGGTTGTTCATCTTGTAACAAAGAAGGCTAAGGGATATGATAGAGGTGTTAAAAATTATGACAGGTTTAGATAGAGTAAATAAGGAGAGTATGTTTCCAATGACTGAAGGGTTGATAACTTGAGGGCACAGATTTAAGCTGATTGGCAAAAACAATCAGTGGTGACATAAGGGAAAATATTTTTAAGCAACCAGTAGTTCAGATTTGGAATGCAGTGCCTGATAGAATGGTGAACACAGATTCAATAGTGGCCTTTAAAAGGGAATTAAATAAATAGATGAAGGAGATAAAAATGCAGAGATATAGGGAAAGAACAAGGGCCTGGAACTAACTGTATTGCTCTTCGAAAGAGCCAGCGCAAACTCGAGGCCAAATGGCCTCCATCTATGCTGTATTATTCTATGATTCTATGATTAGTTATAAAAGTATCGGACATAAGGAAAAACTTGACGTTTGACTTCTAATGAAGAGTCTGTTTGTTTTCCAATTGGTATAGGAAGCTGGTGCACGGCAGGTATGGGCATGTGGACAACCTGTGGCAGGATTGCGGGGGTTGTGCAGTTGAAGGCAGGAGGTCAAATGATGATACCCCCAGAAATATGTCTAAGCAGAGGTGACAATCCTAAATCAATAGGAGATCAAATGAATATCTGCAGAGAGCTGTGACTGTTGTTTCGCTCTTGCACTGTATTGCAGATCTCAACCACTCACCAGTTAATGATGAGTTTGAACAGCACCAAGAGAATCACTGAAAGCAATTGTGGTGGAAATGTCATTCTTTATATTTACCACAATCACTACAGATTGTGTGCAATGATTAATTCTGCTTTTAAGTCTCAGTATTGATGCATGAAGGATGGTGATGTGGGAAGTTGTTGGCTATGCAATAGGGAGAAATCTCACTGCAGCTGGCTCACATTGTACCTAACATTGGCGGACTCAGAATCACACAGCACAGAAGGAGGCTACTGGGCAATGTTTGAAAGAGCTACTCAATTTTACCAAAGACTTTCTGCTCTTTCACCATAGACCTGCATTCTCTTTCTTTTCAAGTATATATCAAACTCCCTTTTAAAAGTTACTTTTGAATCTGCTTCCACCACTCTTACTGTGCACTCTAGATCATAACAATACGCTTGTATAAAAAAAAAACTCCTCATTTTCTCTGTGGTTCTTCTACAAGTTATATTAAATTTGTGTCCTCTGGATGCTGAGCCTTCTGGATGCCCATACCATCAAATTCTATTTGCCATCGTTGACACGTTGAAAGCAAAAAGATTTAAACAAAAAGAAACTGAAGTTATGAAAAACAACCACCTTAAAAATTCTGAAGTAATTATTGTGGTTAATCAACAAGTCTCATCGATACAATTGCTTTTATCTGTTTTCAACATCATTCCTACTACAGTATTTCCAATGTTACGATAATATTATGGGCCGAACTTAGGAATTGATGTGCATGGGAAATGGTTAAATTTCAATACTTTCACTTTTGCAAATGTCGTAGTGTAATCGTTATGAAACTTGTCTAATCAAATTTAAGGGCTGTGACTGGAAATTCCATCATTGTAGATTGAGAATTTGACTTCAATTTGAAAAGAAAATCTGGAAGTTAAAAAGCTGGCATCAGTAAAAGCGACCACAAGGCTGTTGAATTGTGCAACAGTAACTACAACAGTACTTTATGGGCTAAAGTGATTTGGTTGTCCTAAGGTCGTGAAAAGTGTTATGTAAATGCAAGCTTAAAAAAATACTCAAGTGGTTCATTAATGCGCTTCAAGGGAGAAAGCCTGCTATCTTTACCCAGTCTGGCCTCTATGTGATGTCAGTCCCACACCCATGTGGCTGACTCAGAAATGCCCTCTAATGTGGTCTAACAGGGCACTCAGTTATACCAAAAGGGCAAGTAGGGATGGGCAATAATTGCTGGTCTTGTCAGCAACACTTACATCTCATGAATTAATATGAATAAAAAATTACAACATTCCAAGCTGACTACAAGGCTACGTTTCTATTCAGAGGTCTCAGCCCTTGTCAATGAGGATATATTTCAAGTTCAATTCAGCTGCTGGACCAGATGTCTTCAGCCAGAAAGCAAACAAAAGACAACTGTATATGTGTTTTCACTGATGAGTAACAGGGTGGAGAGGATACAAGGCCAACTGAGAATGAACCTTTGCCCACTGACTGACACCAGGGCATCAAGGGGCCAAATGAAAAGTAAATAGCATCTTGGCCCATGCACGGTGACTTTGAGATGAATTCTCAAACTTTCAGTGCGGGAAGTAAATTTCAGTACGCAGCTCTTTCTCGGCTGCTTCACTTCGTGAGAACGTATTCACTGAGCAAAGATTTTCTCCATGTTGCACGTTGCAATGTTCTACATCTGTACTTCAGAAGGTTGTTTCTAACTACTTTACACCAAATGGAAAGAGGAACCTGTCCACCATTGTGTTTATCAAAATCACAACATTTGGTGTGAAACCTGTAGAGTTGCTTTAAAGTGCTATTTTATTTGTAGGGCTTGGAACAGACCGTTCAAAGTTTGCTGAACTCAGTCTCAAGACTGCAATATTCCCTCCATCCCAAAATTCTGCACATTGTATCAGACCAATGTTTATCAGTGGTCTCAGCCTTTTACCTGAGGCTAAAAATTCTTCAGCAATCCATTCACCTCCTTAGTCTAAAACAAGGCAAGAATATCCAGTCTTGTAGTACTTTATAGGATTTAATCCCAAACTAAATTATTATGCTGCAGGTGCACTATTCTATCCATTTGCTGCTCACTAATGCCTGGTTTATTTCAAGCTTCTGCTTAATGAGGGAAATTAAATCTGAAGAAGAGTCATACAAACTCGAAATGTTAACTCTGTTTCCCTCTCCACAGATGCCGCTAGACCTGCTGAGCTTTTCCAACATTTTCTGTTTTTGTTTCTGATTTCCAGTGTTCGCAGTATTTTGCTTTGATCTTAAATTTGAAGCTGTTTGATTAAACCTCCCTTTTCATTGGTGCTGGGTCAAAACCCTGTAATTCCCTTCCGAACAGTATTGTGGGAGCAACTTGAGCATGCGGACTGCAGTGGTTGAAGTAAAGACAACTATCTTCTCCTCGCAACTAGGAATGGGTAATAAATGGCGGCCTTTCCAGCAATACCCACATCCTGAAAATGAGAAAAAATATTGGGATAGAAATCTGCCTTGAGAATTAATATGAAACTGGTAGTATTAAATCAGCAGCTCATTTTACACTCAACCCAATTTTCTTTTCCATTGATGCTGTTTTTTGCCTCTGGCCAAGACAAATGGCTTCTCTATTGTGTGGTAGTACATCAGCATAACTATTTTAACAGCATAGTAACTTTTAGATAAAAATTGACCACTATCCATCTAAATATCTTCTGCCATACTAACAACGTTTTAACAACCTTATTGGAGTTGTTGATTAATCATGGCAACCAATCTCTATTAATTAATCTACAACAGATTCATAGAGGATGCGAAAAATACTCTGCTGGTAGAAAGCTTTGGGAACCATAGGTCTAAAGTCACCTGTTCCTTCCAAGCATGCTACACCAATCATTTGTTATTGTAAATTCAAATGCGCTTTAAACAGTTATATTGGCATTTGCACTGGATTCCCAGAATCCTCTGCAATTAAAAGGTAACATTAAGTAAAAAGAGACATTTTCTCTCTCCGGTTGTTCAATTGTGCTTTAAATAGTTGATCTGCCATTTAATTGCCTAACATTAAATTTTCCCATTTAAGCTGCTTGCAGGATTCACTGAGCTATTGTTCAGTCTTCACATCATACCAGTAGAAACTCAAGGATTTATAGGCATTCATTCAGGTTTTGTATATCTTTTTGAAAACCCTCTCTGTGATTTTCCTTTGTGCTAGGTATGACTTCAACCAGTGGAGAGCTTTCCCCCTGATTCCCAGTGACATCAATTTTGCTAGGGTTCCTTGATGCCACACTCAGCCAACTGCTGCCTTGATGTCAAGGACAGTCACTCTCACCTCACCTCTGGAATTCAGCTCTCTTTGGACCAAGACTGTTATGAGGTCAGGAGCTGAGTGGCCCTGGCAGAACCTAAACTGAGTGACAGCGAGCATGCTATTGCTGCGTAAGTGCCACTTGACAGCACTATTGATGACACCTTACATCACTTTGCTGATGAGCGAGAATAGGCTGATGGGGCAGTAATTGTTCACATTGGATTTTTCCTGCTTTATGTAGACAGACCATACCTGGGCAGTTTTCCTCTTGTTAGCTAGGTGCCAGTGTTGTAGCTGTGCTGGTACAGCTTGGCTAGGGGTGTGCCTAGTTCTGGAGCACAAATCTTCAGTACTACTGCTGGGATGTTGTCAGAGCCTAGAGCCTTTGCAGTACCCAGTATTTTCAGTTGTATTTTGATATCACTTGGACTAAATCAAATTGGCTGAAGACTGGCATCTGTGATGTTGTGGAGCTGAGGAAGAGGTCAAGATAAATCATACACTTGGTGCTTCTGGCTAAGGATGGTTGCAAAAGCTTGAGCCTTGTCTTTGGCACTGATGTGCTGAACTCCTCATCATGATGGAGCCTCCTGCTCTCCAGTGAGTTGTTTAATTGTCCACCACCATTCATGACAGGATGTGGCAGGACTGCAAAGCTCTGATCTGATCCGTTGGCTGCATGATCACTTAGCTCTATCTATTGAAAGCTGCTTCTACTGTTTAGCATGCCTGTAGTCCTATGTTATTGTTCCACTAGGTTGGCACCTTATTTTTCGGTATGCCTGGTGCTGCTCCTGGCAAGCTCTCCTGCAGTCCTCATTGAACCAGGGTTAAGCCCCTGACTTGATGGTAATGGTAGAGTGAGGGATTTGCCAGACCATGAGATTTCAGATTGTGCTTCACTACAATTCTGCTGCTGCTACTGGCCCAGAGTGCCTTATTGACGCCCAGTTTTGAGCTACTAGATCTATTCTGTAAATGATTTTAAATAAAATTTAAATTTTTGAAATAATATTTCAGCTTCTAAATCATACATCCCAATCTCTATTTCTCTTTCTGTAAAATTCAATTAAGAGTGAAGGAGTACCAATGCATTTTAGTTCCTGGTTTGCTGTCTGTGAGAATTTTTCGATGTGGTTGGCTGTTTACCCTGCTTAATGAATCTCTGTTGCTGGATACTTGGAGGTCCCCTTGACTTGCAGGCAGGATCAAACTAATATCGAGAAAAGTGAAATCCATGCCACAGAAATTGTTAGATTTTTGTGGCAGCTTTCTTCCAGATCAGTGATGAGTGCCATTACTTCACTGCTGACTGCAAAGTCTCGGCTAAGGTGTCCAAATACTCCTGCTGCCGACTGTTTATGTTAAATCTTGCAGCTCTTTATAAAATCTAAGGTAAATCAAAAGGCTTCTTCCCTCCTCCCAAAATTGAGACCATCTGTGGGTTCTGCTAAAGATAGTTCAAAAAACAAGAAATTCCTAGGGCGGAATTTTACGCCGGCAGGATTTTATGGTTCCGCCAAAGTCAACGGAGTTTTGAACCGCTCACCACATTTTATGGCCCCATCCTGCCGCAATGGTGCTGTAAAATTCTGCCCTAAGAAACAAGATATTCAGCTGCCTTGTGAAGAGCACCATTGTAGCACCTGCCTTACAACAGATTGTTAATCCAAACATACACTTATCCCAAGAACTCAAAAGAGGGAACAGTCAACAATATGCACCATCTAGGGTACTTTTGCTTTTTCACCTAAAAGGCACTGGAAATCTGGAACACTCTACCCCAAATATCTGACGATGCTGGGTCAACTGAAATTTTCAAGGCCGAGATTGATGAATGTTTGTTGGGCAAGTATATCCAGCTATGGAACAAAGGTGGATTACTGGAGTTGAGGTACAGATCGGTCATGATCTGCCTGAATGACAGAGCAGTTCTGATCCACTGAATGACCTGCCCCCCTGTGTTCCTCGGTATGAGCAAACTGCTCACACTTACCTGTTGTGTTTTTTAATACTTGCGTTGGTTTGTTAACAAGGCTGGCATCAGTGCTAAGAATTGCTTGTCTTTTGATTTGAAAGTTCTCAGACGTTTACTTAACAGCAGAACTCCTATATATTTCTTGTAAAGGAATGAAAAAATGTGGATAGACACAAACTAGTGTTTTACTGTCTGCTGCAGACTTCTGCAAGGAAGCAGCTATTTTAGCACATCAGTCCGGGCTGAGTCTTGGGTCAATGTGGATTGAATGGAACTGCTGATGGTCTCCATGGTGTTTCACTCATCTCTCGTATTTGTCAGAATCCAAGGCTGGAAATTTCTGTTGTTTTCATACTCACACAAATAACTCCTAGGGCGAGTGATTGACATGACTTTAATTCATGCTATATGAAACAGAAAAACAAACCCGCAATTGCTATCAAAGTTTTCATCTGAATCCTTTGCTTATATAAGGGGGTTGTGGAGAGGGCGGAGGTGTGGTGGTAGAGCTGAGTAGGATGTTGGAATATTCTTTCTGAAACTGCTTTGCAAGGAATACTTTTTTGTAACAAAGATCCAATAGAATGTGCCAAAGCTCAGGGAATTGATTAAATGTACATTGAGGGGATACTCCAGATGCCTTTATGAACTGCAAGATATTAACTTAGAAATTCAATTTAAAAAAGACTATCAAATAAAAAACTGGTACCAGTAAAAATGACCATGAAGCTGTTGGATTGTGGTAAAAGCCAAATAGTTCACTGATTCCCTTTTGGGAAGGAAACCTACCATTAACTGTGAAGCTTTTTGGGACGTCTAAATATCGTGAAAAGTGCTATATCTTTTGAATGGTGAGAGACTGGGAAATGTTTGCATTCAGAAGGACTTGGTTTCTTGTATATGAATCACAGAAAAGTAACATACATGCAGAGCAAGCAATTAAAAAGAAGTATGTTAGCCTTTGTTACAAAGGAATTAGAGTATAAAAGTTAAGAAGACTTGCTACAATTATATGGGCTATAGGTGAGACCATGTCCTTCCCTAAGGAAAAATGCACTTGCCCTAGAGGGAGAGCAACAAAGGTTCATTAGACTGGTTTCTGGGGTGACGGGATTGTCTTATGAGGATAGATTGTGTAGATTAGGCCAATAATCCCTGAAATTTAGAAGAATGAAAGGTGATCTAATTGAAAAATATAGAATTCTTAAGGGGCTTCACAAGGTAGATGATGAAAAATGTTTCCCCTGGATGGGGACTCTAGGGCAGTCTCAGAATAAGGGGTCGGTAATTTCAGAGCGAGATGAGGAGAAGTTTGTTCACTCAAAATGTTGCGAAAAGTTGTAATTCTCTACCCCAGAGAGTTGTGGATGTTTAATCTTTGAGTATGTTCAAGGCCGAGGTTGAAAGATATTTGGGTACTAGGGGTCTAAGGGATACGGGGATAATGCAGGAAGGTGGAGTTGAGGTAGAAGATTAACCATGATCTTGTTCAATGGCAGAGCAGGCAAAGGATGAAATGGCCTATCCCAGCTTCCATTTCTTTTGTTTTTTTTTATCTAAATGCAAGTTCTTTCCTTCTATCCTTTCCTGAAGGTCCCTAAGCTTCCCTTCATATTCTCAAATGTCAATTCTTCAAGGAAGAGCTCATTCAATTTAAAGGAAATCATCCCCAGAGTTTCTGTCTTGAGCTTATTTTTGTAAGTCCTATTCTACTTGTATAAGTAGAATTCAACCCATGTTCATCATTTAGTCCTCTGCAATAGAACATTCGTTGTGAAAATACACTAACATTGGTGCTTTTCCTGAGCTTCTAATAATTCACTCAAAATTGAAAATGTCTGTGTGAATTTCCTGAGCAGTGTTCTACTTCACAAACTATAAACAGTAATACTTATAGACAATTATGTAATGAAATACAATTCTTTAGAATGCTAATCTACTTATATTGATTTCTAACATTTATAATGTTGACTCTTCCAGTCATCTCAAAAGGAGGGAGCTATAATAATGAGAATGATTGCAAATAGGTCCTTTTCAGTCTTTTCAATTGAAGTGGCCTCAACAAAGAATAGATGTTACTTCTGCATTCAGCTCTGATTCATAAGTACACTGCAAACAGCTGAACTATCTCCCCTGAAAATACTTCTGTTTTGTGTCTCTACCTCAATAGTCAGTTGTGGCTCTTGCTACAAGATGCATCACAGAAACTCACCAAGCCTTCGTCAGCTGCACCTCCCAAACTTGCAATCTCCATCATTTAGAAGGACAGTAATTGTATGGGAACACCATAATCTTAAAGTTTCCCTCCAAGTCACGCACATCATCCATACATGAACATATACCCAACATCTGGAAGGCAGAAGTCAGGAGTCTGATGGAATACTCTCCACATGCCTCGAACAACACTCAAGAAGCTTGACACCAAGCAGAGCAAAGCAGTCCACTTGACTGGCACCCCACTAACTTAAACATTCATTATCTCCATGACTGACACATAATGACAGCTGTGTGTACAAAAAACAAGATGCACTGCAGCAACTCACCATGTCTCCTTAGACAGCACCTTCCAAACCCACTACTTCTGCCACCTAGAAGGACAAGGGTAGCAGATGGATAGGAACATTTTCACCTGCAAGTTCCCCTCCAGTCCACACACCATCCTGACTTGGAAATATATCGCCGTTCCTTCACAGTCGCTGTGTCAAAATCCTGGAACTGCCTCCCTAACAGCACTGTGGGTGTACCTACACCACATGGACTGCAGCGGTTCAAGAAGGTAGCTCATCAGCTCCTTCTCAAGGGCAATTAGGGATGAACAATAAATGTTGGCCAAGCCAGTGACACTCATATTCTGTGAAAGAATAAATACAAACATGTCCCAAGCATGAGTATTCTTTCCTAAAAAAAGTGTCATGGTTTCCAATAACCCTCTGTGTGAAAGGAATTCTATTGATCACTATTTTTTTTTCTTGTGACGTTTTTGTTATTAATTTCCCTAGCAGTCTATATAGAGATTCCCTGAAAACCTGTCATAATTAAGAAAAAATCTGTCAGATGCACCCTAACCTTTGCCTGTGCCAGAGAAAAACATTAATTTCAATCTCTTATTCTATTTCTCATGTTAGTAAGTCTTCACTGTACCTATTCTAACAATCAAATATCCTTCTTATAAGCCCAGAATGGCATGCAATACTACAAATGGGCCCTCACCGAGTCTCTAGCATAAATTCAACATAATATTCTCGCCTCCATGCATAAATTCACGAAACTTTTTTGCCCCCCTTGTGGCTTTTCCACATTTGCATAAATAGAATTAAGTCCCTTTTGTGTAATGCCATTTTGGCAAAACCTCAACGCACTTCACACAACTAATTATTTTTGTCGTGGTTGATCGCAAGTCAAAAGGGCTGCAATTCTATGTCAGCGAGATCCCGCAAACAGCAGTGAAGTAACTGACCTTCTTGGCAATATCGTGTCAGGGAGAAATGTTGTGTTGGACATGGGAGAATTTCTTGCTCGTTAAACAATACTATGGTGTCTTTAATAAACAGTAAGTGGGCAAATAGGATCTTAACTTAAAATATCATTCAAAGTACTAAAATATAATGGGATATCCTCATACTATTTATACATTTTTGTTATTTTCGCTTTTAAAATTTACATGCTAGTGCAATTATTGTACAATTTTCTTTTCTGACAGTTACTTGAGGACAATGAATCTGTTGTAATGGTGGTATGTTGTGGTACAGTTGTGTCATACATTGGAATTAGGGTCCTGTTTTTGGTATGTGATGATAGGGGATGCTGAAGGCTACTCTCCCATATCTTAGAGTGTTGTAGTGGGTTATTATACATATGGGATCAATTGTGTGAGCAGTGCTGAGGAGTTGGAATTTGGGTGCTGCATAGCCCTCTAGGAAGAGAATAGAGCAACTTGGTACATGCCTGACATCGGATGGGGGTTGAATATCCCTCCCTCCATGTGGCTGACATACATCCCAAAGATTCTTAACCCCTATGTCAGACTGGATACTTTTCCAGCTGTGTCCTAATGAAATCCTCTCCACCAATCAGCATCAGTAACCTGCCACTCACTATGCATAAAACCTTTGAGCCTGAACTTATTGTGGAATGGCTATGTTGCTGAACTAATAACCCAGTAAATCTGAGTTCACATTCCATTGTGGCTTTATTGCAAATTTGAATTCAGCTGGTATCAGTAAAAGTGATCAAAATGCTGTCTGACTGTCATAAAAATCCAAATGGTTTACAGAATCATAGCATCGTACAGCAGATAAAGGGGCCGTTTAGCCCATCGTGCTTGTGTTGGCTCTATCTAACACATCCAATTAATCCATTTTCTTGCCGATACTCCCATAGCCTGTTAATTGTATATTGGCTGGATGTTTAATTGTACTCAGGTGGTTGGGTATTAACTGAGGCTTCACCTATGTTCCCCATACACATGAGGAGCAATGTAGTGTGGCTGAATGGTATAAATTGTTGGATTAAGTATCCAGTCCCTGTGGAGGTGTGGGTTTGATACCTACTGCTATCAAAGTTTATGTTGATTCTCCTCTTTGGCACTTCAGCAAATACCTTTGGACAAACAAGTGCAAGCTCAAATTTGTGTGTGGTGTATCATTTATGGTAGTCAGTTAGCTCAGATGGTTAGCGTGTTATGCTAATAATACCAAGGTCATGGGGTCAATCTCCATACTTGCCTGTTCCAAAGGAAATCATACCAAATCTTCATTTGTAGGGGCTGGAGTTCATTATCAGCCCCAGGAACATTATTTTAATTTGATAAGTTTCCTTTAAAGTTCTAATTTTTGTTACAGTGTCCTTTTAAGGGGCAGTTAATTGATTAATTAGTTAATAGTTTATT